>NW_027361960.1:23897500-24625000 GCF_039654945.1 Dendrobates tinctorius | reverse complement strand
CAGCAGGTGTGAAAAAAGTGACTACAGGATAAGGGTGATTTTGAATTTCTGCAGACACTTGTGGACACTGGACACTTGGATTGTGTGAGGCCCACTGAATATCACAGCGCTATGTCACAGGCTCGATGGCACAGGTGTGAAAAAAGTGACTACAGGATAAAGGAGATTTTGAATTTCTGGGAGATTTTGAATTTCTGCAGACACTTGTGGACACTGGACACTTGGATTGTGTGAGGCCCACTGAATATCACAGCGCTATGTCACAGGCTCGATGCAGCAGGTGTGAAAAAAGTGACTACAGGATAAGGGAAATTTAGATTTTCTGCAGACACTTGTGGACACTGGACACTTGTATTGTGTGAGGCCCACTGAATATCACAGCGCTATGTCACAGGCTTGATGGCACAGGTGTGAAAAAAGTGACTACAGGATAAGGGAGATTTTGAATTTCTGGGAGATTTTGAATTTCTGCAGACACTTGTGGACGCTGGACACTTGGATTGTGTGAGGCCCACTGAATATCACAGCGCTATGTCACAGGCTCGATGCAGCAGGTGTGAAAAAAGTGACTACAGGATAAGGGAGATTTTGAATTTCTGCAGACACTTGTGGACACTGGACACTTGGATTGTTTGAGGCCCACTGAATATCACAGCGCTATGTCACAGGCTCGATGCAGCAGGTGTGAAAAAAGTGACTACAGGATAAGGGAGATTTTGAATTTCTGCAGACACTTGTGGACACTGGACACTTGGATTGTGTGAGGCCCACTGAATATCACAGTGCTATGTCACAGGCTCGATGGCACAGGTGTGAAAAAAGTGACTACAGGATAAGGGAGATTTTGAATTTCTGTGAGATTTTGAATTTCTGCAGACACTTGTGGACACTGGACACTTGAATTGTGTGAGGCCCACTGAATATCACAGCGCTATGTCACAGGCTCGATGCAGCAGGTGTGAAAAAAGTGACTACAGGATAAGGGTGATTTTGAATTTCTGCAGACACTTGTGGACACTGGACACTTGGATTGTGTGAGGCCCACTGAATATCACAGCGCTATGTCACAGGCTCGATGGCACAGGTGTGAAAAAAGTGACTACAGGATAAAGGAGATTTTGAATTTCTGGGAGATTTTGAATTTCTGCAGACACTTGTGGACACTGGACACTTGGATTGTGTGAGGCCCACTGAATATCACAGCGCTATGTCACAGGCTCGATGGCACAGGTGTGAAAAAAGTGACTACAGGATAAGGGAGATTTTGAATTTCTGCAGACACTTGTGGACACTGGACACTTGGATTGTTTGAGGCCCACTGAATATCACAGCGCTATGTCACAGGCTCGATGCAGCAGGTGTGAAAAAAGTGACTACAGGATAAGGGAGATTTTGAATTTCTGCAGACACTTGTGGACACTGGACACTTGGATTGTGTGAGGCCCACTGAATATCACAGTGCTATGTCACAGGCTCGATGGCACAGGTGTGAAAAAAGTGACTACAGGATAAGGGAGATTTTGAATTTCTGTGAGATTTTGAATTTCTGCAGACACTTGTGGACACTGGACACTTGGATTGTGTGAGGCCCACTGAATATCACAGCGCTATGTCACAGGCTCGATGCAGCAGGTGTGAAAAAAGTGACTACAGGATAAGGGTGATTTTGAATTTCTGCAGACACTTGTGGACACTGGACACTTGGATTGTGTGAGGCCCACTGAATATCACAGCGCTATGTCACAGGCTCGATGGCACAGGTGTGAAAAAAGTGACTACAGGATAAAGGAGATTTTGAATTTCTGGGAGATTTTGAATTTCTGCAGACACTTGTGGACACTGGACACTTGGATTGTCTGAGGCCCACTGAATATCACAGCGCTATGTCACAGGCTCGATGGCACAGGTGTGAAAAAAGTGACTACAGGATAAGGGAGATTTTGAATTTCTGCAGACACTTGTGGACACTGGACACTTTTGGATTGTGTGAGGCCCAATGAATATCAGAGCGCTATGTCACAGGCTCGATGCAGCAGGTGTGAAAAAAGTGACTACAGGATAAGGGAGATTTTGAATTTCTGCAGACACTGGACACTTTTGGATTGTGTGAGGCCCAATGAATATCAGACCGCTATGTCACAGGCTCGATGCAGCAGGTGTGAAAAAAGTGACTACAGGATAAGGGAGATTTTGAATTTATGCAGACACTGGACACTTGGATTGTGTGAGGCCCAATGAATATCACAGCGCTATGTCACAGGCTCGATGCAGCAGGTGTGAAAAAAGTGACTACAGGATAAGGGAGATTTTGAATTTCTGCAGACACTGGACACTTTTGGATTGTGTGAGGCCCAATGAATATCAGAGCACTATGTCACAGGCTCGATGCAGCAGGTGTGAAAAAAGTGACTACAGGATAAGGGAGATTTTGAATTTATGCAGACACTGGACACTTGGATTGTGTGAGGCCCAATGAATATCACAGTGCTTTGTCACAGGCTCGATGGCACAGGTGTGAAAAAAGTGAATTGTAGAATTGGGCAGAATAGGAATCTCCCTAGAGTGTAGGTCTGTAAGAACGGAACAAGTTCTCCACAGTGACTCACAGATAGCTTCACTGTGGCTGTGATAACAGCCGTTACACGGTACTGTGTGAGGAGCGTACACCGCTGTATGGTGTGAATAAATGCACGCTCAGTACATTAGCAGGACAAAAAAAAAATTGAGATTGCTTTTAAAAAAGCAGTTTGCAGAGCAGTGGGGAAACAGCAATGCAGCTGTCAGGAAGCCTTAGAAGGCAGCCTAACAACCAACACCGCTGATCCACCACAATATAGCCTCCCCTTGCACTGCACACACAGTGACTGGTGTGTTGCACAGGCAAAATCGCTAGCAGCAGAAGCAGTTTTTTTGTCTTCTTCCCTGCCTAACGCTCTCCCTACAGAATCAGCAACCTCTCCCTATGCTAAGATCGGCAGAAGTAAGATGGCGGTCGGCGTGCACGCCCTTTTATAACCCCTGTGACGCCCACCAAAGCAAGCCAATCACTTGCATGCCCTTCTGAAAGATGGTGGCGACCCCTGCCTATGTCATCACGTTGCCCAGAGTGTCCGTGGATCCTGATTGGCTGAAAAAGAGCGCTAAACAAACTTTTGAAACGCGACTTTGGCGCGTAAGTCGCCGACCTCGTGGCCGACCTCATCCTAGGGTCGGGTTTCGTTTCATGAAACCCGACTTTGCCAAAAGTCGGCGACTTTTGAAATTGTTCGACCCGTTTCGCTCAACTCTATTCGTGACCTCAAGCTGAAGCGCACTTGGGTTATGCAGCAGGACAATGATCCAAAACACACCAGCAACTTGTTCAGAAAATGTTCGTCAATTTCAAATTCGGCATGAAGATAGCACATTCGGATTTATGTTCATTTTCACAAGCATTTTTACTCAAAGTAGGCAAAATTTGGTCACAGTTCGGTAAATCATCTAATTTCCATTAACGCTTTTGTTATTATTTTGGCTATGATAGTGGTGCTGTATGATGAGCAGTGGGGATGGGGTGACGTGTTTTATGAGGGGAGGGGTGTGGAGATATTAGAGGAGCACCACGCTCTCTTTTTTCCCCCTCTCCCCTATAACTTTATGTGTGTTGATTCTGGCAGCCAATCAGGACATAGAAACTATCCACAATGTCATGACACAAGGTCTTTATGACACAAGCTGTCTTCTGGCGGCTGCGGTTGGTCTCTGGTACCTTCCGCTGTCCCTAGTTCATATGCTGTAGTGGCTGACAAGGGTGCGGCCCACAGTCCTGTACAAGCCCAACGTGGCTCAGCAAATATACACAGGAAAAGTCAGGTCGCAAGTGTCTGTCCCAAACCCGGTCACTCTTATGTGGCACGTGCACTGTACTCACGGACATGGGGTGTACGGAGCCTTGCTCTTTGGTAGTCAGCGGGTACACACTGCACGTCTCCCTCTCTTTGCTAATTACCAGGCACATACTGCATGTCTCTCTCTCTGGTCCCCGCTGTTGGCGGTGGAAGGCAATGGACACTGGCCTGCATGATGCTGGAGCTCCCAGTACAGAGCACCCCTCTCTCTGGACTGCTGCAGTATGCATGGCTCCTCTCCTGGCAGCGTTCCCTCGGGAGACATTGAGGCCAGTCGCAGCGTCGGTATTCTGTGGGGAGGGGGAGCGGAGCTCACCACTCGCCTGCCTGCACGCTGCCCTGGGTTGGTGCCAAACTTCCATCTGTTGCACGCGATTCACCTTTTATATCTCCCCGCCTCCCCGGGTTCAGAGGATGGTCCGGCTTCATGTGTCTTCCCCCAGGCAACAGGGGATGCAGCCAAAATAGTTCCGGACCCGGCACGCCTGTACCCGTGGTGCGGTCGTCCCCCTTACACTCCTCTTCTCCTTTAAATTGCCATTCCATAGGTGAGATTTCTTCGTGCTCCTTTAGGTTCTTCGGAGGTGGGACAGATGCCCACAATTTTCGTATCTATTTCTGCCTCTCTTTCACCACATTCTGCCAAAGGGAATTGTTCTGGCATCCCGCAGGGGCGAAATAACAGCATGGTCACACTGAGTATTTTGAGGCTCCTCTTGGATTTGCTCGTTAGGACTACTCAGAACTTCAGGTTGAGTGATAGAGTCAGGTTGAGTCATAGAGGACAGGAGTATGCCTGAGTACAATGGAACAGCTATCTCTGGAGTTTCAGGCCTACATACTTCCTTTGGACTGGCGGGTAGTGAACCATCCATCTCAGGGAACGAGGCAAGGGAATCTTCCTCATCACCATCGGAAACCGTGGAAGTGAGCATTTCAGGGACACTTGACACTTTCTCCCCTCCTTCGGGATCTTGTGGCAGGCATGGTCGCGATATACTTCAGTGGACTACTCGGGTCGACGTCCCTTCTTCCCCTTCAGGTTGAATCTCACAGACGGGACCATTGGATCCAATTTGGCGTTCCACCTGATTCGCCTCCACGCGACTGAATAGCGCAGACATCTCACTGTAGACAGTCGACATCTTCTCCCTCTCTTCTCGGTGTCCGACGTCATGGCTCTGTCTGGCTCTGGGTGAGGTTCCCCTCTTCTCACTATACCACTTCCTCCAGGGACAGCGTTCTCTCAAGTGGGCATGACCTACAGAAGAGTGAGCGAACCTTCACTGTCGGCTGTCTCTTGTAGGGTAACTTCTTGACATGTGTCCCATTCTTCCACATGTCCAACACCCACTTCTGCTCCTATCTGGTGGGGTCTTCGGTCTGAATTGCCTTCCTCCATGGGAGACATACCCCCTCTGCAATCGCTCTTCACCTCCCGATATAGAATTACATTTTGGGGCTGCTGCTGAAGTTGTTCTTATGCTCTGTATTTCTCCTCTAACTTTTTTCAATTCTTGCCGTATGTTTTGCCTTCTTCCACGTATGATGCTGTGTGGATCCCAGCATACGGCTAAACCCTTCATCCACTCTCAGTAATAGACTGTATGGGTGATTAAGTCTATATTTATTGAGAGTGGATGAAGAGTTTAGCTGTATGCTGGAATCCACACAGCGTCATAAGTGGAAGAAGGCAGAACAGTAAAAACGGAATCCGCTTGATAGGAACAGTGATTTTGCAGAGAGCTGGATGCATGTGAGAAGCTCAGAGATCTGGGAGAAATGGCTACATGCTTAAAGCCCAGGAAAACTGGAGGGGCTGTTCTACACAGAGCAACAATTAAAGGGAAAGGATTCTAAATCCATGAACAAGGGCAACTATGACATCTAATGGCCATAGCTGGAACAGCACTTAAGAAATGTATTGCTGCACATGAATGGGCAAAACACTCCTCGCTTGGCATCAACTAATGCCAATATTTGCTTCTTTTGGGTTGAAGGTTTTATACGTATGCTTGCAGTGATGCCAACCTTTACAAGGTCTCTGGCTTGCAGGTAATGCTGACTTTTAGGACTGGGCCACATGCAGTAGACAAGTGATGGCTCGATCAAGAGACTTCCAGGTTGAGAACCCGCTGAACCGATGAGATTCCAGGTGATGACTTGAAATCCCTGTATACTTGAGGACAGAGCTCTTCATTGGTGTCACAATCCATGTTTGGGTTGCGGCAGATCTGGCTCACATATAACCTTTTCTTTCTTTAAGCCTCTGGATAAATGTTAGTTTTGCCCCCGGTGGCTGCTGGGGTTATTACAACCTTGGTGGCTGCTAATGGGTTTTGCCCCTCGTTGGCCGCTGGGGTTATTACAACCTAGTTGCTGCTAATGGGTTTTGCCTCCGGTGTCCGCTGGGGTTACTACACGTTAAATTAGCCAGCAGGTGTTAACCCTCACCTCCTTCCTATAAAAAGGTGTCAGGTGCTCTGAATCACTGTTGGTGATATTGTTTATTCCCCAATTAACCCTGGAGGAGAGAGGAGCTATTGGGAGCAGTGCTTTGCAGCTCATCCAGAGCTTTGGTGTATCAGCTGAGTTGGAAGCTGTATCCGGGTGTCGAACTCTGTTGCTTGGAGCAATTGCAGCAGAGCAAAGCTAAGTTGTATGTTTTCCCTGTTTGTTGCTTTCCCTAATGTTATATTAATACAGCGGTGGGACCAGTGTCCGCTGTTATGAGTTCATTTTCCCCTTCACCATTGAGGTCTGATGAACTCCCTCTTCTGGTGAAGGAAGGTAGTGAGGCTGATTACCAAGCACCTGAGCTGGGAGAGGATGACTGGGCGACGGGGATCTCTGACTGGATATAAGGCAGCTGACGCCCTTCTGCCTTGCTGGTGATTTCTCTGTGGAATTCTAGGAGACCAGTCTGATTCCTGCTCCTCAAAAGCTAAGTTTTCTGCTTTGCCTTTTTGCATTTGTGTTTTGGTTTTAGTTTGCCTTGCTTTTCTGGATTCTGACATTCCCTGCTGGGGTGAGCTGCATTCCTTTTTGTCGGTTTGCTCTGTCTTCAGAAAATACCTGAGTACTGACATAGTCTTTTTGAAACCTAGCGTCTTCAGGGCCTTTTTCCCTGTCAGTCTGTTGGCTCTTATTTTGATAGGGTTTTTCGCGGATTGCAGACAGCAGCCTTCCTATCCTGTCCTATCTAGTTAGCTTGGGCCCCATCATTTGCTCAGTCTATCTTTCTATCTGTGTTAGTGTTTTTTTTCTTCTTGCTTCACCGTCATTATATGTTGGGGGCTGCCTATTGCTTTGGGGTCTGCTCTGGGGCAGTTTAGATTTCCCTTTCTGTCTTTAGGCTAGGCAGTTCTCCGGCTGTGATCGAGGGGTCTAGGGCATCGTAGGAACCCCCCACGGCTACTGCTAGTTGTTGTTGATAGGTTCAGGGGTCTGCAATCCGATAGCTGCCAATTTCTCTGGTTTTCTGGACTTAGCTAGTATTTCTGTTTTTGCCTCCTACGGTGACTCATTCATAACAGAATCACCAGCCATACCGCAGATCCTAGGGTACTTAATAGCAGGAAAGAATTAAAAAATAAAAAAAAGTGTGTATATTTTTTCCTCTATATCTCTGAGGCCATAGGGGGAATTTTTTTTTTCTCTCAATGGAGATAAAGCAATTGTCTGATCGTGTGGAGCAGCTCGCTGCGGAAGTGCGGGGAATTTCCACCTACCTTGCTCATTCACATGCTGCTGAACCAAAGATTCCTACTCCTGATGTGTTTTTTGGAGATCGGTCTAAATTTTTGAATTTCAAAAATAATTGTAAATTATTTTTTGCCTTGAAGCCTAACTCGTCAGGGAGCTCCGCGCAGCAGGTTAAAATTGTCATGTCTTTTCTGCGTGGCGATCCCCAGGATTGGGCGTTTTCTTTGAAACCTGATGATCCTAGTCTGACTAATGTGAACGCATTTTTTCAAGCCTTGGGATGTTGTATGACGAACCTAATGCTATTGATCAGGCTGAAAAGACCCTGTTGGCATTGAGCCAGGGTCGAGATTCTGCAGAATTGTACTGTCAAAAATTCTGAAAGTGGGCGGTCCTTACTGCCTGGAATGATAATGCCTTGGCAGCTCTCTTTCGGAAGGGTTTGTCAGAAGCCGTAAAAGATACTATGGTGGGATTTCCTGTTCCCTCTGGTCTGGACGATTCTATGTCATTAGCCATTCAGGTTGATCGGCGTTTACGTGAACGCAGGACTGCACGAGAGGTGTGGCCACCTGTTGAACAAGTGTCTGAACCTATGCAATGTGATAGAGTTTTGTCCAGGGAGCAACGTCAGGAGTTCAGAAAGCGTAATAAGCTGTGTTTTTTTGTGGAGATGCCTCGCATATTATTTCTGTCTCTCCTAAACGAGAGAAACGTTTTGCACACATGTTTTCTGTGGGTGGTGTTCAACCTAAGTTTCTTCTGGCAATTACTCTGATCTGCTCCCTGTCCACATTTTCCGCCAAGGCTTTTGTGGATTCGGGAGCAGCCCTGAACCTAATGGACTTGGATTTTGCTAAACGTAGTGGATTTCCTATGACACCTCTGCGGACGCCTATCCCTTTGAGGGGGCTTGATGCTACTCCTTTGGCGAAAAATAAACCTCAGTTTTGGACCCAGGTGGTAATGCGGGTCGCCCCAAACCATCAAGAAAATTGCAGATTTTTGGTGTTGCATAATTTGCATTATACCATTGTTCTGGGGTTTCCCTGGTTGCAAATTCATAATCCAGTTTTGGACTGGAAATCTGTGTCTGTGGTGAGTTGGGGTTGTCGGTGTGCCTTTAGTGAGGCTCCGGTGTTTTCCACCTCTCCTCAGTCGCATGATGTTCCTTACTATTTGGCGGACTTTTATGATGTATTTAGTGAGAATGAGTCTGCGTTTTTGCCTCCTCATAGGAGTTATGACTGTGCAATTTAACTGAGCCCGGGGTGTAAATTTCCCAAGGGTCGGCTCTTCAATTTATCTGTACCCGAGCACGAGGCTATGCGATCCTATATTAAGGAGGCGTTGGAGAAGGGTCATATTAGACCATCCTCTTCACCATTAGGGGATGGGTTTTTTTTTCGTGGCCAAAAAGGATGGTTCATTAAGGCCTTGTATTGATTATCGTGCCCTCAACAAAATTACTATTAAATATCAGTATCCGTTACCCCTGATTTCGGATCTATTCTCCAGAGTTAAAGGTGCTTGCTGGTTTACCAATCTTGACCTCAGGGGGCGTATAATCTTATCTGCATTAAGCATTGGGATGAATGGAAGACGGCGTTTAATACTCCAGAGGGACATTTTGAGTACCTGGTGATGCCTTTTGGGCTCACTAATGCCCCTTCTGTCTTCCAGTGCTTCATGAACGACATTTTCCGAGACTTTGTGGATAAATTTTTGATTATCTATCTGGATGATATTTTGATCTTCTCCAAGGATTGGGATTCTCATGTGGAACATGTTCGGACGGTGTTCCGGATCTTAAGGGAGAATTCCCTGTATGTCAAAGGATCGAAATGCCTTTTTGGGGTACAGAGGATTTCATTTTTGGAATTTATTTTGTCTCCGTCAACTATGGAAATGGATCCGGCCAAGGTACAGGCCATTTATGATTGGGTTCAGCCCAATTCTTTGAAGGCCCTTCAGAAGTTTTTGGGTTTTGCTAATTTTTATTGGAAATTTATAGCAAAATTTTCTAGTATTGCCAAGCCATTGACTGATCTGACTAAGAAGGGTGCTGATGTGTTGAATTGGTCTCCGGAGGCTGTTTCTTCCTTTCAGGAACTGAAGCGAAGATTCACTTTTGCCCCGGTTTTGCGGCAACCTGATGTCTCACTCCCGTTCGAGGTAGAGGTGGACGCTTCTGAGATTGGTGCAGGAGCTGTTTTGTCCCAAAAGGATCCTGTAACATCTAAAATGAATCCCTGTGCTTTCTTTTCCCGAAAGTTCTCCCCATCTGAACGTAACTATGATGTGGGGAATCGGGAACTGTTGGCCATGAAATGGGCATTTGAGGAGTGGAGACATTGGTTGGAGTGAGCTAAACATCAAGTCGTGGTCCTCACTGACCACAAGAATTTGATTTACCTAGAGTCGGCTAAGCGCTTGAACCCTAGACAGGCTAGGTGGGCCTTGTTTTTTACACGTTTTGATTTTGTGGTTTCTTTTCTTCCTGGAACGTAGAATGTTAAGGCAGACGCCCTCTCTAGGAGCTTCTTTGCTGATTCTCCTGTGGTGACCAAGCCTGCTACCATCTTAAGCGAAGGGGTAGTTCTTTCTGCCATCTCGCCCGATTTGAGACGTGCTCTGGAAGAGTTCCAGGAGGACAAACCTGAGCGTTGTCCCAGTGGAAAGTTGTATGTTCCTGACCAGTGGAAGAAGAGAGTGATGTCTGAAGTTCATTGCTCTGCTTTGGCTGGTCATCCAGGTATTTTTGGTACTAGAGATCTGGTGAGTTGGTTTTTTTGGTGGCCCTCCTTGTCTCGTGATGTCAGGATTTTTGTGCAGTCCTGTGGGACGTGCTCCCGGTCTAAATCGTGTTCTCGCTCTAGTGGGTTGTTGATGCCTTTGCCTGTCCCCAAGAGGCCATGGACCCATATTTCAATGGATTTCATCTCTGATATGCCTGTCTCTCAAAGGATGACTGTTATTTGGGTGATTTGTGATTTGTTCTCTAAGATGGTTCATCTTGTACCACTCCCTAAGTTGCCGTCTTCCTCTGAGTTGGTGCCCCCGTTTTTACAACAGGTGGTTCGTTTGCACGGGATTCCTGAGAACATTGTATCTGACAGAGGAGTCCAGTTTGTGTCTAGATTTTGGAGAACTTTCTGTTCCAGGCTGGGAATTCAGTTGTCCTTCTCCTCTGCTTTTCACCCTCAGACCAATGGGCAGACAGAGAGAACAAACCAGACCTTGGAGTCATATTTGAGATGTTTTATTTCTGCTGATCAGGATGATTGGGTTTCATTTTTGCCCTTGGCCGAATTTGCTTTAAATAATAGAGCTAGTTCTGCCACTTTGATGTCACCTTTTTTTTGTAACTTTGGGTTTCATCCTCGATTTTCTTCAGGGCAGGTGGAGCCTTCTGCCTGCCCAGGTGTTGACACTGTGGTGGAGAGAATGCACCAGATCTGGGACCAAGTGGTGGATAAGTTATCTCTCTCCCAGGAAAAGGCCCAGCGGTTTTCCAACCGACATAGGACCATTGGTCCCCAGTTTAAGGTTGGTGATATGGTGTGGTTATCATCAAAAAATATTGCCATGAAGGTGGCTTCTCCTAAGTTTAAGCCTAGATTTATTGGACCTTACAAGATTGTGGAGATTATTAATCCGGTCTCTTTTCGTTTGGCTCTTCCTGTCACATTTAAAATCCATAATGTGTTCCATAAATTTTTGTTGAAGAGGTTTGTTGAACCTGTTGTTCCGGGGGTGGCACCACCAGATCCTGTATTGGTTGAAGGTAACATGGAATATGAGGTAGAGAAAGTACTGGATTCCCGTCTGGCTAGACGGAGACTCCAGTATTTGGTTAAGTGGAAGGGTTATGGTCAGGAGGATAATTCCTGGGTCTCTGCCTCTGATATTCATGCCAAAAGATTGGTGCGTGCCTTTCATCGGGCTCACCCTGATCGCCCTGGTGGCGTAGTTGAGGGTTCGGTGACCCCTCCTCAAGGGGGAGGTACTGTTGTGAGTTCATTTTCCCCTTCATTACTGAGGCCCGAGGAACTCCCTCTTCTGGTAAAGAAAGGTAGTGAGCCTGATTATCAAACACCTGAGGCTGATGATGATGACTGGCTGAGTGGAGTTACTGACTGGATATAAGGCTGCCGACGCCCTTCTGCCCTGTGGGTGATTTCTCTGTGGGATCCTTGGAGACCAGTCTGAATTCCTGCTCCTCTAAAGCTAAGTTTGCTGCTCGGCCTTTTGCTTTGTGCTTTGACTTTGTTTTGCTTTGTTTTTCTGGATTTCTGCCATTCCCTGCTGGGGTGTGCTGAATTCCTTTAGCTCTGTCTTCTGAAAATACCTGAGTGCTGATTTAGTTTTTGAAGCCTAGCTGCTTCAGGGCCTTTTTCATATCAGCTTGTTGGCTTATGTCTTTGATAGGGTTTTGGCAGATTGCAGACAGCAGCCTTCCTGTCCTTTCCTATCTAGGTAGTTTTGGGGCCCCGTCTTTGCTCAGTCTATCTTTCTGTCTGTGTTAGTGTTTTTCATCTTGCTTCACCGTCATTATATGTTGGGGGCTGCCTATTGCTTTGGGGTCTGCTCTGGGGCAGTTTAGATTTCCCCTTTCTTTCTTTAGGCCTATTTAATTCTTCGGCTGTGATCGAGGGGTCTAGGGCATCGTAGGAACCCCCCACGGCTACTGCTAGTTGTGTTGATAGGTTCAGGGGTCTGCAGTCTGATAGTTGCCAACTTCTCTGGTTTTCTGGACTTAGCTTGTATTTCTGTTTTTGCCTCCTACGGTGACTCATTCATAACAGCGATGTATGTCATGTATGTCATGATCTCAGTGCGGGTTGGACCTGCACGCTTTGGGTTAATGTCTGGAACCAGTGCTGGGGGACCTGCACTTCTGGGGTTAATGTTATGATCTCAGTGCAGACTCTTACCTGGGGCTTATTATTGTGGCCTCTCCTTGGTTCTGGGAAGGCTTCTTATAGCCTCAGGAAGCTCCAATCCCTGTCAGTTATACTTTCACCCTTGGCAGAGTGTGTTGAACCCTGAGTGTGTTTGTGCTGTGTTCTGGTTGCCTGATACTTTGGTTTTGACTAGGTCTGTTCTCTGGATATTGCTTGCTGGATTCTGCTTGGTACCTTCTATGTCTGTTTGGTTTTGACCTCTGCTTGGCCCTGACAATCCATTCTGTCTCATCCCTGGTACTTTACTGCTATTTCTGTGTATGACCCCTGTTTGCCTGACTTTGAGCATTCCTGTAGTTGTGTTCTGCAGATCTCTGGCAGCAGGACACTAAGCCCCGCCCCTTGCAGTCACATGACCGTAGGTCCTTCACTGCTAGCTAAACTTCAGCATCCCCAGGTCCTGTTTGTCTGAGATTCCCGGCCGTACCTGATCCCAGGCCCCCTTACAGTGCGGGTGAGTCCCTGCTCTGCGGAGGCTGCATGCTGGCGCTGACAGGATCCTGGCATTATAACTGACCATTAAGTTTTGGGGTTTTTTTGTGCAGAGAATTATGGATTCCATACAGTCTCTGGCTGAACAGATGAAAAATCTGAGTCAGATGTTTCAGGGTTTATCTCTGGAACAGCAAGCTCTTGCTCGTTCTCAGCAGCAGGTTTCTGAGACAGTGTGGGGGGGGGCTTTATCTTCTGGGTCTCTGGGGACTGGGGCGAGGGATGTTGTTCTGGTGTCCCCAGAACCACCTGTTAAACTGCCTGACTTCTTTTCTGGGAACAAAAAGGAGTTCAGGATCTTCATGGAGGGTTGCAAACTTTTTTTTAGTTTGAGACCACGTTCCTCTGGGGACCAAACCCAGAAGGTAGGGGTCATTATGTCCTTATTAATAGGGTCCCCTCAAGCTTGGGCATTTTCCCTTCCTCCCACTGCCCCTGAGATTGTCTGTGAATGCATTCTTTGAGGCCCTGGGGAACATATATGATGAGCCTGACCGAGTGCGACTGACAGAGGACATGGTGATGAGCATCTGTCAGAGGAAACACTCAGCTGAGTGGTTTTGTACTGAATTCCGCCGCTGGGCTGCAGAGGTCTCTTGGGACGACGCCACGCTTCGAGGACTCTTTCGCAGAGGCTTGTCCGAGCGGCTGCAGGATGCCTTGGCGTTACATCCCCCACCTAACTCTCTCGAGGACGCCATGACCCAGGCCGTCCGGATGGACAGCAGGTTGCAGGCCAGATGGGTGATGCAGGTGGAGACTCCATTGTTCCCCAGTGGAAAAGAGACTGTCCCTGAGCTCATGGATGTAGGCGCCCTCTCCCTGAAGGATACGGAGAGAAAACACCGGAGAGACAAGCAGTTATGCTTCTACTGCGGTAAAATGGGACATTGGAAAAGGGAGTGTCCTGATTGCCCATCTTAAACCTGGTCGGCGGGAAACGACTAGGTCTGGGTAGTCAGCGGGGAGACTACTCAGACCCTCAGGTACCCTTTTCCTCGTTTTCTAAAGTTTTGCTTGATGTGGAACTGTTTGTGGACAGTAGTTCTTTTCCCTCTACAGCCTTCGCGGACTGCGGATCATCCATTAATTTTATTGACTCCCAATTGGTCACATATTGCAAGATAGGGACAGTTAGGCTCAAGGTCCCGATCAAGGTGGTGGCCATTGATGCCTTCCCCCTCACTAAGGAGGGAATTCTTTTCATGTCTGATTTATTTGCGCTCAGAGTGGGCGCTACTCATGTGGAAAACCTTAGTTGATTGGTTTTGGACAATCTACCTGCAAGGTTGGTGTTGGGCAAGCCCTAGTTACAACACCATAACCCAGTTATTAACTGGAAAACGGGGGAGATTGTTCAATGGGGGTTTAATGATTTTAATTTATGTGATAAATCCGCACTGCTGGTTGAACCTGTTAAATCTGTGTCTGTGTCATCTGTCGAGCTGGAAGGTATTCCGGAATACCTGAAGGACTTCGAAGATGTATTCTCTGAAAGCGAGGCCGAGACTTTGCCACCACATAGACCCCTTGACTGCGCTATCGAGCTGGTCTCAGGGGCTAAATTCCATAAAGCCAGTCTGTTTAATTTATCCGGCCCTGAGCACTTAGCTGAAAGTCTTCGCAAATGACACATACGTCCCTCAGTCTCACCTGTGGCGGCAGGTTTCTTTTTTGTAAAGAAAAAAGAAGGCAGTTTATGTCCCTGTCTCTGTTATGAATGGGTCACCGAGGAGGAAAAGACTAAACAAGCTAAATGTCACGTGGGGCTTAGTTCAACTAAGGCTGTAATTCCCGGGGCCCCTGTGATGTCCCTGTAACTAGGGGAAACCCTGTCTGACCCTCAACCCAGGGTTTTTGCTGATGGTGCAAATGCCTGAGCCTCCAACCTTTCCTTGTCTCCTGCTCAGCCCTGCACTTAACCCTCCACCCTCCACCCAGTGAGGAGTCACACCACCAAAGCCCCCACACAAATTAAGACAGACAGGGAGAACTTATACTGCACTGCGCCGCACACACACAGGATTATACAGTAATATGAATAGGGCACCACTAAACACAAATATGGGAAGGAGAAAGGATAACGATGGATCATACGCCACCAGATACGAATCTCTCTCTCTTCAGCACCTCCACTCCAGACCGGAACCACTTGGTATGAAACACAAGCTATAATCGGCGACGCCCATATGCCAGCATGACTATTTAAAGACCGTGGGCGTGACTAACCTTCCAACCTGGTCTACAGCAGGATTAACCCCCGAGAGCCTGAAGATCAAGCCGGCGCCACTGAGGCTATAGTGGCTGGAGGTGGAACTACCTCTGCCTGCTGGACGCTGTGGTGTGAACAGCGTCCGACATGACAGTACCCCGTCTTCTACGAGGGACCCCAGGGCCCTCAAGACTCATAGGACCCGGCTTGTCCGGATGACGACGGTGGAAAGAACTGACCAGCCGATCCGCATGTATGTCTCAGGCTGGAACCCAAGACCTCTCCTCCGGACCATACCCCCGCCAGTGCACCAAATACTGAAGAGTACGGCGTACTACTCGAGAGTCCACTACCTTGGCGACCTCAAACTCTAAATCGCCATCCACCATGACTGGAGGTGGCATCGGCGTCGTGTCCACCAAGCCTACCACCTTTTTCAATAAAGCCCTGTGAAAAACGTTGTGTATTTTGTACACCGCAGGAAATTCCAACCGATAAGCCACAGGGTTAATGATGGCAGAAATCCTAAAAGGCCCAATTAACCTTGGACCCAGTTTTAAAGATGGAATTTTGAGTTTTATGTTCTTCGTAGCCAACCACACCCATTCACCCACACACAGGTCCGGACCTGGCACGCATCTACTGTCAGCCACCCGTTTGTACCTGGCACTCATGCTCAACAAACGCTGTTTCACCCGCCTCCAGACTGATGACAATTGGGCTCCTAGCTGATCTTCCTCCGGGACACCCCCCGAGTCACCCTGACGTAAGGTACAAAACTGAGGATGTTGACCGTACACACAAAAGAATGGAGACTCTCCTGATGACTCTTGGCGGTGATTATTTAATGCGAATTCGGCCAGAGGAAGGAAAGTAGACCACTCCTCCTGGTTGTCGGACACAAAGCATCGTAAATACTGTTCTAGATTTTGGTTCATGCTCTCAGTTTGTCCATTAGACTGTGGATGAAACGCCGATGAATGTGACAACTTGATCCCCAAACGTGAGCAGAAAGCTTTCCAAAACCTCGCCACAAATTGCGTACCCCTATCAGATACTATGTGAGACGGTACTCCGTGGAGTCTGACCACCTCCTTCACAAATACCTGAGCCAACGTCTTAGCATTGGGCAAAGAAGACAACGCCACAAAATGCGCCATCTTTGAAAAACGGTCAACCACCACCAGGATGACCGTGTTCCCTGCCGAGGCAGGCAAGTCAGTGATGAAATCCATGGAGATTTCTGTCCATGGCCTATTGGGTACCCCCAGAGGCTGTAGCGTGCCAGCAGGATGGGTTCGGGGTGACTTAGCCCTAGCGCACGTGATGCAAGCTGCCACGTAAGAGACCACGTCCTGCCGGATTTTGGGCCACCAGAAACGACGTGATACCAGCTCTAAGGTGCCCCTCACCCCTGGATGACCAGCCAGTACCGAATCATGGTGTTCCTTCAACACCTTAAGCCGAAGATGCAGGGGTACAAATGATTTGTTGGCGGGAAGTCCTGGTGGTACCTCCTCTTGGGCCTCGGCAATCTCCGCCTCTACCTCCGTCGTGAGAGCCGAGACCACTACCCCTTTCTGGAGGATGTGTACCGGCTCTTCCCGAGGTTCTCCCCCCGGAAAACACCTAGACAAAGCATCCGCCTTGGTGTTTTTAGCCCCGGGACGGTACGTCACAAGAAAATTGAAACGAGTAAAAAACAATGCCCAGCGAGCCTGCCTAGGAGACAGACGCTTGGCTGACTCCAGATAGAGCAGATTCTTATGGTCGGTGATAACTGTGACCTGGTGAGCCGCCCCCTCTAAGAAGTGTCGCTATTCCTCAAAAGCCAGTTTGATGGCCAACAACTCCCTGTTGCCGATATCATAATTCCGTTCGGCCGGCGACAGCTTCTTGGAGAAGTAGGCGCATGGATGCATCTCACTCAAGGACGAGCCTTGAGACAGTACTGCCCCCACTCCCACCTCCGACGCATCAACCTCTACCACAAAAGGTTTAGACACGTCTGGTTGCACCAGAATGGGGGCTGAAGCAAAACTATTCTTCAGACGCTCAAATGCACGTATAGCCGCCTCAGGCCAGTTCGCCAGATCGGCACCCTTTTTTGTCATGTCCGTGAGTGGTTTGGCGATAGTCGAAAAGTGTTTTATAAATTTCCTATAATAATTCGCAAACCCAAGGAACCGCTGGAGTGCTTTCAGACTCTCCAGCCTCTCCCATTGCAGCACCGCTTGCACCTTAGCGGTGTCCATTTTAAACCCGGCTGCGGACACAATATATCCCAAAAAGGGCAACTCCTGGACAAAAAATAAACATTTTTCCAGCTTAGCATAGAGCTGGTTCTCCCGGAGCAACTGTAACATCTGCCTAACATGCTCCAAATGAGTGTCCCGATCGCTAGAATAAATGAGGATATCATCCAGGTATACAATCACAAATCTCCCCAGGACATGAGCAAATACATCATTAATAAAATGTTGGAAAACGGAAGGCGCGGTGGTCAACCCAAACGGCATTACCAGACTCTCAAAATGACCCTCAGGAGTGTTAAACGCCGTCTTCCACTCATCCCCCTGACGGACCCTTATGAGGTTATACGCCCCCCTGAGGTCCAGCTTTGAAAACCATTTCACCCCCGCTACCTGGTTGAACAAATCCGGGATCAACGGCATTGGGTAGGGATCACGGATAGTAATCTGGTTTAACTCTCGGAAATCCAGACACGGGCGTAACCCCCCATCTTTCTTCTTAATGAAGAAAAACCCCGCGGCTACAGGCGAGGACGAAGGCCGGATGTGTCCTTTGCTCAGACTCTCCGCGATGTAGTCTTTCAGAGCTTGTCTCTCAGGACCAGAAATATTAAACATCCTGGCCTTAGGTAATTTGGCCCCGGGTTTTAACCTAATCGCACAGTCATAGGCTCTATGTGGAGGCAGTTCTGAGCAACCCTTCTCAGAGAAAACATCCGCGAAATCCTGCAAAGCCACCGGCAGGCTGGGCGTCACGGCGGACACACATGTGGCCAAGCAATTGTCTTGGCAGAAACCACTCCATTGTACTATGTCCTGAGTTTTCCAATCAATTACCGGGTTGTGCCTGGACAACCATGGAAAACCCAGGACCATTTGAGCTGGGAGATTACGGAGGACCCTACATGTAACCGACTCAGAATGTAGGACCCCAATGTGGAGTTTCACCTCTGCCACAATCTCCGTAATCTCCCCTTGAGGGAGGGGAACAGCATTAATGGTCACCACCTGTATGGGTTGAGGAAGTTTTTCGATCTTAAACCCGGCGGTGTGTGCAAACTCCTCATCTATGAGATTGGTGGCGGAACCGCTATCCACAAGCACTGATATAGGTAGCTCTCTGCCCGCGATAATAACCTTGGCAGGGAGCATACATTGAGATACCATCATGGAGGATATGCATACGCTCAGTTGGGTCTCCTCCATACCCTCAGAGCTTAACAGTTTTCCGCCGATGTGACCCTCTTAGGTAGTACCGGGCAAACGTTAACATAATGACCTCTTTTACCACAGTAGAAACATGCTCCGGGCTTCCGGAATCCCGGAGCGCGACGCTTAACCTGTGCCACGCCAGCAATCTGCATAGGTTCAGGGGACTCATCTACTTCAACCACACCTGCACCTCTGCTTTCCCCCAGAGGTAGCGTCTCCTGTGCCCCCTGATGAAAACGGCGATCAATACATATCACCAAACTCATGGCAGACTCCAACGATGTCGGAGTCTCATACATCAGGAGGGCTTGTTTCACCCTCCCTGATACCCCATGAATAAACTGGCTCCGCAGTGCTGGGTCATTCCACTGTGTGTCTACAGCCCAGCGGCGAAATTCCAAACAATAGTCCTCTGCCAAGCGCTCCCCCTGGCGGAGGGCGCGGATTTTAGATTCCGCTAGAGCCAGTCGGTCAGGGTCATCGTAAATGAGCCCGAGGGCAGAAAAAACATTATTGACAGAATGAAATGTAGCAGAGTCAGCTGGTAAGGAAAATGCCCATGCTTGGGGATCACCACTCAGTAATGACAACACCAGCCCTACTCGCTGGGCCTCATTACCTGAGGAGATTGGCCGCATGCAGAAGTATAACTTGCAGGCCTCCCGAAATACGACAAATTTGCTGCGATCGCCTGAAAATCGTTCTGGCAGCGGAAACTTCGGCTCTGCACCGATACCTGCAGATGCCGTTTGCACCTTCGCTACTACCAGGCCCTGCTGCTGAACTGCCCCTTTCAACTCGGAGACCTGTAAGGACAGCGCCGCCAACTGGTGGGTTAAGGAATCTAATGGATCCATGGACTCCTGAAAAAAAACAATGTGGGCCGATTATAATGTCACGTGGGGCTTAGTTCAACTAAGGCTGTAATTCCCGGGGGCCCCTGTGATGTCCCTGTAACTAGGGGAAACCCTGTCTGACCCTCAACCCAGGGTTTTTGCTGATGGTGCAAATGCCTGAGCCTCCAACCTTTCCTTGTCTCCTGCTCAGCCCTGCACTTAACCCTCCACCCAGTGAGGAGTCACACCACCAAAGCCCCCACACAAATTAAGACAGACAGGGAGAACTTAAACTGCACTGCGCCGCACACACACAGGATTATAAAGTAATGTGAACAGGGCACCACTAAACACAAATATGGGAAGGAGAAAGGATAACGACGGATCATACGCCACCAGATACGAATCTCTCTCTCTTCAGCACCTCCACTCCAGACCGGAACCACTTGGTATGAAACACAAGTTATAATCGGCGACGCCCATATGCCAGCATGACTATTTGTGGGCGTGGGCGTGACTAACCTTCCAACCTGGTCTCCAGCAGGATTAACCCCCGAGAGCCTGAAGATCAAGCCGGCGCCACTGAGGCTATAGTGGCTGGAGGTGGAACTACCTCTGCCTGCCGGACGCTGTGTGTGAACAGCATCCGAAATGACACTAAGTCATAGAAAACCAGAGAGGTTGGTAACTATGCAGATTGCAGATACCTGATCCTAACCACACAACTAGCAGCAGCCGTGGAGCGTACCTACGATGGTCCTAGATGCTTCGTCACAGCCGGAGGACTAAATAAGCCTGAAGCAAGAAAAGGGGAAAACTAACTGCCCCAGAGCAGACCCCAAAGGAAAGACAGCCCCCACACATGTATTGACGGTGAAACAAGATGAAAGCACAAACACAGGCAGGAAAATAGGCTGAGCCCAACGATGGGGCCCAAACTAACTAGAAAGGATAGGAAAGGAAAGACACTGTCTGCAATCTGCAAAAAGCCCTACAAAAATAAAGTCCAACACTTCTGATAGCAAAATTAACCCTGAAGTCACTAGACTTCTCCCACTATATCAGCACTCTGAAATATTCTGAGACAGAGCAAAAAGAGGCCAATCTAATAAGGGACAAAAAGCAAATTGGCAAATACAGATAAATAAGAGTGGAAATTTAGCACAGCCCCAGCCGGGGCTGGCTGACCACACAAAAAACTGAACAGACCAACAAAATCAAGTGTGAACATTAGCAGAAAAACTTAGCTTTAGATGGCTGGAACAGAGCTGAAAACAAAGACCTGACAAGCCAGAAGGAATCACCAGCACCAGACTAGGGCGTCGGCTGTCTTAAATCCAGTCTGAGATTCCTGAGGTCCAATCGTCATCCTCATTATCAGGTGGCAGATTTCTACTGATTAAATCAGCCTCACTACCTCAAGTTACCACCAGAGGGAGCCTGGAAGGAGAACTCACAACTGGTGGACCGAAAAATGAACTCACAACAGTATCCCCCCCCTTGAGAAGGGGTCACCGAACCCTCATCCACGCCACCAGGCCGATCAGGATGGGCCCGGTGAAAAGCACGAACTAATCTATTGGCATGAATATCAGAGGCAGAGACCCAAGAATTGTCCTCCTGGCCATAACCCTTCCATTTGACCAAATACTGGAGTCTCCGTCTAACCAAACGAGTATCCAAAATTTTCTCTACCTCATATTCCATATTGCCTTCAACCAACACAGGGTCTGGAGGTGCTGCCATAGGAACCACTGGCTCAACAAACCTCTTCAACAGAGAATTGTGAAATACGTTATGGATCTCGAACATAACTGGAAGAGCCAATCGAAAAGAAACAGGATTAAGAATCTCCAAAATCTTATAAGGTCCAATAAATCTTGGCTTAAATTTTGGAGATGCAACCTTCATAGGAATATTCTTAGATGACAACCAAACCATATCACCCATGTTAAACCGGGGACCAATGGTCCTATGCCGGTTGGAAAATCGCTGGGCCTTTTGCTGAGAGAGTGACAACTTATCCACCACTTGGTCCCATATCTGCTGCATTGTCTCAACCACAGTGTCCACTCCTGGGCAAGACGAAGATTCCGCTTGTCCTGAAGAGAATCGAGGATGAAACCCAAAATTACAGAAAAAGGGTGACATCAGAGTGGCAGAACTAGCTCTATTGTTCAGTGCGAATTCGGCCAAGGGCAAAAATGAGACCCAATCATCCTGATCAGCAGATATAAAACATCTTAAATAAGACTCCAAGGTCTGGTTTGTTCTCTCAGTCTGTCCATTGGTCTGGGGATGAAACGCGGAGGAGAAGGATAACTGAATTCCCAGATTGGAACAAAAGGCTTTCCAGAATCTGGAAACAAACTGGACTCCTCTGTCGGACACAATGTTCTCAGGAATCCCATGTAACCGAACCACCTGTTGTGAAAACAAGGGCACCAACTCAGCGGAAGATGGCAATTTTGGGAGTGGTACAAGATGGACCATCTTCGAAAATCTATCACAAATTACCCAGATAACAGTCATTCTCTGAGAGACAGGAAGATCAGAAATAAAATCCATTGAGATATGGGTCCATGGCCTCTTGGGCACCGGCAGGGGCATCAGCAACCCACTAGAATGAGAACAGGGTTTAGACCGAGAACAAGTCCCACAGGACTGTACAAAATTCCTAACATCACGAGATAAGGCAGGCCACCAAAAAGACCGACTCACCAAATCTCTGGTACCAAAAATACCTGGATGACCAGCCAATGCGGAGCAATGAATTTCAGACATCACTCTCTTTCTCCACTGGTCAGGAACATACAATTTTCCCATAGGGCAACACTCAGGTTTATCCTCCTGAAATTCCACCAGGGAGTGTCTCAAATCGGGCGAAATGGTAGAAAGAACTACCCCCTCACCTAGGATGGTAGTAGGCTCGGTCACATTAAGAGAATCGGCAAAGAAACTCCTAGAAAGGGCGTCTGTCTTAGCGTTCTTAGTGCCCGGAAGAAAAGAGACCACAAAATTAAAACACGTGAATAACAAGGCCCATCTAGCCTGCCTAGGATTCAAGCATTTGGCCGACTCCAGATAAATCAAATTTTTGTGATCGGTGAGGACCACAACTTGATGTCTAGCTCCCTCCAACCAATGTCTCCACTCCTCAAATGCCCATTTCATGGCCAACAATTCCCGATTCCCCACGTCATAGTTGCGTTCAGATGGGGAGAACTTTCGAGAAAAGAAGGCACAGGGTCTTTTTGGGACAAAACAGCTCCTGCACCAATCTCAGAAGCATCTACCTCCACCTGAAATGGAAGTGAGGCATCAGGTTGCCGTAAAACTGGAGCTGAAGTAAATCTCCGCTTAAGCTCCTGAAATGCTGAGACAGCCTCAGGAGACCAATTCAGCACATCCAAACAAGAAAAATTATAGCCAGCTCACCCAGTTAGACGTCCTTAGTGGTGCTGCTCACTGCCAGGAAGCCGCACGGAGTTGTAATGGGAGAGGCACACCTATGTTGCAATAAAAGCAAAAACCAGCAAATAAATCCAGCGGATGCTTCCTACTTGGCCATAAAATCCATTTTAGGCCGGTTTCACATTAGCGCTTTTTAAGCGCACGCACGCCCGGGGGTAGCTCCGCCCCCGAGCCGGCTCTCTGCCCGGCGTGCCCGCCCCTTGCTTGTATCGCCGCCTACTAGCGGACAGCGGCGCCTGCGATCGGCGCACCCTATCAAACTTTTCGGATTTTGGCGCGCACGGCGCACCGTCAAAAGTGCGCAGCGCAGGTCAAAGCGCAACTAGCGCACGGCCTGCGCACGATCTGCGCACCCTATGCTAAAGATAGGGTGCGCCGATCGCAGGCGCCGCTGTCCGCTAGTAGGCGGCGATACAAGCATGGGGCGGGCACGCCGGGCAGAGAGCCGGCTCGGGGGCGGAGCTACCCCCGGCCGTGCGTGCGCTTAAAAAGCGCTAATGTGAAACCAGCCATATTTTTATCTTTTAAAATAGTTCCATGTGGCAGAAATCCAAATATATACAGGGGGTCAGAAGAAAAAAAGGGCACACTGCTGCTTTATGCGTGCAGACTACGCATTTCGACCTTACTAGGTCTTCTTCTAGGTCTACCTAGACCTAGAAGAAGACCTAGTAAGGTCGAAATGCGTAGTCTGCACGCATAAAGCAGCAGTGTGCCCTTTTTTTCTTCTGACCCCCTGTATATATTTGGGTTTCTGCCACAATTCAGCACATCAGCGCCCTTCTTGGTCAGATCAGTCAGTGGTTTGACAATACCAGAAAAATTACCAATAAATTTACGACAGAAATTGGCAAAACCCAAAAACTTCTGGAGGGCCTTCAAAGAAGTAGGGTGAGCCCAATCAAAAATGGCCTGTACCTTGGCCGGGTCCATTTCAATAGTCGATGGAGACAAGATAAATCCCAAAATGAAATCCTCTGTACACCAAAGAGGCATTTCGATCCATTAACAAACAGGGAATTCTCCCTCAAAATCCGGAACACAGTCCGGATGTGTTCCACATGAGAATCCTAATCACTAGAAAAGATCAAAAAATCATCCAGTTAGATGATCAAAAACTTATCCACAAAGTCATGGAAAATATCATTCATAAAGGACTGGAAGACAGAATGGGTGTTAGTGAGCCCAAAAGGCATCACCAGGTACTCAAAATGTCCCTCCGGAGTATTAAACGCCGTCTTCCATTCATCCCCGTGCTTGATGCGAATAAGATTATACACCCCCCTGAGGTCAAGCTTAGTAAACCAGCAGGCATTCTTAACTCTGGAGAATAAATCAGACATCAGAGGTAACGGGTACTGATATTTAACAGTCATTTTGTTAAGGGAACGATAATCAATACATGGTCTTAATGAACCATCTTTCTTGGCCACAAAAAAACCCCCAGCAGCTAAAGGTGACGAGGATGGTCTTATATGACCCTTCTCCAACGACTCCTTAATATAAGACCGCATAGCATCATGTTCGGGTACTGATAAGTTGAAAAGCCGACCCTTGGGGAATTTACATCCAGGCATCAACTCAATTGCACAGTCATAACTCCTATGAGGAGGCAAAGACGCAGACTTACTCTCACTAAATACATCAGAAAAATCGGCTAGATAATCAGGAATATCATGAGACTGAGGAGAGGTGGAGAAAACAGGAGCGTCCCTAAGAACACACTGACAACCCCAACTCACCACAGACCCAGACTTCCAATCCAAAACTGGATTATGAGTTTGGAACCAGGGAAAACCCAGAACAATAGTATCATGCAAATTATGCAGCACCAAAAATTTACAATTTTCTTGGTGGTCTGGGGCAACTCGCATTATCACCTGGGTCCAAAACTGAGGTTTATTCTCCACCAAAGGAGTAGCATCAATACCCCTCAAAGGAATAGGCGTCTGCAGAGGCGTCATGGAAAAACCACAACGTTTAGCAAAGTCCAAATCCATCAGATTCAATGCTGCTCCTGAATCCATGAAAGCCTTAGTAGAAAACGTGGATAAGGAGCAGATCAGAGTAATTGCCAAAAGGAACTTATGTTGTACACTGCCCACAGCAAATGTGTGTGCAAAACGTTTCTCTCGTTTAGTGCAGACAGAAATAGTATGAGAGGCGTCTCCACAGAAAAAACACAGCTTATTACGCCTTCTAAACTCCTGACGTTGCGCCCTAGACAAAACCCCATCACATTGCATAGGTTCAGACGTTTGTTCAAAAGGTGGCAGCGCCTCCCGTGTAGTCTTACGTTCACGTAAACGCCGATCAACTTGAATGGCTAATGACATAGAATCATCCAGACGAGAGGGAACCGGAAATCCCACCATAACATCTTTTACGGACTCTGATAAACCCTTCCGAAAGAGAGCTGCCAATGCACTATCATTCCATTTAGTAAGGACCGCCCACTTTCGGAATTTTTGACAGTATAACTCTGCAGAATCCTGACCCTGGTTTTATGCCAACAGGGTTCTCTCAGCTTGATCAACAGCATTAGGTTCATTATACAACAACCCCAAGGCCTGAAAAAATACATCCACATTAGTCAGAACAGGATTTTCAGGTGTCAAAGAAAAAGCCCAATCCTGGGGATCGCCACACAGCAAGGAGATGACAATTTTAACCTGCTGCACAGAGCTCCCTGATGAGTTAGGCTTCAAGGCAAGAAATAATTTACAAATATTCTTAAAATTCAGAAATTTAGACCGATCCCCAGAAAACACATCAGGAGTAGGGATCTTAGGTTCAGCAGCATGTGACTGAATGAGGTAGGTGGAAATTCCCTGCACTTCAGCAGCAAGTTGCTCCACACGATCAGACAATTGCTTAATCTCCATTAGGAAAAAAAAAATCCTCCTACTGCCGCAGAAAAAAAAGAGGAAAAAATAAATTTAAAAAAAAAATTAAAATTCTGACACTTTTTTTTTAACACCTTTTTCCTGCTTTTGAGTACACTAGAATCTGCGGTAGGGCTGGTGATTCTGTTATGAATGGGTCACCGAGGAGGAAAAGACTAAACAAGCTAAGTCACAGAAAACCAGAGAGGTTGGTAACTATGCAGATTGCAGATACCTGATCCTAACCACACAACTAGCAGCAGCCGTGGAGCATACCTACGATGGTCCTAGACGCTTCGTCACAGCCGGAGGACTAAATAATCCTGAAGCAAGAAAAGGGGAAAACTAACTGCCCCAGAGCAGACCCCAAAGGAAAGACAGCCCCCACACATGTATTGATAGTGAAACAAGATGAAAGCACAAACACAGGCAGGAAAATAGGCTGAGCAAACGATGGGGCCCAAACTAACTAGAAAGGATAGGAAAGGAAAGACACTGTCTGCAATCTGCAAAAAACCCTACAAAAATAAAGTCCAACACTTCTGATAATAAAATTAACCCTGAAGTCACTAGACTTCTCCCACTATATCAGCACTCTGAAATATTCTGAGACAGAGCAAAAAGAGGCCAGTCTAAAAGGGACAAAAAGCAAATTGGCAAATACAGATAAATAAGAGTGGAAATTTAGCACAGCCCAAGCCAGGGCTGGCTGACCACACAAAAAGCTGAATAGACCAACAAAATCAAGTGTGAACATTAGCAGAAAAACTTAGCTTTAGATGGCTGGAACAGAGCTGAAAACAAAGACCTGACAAGCCAGAAGGAATCACCAGCACCAGACTAGGGCATCGGCTGTCTTAAATCCAGTCTGAGATTCCTGAGGTCCAGTCGTCATCCTCATTATCAGGTGGCAGATTTCTACTGATTAAATCAGCCTCACTACCTCCAGTTACCACCAGAGGGAGCCTGGAAGGAGAACTCACAACTGGTGGACCGAAAAGTGAACTCACAACATGTCTCGATTTTCGTGAGCTTAATCAGATTACTGTACGGAATACGTACCCCCTTCCGTTGATTCCCGATTTGTGTAACCAACTATCAGGGGAAAAATGGTTCTCTAAACTGGATCTTCTGGGGGCATATAATTTGATAAGGGTCGGAGAGGGGGATGAATGGAAAACTGCGTTCCTCACATCCGAGGGACTGTTTGAAAATTTAGTCATGCCGTTTGGTCTTGCCAATGCCCCCGCCATATTTCAGAATTTCATCAACGTAGTATTCTCGGATCTCATTGGCCAGTTTGTTGTTATCTACTTAGATTATATTTTGATATACTCCTCCGACAGGCATTCTCATCTGGAACATGTACGAACCATTCTCCAAAGACTGAGGGAAAATCATCTGTTTGCCAAATTGGAGAAATGTGTATTTTGTGTTCAGGAATTGTCTTTTTTGGGATTAATTGTGTCCTGTGAAGGTTTTCGCATGGACCCCAAAAAGGTCCAGGCCATTGCGGATTGGGTGCAACCCAGAGATCTTAAGGGTCTTCAGCGCTTCTTGGGGTTCGCCAATTATTACCGCAAATTTATTCGGGGGTTTTCGCAGGTGGTCAAACCAATCACAGATCTAACATGCAAAGGTGCGGATGTGAGAAATTGGTCCTCACTCGCAAAAGAGGCCTTTGCGACTCTGAAAAAATGTTTTATGTCTGCTCCTGTCTTGGTACAGCCAGATCCGTCCAAACCATTTGTGGTGGAGGTGGACGCCTCCGAGGTGGGGGTGAGGGCAGTGTTGTCCCAAGGGCCTGCCACTCTTACCAACCTCAGGCCATGTGCTTTCTTTTCCATGGAAGTTCTCTGCTGCTGAAAGAAATTTTGATGTAGGCAATAGAGAGCTTCTTGCGGTCAAGTTGGCGTTTGAGGAGTGGAGGTACTTTTTGGTGGGGGCCAGTCACCCGATTACTGTGATCACCGATCACAAAAATTTGTCATCCATTGAGTCTGCTAAAAGACTAACGCCCAGACAGGCCCGTTGGTTGCTTTTTTTCCCCATTTTCAGTTTACTAATACATTTCGTCCAGGGTCAAAGAATGTCAAGGCTGACGCCTTATCTCGCAGTATTCATCCTGTGTCTTCCCCTGAGCCACCGTCCTCCATTCTTCACCCTGGGGTTGTGTTGGCAGGGATCTCATCTGAATTGGAACGGGAGATTGAGGGGGCCCAGTTGCTGGCTCCTGCAGCCAAGCCAGG
The DNA here is from genome assembly GCF_039654945.1 of Dendrobates tinctorius. Classification (NCBI taxonomy): domain Eukaryota; kingdom Metazoa; phylum Chordata; class Amphibia; order Anura; family Dendrobatidae; genus Dendrobates; species Dendrobates tinctorius. The sequence goes on along the minus strand of NW_027361960.1, from coordinate 24,596,829 downwards.
GGGCAAGTTGTTTGTCCCAGAGCAACTTCGTCTTAGACTCTTGCAGGAGTTCCATGAATCCAAGCTGAGTGCTCACCCTGGTATATCAGCCATGCGTCTGGGCAGTGGCTAGGATCTTTTGGTGGCCTACCATTGGTTCTGACATAAAAAAGTTTGTTTCTCGTTGTGGGGTCTGCGCTCGTTCTAAAAGCTCTCATAGCCGGCTGGCGGGGGGAGCTGATGCCCTTAGCAGTTCCCGAGAGACCATGGACCCACCTGTCCATGGATTTTGTTACCAATCTTTCTCCATCCTGGGGTAATACGGTGGTATGGGTAGTGGTGGACAGATTTTCAAAGCAGGCTCATTTTGTACCCCTGTCCGCACTACCTTTAGCTGAGACTTTATCCAGATTGTTTGTGCAGCATGTGGTCCGGTTGCATGGGGTACCCCTGAATGTGGTGTCTGATCATGGTGTGCAGTTTGTGGCTAAGTTTTGGCGTGCTTTCTGCAAAAAATTAGGGGTGTCTCTGTCCTTTTCGTCTGCATACCATCCCGAGAGCAATGGTCAGATGGAATGCACTAATCAGTCTCTGGAACAGATCCTCAGATGTCTGACTTCTGCTAGACAGAATGACTGGTGTGATTTACTGCCATTGGCTGAATTTGCCTTCAATAGTCGGGTGAGTCAATCCATGGGTATGTCTCCTTTCTTGGTCAACTATGGGTTCAGTCCTCATTTTGGTGAGTTTTCTCGTCTGGATTCGGGGTGTCCCGGAGCTGAGGACTCTGTTCAGCGGTTAAAAGATACATGGGCAGAAGTCCAGCGGAGTATATCTAGGTTTCAAGGCAGGTATAAGTTTTTCGCGGACAGGAAACAAACACTTGGTCCCACGTTTCAGGTTGGAGAGAAAGTTTGGCTCTCCACGCAAAACATTAAGTTAAAGATTCTGTCAGCCAATTTGGGCCCCAAATTCATTGGCCCGTAAAAGATTGTGGAAAAAATCAATCCAGTGGCGTACAGGCTGTGCATTCCACCCTCTTTCAAGATCCCTAATGTCTTCCATAGATCTCTACTGAAACCTTTTGAAGCAGTTCGGGGAGAATCCGAGTCCGCTGCTCCTCCGGTTTCGGTTGAGGGACATGTGGAATATGAGATTGGTCATATTGTAGATTCCAGGTTGGTACGGCCAGTCAGTACAGTACCTGGTTCTTTGGAAGAGGTATGGGCCGGAGGACAGGTCCGGGTTGCCAGCCTGGTTGATGCATGTGGATCGCCTGGTTCAGGCTTTCCATGCTAGGTACCCGGGCAAGCCTGGGGGTCCAGAGGCCCCCCATTGAGAGGGGGTACTGTCATGATCTCAGTGCGGGTTGGACCCGCACGCTTTGGGTTAGTGTCTGGAATCAGTGCTGGGGGACCTACACTTCTGGGGTTAATGTTATGATCTCAGTGCAGACTCTTACCTGCACACCTTGGGCTTATTATTGTGGCCTCTCCTTGGTTCTAGGAAGGCTACTTATAGCATCAGGAAGTTCCAATCCCCATCAGTTATACTTTCGCCCTTGGCAGAGTGTGTTGACCCCTGAGTGTGTTTGTGCTGTGTTCTGGTTGCCTGATACTTTGGTTTTGACTCAGTCTGTTCTCTGGATATTGCTTGTTGGATTCTGCTTGGTACCTTCTATGTCTGTTTGGTTTTGACTTCTGTTTGGCCCTGACTATCCGTTCTGTCTCATCCCTGGTACTTTACTGCTATCTCTGTGTATGACCCCCATTTGCCTGACTTTGAGCATTCCTGTAGTTGTGTTCTGCCGATCTCTGGCAGCAGGATGCTAAGCCCCACCCCTTGCAGTCACATGACCGTAGGTCCTTCACTGCTTGCTAAACTTCAGCATCCCCAGGTCCTGTTTGTCTGAGCTTCCCAGCCGTACCTGATCCCGGGCCCCCCTACAGTGCGGATGAGTCCCTGCTCTTTGGAGGCTGCACGCCGGCGCTGACAGGACCCTGACACTGTATTTGGAACGTTAGGAGTGTTCAGGGACACTGCCTCAGGGGAGTGCATGAGGTGTCCACATCCACATTCCCTATTGCAGGGCCCACCGTTGTAACTGTGTCCCCGGTGTTCCCTTGTTTGTCTTGTCGTTTTAGTTACCGACCTGCGGGTTGCGTCACACAGGACAAGTCTACGCGACATTATCACCAACCCTTACCAATTTTTCTGGTGAGCCTTGACCCACATACAAATCTCTACTCAACTGCTTCCGCCCCTCATTGATGAGCTTAGGGTGCTGCGTGGTGAGGTGGTGCATCAGCTGCAGCAGTTGGTGGGGTTTGGGGCCTTGGTTCAGGTGCAAGCTCAGACGGAACCCGTGATATCCCTCCCTGACAGGTTTTCTGGAGGGAGAGATAAATTCTTGGTTTTTCAGCAAGCCTGCAAGTTATACTTCAGGCTTCCTCCTCGTTCATCAGGGTGTGAGGAACAATGGGTGGGAATCATTATGTCCCTTCTGAAGGGGGATCCCCAATCCTGGTCCTTCTCCTTGCTGGTCGATTCACCATCCTTACGATCTGTGGACGAGTTCTTTGCGGCATTGGCGCTACTGTATGGAGATCCTGATGGCGTCTCCCTGGCAGAAACCTGACTCCGTAGGATCAAGCAGGGAGCCTGGCTTGCTGAGGAGTACTGCTCAGAGTTCAGGAGGTGGGCCACTGACACGCAGTGGAATGACCCTGCACTTAGGAGTCATTTTGTGCAGGGTCTGTCTCCAAAGTTGCAGGATACTCTGGCTCAGTACGCCGCCCTCAGGTCTCTGGAAGCTGCCATGTCCCTTGCCATCCAGGTGGATAGATGCCTCAGGGAGAGACATACACCAAAGGTGCCCCCTATAGTCCTCGCTAGGGAGGACGACACACCAGTGCGGACTGAGGAACCCATGCAGCTCGGAGTAGTTGGTACTAAAAGGGGTTGCCTGTGGTTCGCCGTGGGGTGGGGTATGTTTTTCCTGTGGGAAGCCTGGCCATTTCATAGGAGCCTGCCCATTGCGTGCCAAACCTCCAGACGAACCCATACAAGTAGGAGGAGCTAGTTTTCATACAGTGTTGCCTATGGTTTGTGGAATAGTGGGGGCATGCTTTTACTGTGGGCAGACTGATCATGTCCTAAAGGCTTGGCCAATGTGCGCCAAATTATCTCTTCCAGCTAAAAAGCCGCGTTCCCCTGTTCATGCGGAAGGAGATGACCAGGGAGTGTATATTTCCTCCATTTTGCCCTCTCAAGGTACTATGTCAGCATAAGTGGTGGTTGGCGGGGTACCCAAGGGCATACCGGTGCTTGTGGACAGTGGAGCAGGAGTCAGCCTGGTAGATGCTCACTTTGTCCAGACTCATGGCCTGAGGTGTAGGACGCTAGTCAATTCCCTAAGCGTCCAGGCCAATGACTCTGTCCCACTGAGCCAGGGGAGGGTGACCCAAGTCGTGGATAACATACCTCTGTGTATAGGACATCATGAGGAGTCCCTGTCATGCTACGTCTTGGAATGCCAGTACCTATCGTTTTAGGCCTCCCTTGGTTGAAAAAATACAACCCGGTAATAGATTGGCGGTCTAGGGAAGTAGTCAGCTGGGATCAGTCGTGTGAGGGCTGCTGCCTGGGGACTACTGTCTCTGCCGTCTCTCTACAGCCGTCCCCTTCCTCTCCACTGGGGGCAGCAGAGGTACTTCCGGGGAGTAGGGGCAAGTCTCAGCCCTCGCCATTAGCCAACCCTGAGAGGTGCAGGTCTCGTAGTAGGAGGGGTCAGAGGGTGGTGGTTCCCTCTGTAAATTGTGAGGGTGTGAGTGTGGTGACACAGGGGGACACCTCTGTTGTCAGTTTCGTAAAGAGTTCACAATCTTGTGGAAAACGAATGTGTGGCAATAAACGTTCAGGTCCGAACCTGTGTGTGAATGAGTATGTGTGGGTGGCCACCAAAAACATCCAGTGGAAGTGTGTTGCTGGGGTCTGGAGTTCTCAGGTGATCGGGCCATATCGGGTGTCGGCCATCCTCGGCCCGGGGACTTACCAGCTGGAGTTACCCCCTAATATGCCCATACACAACTCATTCCCCAGGTCGGCACTCTGGAGATTTGTGATGCCTCCGGAGCATAAATTGCCACTTCCATCTGCACACGTTTGCGCCACAATCCTGTGAGCTGGGTAGTTGCTGAGGTAAACTCTGGATCTGGGCATCCTCACTGTAGGTGGTTTTCTGGTGAGGTGCAGTCTTGAGGGTCCAGAGGCCCCTCATTGAGGGGGGGTACTGTCACAATCCATGTTTGGATTGTGGCAGATCTGGCTCACATATAACCTTTTTTTCTTTAAGCTTAATGTTAGTTTTGCCCCCGGTGGCCGCTGGGGTTATTACAACCTTGGTGGCTGCTAATGGGTTTTGCCCCCGATGGCCGTTGGGGTTATTACAACCTAGTTGCTGCTAATGGGTTTTTTCCCACTGGTGGCCACTGGGGTTACTACACCAACATCACGAAACAATCACTGACTTCAGGGAGACCAGTCAAAGAAAACACTGTGGCAGCCGGCAAAGTCGCTCAATCAGTGAAATCCTAGGTGCAATGCTCCCTGGGAAATACGAATATGCAAATAAAGTCCGTGGAGCCTCATTTAAGAGTCTCAAACACGGAACTAGCCAGATCTTCCTCCAGGGAAGGACCCAGCCAAGGGGTGGCTTCTTTCGGTAACCACCATTACCACCATATTAAGTGTGACCGCCCTGTTTCTGAGTTGGAAAATCCATCCTGTCTGGCCTATACTATTACTGGTGGTTCAGTCCCTCTGTCCTTGTTCACATTTACGTCACTTGACAAGTGGAAAGGTTTTAAATACAAGAGTTAGGACTGTCCCACAAGGGTTGCCGTGACGTGGCGGGATGGCTTCTACATTATTTTGATCAAAATTATGTTAACTAAATACCCTTATTATTACTATTATTACTACCTTCATGCAATTTTTGCAATATTTTTTTACTTTTTTATTCCAGGATATTTGTTTTGTGTTTTGCTTTTGGTTTTCTCTGTGTAAAGGTCATGTGTTCATATGCAATTACATTTTGCATGCACATTAATTTACTTTTTCTGCTCAGACCCAGTTTCTCATTTGTTTCATTGTGCATTCTGTGCATATAAGGGTGTGACCGCCCTGTTTCTGAGTTGGAAAATCCATCCTGTCTGGCCTATACTATTACTGGTGGTTCAGTCCCTCTGTCCTTGTTCACATTTACGTCACTTGACAAGTGGAAAGGTTTTAAATACAAGAGTTAGGACTGTCCCACAAGGGTTGCCGTGACGTGGCGGGATGGCTTCTACATTATTTTGATCAAAATTATGTTAACTAAATACCCTTATTATTACTATTATTACTACCTTCATGCAATTTTTGCAATATTTTTTTACTTTTTTATTCCAGGATATTTGTTTTGTGTTTTGCTTTTGGTTTTCTCTGTGTAAAGGTCATGTGTTCATATGCAATTACATTTTGCATGCACATTAATTTACTTTTTCTGCTCAGACCCAGTTTCTCATTTGTTTCATTGTGTATTCTGTGCATATAAGGGTGTGACCGCCCTGTTTCTGAGTTGGAAAATCCATCCTGTCTGGCCTATACTATTACTGGTGGTTCAGTCCCTCTGTCCTTGTTCACATTTACGTCACTTGACAAGTGGAAAGGTTTTAAATACAAGAGTTAGGACTGTCCCACAAGGGTTGCCGTGACGTGGCGGGATGGCTTCTACATTATTTTGATCAAAATTATGTTAACTAAATACCCTTATTATTACTATTATTACTACCTTCATGCAATTTTTGCAATATTTTTTTACTTTTTTATTCCAGGATATTTGTTTTGTGTTTTGCTTTTGGTTTTCTCTGTGTAAAGGTCATGTGTTCATATGCAATTACATTTTGCATGCACATTAATTTACTTTTTCTGCTCAGACCCAGTTTCTCATTTGTTTCATTGTGCATTCTGTGCATATAAGGGTGTGACCGCCCTGTTTCTGAGTTGGAAAATCCATCCTGTCTGGCCTATACTATTACTGGTGGTTCAGTCCCTCTGTCCTTGTTCACATTTACGTCACTTGACAAGTGGAAAGGTTTTAAATACAAGAGTTAGGACTGTCCCACAAGGGTTGCCGTGACGTGGCGGGATGGCTTCTACATTATTTTGATCAAAATTATGTTAACTAAATACCCTTATTATTACTATTATTACTACCTTCATGCAATTTTTGCAATATTTTTTTACTTTTTTATTCCAGGATATTTGTTTTGTGTTTTGCTTTTGGTTTTCTCTGTGTAAAGGTCATGTGTTCATATGCAATTACATTTTGCATGCACATTAATTTACTTTTTCTGCTCAGACCCAGTTTCTCATTTGTTTCATTGTGCATTCTGTGCATATAAGGGTGTGACCGCCCTGTTTCTGAGTTGGAAAATCCATCCTGTCTGGCCTATACTATTACTGGTGGTTCAGTCCCTCTGTCCTTGTTCACATTTACGTCACTTGACAAGTGGAAAGGTTTTAAATACAAGAGTTAGGACTGTCCCACAAGGGTTGCCGTGACGTGGCGGGATGGCTTCTACATTATTTTGATCAAAATTATGTTAACTAAATACCCTTATTATTACTATTATTACTACCTTCATGCAATTTTTGCAATATTTTTTTACTTTTTTATTCCAGGATATTTGTTTTGTGTTTTGCTTTTGGTTTTCTCTGTGTAAAGGTCATGTGTTCATATGCAATTACATTTTGCATGCACATTAATTTACTTTTTCTGCTCAGACCCAGTTTCTCATTTGTTTCATTGTGCATTCTGTGCATATAAGGGTGTGACCGCCCTGTTTCTGAGTTGGAAAATCCATCCTGTCTGGCCTATACTATTACTGGTGGTTCAGTCCCTCTGTCCTTGTTCACATTTACGTCACTTGACAAGTGGAAAGGTTTTAAATACAAGAGTTAGGACTGTCCCACAAGGGTTGCCGTGACGTGGCGGGATGGCTTCTACATTATTTTGATCAAAATTATGTTAACTAAATACCCTTATTATTACTATTATTACTACCTTCATGCAATTTTTGCAATATTTTTTTACTTTTTTATTCCAGGATATTTGTTTTGTGTTTTGGTTTTCTCTGTGTAAAGGTCATGTGTTCATATGCAATTACATTTTGCATGCACATTAATTTACTTTTTCTGCTCAGACCCAGTTTCTCATTTGTTTCATTGTGCATTCTGTGCATATAAGGGTGTGACTGCCCTGTTTCTGAGTTGGAAAATCCATCCTGTCTGGCCTATACTATTACTGGTGGTTCAGTCCCTCTGTCCTTGTTCACATTTACGTCACTTGACAAGTGGAAAGGTTTTAAATACAAGAGTTAGGACTGTCCCACAAGGGTTGCCGTGACGTGGCGGGATGGCTTCTACATTATTTTGATCAAAATTATGTTAACTAAATACCCTTATTATTACTATTATTACTACCTTCATGCAATTTTTGCAATATTTTTTTACTTTTTTATTCCAGGATATTTGTTTTGTGTTTTGCTTTTGGTTTTCTCTGTGTAAAGGTCATGTGTTCATATGCAATTACATTTTGCATGCACATTAATTTACTTTTTCTGCTCAGACCCAGTTTCTCATTTGTTTCATTGTGCATTCTGTGCATATAAGGGTGTGACCGCCCTGTTTCTGAGTTGGAAAATCCATCCTGTCTGGCCTATACTATTACTGGTGGTTCAGTCCCTCTGTCCTTGTTCACATTTACGTCACTTGACAAGTGGAAAGGTTTTAAATACAAGAGTTAGGACTGTCCCACAAGGGTTGCCGTGACGTGGCGGGATGGCTTCTACATTATTTTGATCAAAATTATGTTAACTAAATACCCTTATTATTACTATTATTACTACCTTCATGCAATTTTTGCAATATTTTTTTACTTTTTTATTCCAGGATATTTGTTTTGTGTTTTGCTTTTGGTTTTCTCTGTGTAAAGGTCATGTGTTCATATGCAATTACATTTTGCATGCACATTAATTTACTTTTTCTGCTCAGACCCAGTTTCTCATTTGTTTCATTGTGCATTCTGTGCATATAAGGGTGTGACCGCCCTGTTTCTGAGTTGGAAAATCCATCCTGTCTGGCCTATACTATTACTGGTGGTTCAATCCCTCTGTCCTTGTTCACATTTACGTCACTTGACAAGTGGAAAGGTTTTAAATACAAGAGTTAGGACTGTCCCACAAGGGTTGCCGTGACGTGGCGGGATGGCTTCTACATTATTTTGATCAAAATTATGTTAACTAAATACCCTTATTATTACTATTATTACTACCTTCATGCAATTTTTGCAATATTTTTTTACTTTTTTATTCCAGTATATTTGTTTTGTGTTTTGCTTTTGGTTTTCTCTGTGTAAAGGTCATGTGTTCATATGCAATTACATTTTGCATGCACATTAATTTACTTTTTCTGCTCAGACCCAGTTTCTCATTTGTTTCATTGTGCATTCTGTGCATATAAGGGTGTGACCGCCCTGTTTCTGAGTTGGAAAATCCATCCTGTCTGGCCTATACTATTACTGGTGGTTCAGTCCCTCTGTCCTTGTTCACATTTACGTCACTTGACAAGTGGAAAGGTTTTAAATACAAGAGTTAGGACTGTCCCACAAGGGTTGCCGTGACGTGGCGGGATGGCTTCTACATTATTTTGATCAAAATTATGTTAACTAAATACCCTTATTATTACTATTATTACTACCTTCATGCAATTTTTGCAATATTTTTTTACTTTTTTATTCCAGGATATTTGTTTTGTGTTTTGCTTTTGGTCATATAAAAGGGGTAGATTCATGGGGATAAAGTTATTGTAGTGATTTGTGACGCCACCTGTGGTTTCTGGTCAGAGTGACCAGCGCTGCGGTGCTGCTTCTCTGGGATGGATGTTGGGTGCAGCTATGATGTTGTAGCCCTCCACAGGTAGGGCTGTAGTCCCAGGGCAGAGTAGATGAGGTTGTTGGTGGGGTTTGGGTGTGGAGTGGATGAATGGCACAGGAATGAAATGGAATATACAAGGGCATGTAGTTCCAAGGCTTTACTCACAGTCTGGTGCACACAGATGCCCGCTTCAGTACTGAGTCCTCCAGGAAAGGGGTCCAGATAACTTCCAGATAAGACGAAATGCACCTTTCCAGCTTTCCCAGTCAGTGTGTGTTCCTTTCCTGGCCGTCTCCAAACACTATGCTGCTTAAACTCCTTCCACTTCAGCGCTTCACAATTATCGTTCTGGGCCAGCGACTGCGAATCTTGTCCAGACAATGTATGTTTTCCCGTTTCTGTGATTCTATATAGCCGCCTTTCCAGTCGGACTAACTGTGGTAGTGGCGATGGTCCATAAAGAAAACCAAAGCTATCGGCTTGCTAGTGGCACCTAAAGGAATGCGATCTAGACTAGGGGCCTTCCCTTTGCGACCAGTCTGGTTCCTTCCTCCACCTGATGGCGGTCAGCGTGGAACAAGACCCACGAGATATATTTTCAACCATGTCCCTGGAAGAACCAATCTTTCCTTCCGAGAATCTGCTCTTTTAGTCCAAACCGTCTGGCACTCCGCATATAGCCAGGAGCTGCGCAGACTACGTCCTTCTCCTTCCCTCCCTCTCAGGGGAACTCCTCTCAAACCTCAGCCTAGACTCTCTTTCCTTGCTACGCTCCGCCCACCTCCCAGCACTCTTCGTGTTCCAAGCAGGGAGCCATAAAGTGTGCTCTGCTACACTGCTTGTGTGTTTGGCATGTGAGTGTTGGTCTGCTGGTCGGGTGCATCCACCTTGCCTGTCCGTGGGATACCACACCTCTGGTTGAGGTGCAGTACCTCTGTGGCCTCTGGACCTGCAGGGGCACCACAGGTGCTTCTCACAAAATTAGAATATCATCAAAAAGTTAATTTCAGGTCTGCAATACAGAAAGTGAAACTCATATTATATAGAGTCATTACAAACAGAGTGATCAATTTCAAGTGTTTATTTCTGTTAATGTTCATGATTATGGCTTACACCCAATGAAAACCCAAAAGTCATTATCTTACTAAATTAGAATATTTTATAACACCAACTTGAAAATTGATTTTAAAATCCAAAATGTTGCCTACTGAAATGTATGTTCAGCAAATGCACTCAATGCTTGGCCCAGGTTCCTTTCGCATCAATTACTGCATTAATGCGGTGTGGCATGGAGGCAATCAGCCTGTGGCACTGCTGAAGTGTTATGGAAGCCAAGGTTGCTTGATAGCAGCATTCAGCTAGTCTCCATTGTTGGGTCTGGTGTCTCTCACCTTCCTCTTGACAATACCCCATAGATTTTCTATGGGGTTAGGGTCAGGCGAGTTTGCGGCCAATCAAGCACAGTGATACTGTTGTTTTTAAACCAGGTATTGGTACTTTTGGCAGTTTAGATAGGTGCCAAGTCCTGCTGGAGAATGAAATTTCCATCTCCAAAAAGCTTGTCGGCAGAGGGAAGCATGAAGTGCTCTAAAATTTCCTGGTAGACAGCTGTGCTGACTTTGGTCTTGATAAAACACAGTGGACCTACATCAGCAAATAACATGGCTCCGCAAACCATCACCGATTGTGGAAACTTCACACTAGACCTCAAGCAGTTTGAATTCTGTGCCTCTACACTCTTCCTCCTGACTCTGAGACCTTGATTTCCAAATGAAATGCAAAATTTACTATCATCTGAAAATAACACCTTGGATCACTGATCAACAGTCCAGTTCTTTTTCTCCTTGGCCCAGGCAAGACGCATCTGGCGTTGCCTATTGGTCATGAGTGGCTTGACATAAGGAATGCGACACTTGTAGACCATGTCCTGGATACATCTGTGTGGAGGCTCTTGTAACAATGACTCCAGCAGCAGTCCACTCCTTGTGAATCTCCCCCAAATTATTGAATGGCTTTTTTTAACAATCCTTACAAGGCTGCGGTTATCCCGATTGCTTGTGAACCTTTTTCTACCACACTTTTTCCTTTTACTCAACTTTACATTAATATGCTTGGATACAGCACTCTGTGAACAGCCAGCTTCTTTAGCAATGACCTTTTGTAGCTTACCCTCCTTGTGGAGTGTGTCAATGACTGCCTTCTGGACATCTGTCAAGTCAGCAATCTTCCCCATGATTGTGGAGCCTACTGAAACACACTAAGGGACCTTTTCAAAAGGCTCTGGAAGCCTTTGCAGATTTTTTTGTTAATTATTCCAATTTACTGAGATAATTACTTTTGGGTTTTCATTGGCTGTAAGCCATAATTATCAACATAAACCGAAATAAACACTTGAAATAGATCACTCTGCTTGTAATGACTCTATATAATATATGAGTTTCACTTTTTGTATTGAAGAACTGAAATAAATTAACTTTTTGATGATGTTCTAATTTTGTGAGAAGCACCTGTATGCCCTGAAATATCATTCTCAGAATCACTGGGATTCGTTGAAGTGTTCTAGAGTTATAACCATATAAATAGACACTGGTCAGAATTGTAAACTTTGGCTTGGTCATTAACTTGCAAACCACCTGTGGGGCTTAAGGGGTTAAAAGCGGACGGAAGATGCTCAGCCCCTGTAGTGAAAATTCAGCTCCTATGGAGAAAATTAACTTTATTCCTGCAAGAAGCTGCCAGCTTTCATTCATACAGTCGTGCTGAGATGGATTTGAGATGGATGCGAGAAAAACTCAGACACCATATGGACCATCCCTATAGTGTGCAACAGATACACACACATTTTCCTGGAGGCAGGAAATTGCATCAGGCAAAAACAGGAAGCTTGGCATGCAGATTGTCCTGGTAACCAATAAAAAAGTCATTAACACGCCTCCACGGATAATAGCAACATGGCCATACATATCAATGTGGAAATACTGATTGTTCAGATGCAGGAGAGACCAGGAATCTGGGACCAATGCGACGCCAATTATGTGGACCACAATAGAAAGGATTATTCCCATAGTCCTAATTTAAAAGTAGCTGAGTCACTTCAGTAATACATTGATAGCATATTCTTGTATGGTGTTGTGGTAATAGCAGGAATGTGGTAATAGCAGGTACGTGGGATGCAGTGACGAGACGCGAGACTAATTTGGGCTTTAGATAGCAACTTTTATAACTGGAAGCCGCTAGGGCTATCCTAAGCAACCAAACAAAATAACAGCAGTTGTCCACGCAGGGACTCAGCACAAGCAAGCACTAATAATGTGAACACGACTACCCCCGCGAAGGCCGATCACTATAGGGCCGCGGTATGGCCGACTACGGGTCCTTAGTTCTATTGTGTCACATATCCATCCTGACGTCCCTCGGCATCCTGGATGATGGTGCTTCGGCGTCGCAGCTGCTTGGTTCCGGCTCGGACACTCTGCGCGGGCCCTCCCTCCTACAGTATGGTGCCATAAATGAAGGAAGTGAAGAAAGGGTTTGAATTTAAACATATATATTTATTTGTAAATAATTAAAATATGTATAATATAAAAGACAAGGGGGAACCTCCAAATACAGGGGGAGGGTGTACCCATCACTAGTTTACCACATATTAACATATTCTCAGTGAAATATAATTGGCATATCTGGAATAGTCATAAATTAATATTAATCAATAGTTAATATGGATGAATCAATGAATGACTAAAGTGCACAGTGCAAGTATGTAGCAGCAAGTTCAAATGTAGAAAGGAAAGTCCAAAGGTTTCTTATTACCCTCAAGCAAAAAGAGGCGGATACACCACAAAACCAGAAATGCAAATATTATTGCTAATGAGTCCTGGGAAGTGACTATGGCACTAAATAGTGGATGTATCAGCTTGATGAAAATGGGGGAAAGGAAAGGACATAGGGAATATGATTACCTGCTGAGGATGACGGTATCACAAGTCTGTGCACAGGTAGATGATGTGCTGGGACAGCTCCCCCATGCCCGATGAGCGCAGTTTCGCAAATGCTTCTTTGTATTGCAGGAAGAGCTGCTGGAAGCCAGCACCAGCGAGATGGAGGAGGGTGTGTAGGATGTTTTTTTTTTTGCAATAGCAAGCATGCATACCAGGACAAGAGGGGGGTAGCCATGCATACAACTATGGGACGGGGTAGCCATGCATACAACGGGACCGGGGGAGCCATGCATACGACGGGATGGGAAGGCCCATGCATACAATGATGGGAAGGGGAGGAGCCACGCATACCAGGACAGCGATGGGGGAAGCCATGCATACCAGGACAGGACGGGGGAGCCACGCATACCAGGATAGGAAGGGGAGCCACGCATAGCAGGACAGCAACAGGGGAGCCACGCATATCAGGACAGGACGAGGGAGCCACGCATAGCAGGACAGCGATGGGGGAGCCATGCATACTAGGACAGGACGGGGGAGCCACGCATACCAGGATAGGAAGGGGGAGCCACGCATAGCAGGACAGCAACAGGGGAGCCACGCATATCAGGACAGCAACTGGGAAAGCCACGCATGCCAGGACAGCGACGGGGGAGGCACGCAAAGCAGGACAGGGATGAGGGGACAATGCGTACCCGGCTTATTCTCGAGTCAATAAGCTTACCCAGTTTTCCATGGCAAAATTAGGTGCCTCAGCTTATACTCGGGTTGGCTTATACTCGGGTATATACAGTATTTGGAATAACTGGCATGTTTGTCCAAACACACTTGGCAAACTGAAGGCATGTTTACACTGTAACCTCTCATTCTTAACGCAAACAAGGTGATCATACTTATTTATTGTGTCACTTTACAGTGGCTGATGTCACAAGACGGTGGTGTAGATGCCGTGATCAGTATTGTCATGAGCACCAGCAGAGGGCCAGGAGTGGTGCAGCAGCTAGTTAAAATTGGAAATATATATATTATAACCATTCGAATTTGCTAGCTCCCATCCTGGATCTCAGTTCGCAAGTGCATGCTTGACACACATGGCCTTAAGGTACATAAATTAATAATTTTGCACCTTTCAATTTTGTCAAATAACAGAACTGAATCCAACATTACTGAACGAGAAACAGAATTGGATTCCAAGGTGAACTTGGACCCTGTTGGCGAAGTTGAAGATAAGGCTGGACCTTCTTCTGCACCATCTGCAAAAAAACAACCACCACCACAACATTCTGCAGGACAGGAGTCCAATCAAGATGATGATGATGAATATGGACATAGCAGTAGCCCTAAGCTACCCCTGGATACCTCAACACAGGCTGCGGCCATCCCACACCGGGGCCGGCGCAAGAGGGAGCTTCTCACCATCGATAACAGGCACCAAGTAGATACTGGTGTTTTGGACTCTCTATGGCACACTGTTAATGGGTCGCCCCCCGCTGGCTTCACTCAGGGCTGTGGGGTACTTGGCACCGGGCCGGTGTCAGGGGGATGATGTGGTGCCACAGCAGTGGTGACCCGGTCCGTGGCCCTGGGCGCCCAATATCAATGGCGGTGATGTTTGTAGTGTAGTTTATATGAAAAGTCGGTGACGCCACCCGTGGTGTTTGGCAAGTAAGATGGTAAGCCAACGCTGCATGCAGATCCACTGGGACTGATGGTGTGATGCAGCAAAGATGGTATAGCTCCCCACAGGTAGAGCTGTAGCCCCAGGGCAGTGTAGGTGCGATGAAGGAGTCGGGGCACCGGATGGTGTAGATGTTGATACCCAAATGTAGCGGTGCTGATGCGGGAGTGAATGGAGGACACCAGAGCTTGCAGTTTCAAAGCTTTACTCACAGTTCGTAGTGCACACAGGTGCCTGCTTCGGTACCGTGTCCTCCGGGGCAGAGGCCCAGCCAAACTCCAGGCAAGATAGGACTCTCCCTGCCAGCACCCCGCCAACATGTGCCTTCCTGAACGACTCCTCTATTGCGCCTTTTAGTATGAAGAGCTCTAATACCGTGGTTCTCTGAAGTTCCTCCTGTCAGATGTTCCTAACAACTCTCACTTGTATGACAGACAGCTGCAGCCTGCTTCGGGGACTCCCTTCTCCTGAAGCCCGGCTCTCTAGCAGTTTGCTGTTGTGTCCCAAGTCTTTGATGGGAGTAGTGCATTTACAGCCAACTACTCCACCGGTGTCTGCTGCAGAACCATAAGTGTCCGTACAACCTCGGGGACCGGGCCCCGGCCTTGCGCTGAGAATCTATAGGCAGGGTTCCTATCCAACCCACTCCTCCTCTCTGTTCTCTTTCCACTTCGTTCCATACTTGTCTTTCTCTCTCTTTTGGAAATGCAGGTTACAGTTCTACATCTCTCTTTCTCTTTCCTTTCCCGTGCCAGCTGGCTCAGGTCACTGAGGCAGCTGCAGCACTCCTTCTTCTATTCCTTTCCTCGGGAGCTCTCCACTAAGACCAGTCCTCAGCCTCTCCCGACTGACTGTCTTTCCTCCGCCTGAACTCCCGACAGGCTGACCTCCTGTCAGCCTGCTCTCCTCTGGCACTCACCTGAGACTGAACTATCTCTGACGGCCCCCTCAGGGACTGACCTCAATTCCTATCTTTCCCCTTCTTTTTATACTAACTCCACCCACCTCCCAGCACATCTCGTGTTACAAAGCAGGGTTCCACGAAAGGTGCTCTGCTACACACCCCGAGCCTAAAGCTGCAATGTGGCCCTGCTGAACTATCCTGTGTGTGGGATGCAGGTGTTGGAGTGTGGCAAGGAGTTCCCACCTTACCTGGATGGTGGGGCACTACACCATAGGAGAAGGTGCAGTACCTCTGTGGCGTCTGAGCCTCAGGGGCACCACATTAACGATGATGGTGAGGAGGTATATGGTTTTTAGTACTGCATGGTACATGCACACAATTCCTCGCGAGGTGAGACTGTGTGCCAGAGGTGCTGTACAAATTGGGATAGATACATGCACCGGACCTTACAATCCAAGTCTGGTTTTCAACTTAGTTGAAAGATGGCAGATGTCCACCGACAACCACCTACGCATGCCTGGAAGCCATGATGACCAGCCAATAGCACTCCCCGAACCACCTCCACCACGGATACCATCACCTCAGACACATGAAACCTCATACCAACACCGCCAACCACATGTGCACTTCTCAAATCCAGCTGCACCTGCCCAATATGGCCACTTGAACATACACGCTGTAGGACAGAGGTCTCAACATTAGTATGTTCGACATGGCCATTCTGGGGTTTTTAGCTGAATGTCAAACACAAATCCACATGAGTATGGATACCATTACCCAAGTGGAAAATACCATGCACCACAACAGGGCCTTCATTTGGGCTGGAATCCAGCCTCATCCACAACAGGGCCCAATCATGTAGGAAACCTAAATCAATAAACAAGTCAGGCTTTGCTGCCTCCATCACCTCCACTTTTGTACCAGAATTTGTAAAAAAGTGTCTTGTAATGGTTAATGTCCTTGTTTGTTTCATGTTTCCATGGCATATTATCCTAAGGTGCCATATTATTTGAATATGTTTTTTTGTGAAAAATACAGTTGTAAAAAATAAACCTGTTACTTGAATGTGTGATTTTGGTTTTTACAAATATATAGTCGAGGCCTATGATATACAGGGTGTATTTCAACACATAAATTGTCTTTACACAATTTGCTCCATAACAGTGTTTTAATTAAAAGAATTGAACAAAGGTTATTATAACATAGACACAGCATAGTCTTGCCATGGAGTATATCCCTCTGGTGATACAAAATAATGTGTAAACATATCCCGCACTTTAAGGCCAGAGGGCTGACAATGTGGATTGGCAACAAGTGTTGAAGCCCTGCCATTATTTCCATAGTCTCCATCATTAGCATCATTTGATGGACATTCATGGATCCTAGTGAAGTTGTGAACGATGACACAGGCTTTAATGACAGCATTGACATTTGCTTCACTTATTTGTATGGCTGACATCAGGACCCTCCATTTTGCACATAGGATTCCAAAGGCGCACTCCACTAATCGTCGTGCTCAGGATAGCCGATAATTAAAGATTCGGCGCTGGTGGTCAAAAGCTCAATTTAAATGCCTCATCAGCATCCATAACATAAGGAACCGCTTCAAAACATGAACCCGGTAGAACACGTGGGGGTGGGAAATTATTATTTCTCATTCACCAACCCATTATGTACAATACAAAATAAAATTGTGGTACCGTGTTAGCCAGAAAAATAGATGTAAATACTTATGTCCCCCCACAAAAATTGAGAAAAGTATTCAAGGTGTGATACCTTTATTGGCTAACCAGAGAAATTATATTTGCAAGCAAGCTTTCAGGGCTCAAAAGGCCCCTTCATCAGGCTTGATTACAAGTGAATTACTTGTAATTCACTTGTAATCCAGCCTGATGAAGGGGCCTTTTGAGCCCTGAAAGCTTGCTTGCTCAAAGTCACGGGCTATCCTCAGCTAGTCTTCCTGTTTGGGCTCCTTCAGAGCAGGATTATGAAGGCAGGCCCATATTTCGGTACAAATGGAATTTACAATGCCTGAGATGGCCAGAAGCTCCAGATGAAGTGCCGTATAGGATAGACCAGTGGATAGAAATCTAAAATTAACAGTAAATAAACAAAAATTCAGTAAAAAAAAACCTACTAGAGGCATAATATTAACAGAGTGGGCCATCATAAGAACAACATTGCAAACTAAGCCTTGGGTCAACAATAGCAACACTAATACATGCTCAGGGACAGTTCATTTTGTCGAACATCAGGGAGTGATAATGACAAAATGTGGTTAAGTAACTTAAGTAAAGATGCTGTTAATATTTACACAATATTTTTAAAAAATGTATGGCTGGAGCGGGTTTTTAAAAAAGATAATAGCATGTAATATACCACAAATATAGGATGAATACATACAGTACTGTAAGTAAAAGATGCTCCTCTGCCGAAAGACATTTGTGCACATTTGTGTCCTTGAAGGTTAGGCTAGATCGCACAGCCTCCAAAAGAATGCCAAATGTAGAGATGCTCATCCGACAGTAGTGATAAAACTTGTCAGGATGGCTGCGTAGAGAACCATACAGTCAGTGGAAATGTCCTTTTGTAAGCCGTTGCCTCAAAAGCGGATGTACCCACATTCGTCTCCACCTCCTCGGATCAACAATCACTTGGTAAGACTCCCCAACACGTTGAGACAAGACCCGATGTAGAAGAACCCGCTCAGTTGTGTTTAAGGTTAGGCTGTGTCACGGGGCTGGATACGGGGGCAAGAGTGTACCCACTGGACCGTGACGCCGAACTCTCCCTGAGCGAGCGCACCAGGTGGACCGACCCCTATACAGGGACCGTTTGGGAGCAGGCTCAGGAAGCTCAAACGTCACGGCGGCCAGGACCAGGGGTCGGCTCAAGAGGATGAGCAGCGGAGAGGAGGAGGAGAGATCCAGGGTAACCAGGGTCCAGGGAATGGAGGTTGTTGCGGAAGGGTGAAGGAGAGCAGTGGGAACCAGACTGAAGCAGGGCACAGGAGGCTGAAAAAGGAAGACACAGGGAGGTTAGCAGGGAGACATAGGCTGATGCAGCTACAGGAGCCGGGAGAGCTGCTGGTATCCCCCGATTGGCCAGGCGGAGGGTCTGGATCAGGTCAGGCAGCGGGCGTCCATACGGCAGGACGCGCGGTCAGGCCCCCCGGCGCATGCGCAGAGGCACAGTGCGCGCGGCCGAAGGCAGAGGAGGAACGCGCCGGGAGACCACCCGCCGGAACGGAGGACGACTGGCTGAGCGCGCAGGGAGCGAGAGGCAAGAGGAACCCAGACCGGACGCCGAAGCAGCAGCGGTGAGTATGGGGACGGCAGGGACAGTGGGACCCGTAGTAGTAGCGGTGCTAACAGTACCTCCTCCCTTACACCCCCCTCTACTGTGTCTGGAAAGGAACCTTTTAAGAATACGTGGAGTATTGATGTTCTCGGACGGTTCCCAAGACCTCTCCTCGGGACCGAAACCCTCCCAGTCGATGAGAAAAAATGTTTTACCTCTTACCCTTCTTGAGGCCAAAATATCTCTCACCTCAAAAACATCATCAGAGCTGACTGGTGGAGGAGAAGAGTTTGGAGCTGGGTGGAAACGATTCAGGACAACTGGCTTAAGGAGAGAGACGTGGAAGGTGTTGGGAACTCGGAGCGAGGCGGGCAACTACTCCAGCCGGTAGGACACGTTGTTGATGCGCCTGAGAATCTTGAAAGGCCCAATGTAGCGGGGTCCAAGCTTGTAAGACGGGAGCTTTAGCCTAGTATACTTGGCCGACAGCCAAACTTGTTGTCCCGGGAGGTAAGTCGGGGAGTCCAAGCGCCTCTTGTCCGCATGTCTCTTCATGCGCTCCCCGGACTTCTTGAGAGCTTCTTTAGTCTCGGACCACACCTTGGAGAATTCAATGGCCAGGGAATCCGCTGCAGGCACACCGGAAGCAGTGGATATCGGCAGTGGAATACCGTGATGCATCCCAAATACTACAAAAAATGGAGACTTAGCTGAGGACTCGCTGGAATGATTATTGTAGGAGAATTCTGCCCAGGGGAGAAGATGGACCCAGTTATCCTGGTGCGCATTCGAGAACAGGCGTAAATATGAGGCTAGCACCTGATTGACACGTTCCACTTGCCCGTTGGACTGAGGATGGTAGGCGGAAGAAAAGTCCAATCTGACCTCCAGAAGTTTGCATAAGGCTCTCCAAAATCGAGAAGTGAATTGTACACCACGATCCGAGACAATATGCTGCGGGAAGCCGTGAAGGCGGAAGATATGCAGGATAAAAATCTTCGCCAACTCTGGAGCAGAGGGCAGCGCTGGAAGAGGAACAAAATGGGCCATCTTAGAGAAGCGATCTACTGCCACCAGGATAGTCGTACATCCAGAAGATTTAGGCAAATCGGTGACGAAATCCAATGCTATATGTCGCCACGGAACCGAGGGGATCGGCAAAGGAAGCAGAAGACAGACCGGGTGGACGTCTAGGAACTTTGACCTTGGCACACGAGGAACAAGACGCCGTGAAGTCAATTACATCCTGACGAAGTGAAGGCCACCAATAAAAACGAGCAATGAAGTCCAGTGTCTTTTTGACTCCGACATGCCCGGAAAGTTTAGAGGAATGTCCGCAATGCAGCACCTCTCTTCTGTCCGCCTCAGAGACGTAGGTCTTGCCTGGAGGAGGAGTGATTAGACTCACAGGAGCCACCGTGATGATCTTAGCCGGATCGATGATGTGAGTCGGTTCCTCTACCAAATCAGGAGACTGCAGAGAACGGGACAATGCATCAGCCTTGACGTTTTTAGGTCCGGGACGAAAACGCAGCTCAAAATCGAACCGGTCAAAAAAGAGAGACCATCGGGCTTGTCGGGGATTCAGTCTGTGGGCTGACTGGAGGTATGCCAAATTCTTGTGATCGGTAAAGATGGTAAACGGGTGGATCGCTCCCTCAAGAAGATAGCGCCACTCCTCCATGGCCAATTTTATGGCTAACAACTCACGGTCCCCGATGGAGTAATTACACTCGGCAGGGGAGAAGGCCTTCGAGAAAAACCCACAGGTAACCAGTCGTCCGGAGGAAGATCGTTGAGAGAGAACTGCACCCGCTCCTGTGGATGAGGCATCGACCTCCAAAACGAATGGCTTGTTGGCCTCGGGTCGGTGGAGCACAGGGGCTGTTGCAAAGGCTTGTTTTAACCTGGAGAAGGCCTCTTCAGCCTCGGCTGGCCAGGACGAGGAGTTGGTGCCCTTGCGAGTAAGACTGGAAATGGGTTTGATGAGAGAAGAAAAATGTGGCACAAACTGACGATAATAATTGGCGAAGCCAAGAAACCGTTGAATTGCCTTGACCCCTACCGGACGAGGCCATTGAAGAATTGCCGACAATTTCTCAGGATCCATCTCCAGCCCAGAATCCGAAACAATGTAGCCTAAGAAGGGCAACGATGACTGCTCAAAGAGGCATTTCTCAAGCTTCGCATAGAGGTGATTCTCTCGCAGGCGCTGCAGTACCAGACGAACACTCCTCCTGTGGGATGCCAGATCCGGGGAAAAAATAAGGATGTCATCTAGGTACACGACCACGCAGGAGTACAGCAGGTCTCAGAAGATGTCATTCACGAACTCCTGGAACACCGCGGGAGCATTGCAGAGGCCGAAGGGCATAACAAGATATTCATAATGCCCGTCCCGGGTGTTAAAGGCCGTTTTCCATTCGTCACCGGAGCGGATGCGGACGAGGTTGTAGGCTTCGTGTAGATCCAACTTCGAGAAGATGCGGGCTCCACGTAAGCGGTCAAAGAGTTCTGGAATGAGAGGCAAGGGGTATTTATTCTTTATCGTGATATCGTTTAATCCTCGGAAATCGATGCACGGGCGGAGCGAACCGTCCTTCTTTTTCACAAAGAAGAATCCGGCACCGGCAGGAGAAGAAGACTTCCGTATGAATCCTCTGGCAAGGTTATCACGAATGTACTCGGACATGGCAGTAGTCTCCGCTGGAGAGAGAGGATAAAATCGACCCCTGGGAGGAGTAGTCCCCGGCCGTAGGTCAATAGGACAATCATACGGACGATGCGGGGTAAAGTGTCTCTGCCTCTTTCTTATCAAAGACGTCCGAAAATGACCAGTATGCGGCAGGCAAGCCTGCAGGACCCGAGGAAACTGGATGAGGAGTGACAGGGAGGACGGGAGCTAGGCACCTTTCTTGGCAAGGGTGCCCCCAGCGGAGAACTTCACCGGAACGCCAATCCAATACGGGTTCATGTGTCCTAAGCCAGGGGAGGCCAAGTAGCAGAGCGTGGGACAGGTTGGGTAGGACATAGAACGAGATCAGCTCCTGGTGCAATGCCCCGATGCGGAGACGCACCTCTTCCGTAACCAGAGACACCGACACTTGTAAAGGTCTCCCGTCAACCGAGGCGATAACCCATGGAGTCCTCAGGGTAATAACGGGAATCTGGTACTTCTTCACCTCCTTCAACCGGATGAAGTTCCCCGCCGCGCCCGAGTCCACATAGGCCACCTCCGAACCACGTCTCTGACCAAAAACCAGCTGCACAGAAAGAGTAAGAGGATGAGAGGAGTGAGACACACCTAGGACGGCCTCTCTTACCTGGCCTAGGTGGAGGAGTTTCCCGGCCTCTCAGGACAAGAACGCACGAAGTGAGACGCGCTGCCGCAATACAAACATAAGCCATCCGTCAATCTCTCCCTCCGGCGCTGTTCCGCTAACTTGACCCGATCTACTTGCATCGGCTCTGGCGCCGGACTGGAGGACGACCCAAGGGAACGTGGACTGGATGGTCTGTGGAGAGAAGCAGAAGGTCTAAGTGGTCTCCTCTTGCTAGCGGCCTCGCGGGCGCGTTCCTGAAAGCGGAGGTCAATCCGTGTAGCCAAGGAAATGAGATCCTCTAAGGTAGCCAGGGTATCTCATCCTGCAAAATTCATCCCTAATATTGCCCGAGAGACCATGCCAAAAGGCCCCGACCAGAGCCTCATTATTCCACCCCAACTCAGAGGCCAAGGTGCGGAACCAGATGGCGTATTGTCCGACCGTAAGAGAACCCTGAGTGAGGCAGAAAAGGGACTCTGTAGCGGAAGCCAACCGGCCGGGCTCATCAAAAACTTTACGAAAAGTGTCCGTGAAGATCTGGAGACTAGAGACTATGGGGTCGTGCCGCTCCCACAGGGGATTCACCCAGGAGAGGGCCTCTCCCTCCAAATGGGACACAATGAAGGCCACCTTAGCCCGGTCAGTGGGATACTGCTGAGGCAGGAGTTCAAAATGCAACCTGCACTGATTGAAAAAACCCCTGCACAGCTTAGGGTCGCCGCCATACTGTGGCGGTTTTCCAAGCCTAGGGGACAGGACAGGATCTGGGCTGCAAGACGGCTCGCGTGCGGCTGCAGACTGAAGGGAGAGCAGCCGATCGTCGACCGAAGCCATATAGGACAGAATATGGGCCTGGGTATCTCGCTGTTGACCCAGCTCCTGCTGGAGACTGGCCAATTGGGAAGCGTTACTGGGATCTGCGGCCTGCAAGGCCGAGAGGCGGGAGTCCATAGTCTTCATAAAAGACATTATATGGGTCTGGTTCTCCCGTAGGAACACTAGCTCCTTTTGGGCGGCGGCCCCGGCGGGGTCCATGGCCTGACTATTCTGTCACGGGGCTTGATACGGGGGCAAGAGTGGACCCACTGGACCGTGACGCCGAACTCTCCCTGAGCGAGCGCACCAGGTGGACCGACCCCTATACAGGGACCGTTTGGGAGCAGGCTCAGGAAGCTCAAACGTCACGGTGGCCAGGACCAGGGGTCGGCTCAAGAGGATGAGCAGCGGAGAGGAGGAGGAGAGATCCGGGGTAACCAGGGTCCAGGGAATGGAGGTTGTTGCGGAAGGGTGAAGGAGAGCAGCGGGAACCAGACTGAAGCGGGGCACAGCAGGCTGAAAAAGGAAGACACAGGGAGGTTAGCAGGGAGACATAGGCTGATGCAGCTACAGGAGCCGGGAGAGCGAGCGAGAGCTGGGGACCAGCGAGAGCAAGCAGGGCCTGAGCGCAGCGAGGAGAACTCGATAGTCAGGCGCCTCCCCTAAGGGAGGGCGGCCTGAAATACCTGCTGGTATCCCCCGATTGGCCAGGCGGAGGGTCTGGATCAGGTCAGGCAGGGGGCGTCCATACGGCAGGACACGCGGTCAGGCCCCCCGGCGCATGCGCAGAGGCACAGTGCGCGCGGCCGAAGGCAGAGGAGGAACGCGCCGGGAGATCGCCTACCGGAACGGAGGACGACTGGCTGAGCGCGCAGGGAGCGAGAGGCAAGAGGAACCCGGACCGGACGCCGAAGCAGCAGCGGTGAGTATGGGGACGGCAGGGACAGTGGGACCCGTAGTAGTAGCGGTGCTAACAGTCTGTCACACATGTTTGTCACACACCAGCAAAAACAAGACACCAGAAGGGTCTTGATTTGAAAGATTGGAGGAGGGAACTTCTTGTGGAGCCAATAATTAGGTTTTGATTCATTTCTTACCATTGAGTCATTTAATTTAATGGGGAAAATCAGGGCAAAATGTAAAGCCATATGCATGTCATATAGATGTCATACGGATAAATGGCTGAGGAAAAATCGCATCATCGCATTACACATAGATTACCATACGGAGAACACACGTGCGACTCTCGGCAGTGAAACTCGGACCGATTTTTGATACGTTTTGGCTTGACTCCGGCCTAACACTATTAATCTGCAGATTAACTAAATATCTACAGGTTAATAGCGTTATCCAACCCATCTGGACCAAGCTAGATGTCTTTAGTTGCCACTGTTAACCTGTCACTCCACTATGCTTTTTTTCTTCCTTTAACATTTCATCAGTACAGAGAATTTTTTTGTATTGTCCTAAGAAAGTTGAGTATCGAGACCCAAACCAAAGTTGTAGGAAAGGTAAAAGTGAAATGTGAAATTTTCTCTTTGAGTATCATCTCTTCTGCCAACTTTAAAATAGTGCTTTGCTAAAACCGGAATAATACTTCTTTTCACGTACGGAGCAGACAATTTCTATAACGAGCTGTTTGCTGTCCTTCATGGTTTATAAATAGCATGGCCGGTCTGCTTTGTCCACCAGCACTAATGATCTAGCAAACCTTAGGTTTTATGTAAACAAGTCATTCTTTTTCGGTGAGCGTGAAGCAAATAATTACTTTCAAAGTTTTCTTCACAAGCATCTCATCATTATGAAAGGCCCATCGGCTTGTTTTGTTGCCAACTATGAATAGTGGCATCGCTAACATTATTTGTTACAGAACAGAGAGTTCTTGAGTGAAAGCTGGGATTGAAGAGCTGTAAGGAATGTGCATGAGATACCATGAGAAGCACCTCACAGAGCTGTAACCTATGTACTGTGCTGCTATGTGAGCAAACCGTAAGACACACTATGAAGTGTGCGAAGAGCGCCCCCTTCCCATTCCTCAAGTACAAGCAGCTGACAGCAGTCTCTCTTCTCCTCCCTCTCTTCTCACACTCAGTTCTGGGTTGGTGTTCAGGGCAGTCATACAATTAGGTGCTGAACCTCTGCAGCCCTCTCCTACACAAACTGTACTCATTGCCAAATCTGCTCCTACAGCCAGGAAGAAAAGGAAAAGGGTGAAGAAGGAAAGAAGAAGGTGATCAGAAGAAGCATCCTTCTTAACTCCTCAGCACAAAGTTTTCCAGGAAGACTGAATGTAGTGCCCTACTGCTAAACTGTCCGCTACACCTGTCCCATATGCTAGGCTTGCTTATAGGACTGTATATATACCACCATATCTGCTTTATTTAGCTCCTTGAGCCACCCATCTCCTATGGTAAGAGCATCATGCCCACTTTTGATGAAGTGCTACAGGAGGCTGGTGAGTTTGGGCGCTACCAGAAAAGGGTCTTCCTCCTACTTTGTATGACGGGCATAACATTCGCCTTTTCTTTTGTGGCCATTGTGTTCTTGGGAGAAATACCAGACAGTTACTGGTGCAGGAGCTCAGAGGTGGCAGAACTTAGTAGGAGTTGTAGATGGAGTCCAGAAGAAGAGAGGAACTTCACTGTACCAAAGCTGCATCTAGACAAGTCTGATCAAATCCTATGTCACACCTATGACATCACATGGCCTACCAATAGCTCATCACTCAACTGTGAGAACCCGATTTACGCTGCCACAAATCTAAGCTTGGAGAAGCTGCCCGTAAAGCAGTGTGAGGATGGATGGGTGTATGAAGAATACCGCACTACCATCATAAGTCAGGTAATGTAAAGTTTACTATAATTTACGCTTTATGGGGACGCTATCCATTATCGTTTATAGACACATTGATAAAGTGTTCTGATTACTAAATTGCTTTGTGTCTGAATTCTGTGCCTGTTGTGATTCAGAACACCATCTTGTTCAGTAGGTAAAGGTACCAGTATTCTTGTCCATCTCACATCTAGTGGCCAAGTGATATAAACATGTGGACGTTGTATCCGTGGAATAATATGGCCCAACTGTCTTAACCTCTCTAAAAGGATTATCCTATAAATCACTATCACTCCAAAAGTTTTAAAATTTACTTCCTCTTCTGGCATCTGCCAATATAGTCCCTTCTTACTCCCTTTCGGAAGCAGTCTTCACACCTATACTGTCATGATACTACAGAATCTATACTGAGAATAAAAAGGCAGGTCGCTCCTTAGTGCAGAAATCCATAATAAAATGGAGACGATGATGCCTGACAGGGCATATGGCAGTGCGCTCACCTGGGCGAGATGTGCAAATACCAGTCACAACCCTGTTTAAAATTCATAGATAGAAGGAATCAGCTGCAGCTTGCGCAAGGTGATGGTCCAGTAAGAGACCTGGCTGTGGGGAGAGTCACTGAGCATGGCTTGTAAGCCAACACTCATCATGAGTTCATTAGGTGACGTTCACATTGCTATACATTTTGAACACTGGGTGGTGCTACACTATGTGAGTAAATCTAAATTAATTTCATCATATAGATGGTATACACTGATAATTTTTATGATTGCAAAAAATGCAATTTAAATGGTAGGACAGTCCTTTTAAAAGCGTTTTTTGAAAACTTGTCCTTGTTTTCACCTATGTCAAGTGAAATCCTTTAATTGGTATAAAAGTATACTGGACAGAGCTGTGAATAATACATTTTCAGAAACTGTTAGGCTGCTTCTACACTTACCGTATTTTTGCTGCCCCAATAGATTTCTATGGGGCTGCAAAATCGACCCGCAAAAATTCCACGGTGCGCCGTGTACCGTACGGCCCTGAGGGCCATATTTGCGGCCGTGATAAAAGATCGAGCTTACTTGTACGGACACAGCCCCCATTACAGCCCCTGTGCATATCCTTACAACCTCAGTGCATTTCCTTACAGCCTCTGTGCATTTCCTTACAGCCTCTGCCATTGCCTTACAGCCTCTGTGCATTGACTTACAGCCTCTGTGAATTTCCTTACAGCCTCTGTGCATTTGACTTACATCCTCTGTGCATTGCCTTAAGGTACCTGTGCATTGCCTTACAGCCTCCACGCATTGCCTTACAGCCTCTGCGCATTTCCTTACAGCCTCCTTGCATTGCCTTACAGCCTATGTGCATTTCCTTACAGCCTCTGTGAATTGCCTTACAGCCTCTGTACATTTCCTTACAGCCTCTGCGAATTTCCTTACAGCCTCTGCGCATTTCCTTACAGCCTCCTTGCATTGCCTTACAGCCTATGTGCATTTCCTTACAGCCTCTGTACATTTCCTTACAGCCTCTGCGCATTTCCTTACAGCCTCTGTGCATTTCCTTACAGCCTATGTGCATTTCCTTACAGCCTCTGTGCATTTCCTTACAGCCTCTGCGCATTTCCTTACAGCCTCTGTGCATATCCTTACAGCCTCTGTACATTTCCTTACAGCCTCTGCGCATTTCCTTACAGCCTCTGTGCATATCCTTACAGCCTCTGTGCATTTCCTTACAGCCTATGTGCATTTCCTTACAGCCTCTGTGCATTTCCTTACAGCCTCTGAGCATTTCCTTACAGCCTCTGTGCATATCCTTACAGCCTCTGTGAATTTCCTTACAGCCTCTGTACATTTCCTTACAGCCTCTGTGCATTTTCTTACAGCCTATGTGCATTTCCTTACAGACTCTGTGAATTTCCTTACAGCCTCTGTGAGTTTCCTTACAGCCTCCACGCATTGCCTTACAGCCTCTGTGAGTTTCCCTACAGCCTCTGTGAATCTCCTTACAGCCTCTGTGCATTTCCTTACAGCCTCTGTGCATTTCCTTACAGCCTCTGTGCATTTTCTTACAGCCTATGTGCATTTCCTTACAGACTCTGTGAATTTCCTTACAGCCTCTGTGAGTTTCCTTACAGCCTCCACGCATTGCCTTACAGCCTCTGTGAGTTTCCCTACAGCCTCTGTGAATCTCCTTACAGCCTCTGTGCATTTCCTTACAGCCTCTGTGCATTTCCTTACAGCCTCCACGCATTTCCTTACAGCCTCCACGCATTTTCTTACAGCCTCTGTGAATTTCCTTACAGCCTCTGTGAGTTTCCTTACAGACTCTGTGAGTTTCCTTACAGCCTCTGTTCATTGCCTTACTGCCTCTGTGCATTGCCTTACAGCCTCTGTGCATTGCCTTACAGCCTCTGTGCATTTCCTTACAGCCTCTGTGCATTTCCTTACAGCCTCTGTGAGTTTCCTTACAGACTCTGTGAGTTTCCTTACAGCCTCTGTTCATTGCCTTACTGCCTCTGTGCATTGCCTTACAGCCTCTGTGCATTTCCTTACAGCCTCTGTGCATTTCCTTACAGCCTCTGTGAGTTTCCTTACAGACTCTGTGAGTTTTCTTACAGCCTCTGTTCATTGCCTTACTGCCTCTGTGCATTGCCTTACAGCCTCTGTGCATTTCCTTACAGCCTCTGTGCATTTCCTTACAGCCTCTGTGAATTTCCTTACAGCCTCTGTACATTTCCTTACAGCCTCTGTGCATTTTCTTACAGCCTATGTGCATTTCCTTACAGACTCTGTGAATTTCCTTACAGCCTCTGTGAGTTTCCTTACAGCCTCTGTGAATTTCCTTACAGCCTCCACGCATTGCCTTACAGCCTCTGTGAGTTTCCCTACAGCCTCTGTGAATCTCCTTACAGCCTATGTGCATTTCCTTACAGCCTCTGTGCATTGCCTTACAGCCTCTGTGCATTTCCTTACAGCCTCTGTGCATTTCCTTACAGCCTCTGTGAGTTTCCTTACAGACTCTGTGAGTTTCCTTACAGACTCTGTGAGTTTCCTTACAGCCTCTGTGCATTTCCTTACAGCCTCCGTGCATTTCCTTACAGCCTCTGTGAGTTTCCTTACAGACTCTGTGAGTTTCCTTACAGACTCTGTGAGTTTCCTTACAGCCTCTGTGCATTGCCTTACAGCCTCTGTGCATTTCCTTACAGCCTCTGTGCATTTCCTTACTGCCTCTGTGCATTTCCTTACAGCCTCTGTGCATTTCCTTACAACCTCTGTGAATTTCCTTACAGCCTCCGTGCATTTCCTTACAGCCTCTGCGCATTTCCTTACAGCCTCCTTGCATTGCCTTACAGCCTCTGTACATTTCCTTACAGCCTCTGCGCATTTCCTTACAGCCTCTGTGCATATCCTTACAGCCTCTGTGAATTTCCTTACAGCCTCTGTACATTTCCTTACAGCCTCTGTGCATTTTCTTACAGCGTATGTGCATTTCCTTACAGACTCTGTGAATTTCCTTACAGCCTCTGTGAGTTTCCTTACAGCCTCTGTGAATTTCCTTACAGCCTCCACGCATTGCCTTACAGCCTCTGTGAGTTTCCCTACAGCCTCTGTGAATCTCCTTACAGCCTCTGTGCATTTCCTTACAGCCTCTGTGCATTTCCTTACAGCCTCTGTGCATTTCCTTACAGCCTCTGTGCATTTCCTTACAGCCTATGTGCATTTCCTTACAGCCTATGTGCATTTCCTTACAGCCTCTGTGCATTTCCTTACAGCCTCCGTGCACTGCATTACAGCCTATGTGCATTTCCTTACAGCCTATGTGCATTTCCTTACAGCCTCTGTGCATTTCCTTACAGCCTCTGTGCATTTCCTTACAGCCTCTGTGCATATCCTTGCAGCCTCTGTGCATTTCCTTGCAGCCTCTGTGCATTTCCTTACAGCCTCTGTGCATATCCTTACAGCCTCTGTGCATTTCCTTACAGCCTCTGTGCATTTCCTTACAGCTTCTGTGCATATCCTTGCAGCCTCTGTGCATTTCCTTACAGCCTCTGTGCATTTCCTTACAGCCTCTGTGCATATCCTTGCAGCCTCTGTGCATTTCCTTGCAGCCTCTGTGCATTTCCTTACAGCCTCTGTGCATTTCCTTACAGCCTCTGTGCATATCCTTGCAGCCTCTGTGCATTTCCTTGCAGCCTCTGTGCATTTCCTTACAGCCTCTGTGCATATCCTTACAGCCTCTGTGCATTTCCTTACAGCCTCTGTGCATTTTCTTACAGCCTATGTGCATTTCCTTACAGCCTCTCTGCATTTCCTTACTGCCTCTGTGCATTTCCTTACAGCCTCCGTGCACTGCATTACAGCCTATGTGCATTTCCTTGCAGCCTCTGTGCATTTCCTTACAGCCTCTGTGCATTTCCTTACAGCCTCTGGGCATTTCCTTACAGCCTCCATGCATTGCCTTACAGCCTCTGTGAGTTTCCTTACAGACTCTGTGAGTTTCCTTACAGCCTCTGTTCATTGCCTTACAGCCTCTGTGCATTTCCTTACAGCCTCTGTGCATTGCCTTACAACCTCTGTGCATTTCCTTACAGCCTCCGTACATTTCCTTACAGCCTCCATGCATTTCCTTACAGCCTATGTGAATTTCCTTACAGCCTCTGCGCAGGCTCTGTTTCTTTGAGATCTATGAGGCTGGGTATACATACAGACTTTTTTTTTTGCAAAGATTTCTAGTTTAAGCTAATTTTTTAAATTTAAATTCCATAGGAATACATCAACCGTAAGTGTAATGCCTCCAGTGTGCAAGTGTTATGATTCTGGACAGGATGGTTCCGCCTCCATCCTGGTCAGCTCAGGGTTAATTTTAGTTTGCCTCTCTTTGGTTCTGGGATGGCTATTTAATGTTGGCAGCTCCTGTATTTGGTGTCGGTGATACCTACGTATAATCAGTTTGTGGTTGCTGACCCAGGTTACTCGTCCGTAAACGTTGTGCCTTTGTGCTTGTGTGCTTTGCTGTGTATGACCCAGTTTGTCCCCTGACTTTTGCCTCTGCATTCTGCTTTGTGCTGGCCTGTCCCTCCTGGTTATCTGACCCCTTGGCTTGTGTCCGTTTACTCTTTGTCTTATCCCTAGGTACTACGCTCTCGTCTGGCTTTTGACCTTTGGCTCTCCTTGACCACGTTTACTGTCTGTGTCCTGCACTCTGCGTGCTCAGTTTCCTTTTCTGTACTCATGCACGGTGACCCCGCCCCCTGGTCATGTGATTACTTAGTGTCAGGTCCTGTGCTCACTGCTTTAGTCTCAGGTCCTTGCGCACTACATGCCTTGTTCCTGCACTCCCTGCACTTTTTCATGTGACCCCTGATAGCGTCCCCTGGACAACGCCAGTGACACCATAGGTGTCATCACAGCAAGAGGGTATGTAGCCTCTTTGAAATGAGCACTGCTGGATTGTCCGTACATGTTCTTCCCCATACATTGCACAAAGCAAGTAATAGAAAAGCCCTTTTTTACTTGAGTATGAGGAGCGAATATAATAAAACACTGTACAGGTGCAGTCAGACAACTATATAAATCAGACGAGATCATAACACAGTGCACAGACTGGCTGGCAGCTGTCCCGACCCAAGAGGAACAGCTGCAGAGAAAAATAGGAAGCTGTCATGAGCAGGTTCGGAAAGACGCTGGCCAGTCCATGCATTGTGGTCCTATCACGGTATGATTTATATGATTGTTTGACTGCACCCTAATATAGAATCCATTGAAGAATGGAAATAAAGTTCCATAGAGGGACTAAGTAAAAAAGTAAAAAAAGTTTTAAAAAAATTGGGAAAATCTAAAAAAAAAAAATCACAAAATAAACAGAAAAAAATATTATACCAATAAATACGTATATTTAGGCAAAAAAAAGTACACATATTTGTTATCGCTGAGTCTGGAACGACTTAATCTATAAAACTGTCACACTAACCTCTTTAGTGAATACTGTATAAAAAATGTGGCAAAAAAAATATTTTTCACAAAACTGCCAAGCAAAAAGATGAATAAAACACGATAAAAAAAGAATTTAAATAAAAATGGTATAGCTAAAAATGACAACTTGTCTTTCATAAAACAACCTGCCATGCAGCTCCATCAGCATAAAAATAAGAGTTATAGCTATCAGAATATAGCGATGCAAAAGCAATTCTTTTTTTTCTTTAAAGTAGTTTTTATTGTGCAAAACTAGCAAAACATAAAAAAAATATAAATATGGTATCACTGTAATCATACTGACCTGAAGAATAAAGCTATCTTATCACTTTTACCACACACGGAATGTCTAAAAAAACAAAAACAAAAAATTATTTCTGAATTGCTGGGTTTAGTTCATTCTGCCTTCCAAAAATCGGAATAGAAAGCGATAAAAAAAATGTTATGTGCTTGAAAATGGTACCAATGAAAACTTTGCCGCGAAAAAAATAAGCCCTCACATGACTGTCAGCAGAAATACAGAAAAATTACGGCTCTCAGAAAAAAAATATTTATTAGTTTAAGACAGCAGCCAAACGTAATAAACAATATAACTTAACTCTGGTTTTGCTGTAATCGCACCAACCCAAAGAATACAGTCATTTTATCACTTACATCACACGAGGAACAGTGTAAAAATAAAAAAGGCAATTCTTCACCTACTGTTGATTTGTTCATTCTGTCTCCCAAAGATTGCAGTAAGGCTCCGCTCACATTTATCTTGGGCTCTACTCTGAGCGCTTACATCAGAGTTTCCATGTAAATTTCTGAAATATGTGATTCAGTCGGAACCTCCAATGCAAGATTCCCTATAATAAGACGATGCCTGGTGTATGATCTGGTGATGTCAGTCTTTTTAGGAGTTTTTTTATTCGTGCACAAAAACGCGGTTGGCCACAGTTTTATTCACCTCTCAAAAGTCATACACCACTAAACAGAGATGAAATGGAGTCTGGAGTAACTCTTCCTGCCTCTTAGGGAATGTATCTGTCAGGGGGTTTAACCTAAATCATGTGTTTCAGATATTTAGATTGAAAGCCTGAAGGAAGAGCTCAGCGTAGTGCACCGGATACTTGTAAACTGATTCAAAATGTTCTCTATCCCAATATGCCACCATTAAAAGCTTTAACTCGGCCCATAAAAAACAAGTCCCCACTCGGGTCCGTCACCTTTTAACAGAAATAAAGGGGGTGTCCAAGTTACTGGTAGCCTAAGGGTATGTGCACACGCTGCGGATTGGGGTGCGGATTTGGCCGCGCGGATTTTGTAAAATCCGCAGGTAAATCTGCAGGTCAAAAGACCTGCGGTTTTACCTGCGGATTGCTCTGCGGTTTTGCCCTGTGGTTTTTCATCTCCACAATGGAGGAGATGGCAAACCGCAGTGGAATCCGCAGAAAGAATTGAGATGTCAATTCTTTCTGCGGTTTCAAAACCGCAGCAAAACCGCGCGGAAAAATCTGCACCGTCTGCACTGCGGTTTTTTATTCCCATAGGGAATAATTGTACTGTACACCGCAGCAAAAACTGCTGCGGACCCGCAGCGGCCAAATCCGCTGCAGAACCACAGCAGAATCTGCAGCGTGTGCACACACCCAAAAGGCTCTGGAAAGGTGACATGGTTCCCACCAAAAGAAATCTAGTGAAATATAAACTCCTAAGTTCAAATGCCCACCTACCTTCTAAGCCCCACTATGTACCTAAACCGCAGTTAGCATCCCCATGTTTGACATTAACGTAGTGAGGAGAGTCCACTTATTTTATGGGTGCGTGGCTCCAGAAGCACAAGCTAGGCACAATGTATTGAGTGCTACAACGTATTAGGCACAACAATAGCATATTTGCAATTTTCACACTCCAACTTCCACTGTGTGTTTCTTTCTGGAAAACACCCATAACGTAAAAATTGTCATTACACTCATAGATGAATTCCCAGAGGAGTGTAAATTCTAAAAAGGAGTCATTTGAAGGGGGTTTCCACTATTTAGGCACAACAGGGGCTCTGAAAATGGAGTCTGCAAATCATACTAGAAAAATCTGCACTGCAAAAGTCAAAAACAGCTCTTTCACTCTCGAACCCTGCCATGTGGCCATACAGTACTGTACATCCTTAAATGTTTTCTTCCACTTTCAGAAAAAATTGTGTAACAAATTATGAGGACTTTTTTTTAGCCATTTCCACTAGTGAAAATAAAAAATCTTGGGCTAAAATAATGTTTTAGTTACACGCGTGTTCAAAATTGTTGCTACACCTCATTTAACGACAGAAAAACTCACAATGGTCACAGAAATAACTTGAATCTGACAAAAGTAATGATCACTAAAAAATCTATGATAATGAACCAATGAAAGTCAGACATTTATTTTCAACCATGCTTCCACAGAATTTAAAAAAAAAAATAAAACTCATGAAATAGGCCTGGACAGAAATGATGGTACCCCTGAAAATAATGTGACAAAAGGGACATGTTAAATCACGGTGTGTCCACTAATTAGCATCACAGGTGTCTACAATCTTTGGTTCAGTGAGTGGGCCTGTATATAGGGCTACAGATACTCACTGTGCTGTTTGGTGACATGGTGTGTATCACACTCAACATGGACCAGAGGAAGCGAAGGAAAGAGTTGTCTCAGGACATTAAAAAGAAAATGATAGACAAACATGTTAAAGATAAAAGTTATAAGACCATCTCCAAGCAACCTGATGTTCCTGTCACTACAGTTGCACATACACTGCAGATGATCCCTGGGGGAGTAGATGGTGATGGCAGTGCAGATGTTTAACCCTCTCCAACCAGGGCTGGCCCCCAGAAATTGTGATGGAAGTAGAAGGCACGGAGTAATAAGGCAGGAGACAAGGAAAGCCACTTTATCATTTACTGTAGTTCAGGTGCAGTTCAGAGGATATATTACAACTCTCACCAGGTTACAGTCTGCTCTGGAGAATGGGAGTTATCCTTCTTTCTGCAGTGACCTGGTGTAAGCTTCCTGCTATTCTAATCCCTTCAGGGACCAAGGCTTCCCAGAGTTTGGAAGTTCTAGTACAGCCTCTACTCACTGTGTTTTCTTCCTCTGGCAACTTGCAGCTTGGGTCCTGTGTGAAGCTCAAATTCCTTCTTGCACAATCCTTCACTGATCCTATTTTGCTGCAGTCTTCCCGGGGGAAACACTCTGCTGTTGGTTGTGTAAACTCACACAGTCTCTCAGCTTATCACCCTGTTCTGAAAGCATGGATGGCCTAGGGTCTGATTCCCTGATTCTTCTTAGCTTTTACTCCTAGAGGGAGCACATGTCATCATGGCTTCCAGGAGCATTCTTCTCCTTCTTCGTCTTCACCACTGAAACCAACAACTCTTGCTCCTCCCCCTCTCAGTTAGAGTATGTCTGCAAAGCTCTAAGCTTCAGACAAGTAAAGGAGTGAGGTGAATTGTGTGTGTGGTCTCTAGCAGAGAAAGCATAACTCCCATTGCTCACAAAATACATACAAAACAGTACATATTTAACCCTTTTGTGGAGGTAAAGACGTAGGGCGCCACAAACTTCTAAACAGATTAAAAGTGAACTTCAAGTTCAAGGAAAATCAGTGCCAGCTTGCACTATCCTTCGTTGTATGAGCCAAAGTGGACTTCGTGGGAGACGACCAAGGAGGACATCATTGTTGAAAAATTATCATAAAAAAGCCAGTCTGGAATTTGCCAAACTACATGTTGACAAGCCACAAAGCTTCTGGGAGAATGTCCTATGAACAGATGAAACAAAATTGGGACTTTTTGGCAACGCATATCAGCTCAATGGTCACAGATGGAAAAATGTAGCATATCAAGAAAAGAACACTGTCCCTACTGTGAAACCTGCGGGAGGCTCTGTTATGTTCTGGGGCTTCTTTGCTGCATCTGGCACAGGGTGTCTAGAATCTGTGCAGGGTACAATGAAATCTCAAAATTATCAAGGGATTCTTCAGAGAAATGTGCTGCCTAGTGTCAGAAAGCTTGGCTTGGCAACAGGTCATTCATCTTCCAACAGGATAATGACCCAAAACACACAGCTAAAAACACCCAAGAATGGCTAAGAGGAAAACATTGGACTATTCTGAAGTGACCTTCTATGAACCCTGACCTAAATCCTATTGAGCATCTTTGGAAAGAGCTGAAACATGCCGTCTTGAAAAGGCAACCTACAATCACGAGACACCTGCAACAAGTTTGCTGTTGAGGAGCGGGCCAAAATACCTGTCGAGAGGTGCAGAAGTCTCATTTACAGTTACAGGAATCATTTGATTTCAGTGATAAAAGGTTG
Source organism: Dendrobates tinctorius (assembly GCF_039654945.1). Classification (NCBI taxonomy): domain Eukaryota; kingdom Metazoa; phylum Chordata; class Amphibia; order Anura; family Dendrobatidae; genus Dendrobates; species Dendrobates tinctorius. Next base: position 24,560,789 of record NW_027361960.1, on the reverse strand, counting down.
TGCAACAAAATATTAAGTTAAGGGTACCATCATTTCTTTCCAGGCCTGTTTCATGAGTTTTATTTATTTTTTTTTTAATTCTGTGGAAGCAAGGTTGAAAAGCAATGTCTGACTTTCATTTTGACCACGTGTGTATAAAAATGCAATTATTAGTTCGTCACCACAGAATGGTCTAAAATTATGTGATACACCTGTGGTGTCAGTATCCTCACTGAATCATTAGCTGTGTTCACTGAGGGGTACAGTTTGTAAAATGGGGTCACTTATAAAGGGTTCTGTTCTGGCAGCTAAGGGGCTCTGCCAATGTGACATTACCATTCCAGAAAAATCTGCATTTCAATATGGCACTCCTTCCCTTCTGAGCATTGCACTGTGCATGAAAAGTAGTTTCCAACCACATATTAGATATTGATGAACTCAAGAGAAATTGCGTAATAAACGATGAGATCCATTTACTCCTAATAGCTCTTTTAAGAATTAAAAACTTGCGGCTAAAACATTTTATTGGAACTAATTTATTTGATCAGTTCCGCAGCCCATTCTGTGAATCATCTGTGGGTTTAAAATGCTCACTGCAACCCTACACAAATTCCTCAAGAAGTGTACTTTGCAAAATGGGGTCACATGTGGGTGGTTTATGCTGTTTTGGCACCATCTTCAAATGTGACTTGGCGTGTGCAGTAGTCTAGTCATGACAGGTCTGTCCTTGAATAGCACTCCTTCCCTTCCGAGAACTGCCGTTCACCCAAACAGTAGTTTTCCACCACATATAGGGTATTGGTGTACTCAAGAGAAATTGCACAGCACATTGTCCAGCTATATTCTCCTGTTATTCTTCTGTGAAGCACCTGTGGGTTCAAGGTGCTCTCCACACCTTTAGATTAAATCCTTGAGGGGTATAGTTTCCAAAATTGGGTCACTTGAGGGGTTTTTCAACTGTTTAGGCACATCAGGGGCTCTGCAAACGTGACAAAGCATCCAATATCTGTTTCAGACAATTTTGTGTTCTACTTCACTTTGTCAGGCAGGTCCTATTTAAGTGATTTCTTGATTGCTTGAAACAAAGTAAAGTTCATTCAGCTCACCCAATGGAACATAGAAGATGAAGCAACGGATCGTGTCTCTGCCAGATGCCGTGTAGAATAATTTCAAGTGAAGAGATCCAGCTTTGGTGAATAAAATCAAACAGCTTTATTTAACTCCTTTACCCCCCAAGGGTGGTTTGCACGTTCATGACCGGGCCAATTTTTACAATTCTGACCACTGTCCCTTTATGAGGTAATAACTCTGAAATGCTTACATGGATCCCTGTGATTCTGACAATGTTTTCTCGTGACATATTGTACTTCATGATAGTGGTAAAATTTCATTCAAATAACTTGCGTTTATTTGTGAAAAAATGGAAATTTGGTGAAGATTTTGAAAATTTCGCAATTTTCCAACTTTGAATTTTTATGCCCTTAAATCACAGAGATATGGCACACAAAAAACTTAATAAGTAACATTTCACATATGTTTACTTTACATCAGCACAATTTTGGAACCAAAATTTTATTTTGTTAGGAAGTTATAAGGGTTAAAAGTTGACCAGCGATTTCTCATTTTTACAACACCATTTTATTTTTACGGACCACATCACATTTGAAGTCACTTTGAGGGGTCTATATGATAGAAAATACCCAAAAGAGACACCATTCTAAAAACTGCACCCCTCAAGGCGCTCAAAAGCACATTCAAGAAGTTTATTAACCCTTCAGGTGCTTCACAGGAATTTTTTTGTTTAAAAAAATGAACATTTAACTTTTTTTCACAAAAAAATTAACTCAGGTCCACTTTTTTTCATTTTACCAAGGGTAACAGGAGAAATTGGACTGCAAAAGTTATTGTGCAATTTCTCCTGAGTACACTGATACCTGATATATGGGGGAGAACCACTGTTTCGGCGCATGGCAGAGCTCAGAATGGAAGGAGCGCCGTTTGACTTTTTCAATGCAAAATTGGCTGAACTTCAGATCGTTGCCATGTCACGTTTGGAGAGCCCCTGATGTGCCTAAACAGTGGAAACCCCCCACAAGTGACCCCATTTTGGAAACTAGACCCCCAAAGGAACTTATCTAGATATGTGAGAAGAACTTTGAACCCACAGGGGCTTCACAGAAGTTTATAACGTACAGCCGTATAATTAAAAAAACATATTTTTTCCACAAAAATGATCTTTTCACCCCCAATTTTTATTTTCCCTAGGGCAACAGGACCCTAAAAGTTATTGTGCAATTTGTCCTGAGTCCGCTGATGCCCCATATGTGGGTTTAAACGACTATTTGGGTGCATGGCAGAGCTTGGAAGGGAAGCAGCGCCATTTGACTTTTTTGGCTGGAATTGAGATCGGACACCATGTCCCATTTGGAAAGCCCCTGATGTGTCAAAACATTGGAAACTCCCCACAAATGACACCATTTTGGAAACTAGACCCCCCAAGGAACTTATCTAGATGTGTGGTGAGAACTTTGAACCCACAAGAGCTTCACAGAAGTTTATAACGTACAGCCGTACGATTAAAAAATCATATTTTTTCCACAAAAATGATCTTTTCACCCCCAATTTTTACTTTTCCAAAGGTAACAGGACCCTAAACTTTATTGTACAATTTGTCCTGAGTATGCTGATACCCCACATGTGGGGGTAAACCACTATTTGGGCGCATGGCAGAGCTCGGAAGGGAAGCAGTGCCATTTGACTCTTTTGGCTGGAATTGGGATTGGAAGCCATGCCGCATTTGTAAAGCCCCTGATGTGCCTAAACAGTGGAAACCCCCCACAAATGACACCATTTTGGAAGCTAGACCCCCCTAAGGAACTTAACTAGATGTGTGGTGAGCACTTTCAACCCCCAAGGACTTCATAGAAGTTTATAACGCCCAGGCGTATTTTTTCCACAAACATGATCATTTAGTCCCCAATTGTTTTATTTTCCCAAGGGTAACAGGAGAAATTGGACCCCAAAAGTTGTTGTCCAATTTGTCCTGAGTACGCTGATACCCCATGTGTGGGAGAAAACTACTGTATGGGCACACGTCAGGGCTCGGAAGGCAAGTAGTGACGTTTTTGAATGCAGACTTTGATGGAATGGTCTGTGGGTGTCATGTTGCCTTTGGAGAGCCCCTGATGTACCTAAACAGTGGAAACCCCTGACAAGTGACCCTATTTTGGAAACTAGACTCCTTAAGGAACTTATCTAGATGTGTGGTGAGCACTTTTAGCTCCCAAGGGCTTCACATAAGTTTATAACGCCCAGGCGGGAAAATAAAAAAAATCATATTTTTTTCCACAAAAATGATGTTTTTGCCCCCAATTTTTTATATTCCTAAGGGTAACAGGAGAATTTGGACCCCAAAAGTTGTTTTGCAATTTGTCCTGAGTAAAACACTGTTTGGGTGCATAGCAGTGCTTGGAAGGGAAGGAGCACCGTTTTACTTTTTCAGCTCAGAATTGGCTGGAATTGAGATCAGATTCCATGTTGCGTTTGGAGAGCACCTGATATGCCCAAATAGTGGAAACCCCCCCATTCTAACTCCAACCCTAACCCCAACATACCCCTAACCCTAATCTCAGCCCTAACCCTAGCCCTAACCCTAACCCTAGCCCTAACCCTAGCCCTAACCCTAACCCTAATGGGAAAATGGAAATAAATACATTTTTTAAATTTATTATTTTTCCCTAACTAAGGGGGTGATAAAGGGGGGTTTGATATACTATACATGGCGGGTTTTTATGTTTGGCAGCTATCATACGCTAAAAAATGCTTTTTATTGTAAAAATAGTTTTTGCATCACCACATTTTGAGAGCTATAATTTTTTCATATTTTGACCCACCGAGTCATGTGAGGTCTTATTTTTTGCGGGACGAGTTGCCGTTTTTATTGGTACCATTTTCGGGCACGTGAAACTTTTTGATCGCTTTTTATTCCGATTTTTGGGACGTAGAATGAACAAAAACCAGCATTTCAAGAATTTCTTTTGGGGGGGTGCGTTTACACCGTTCCGCGTGCGGTAAAATTGATAAGACGGTTTTATTTTTTGGGTCAGTATGATTACAGTGATACCTCATTTATATAGTTTTTTTATGTTTTAGCGCTTTTATGCAATAAAAACAATTTTATATGAAAAAATAATTATTTTTGTATCGGTTTATTCTGCGAGCTATAACTTTTTTATTTTTTCACTGATGATGCTGTATGGCAGCCCTTTTTTTGTGGGACAAGATGACGTTTTCAGCGGTACCATGGTTATTTATATCTGTCTTTTTGATCGTGCGTTATTGCACTTTTTGTTCGGCAGTATGATAATGCATTATTTTTTGCTTCGTTTTTTATTTTTATTTTTTAAGGGGTTCACTAAAGGGGTTAACTAACGGGACAGTTTTATAGGGCGGGTCTTTACAGACGCGGCAATACTAAATATGTGTACTTTTATTGTTTTTTTTTTATTTCCAAAAAATGAATTTATTAGGGAATATTTTTTTTTTTTTAATTTATTTTAGCAATTTTTTATAAATTATTTTTACACTATTTTTTTTAACTTTATTACAATGTCCCAGGGGGGACATAACTGTCATATGACAGATCGCTGATCTGTCACATCACAGATCACTGTGACAGATCAGCGATCTGTCACAGGCAGTGCTGCAGGCTTCCTCATGCCGGCGCTTTAATGTACGGGTTCACCCATCTCTAATTGTAAGCTTTTTTATGACATGACTATTAGCACCTTTCCGACATGTGCCATAATAGTACGCAGATGTCGAGTGTTGGTGTGGTCTCCGGCGCTGACCCCGCACCTTTCCGGGCACATGACAGCTGACCTATACAGCTGACATGTGCACACAACAACCGCGGGTGGCTGTTAGCATGCCTGGCCCATGTGCTCAACTTAGTGGTTCAACAGTTTTTCAAAACCTACCCAGGTCTGCCTGAGCTACTTGTGAAAGTATGCTGCATTCTTGCCCATTTCCACAAGTCGGCTAAAGTTGCTGCTTCCCTGGCAGCACTGCAGCAGCATTTGCAAATTCCAGGTTACCCACTTGTGTGCGATGTTACCATGCGTTGACTCAACATTACATATGTTGGCAAGGGTTTGTGAGCAGCAGAGGGGAGTAGTTGAATATCAGATAAACCATACACATCACGATTCCAGTGAGCCTCTGCATATAAAAGCAGATGATTGGTATGGATGTCTGAGATTTGTGCAGTTCTCCAGTTCTCCAAAACGTTGAGGACTCCCCAAACGTGGTGAGCGGCGATGACGCTATAATCAGTGTCACTATCCCACTTCTCTGTCTACTGAAATGCTCGCTGCTCACCATTAAATAGGAAACTTTGCAGGTAGAGCACAGCCCAGCCTCATCTCATCTTCTTAACACGTATTGGGTGATAATGAGGAGGAGAAGGGAAAGGAGTTGGTTTCCTTTGCTACAGATGGTAGTACTCACATCACTTTCATCCCCTTCTGTTCAGCATGGCTGGCCTGAAGATGAGGAGGAGTTGAGGGAGGACGAGTAGGCCAACATGGACAGTCACCCTATTGTTGGGGACAGGGAAGTCTTGGCTATTGGCAGTCTGGCACACATGGCTGTGTTTATGTTCTGCTACCTTTCCCCTAATCTTTGCTTTGGAGGTATTTTGTCCAACACTAATTACTGGTTGGTCACCCTTCTAGAGCCACGCTACAAAGAGATCTTTACATTTCTCCTTCCCGTGGCAGAGAGATCTAATAAAACGTTGCAGTATCAGAAGGCCCTGGTTGATGAATTATTTTAAAAAATCCCATCTGACAACAACAGTGAGTAGAGACTAGGGAGAAACACACCAGATGCAGCAGAGGTAGGGGAGCACTCTCATAGGTCTGAAACAGTTTTTTTAGACCCTCCCAGCAACCAGGCCCTGATGCACGGGGTACTCTGGCAAAGAGTTTTGGAAGGTACTGAAGGAGTACCTTGCCTATCGTACCAGCATCCTCTGTGATTCCTCTGTGCCTTACAACTATTGGGTATCCAAGCTAGACACGTGGCATGCATTGTCTCTCTACACCTTGGAGTTAATGGCCTACCCTGCCACCAGCAGTTTGTCAGAGCTCATTTTTAATGCTGCCGGGGGTATTATAACTGATCGGTACTGATGTCAACTGAAAATGCTGACAGGCCGACTCTTATGAAAATGAACTCAAATCCAGCTGTTTTTTTTTCTGACCTATTTGCATGCACCCCATCCCACCCAAACATTGGTATACGCTTCAGCATCTCATCTTTTTTGTGTTGTCCTCCTCCTTCACCACCATATCAACAGGGTGATCACTCTACCCTCACTACAATTTTTTTAAGGGTGTTTATGATGTCCGCATTAACAATTTTTAGATGCCTACCTCCAACATTTCCTAGGAATAAAGTGGGCGTCTGCTGCATTCACGGGTGTGCTAATGACTATCCAGTGGCCAGAGTAATCATTGAGAAGGCATGAGGTACTGAGTCCCAAGAGATCATCGTTGTTCAGAATTTGTTGCACCCAATAGTCATAGGCCGGGACTTTGTGTTATTTTGAAACTTGTGGGGGAACGGGAAAGGCCTCGGTTGCTCGAATAAGGGATGGTTTGGCCGTAAAGAAATCTCATCCTGCCCAGACTCCAACAGGTTTCACTTTTTCACTTCTGTGCAATTGTGAGGATGAAGAGGTAGTATATCCTGAGGCCAACATTCCTGAGATTGGGGTGATCATAGAAAATTTGGGGTTTGCTCAACATAGGGACCTAACTCTAAAAGAGGCATTCAATAATATTACCGCTATAAACAGCATATCGAAGGAGCTGGGGGCTGATACCAGGTTTCAATACTTTATGGTAAGTGGGGACTTATTGTATTAGCTCACTAAGGTCAGAGAGGAAATAGGGGAGCAGATGGAGGGAATCGACCATAGGCCATTCAATGTCTTGGTTGTCTATATTGGCCTCGATGTCAGCAGGAAATCCTAAGGTTTGCAATTTCTATCCCATCAGCCAGTTAACTCTTCTGACTCATCAATGCTACACAGTACCCAGAGGTGGTTCCCCTGAGAAACTCCTTTGTGAATATTATAGCTCGTCAGTTGGTCCACATCTTTTCCTGGACAGGATTACCAAGGGAGATCCTGATCAATCAACAAACCCCCTTTATGAGTAAGATGATGAGGGAGCTGTATAATGCCGTGCAAATTGCACAACTGAAAATGTCAGTTTACCATCCTCAGACAGATGGCCTTGTGGAAAGGTTCAATAAAATTTTTAAGAGTATGCTTAAGATGGTCATAGAAAAAGATGGTCAAGACTGGAACTGTCTCCTTCCTTATTTTCAATCCGGGAGGTTCCGCAAGTTTCTATTGTGTTTTCTGCATTTGAACTTCTGTATGGCTGACATCTGAGAGCTCACCTTGATATAGCAAAGGAATCCAAGGTCACGCCCCATCAGAGTATCCAGATGCACGAGAGGGTTGCAAAGATATTGCCCATCATAAAGGAACTTCTCCAGGCACAAGAGGCTTAACCCCTGGTATGCAACTAATCAGCCAGGGTGAGGCAGTTCAGCCCATGGGACCAGGTCCTAGTGCTTATTCCCATGGTGGAGAGTACATTTTTGGCCAAATGGCAAGGCCTCTATTTGGTGGTAGAGAAGCTGGGTGAAGTGATCTACAAAGTTCAGCAACCAGGAAGATGAAAGCTGTACCAGGTCTACTAAGTCAATCTTATCAAGGCGTGGCAAGAAAGGGAACTTGTTGAAATTCAATGTTTGCTTGTTAATTCAGAAGGGGATATTGCAGATGTCACTGTAGCTGAGACGCTGTTGAAGGCCCAAAAATAGCAGTGTCTGGAATTATTGCAGCAGAACTGTGCATGTGAACTTGAAGCCCTACTGAATTCCCGAGTCCGGGAAAGAACTGATCTCCAAGGAAATGAAGCATATGCTGAATCTCAGAGTCATTGAGAAATCTAAGATTGGGTTGTCTAGCCTCATTGTCCTTGCTCCAAAACCAGTTGGCGAATGGAGATTCTGTAATGATTATTGGAAGCTGACAAAGTCTCCAAGTTTGATGCATATCCGATGAGCTGATCTAAAGACTTTGGCCGGCAAGGTATATAACCACCTCGGATCTAACGAAAGGATATTGGCAAATCCCCATGTCACAAGAAGCCAAGAAGAAGACAGCTTTCTCCATGCCGGAGTAGTGCTTCCAAATACGTCTGAATGCAGTTCGGACTGCAGGGAGCGTCGCCATTTTCCAGAGGGCCTTGGACCGGATTATTGCACACCATAAGAATTACTCTGTGGCATACCTGGACAAAATTGTAACCTTCAGCCCGTATTGAGGAAGTCATCTAGGAAAGGTACAGGTGGTGTTTGATGCTTTCAGGAAAGCGGGGTTCTCTATAAATCTAAACAAATTTGTCCTGGTGAAAGAGAAGGCCAAATACCTTGGATATGTAGTAGGTAGAGGCAAAATGAAACCCCAGATCAATAAAATGGACACAATACAGAAGTGGGTGAGACCGCTCTAATAAACGCAAGTTAGGGCCTTTCTGGGAATTGTGAGGTACTACAGGAAGTTCATTCCAAACTTTGCCATGGAGGTTGTCCCAGGGCCAGCGTCAGCAATTGCCGAGGCCCTGAGCAGGCGGGGGCCCACTTGTCATCAGGGACACTAGGGTGCTATGGGGGCCCGGTGCCTGTGCCCATGCTGGCACCCACGAATGGGACCCCGCTGGCTCTGGGCACCCAGCACTTGTGATACTCACCTCTTCCTGTTCCAACACTGTGGCGTCTTTCGCGTTCTCTGACTGTGATGTTTAGGTCAGAGGGTGCAATGATGTAAGTACTGTGCACCCTCTGCCTGAGCAGTCACAGCACAGAGAGCTGAATGACGGTGACAGTGAGGAGTCTGGAGTAGAGTAGCGGCCAGTGAGGAGAGGAGAGTATTTCATTTTTTTACTTTTTTATGTTTGGAGCATCTTATGGGGGCAGTTACATATGGAGCATCTTATGGGGCCAATTACATATGGAGCATGTTATGGGGCCAGATACATATGGAGCAGTATATAGGGCCCATTAAATGTTGAGCATCTTATGGGGTCAATTATATATGGAGCAGTATATGGGGCCCATTATATATGGAGCATCTTATAGGGCCAATTACATATGGAGCATCTTATGAGGCCAATTACATATGGATCATCTTATAGGGCCAGTTATATATGGAGCAGTGTATGGGGCCAATTACATATGGAGCAGTATATAGGGCCCATTATATATGGAGCATATTATGGGGCCAATTATATATATGATCATTATATGGGGCCCATTCTATATGGAGAATTATATGGGCCCATCATATACCGTATGGCGCAATATATGGGGCCCATCATACAGTGGGTATGGAAAGTATTCAGACCCCTTTACATTTTTCACTCTTTATTTCATTGTAGCCATTTGATAAATTTAAAAAAGTTCATTTTTTTCTTATTAGTGTACACTCTGCACGCTATCTTGACTGACAAAAGCCAGAAATATAGAAATATTTGCAAATTTATTAAAAAAGAAAAACTTTGCTCAGACACTCATATTTAAGTCACATGCTGTTCATTTCCTTGTGATCCTTCTTGAGTCCAGCTGTGTTTAATTAAACCAATATGACTTGATTTGTAAAGGCACACACCTGTCTATTTAAGACCTCACAGCTCACAGTGCATGTCAGACCAAATGAGAATCATGAGGTCAAAGGAACTGGCCAAGGAGCTCAGAGACAGAATTGTAGCAAGGCACAGATCTGGCCAAGAATGCAAAAGAATTTCTGCAGTGCTCAAGGTTCCTAAGAGCAGAGTGGCCTCTATAATCCTTAAAAGGAAGAAGTTTGGGACAACAGAAGTCTTCCTAGACCTGGCGGTCCAGCAAAACTGAACAATCGTGGGAGAAGCGCCTTGGTGAGAGAGGTAAAGAAGAACTCCAAGATCACTGCGGCTAAGCTCCAAAGATGCAGTAGGGAGATGGGAGAAAGTTCCACAAAGTCAACTATCACTTCAGCCCCTCCACCAGTTGGACCTTTATGGCAGAGTGGCCCGACAGAAGCCTCTCCTCAGTGCCAGACATATGAAAGCCTGCATAGAGTTTGCTAAAAACACACATGAAGGACTCCCAGATAATGAGAAATAAGATTTTCTGGTCTGATGAGACGAAGATAGAACTTTCTGGTGATAAATCTAAGTGGTATGTGTGGAGAAAACCAGGCACTGCTCATCACCTGCCCAATACAATCCCAACAGTGAAACATGATGGTGGCAGCATCATGCAATGAGGGTGTTTTTCAGCTGCAGGGACAGGACGACTGGTTGCAATTGAAGGAAACATGAATGTGGGCAAGTACGGAGATATCCTGGATGAAAACTTCTTCCAGAGTGCTCTAGACCTCAGATTTGGCTGAAGGTTCATCTTCCAACAAGACAATGACCCTAAGCACACAGCTAAAATAATAAAGGAGTGGATCCAGAACAACTCTGTGACCATTCTTGACTGGAGAGACCTGAAAATGGCTGTCCACCAATGTTAACCATCCAACCTGATGGAAAACGAAAAAGAAATAATGGCACTGCTAGAAGAGCAACATCAAACTGCATCAAAATAACCTCACATCTCTCTCTATGAAGCATTTCTTTATCAACAGAAAAAGAATAGTGCAGCTGCATGAGATGCAGGATAGTTGGTTTAGCCATACCTCCCAACTTTTGAAGAAGGGAAAGAGGGATTAAGGCTGCGGCACGCCGCTGCAAAATTTAGGCCATGTCCCTGACCACACCCATTTCACAACTAGTCACACCCATGTCCACGTCCAACCGCACCCATTTAGCACTGTTGATCACACTGACTGGTACTGAGGGCACAGTGGCTGGCATTATGGGCACAGTGGCTGGTACTGTGGGCACACTGACTGGTACTGAGGAAAAGAAAAAAAGAAAACATAGAGAGAAAAAAGAAAACAGAGAGAGAAAGAAAGAAAGAAAGAAAGGAGAGAGAGAAAGAAAGAGGGGGAAAAAGAACAGATAGAGAGAACAGAGAGAAAGAAAGAACAGAGAGAGTAAAGAAGAACAGAGAGAGAAAGAAAGAAAGAACAGAGAGAGAAAGAAAGTGGGGAAAGAAAGAAAGAACAGAGAGAGAAAGAAAGAGGGGACAGAAAAATAAGTACAGAGAGAGAAAGAATGAAAGAACAGAGAGAAAGAATGAGGGGAAAGAAAGAACAGAGAGAGAGAACAGATAATAAGAAAGAGCAGAGAGAGAAAGAAAGAGGGGAAAGAAAGAACAGAGAGTGATAAAAAGAACAGAGAGAGGGAAAGAAATAAATAACAGAGAGAAAGAAAGAGGGGAAGGAAAGAAAGAAAGAGCCGAGAAAAAGAAAGAACAGAGAGAGAAAGAAAGAGGGAACAGAAAAAAAGAGCAGAGAGAGAGAAAGAACAGAGAGAAAGAGAAGAAAGAAAGAAAGAAAGAGGGGAAAGAAAGAACATAGAGATAACAGATAGAAAGAAAGAACAGAGAAAGAGAAAGGAAGAACAGAGAGAGAAAGAAAGAGGGGAAAGAAAGAACAGAGAGCGAAAGAAAGAACAGAGAGAGAGAAGAAAGAGGGGAAAGAAAGAAAGAACAAAGAGAGAAAGAAAGAGGGGACAGAAAAAAAGAACAGAGGGAGAGCAAAAGAAAGAAAGAGGGGAAAGAAAGAAAAGAATGAAAGAAAGAACAGAGAGAGAAAGAAAGAGGGGAAAGAAAGAATGAAAGAACAGACAGAGAGAAAGAAAGATTAGTGAGAGAAAGAAACAACACAGAGAGAGAAAGAACAGAGAGAGAAAGAAACAGATAGAGAAAGAAAGAAACAGAGAAAGAAAGAACAGAGAAAGAAAGAAACAGAGAGAAAGAAAGAACAGAGAAAGAAAGATTCTATAGAGATACTATAGCAGCCCGGCTCCCATTGTAATGCCCTCCTGAGCCTCCCGATGCAGGACAGATCATGATCCGCTCACGTGGCCGGCATCCCCGATTCCAAGGCGATCCTGCTGTCGGGACGGTTGGGAGGTATTGGTTTAGCAAGAAGGCTAAAGAAATCCAGGGCTAAGCAGACAGCCACAACCTGAAGCTTTTCTATGATGCATTAAGGTTGTATATGGACTTCAATCACCCAACATCTCATTTCTCCTTACCGCAGACAAAATTAAGCTACTGAAAAAAAGAAGCATATTCTGAATGGTGGGCTGACCACTTTAACGTTGTCCTTAATCGCCCTGCCATTATTAATGACGAGGATATTTCTCGCCTGCTCCAGGTAGAAATCAACAAGCACCTTGATGTTCTTCCCATTGAAGATGAAGTAAGGAAGGCAGTAAATCAACTCTCTTGTGGCAAAGTGCCAGGAAATGATTCTATACCTGCTGAGGTATACAAAGTAAGCAGCCCTGTCCTGATGCAAATGATGACTAAACTATTCCAGTCCATATGGAAAAAAAACAGATTCTTCAACAGCTGAAAGATACCAGCATAATCCACATCTACTGTACAAGAGAAAGGGCAGCAACCAATCTTGTGACAACCATTGATGCATCTCCCTTCTGTCCAATGCTGGGAAGATTCTGACTCGCCTCTTGCTCATCCACCTACTCCAGCATCTTGATCAAGGTCTACTACCCATAAACCAGTACATCTTCCGTGCTGAATATAGGATGGCAGACATGGTCTTTGTGGCACGTCAACTCCAGGAAAAGTGCCAGGAGCAATGTTGCGACCTTTTTCGTGACCTTTGTCAGTTGACCATGGCTTTCGACAGAGTCAGCAGAAACGACCTGTGGGAAATCATGGTAAAGTTTGGCTGCCCGAGTAAGTTCATTAGCAGCAATAGTAAGCAATGGCGGATCTTAATAGGGGCGGATGGGGCGGTCGCCCCGGGCCCAAGGTTTTTTGGGGGCCCAGGGCACTGGCGTAGCGTGGTGGGGGGGGGCGGGGGGCGGTCCACCCCAGGCGGCATGTGTGTGGGGGCGGCGCGGCAGCAGCAATTCCACCCTGCAGTGCAGTGCAGCGGCGGGCAGGGAGCGATGCGATCACGGCAGCTCCGCTGCCTGCAAGAGTGAATAGCAGGAGCGGAGCGGCAAGGGTCCGTCCTGCTTCCTGCCCGGAGGCCGCGCTTCCTGTTTCACACAGAGGAGCGCCGCTGAATGACGTCATCATTCAGCGGCCGCTGCTGTGTGAGGGAGGAAGCTCGGGCGATGCTGCGGACAGGTGAGAGGAGAGAGGTGGTGTCTTGTGTGTATGTATGTCTGTGTGTGTGTGTATGTCTGTGTGTATGATGGAGCAGGCAATGATGGGAGTGATGGTCTAGAAGGCAGTGATGGGGTGAAGGAGCAGACAATGATGGGGTGATGGAGCAGGCAATGATGGGGGTGATGGAGCAGGCAGTGATGGGGTGATGGAGCAGGCAGTGATGGGGTGATGGAGCAGGCAATGAGGGGAGTGATGGGGTGATGGAGCAGGCAATGATGGGGTGATGGAGCAGACAATGATGGGGTGATGGAGCAGGCAATGATGGGGGTGATGGAGCAGGCAGTGATGGGGTGATGGAGCAGACAATGATGGGAGTGATGGAGCAGACAATGATGGGAGTGATGGGGTGATGGAGCAGGCAATGATGGGAGTGATGGAGCAGACAATGATGGGAGTGATGGGGTGATGGAGCAGGCAATGATGGGGGTGATGGAGCAGGCAATGATGGGGGTGATGGAGCAGGCAGTGATGGGGTGATGGAGCAGGCAATGATGGGAGTGATGGGGGTGATGGAGCAGGCAATTATGGGGTGATGGAGCAGACAATGATGGGGGTGATGGAGCAGGCAGTGATGGGGTGATGGAGCAGGCAATGATGGGGTGATGGAGCGTGATTTTGTGCGTATTGGCCGTAGGCCTACAGCTTATGTGCAACGTCTTTTTAGGCCATGTCCACACGTGGTGGAATGGTGGCAGGTTTTCCGTATGGACCCGCAGCAAACCAAGTGCTGCGGTCCGTACGGCTGTCAATTCCCGCACAGGGACCGCAGCGCTCAGGTGGGAAGGGGGGTACAGGGGCCCAGGTTTTATGAACAGCCCCGGGCCCATAGTCCACTTAATCCGCCACTGATAGTAAGCACCAAAAAATAATCATACCTAGGGACCAGATGCTTAGCAGTGTCTGCCCATACCTCGCTTATTCATTTATATTTATTGGCAGCAATAGTGAGTGAATTAAAACTTAACCTTTAAGAAAGAGGTGCATAACATGACGCAAAGTATCACATACAAAAAATAAACGCCCTACTTTTCCCAGTTATCGGGTATTGACTTCTCCACAGTGGGGAACACTAAGTAAAAGAAAGTCTCAATACTGTAGATACAGGCCAGATTCAGAATTACAGCCCAATGACAGTTGTCAAACTAATATGTATAAAGATATATAGACGGCTTTAATATATTCTAGCATGATATAATGAGGGTGAGTAAATACACACAAATTATTGAAAAATAGGAAGGAAACCATCTGTTTCATCCACATGAAGTATGCAAGGGTCCTTCCTTTGCTCCATTGTTTGCAGAGCCCTCATCTGGACATAATAAAAGGCAGAGTCCGGTGCTGACACTAATGTGCCCTGGGTTGACATTGAGCCTAGCGCTCACAAGACTCCTGCCCTAACAAGGGCAGCCTACAGCTAGACTTGCCTAGCTTGCCCTATATGCACCTTACGTGCCTCACGATACGTTTCTCCTATGTTAGATCATCAGGGAAGAGCTCCAGCACATGTACTAAATTCAAGGCCATTAAGAGCAAGACCAGTGTGCATAAGAATGCACGGGATGACATCACCACCTGGTGAGCCTCCCAGCAAGCAAATACACCAACTCCAATAAATTATGCCAAAACAGAGAAACAGGAGTACGCGGTGACAACAAGAGAAATACTTTTGTTATATAAATATAAATGTTTATTATACATACAAATTATATAGATAGTAATGCATGATAAGATAATAGTAGTGCACCAAGGAACATACGGGCAAAACACAAGGGCCACCCCTTTGGCAACACAATCCCATGTAAGTAAGTACTCTGGTCAAAGGACCAGAGAAATATATATAAAATGCTGGTCAGAGAGTTCCCATCATGAATCGCAATAGTAAGGTAATATATCTTAGACAGCCAAAGTAAACAAATTGACGATGCAGCTTACCGGGATCAGAGAAGCCAGAGAGGGAGCCCCAGGGCCAGATGTCCACCCCCGACGCGCGTTTCGCAGGTGCTAAGGCCTGCTTTCCCCTTGAGAAAGCAGGCCTTAGCACCTGCGAAAAGTGCGTCGGGGGTGGACATCTGGCCCTGGGGCTCTCTCTCTGGCTTCTCTGATCCCGGTAAGCTGCATCGTCAATTTGTTTACTTTGGCTGTCTAAGATATATTACCTTACTATTGCGATTCATGATGGGAACTCTCTGACCAGCCTTTTATATATATTTCTCTGGTCCTTTGACCAGAGTACTTACTTACATGGGATTGTGTTGCCAAAGGGGTGGCCCTTGTGTTTTGCCCGTATGTTCCTTGGTGCACTACTATTATCTTATCATGCATTACTATCTATATAATTTGTATGTATAATAAACATTTATATTTATATAACAAAAGTATTTCTCTTGTTGTCACCGCGTACTCCTGTTTCTCTGTTTTGGCATAAATTCAAGGCCAGAGGTGTCCCCCTTTCTAACAGTGACCTTCAGTAGTCAAAACTCAGTGTGGCAGAGGACATAGTCTATTGCTTCAATTTACTGTATACCCAATCTCAGGGTCATTAATCCCCAAACACTTTTACTTCAATAATGTATTCAAAATGTGTTTAAGGCTATAGCTCATTTCCACTTACCTGCTAACCCGCACGCCGCATGCCACATGAATGCGCAATGGAACGCACAATGAGGGGAATTATGCTCCTCCCTGACTGATGTATATCCAGAGTTGCCCCACACATAGCGGTCACGTCATTGGCGGCGTCAGTCATCAAGTGATGCATTCCAAGTTGCTGTAGATCTGTATAAGAAAGCATAACACACAAAATGTGTTTATACATAAGATATTTCCTGCTCATTCTCATTACCATGGATTTTACACTCGGGAATGTAGATAGGGGAATGAAAAACCTTAACGGGGTGGGTAAAGTAGGTGTTAAGGGTATACCAGGAAACCCAATACCTTATGTTGGGATCATTATTGTTAATAACCTGAGTCCCAATTCATCGTTCTCCCTTCTTGGATCTCACTAAGGAACATTCTTGTGTTTTTTGGGGGATTAAAGGGAAGGTATTTCAATTTTAGTATGATTATCATTTAACCCCTTTACCCCCAAGGGTGGTTTGCACGTTCATGACCGGGCCAATTTTTACAATTCTGACCACTGTCCCTTTATGAGGTAATAACTCTGAAACGCTTCCATGGATCCTGGTGATTCTGACATTGTTTTCTTGTGACATATTGTACTTCATGTTAGTGGTAACATTTCATTCAAATAACTTGCGTTTATTTGTGAAAAAAACAGAAATTTGGTGAAAATTTTGAAAATTTTGCAATTTTTCAACTTTGCATTTTTATGCCCTTAAATCACAGAGATAAAGCACACAAAAAACATTTCCCACATGTTTACTTTACATCAGCACAATTTTGGAACCAAAATTTTTTTTTGTTGGGAAGTTATAAGGGTTAAAAGTTAACCAGCGATTTCTCTTTTTTGCAACACCATTTTATTTTTACGGACCACATCACATTTGAAGTCACTTTGAGGGGTCTATATGATAGAAAATCCCCAAAAGTGACACCATTCTAAAAACTGCACACCTCAAGGTGCTCAAAACCACATTCAATAAGTTTATTAACCCTTCAGGTGCTTCACAGGAATTTTTTGAATGCTTAAAAAAAATGAACATTTAACTTTTTTTCACAAAAAAAATTACTTCAGGTCCAATTTTTTTTATTTTACCAAGGGTAAAAGGAGAAATTAGACTTCAAAACTCATTGTGCAATTTGTCCTGAGTACACTGATACCTGATATGGGGGGGGAACCACTGTTTCGGCGCATGGCAGAGCTAAGAAGGAAAGGAGCGCCGTTTGACTTTTTCAATGCAAAATTGGCTGGAATTCAGATCGGACGCCATGTCACGTTTGGAGAGCCCCTGATGTACCTAAACAGTGGAAACCCCCCACAAGTTACCCCATTTTGGAAACTAGACCCCCCAAGGAACTTATCTAGATATGTGGTGAGAACTTTAAACTCACAAGGGCTTCACAGAAGTTTATAATGTACAGCCGTACGCAATTTGTCCTGAGTACGCTGATACCCCATATGTGGGTGTAAATGACTATTTGGGCGCAGGGCAGAGCTCGGAAGGTAAGCAGCGCCATTTGACTTTTTTGGCTGGAATTGGGATTGGACGCCATGCCGCGTTTGGAAAGCCCCTGATGTGCCTAAACAGTGGAAACCCCCCACAAATGACACCATTTTGGAAACTAGACCCCCTAAGGAACTTATCTAGATGTGTGGTGAGCAATTTGAACCCCCAAGTGCTTCATAGAAGCTTATAACACTCAGGCATGAAAATAAAAAATCATATTTTTTCCACAAACATGATCTTTTAGTCCCCAATTTTTTTATTTTCCCAAGGGTAACAGGAGAAATTGGACCCCAAAAGTTGTTGTCCAATTTGTCCTGAGTACCCTGATACCCCATATGTGGGAGAAAACTACTGTATGGGGACACGTCGGGGCTCGGAAGGGAAGTAGTGATGTTTTGGAATGCAGACTTTGATGGAATGGTTTGCGGGTGTCATGTCGCGTTTGGAGAGCCTCTGATGTGCCTAAACTGTTGAAACTCCCCACAAGTGACCCCGTTTTGGAAACTAGACCGCCCCACGGAACTTATCTAGATGTGTGGTGAGCACTTTGAACCCCCAAGTGCTTCACAGAAGTTTATAACGTCCGGGCGTGAAAATAAAAAAATCATATTTTTTTCCACAAAAATAATATTTTTGCCCCCAATTTTTTATTTTCCTAAGGGTAACAGGAGAAATTGGACCCCAAAAGTTGTTTTGCAATTTGTCCTGAGTAGGCTGATACCCCATATGTGGGGGTAAAACACTGTTTGTGCGCATGGCAGAGGTTGGAAGGGAAGGAGCACCATTTGACTTCTTCAACGCAGAATCGGCTGTAATTGAGATCAGATGCCATGTTGCGTTTGGAGAGCACCTGATGTGCCTAAACAGTGGAAACCCCCAATTATAACTCCAACCCGAACCCCAACACACCCCTAACCCTAATCTCAGCCCTAACCCTAACCCTAACCCTAGCCCTAACCCTAACCCTAGCCCTAACCCTAGCCCTAACCCTAGCCCTAACCCTAGCCCTAACAATAACCCTAACCCTAATGGGAAAATGGAAGTAAATACATTTTTATTATTTTTCCCTAACTAAGGGGGTGATAACGGAGGATTTGATTTACTATTTATTTCGGGTTTTTATTTTTGGCAGCTGTCGCACGCTAAAAGATGCTTTTTATTGTAAAAAGTTTTTGCATCACCACATTTTGAGACTGATAAGAGTCATGTGAGGTCTTATTTTTTGCGGGACAAGTTGACGTTTTTATTGGTACCATTTTCGGGCGTGTGACATTTTTTGATCGCATTTTATTCTGATTTTTGGGACGCAGAATGAACAAAAACCAGCATTTCAAGAATTTCTTTTGGGGGGTGCGTTTACACCGTTCCGCGTGCAGTAAAATTGATAAGGCGGTTTTATTGTTTGGGTCAATACGGGTACAGCGATACCTCATTTATGTCTTTTTTTATGTGTTGGTGCTTTTATGCAATAAAAACAATTTTATATAAAAAATAATTATTTTTGCATCGCTTTATTCTGCGAGCTATAACTTTTTTATTTTTTGCTGGTGATGCTGTTTGGCAGCTAATTTTTTGCGGGACAAGATGACGTTTTCAGCGGTACCATGGATATTTATATGCGTCTTTTTGATCGCGCATTATTGCACTTTTTGTTCGGCGGTATGATAATAAATCATTTTTTGCTTTGTTTTTTATTTTTATTTTTTAAGGGGTTCGCTAAAGGGGTTAACTAATGGAACAGTTTTATAGGGCGGGTCGTTACGGACACGGCAATACCAAATATGTGCACATTTATTGTTTGTTTGCTTTTTATTTCCAAAAAATGAATTTATTAGGGAATATTTTTTTTTAATTTATTTAACGATTTTTTAAAAATTATTTTTACACTTTTTTTAACTTTATTACATTGTCCCAGGGGGGACATAGCTGTCATGTGACAGATCGCTGATCTGTCACATCACAGATCACTGTGACAGATCAGCGATCTGTCACAGGCATAGAATTAGACTTCCTCATGCCTGCGCTTTGCAGGCACTGAGGAAACCAGCTCCCTGCAGGCCCCCGAAGGTCCCCGCCGCCATCTTGGATCCGGGGACCTGCAGGGAAGGAGCCCCCCACAGCAGCACTGCACATTGCGCTGCTGTGGGGGGCTCAGGGAAGCACGGAGGGAGCCCCCTCCCTGCCGATGCTTCCCTTTAACCCCGGTACACCGCGATCGTGTTTGATCGCGGTGTGCAAGGGGTTAACGTGTCAGGGGCGGTCCGTGACCGCCCCTGACACATAGTGTCGGGTGTCAGCTGTGATAATCAGCTGACACCCGGCCGCGATCAGCTGCGCTCCCCCGTGAGCGCAGCTGATCGCGCTAGACGCTAGACGTACTGTCCCGTCCATGGGCATAGGGGCCCGGGTCCCATGGATGGGATAGTACGTCTGATGTCAGAAAGGGGTTAAGGATCAAATCCTCCTCAAAAACCAAAGTAGGTCATCAACTCATGTGAAGACTTTAAAGACCTAAATTAGGGGGTTCTCATATAAAGAAAGAAAGAAATATATGGGTCTAGAAAGGAGAGGTAAGTACATGTCAGGATTAAGTCTACACAGTGTCAACAACATACACCAAGGAAAATATACAGAGTATCAGTCATCACAGATCTCTAGTGGGAGGACCTGATAAGCCCAAGATAAGATTAAATGAAGCAGCAAAAATTTTGCAGCTTGTTGAACCCTGTGGGTGAAACCATCTTTAGGTGAAAGATTAATTTTGTCTCTCTTCTAACGATCAGTTGGTCCCAGTCTTCTCCTCTAGTGGGCTGAGCTATTTTGTCTATCCCCATAAAAGGGAAAGATGTCTTTTGACCCCCATGCTGAGTATTCACATGTTTCGCAAGGTGGTTGTCTTGTTTATGTTCAATGTCTGTTCACCATCTCATCTAAGTTCTCTTTTGGACTTTCCTATGTATTTAAGGCCACAGACACACATGGCCTTGTATAAAACCTCCTTAGTGTAGCAGTTGATGAATTCTCTGATGGTATATTCCTCTCGCTTGACATTTCCCTGGAAACTTTTCCCCTATTTTGATAAAGAAACAAGCAACACATTTGCCGCAATGGTAGCAGCCTTTTACACTGGTTCCCAGCTATGTAGTCTGCTTTGGTGCAGACAAATGGCTGTGGAACAGCCTATTTTTAAGGGAGTTACATTTTCTATATGTCACTTTAGGATACAGATCTACTGAGCACTGATGTCATTGTCCATCCTTAAAATAATCCAGTGTTTAGTTAAAATGGCCCTAATCTTATGTGCTCCATTGGAAAATGTAGTAATGTATCTCTTATTGACCTCCATTTGAGATTTCTGACAAAGGGCTCGTAGATTGGACCCAATTTTATAATCCTTGATACTTTATGGGCCATCTTCAGTATTTTTTAGGATTAACCTCTTTGGAAATAGGGATCTCGCAGGTTTTTTTTGCCTGATCCTCAAAGGTATTCTCATCAATACAGTTTTGTCTTATGCATACAGTTGTGGCCAAAAGTATTGACACCCCTGCAATTCTGTCAGATAATACTCAGTGTCTTCCTGAAAATGATTGCAAACACAAATTCTTTGGTATTATTATCTTCATTTAATTTGTCTTAAATGAAAAAACACAAAGGAGAATGAAGCAAAAAGCAAAACATTAATCATTTCACTCAAAACTCCAAAAATGGGCCAGACAAAAGTATTGGCACCCTCAGCCTAATACTTGGTTACACAACCTTTAGCCAAAATAACTGCGACCAACCGCTTCTGGTAACCATCAATGAGTTTCTTTCAATGCTCTGCTGGAATTTTAGACCATTCTTCTTTGGCAAACTGCTCCAGGTCCCTGATATTTGAAGGGTGCCTTCTCCAAACTGCCATTTTTAGATCTCTCCACAGGTGTTCTATGGGATTCAGGTCTGGACTCATTGCCGGCCACCTTAGAAGTCTCCAGTGCTTTCTCTCAAACCATTTTCTAGTGCTTTTTGAAGTGTGTTTTGGGTCATTGTCCTGCTGGAAGACCCATGACCTCTGAGGGAGACCCAGCTTTCTCACACTGGGCCCTACATTATGATGCAAAATTTGTTGGAAGTCTTCAGACTTCATAATGCCATGCACACGGTCAAGCAGTCCAGTGCCAGAGGCAGCAAAGCAACCCCAAAACATCAGGGAACCTCCGCCATATTTGACTGTAGAGAGCGTGTTCTTTTCTTTGAATGCCTCTTTTTTTCTCCCGTAAACTCTATGTTGATGCCTTTGCCCAAAAAGCTCTACTTTTGTCTTATCTGACCAGAGAACATTCTTCCAAAACGTTTTAGGCTTTATCAGGTAAGTTTTGGCAAACTCCAGCCTGGCTTTTTTAGGTCTCGGGGTAAGAAGTGGGGTCTTACTGGGTCTCCTACCATACAGTCCCTTTTCATTCAGACGCCGACGGATAGTACGGGTTGACACTGTTGTACCCTCGGACTGCAGGGCAGCTTGAACTTGCTAAAGATAGGGTGTGCAGATCGCAAGCGTCCATATGCGCTAGAAGGCGGCGATGACCGGAAGGGGTGGGCAGGGAGCCGGCAGGGGGCGGGGCTTAGCGGCGGCCGTGCGCAGGCCGTCGCTGCGCTATAAAGCGCAAATGTGAAACTAGCCTAAATATATTAAAAAGAAGCGGGCACAAAACAACCTTCTACAGTCTTTTGCATAATCGTGTCCAGGAATGGTTATTTATCCAGACTGTACTGATGTATGAAACGTAAGTCGATGTTTTGATTTAGCTTTCCTACAAATTCATTAAGTTCCTCAGAGGTACCTTTCCAAATCAATAAAACATTGTCCATATAACAACTGCACATTTCTAACTTCTTTGTGTGGACTGAATTTACATCCGTGAACATGACTGTCTCCTCCCAACAGCCCAGGAGCAAATTAGTATTACTTGGTGCACATGGTCTATCCATTGCTGTGCCTCTGAGCTGGTGGTAGTATTCTGTTCAAAAGTAAAGAAATTTCTAGTTAAGCAAAATGCAAGTGCTCTCGGTAGAAAGTTATTGTGAGATTGAAACTGACATCCTCCTGTTGAAAGATAATGTTTTACCATGAGGGAAGCTTTATCGCAAGGTATAGAGGAGAAGAGTGCCTCTATATCAATACTTGCCAGGATACAACTATCATCTACAGGAATATTCTCCAGTCTACACAATAGGTCAGTTATATCTCTGGTGTAGGGCTATAGAGTCTGAACAAATGGTATAAGGCCTGGTTGATGTAAAGTCTCAGTTTTTGACATTAATTCCCAATTACTAGCACAATTTGGCGCCGCCTCAGGGGTTCAATGTACGTATGTATTTTTGGAAGGCTGTAAAGTCATTATTTGTGGATTAGTAGTTAGTATGAAGCCGTATTCAGATTTATCAATTACTTAATCAGTTAGACCATCGTTAAAGATGGTTCTCTATTCCTCCAAAAATTGTAATAAGGAATCCTTACGCAAAGCAAAGTGCTTACTTGGACTTTAATTTCTATTTTGGTAAGGGCTCAGATAAATTAATGACTTGATGATCTGAGTTTAGTTGTGTGTCTTGAGTTCATAACAATCGTCTGGCAGCTACATGATGGTATAATGTTGAAGGTCCTGATGATGGAGATGAATTAAAGGCCTTCCCAGTTGAAAATGGCTTAAAACAAAGGTGTGTACTCGCCTCGACCCTGTTCAGATTGCTATTTTTTGCCATGTTGAGAGATGCCTTTAGCAACTGCGAAGATGAAATCCATGACTGACTGCAAGCTATTCAACCCTAGACGCCTGAAGGCTATTACAAAGGTGCATGAGACTGTTTTCCATGACTTATTTGCTGATGACTGTGCACTTACTGCCTGCACATAGCAGCAGATGCCGCATGAAATGTACTGTTTTTCACAAGCTTTCGACAACTTTGGATTCATTTATCTATACTAGAAAGA
The DNA here is from genome assembly GCF_039654945.1 of Dendrobates tinctorius. Lineage (NCBI taxonomy): Eukaryota > Metazoa > Chordata > Amphibia > Anura > Dendrobatidae > Dendrobates > Dendrobates tinctorius. Next base: position 24,537,323 of record NW_027361960.1, on the reverse strand, counting down.
CCAAAGTTATGTGCCAACCTGCTCCAGGAAAACCAAACCAGCAGCCACGCATTACGGTGAAGAAGCACAGCCTAAAATCAATTGACAACTTCACCTACCTGGCCAGCACACTGTCCTCTGTAGGGACCATAGATGCTGAGGTCAACAACAGAATTGTCAAAGCTAGCACCGCCTTCAGGAGACAGGATAAGAATGTCTGGTAATGAACGGACTCAGCTTTGTCACCAAGCAGAAGGTCTGCTGCGTGGTAGTCCTTACCAGACTTCTCTATGCCAGCGAAACCTGGACTGTTTACATCCGGCATTCCAAACAGCTCAATCCTTTTTACCTGAGCTGTCTCCGCAGACTTTCCACATCAGGAGACATTGTAATGTCCCAGACATGGCAATCTTGGAACAAGCTGGGCTTTGTGGCATTTACACTCTCCTGCTGAAAGCCAAAGCCAGGTGGGCTGGACATGTGGTCAAATTTCCAGACAGCTGACTGCCTAAAGAACAGATGTACAGAGAACTATGTCAGGGAAAGCCAGCAGTTGCGAGGCAGAGGAAACATTACCAAGACTGCCTTAAAGTCTCTCTCAAAAACCTGAAAGTCGACATCAATGAATGGGAGAAGTTTTCCCTGGACCGTCCAGTTTGGTGAGGCAGGATTACCTCAGGAGAACATGCATCTAAAGATAGTAGAATCTTTAAGGCAAAAAGATAGCGAGCTGTACTCAAGGCACAAGTGGTATCTACCGTCCTGACCACAGCTAGTTATGTCACGTATGTGGGAGAGCCTTCAGAGCACTGATTGGCCTCATCCGTGACCTCCGGACCCACAGCCACTGATCCTCCTATAAACCCTGAAGTCATGGTCATCTTTGACTATGAAGGACAAAGAGCAATATTTGTTGCTTTCTTTGCAATAGTTTGTGATTAAATATTGAAATCACCTAGTTTAAAGGATGCTGAATTTTTATTTCATCGCAGATACACAAATCACAAAAATGGCATATAGCAATGTTTGCTTAACAATTGAACTTTCTGGCTTTGTGAAAAAACACCTCAAATAAATAGTAGTAAATGAGTATTATTAATGGCATATGTTTTTCCAGATCAAGTAGAGTAAAAAAAATAAGAATCAATATAGAGGAAAAAAATTTGGATTTATCAACAAAAATATTATCCTAATTAGTGATTTGTACACCCTGAGGGGGATTATGATTACTTAATTTTATTGCAGCATAAATTTGATGAAAGAGTGACAAAATGTTTGTATGTTTTTTCATATTTAGCAGGGACTTTAAATGGCTACAGATTGCAGAGTGATTGGGTTATGGGGTCCTGAGACCCACACTCTTTGTTCAACCGATCTCTGAGAAGTACGCAGTTCAGGAGACGGGAATGGATAGCTTTTGTCTGATGGGGCTACTGATTAAATAGAAAGCATAGGCTCCGTAACCTCCACTCCTTTCTAATGGGGTACATTATGTAACAACAACAGAAAATTAGCAGCTGCTGTTTTGACGAAGTCTGAATGCTACAGACAACCACAAGTGACATCCTTACCCTATCACTCCATCAGATAATTCCTGGAAACCGGCTGGGGAATAAGCTAAAAGATTAAAATCTCTGATGCAGTATTACACTAAAGGTACCGTCACATTTAGCGATGCACCAGCGATCCCAACAACGATACGACCCGGTCAGGATCACTGGTGCATCGCTAAATGGTCACTAGTGAGCTGCCAAACAGGCAGATCTCATCAGCGACATAGCAGCGGTCGGTACTTACCTGTCAGACGTGGCGATGAAGACATCCTCCCGCCCGCATCCACGCGTCGTCGTCGGCGCCATCAGTAAGCCCAGCAGGAAACGGCCGACGAGAAATGGCCCAGAACGTACTTGTGCGATCAGCGATAACCAGCGGGGGAGCTGGTCGGAGGTAAGTATCACACATAGCGATATCGCTAGCAATATCGCTGCTGCGTCACAAAATCGGTGACGCTTTAGCGATATCGCTAGCGATCTCGCTTAGTGTGACGGGGCCTTAAGGATTTTTTTGCACATTCTACTGGCAGTCTAGGTCCTGTTTTTTCAAGCTCGTGACGATGCAGATCCATAAGGAGTCTGAAGGTCTAGTGGCTTACTAAAGTATATGCATAATAATTATTTAGCAGCGCAGTATATGAAAACTTGTGGCTAGACTTAGATATGAGTAATGTAGCCCCTTCAGTATCTTCAGCTCTATTGGAGTGCTTATCACTAATGCTGTTCGGTTGTTCACGCGACTGCAGCGCCGGTGAGTGACATCAGCAGCATCATGACATCACCTGATCACATTACTGATGTCACCCTAACCAGGTGGTCAAAGTTTAAATTTTACTTGCATCTTTCAGACGCAATAAATAATATGTAAGAAATAAAACATATATGTAAACATACACTACATACATATACATACATATACACACATATATATATATATAAGTGTATCTATCTGATTGTCTACATACCTAGACAAGGCAAACTACCAGTCAATCATGGGGCATGTCCAGTCACTCTCCTGCTGATGGGTCATATCTAGAGTTGAGCAAAACGGGTCTGAAAAATTAAAAAATAGCCGACTTTAGCTAAAGTCGGGTTTCGCCGATCGAAACCCGACCATAGCGTGAGGTCGGCCATGAGGTCGCCGATCAGAGCGCGAAAATCGCATTTCAAATAATGCTTCCAGCGCCTTTTCTCAACCAATGATGGAGGACGCACACTATGGGCAACGCGATGACATGGGTAGCAGCCACCACCATCTTAGAGAAGGGCATTGAAGTGATTGGCTGGCTTTGTGTGGCATCACAGTGGGTATAAAAGGCTGTGATCGCCGACCGTCATCTTACTTCTGCCAATTTTACAATAGGGAGAGGTGCTGCTGCTGCTGATTCTGAATAGGGAGAGTGTTAGGCAGGCAAGAAGAAAAAAAAACTGCTTCTGCTGATAGCGCTTTTCACTGTACAGTTAGTGTGCAGTGAAAGGGGAGGATTTCTGTTGTATGCAGCAGCGCTGGTGGTGATTAGGCTGCCTTTTAAGGCTACCTGCTAGCTGCATTGCTGTGTGCACACTGCTGTTCAAACTGCTTTTTTCAAAGCACTCCAACTTTTATTATTATTTTGTCCTGGTGAGTTACTGAGTGTTCATTTTTTCACACACCGTCTAGCGGTGTACGCTCCTCACACACTACCGAATACCGCCTTGTATCACGGACAAATAGAAGCTATCTGTTTGTGACTCTAGAAAAAAAAGCTGAGGAGTTTTTCCGTTTTTCCAGACCTACACCTTAGATTGCTCTCCGCTTTTCAAACAGTTTTGTATATCTGCTGTTTGATTATGGTAAAAATTAGACAGAGACAGCGTGTGTCAGTCCCTATACAAATAGATGGAGATTGACAATTTTCCATACAGACACCATATAGCGGTGTACGCTCCTCACACACTACCGTGTACCGCCTTGTATCACGGAGAGGAAGTATGGTGGAAGAGGCCGCGGATGTGGGCAGGGGGGGCGCAGCTGGTACTGATGGTGGTTGTGCATCGGCTGGTTCAGGCAAAAGCACAATAGCAGCTAAGGCAGGAGATGTTGAGCCTGCATCATCGTTTGGCCCAAGAAGGCCTGTAAGGTTGCCTTTTCTTGGAGTAGGAAAACCGCTTTTAAAGCCGGAGAATCAGGAACAGGTTTTGGCGTACATTGCCGAAACAGCCACCAGCTCTATTGCCTCCTCTTCTGAATGTTCGAAACCTGCAAGCACGGAGTCGTCAGTGCAGGGTTCTGGTCAGGAAAAACACCTTTCCTTGTGTCCTTCACTCCCACCAAAAGTTAAGGATGCGGCAGCCCACATTTCAGATTACTCTATGGAGCTCTTTTCACATACCATGCCTGGGTTATCCAGTCAAATCCAGAATTCCCCAGTCCAAGATGAATCTGAAATGTAGTGCACTGATGCACAGCCATTGATAGATAATTCTGCTGGTACATCAATCCAAAGCACTACATTGCCCTCGCAGTCTATTGAGCCAGAATCTGACCCTGATGAAACTCAGGTGCCCCGTCCCGCATACTATACCACCTTCCACGGTGACACAGAGGAAGATAAAGAGGATGGTGCAGATGACTTTGAAGAGGAGGTGATGGATGACCCAGTTCTTGACCCAGATTGGCAAGCATTGGGGGAGGAGGGTGGCGCTGGCAATAGTCCAGATAAGGAGAAGGATTCGCAGCAGGCATTGACATCGCAGCAGCGGTTATCTAGCAGGTCCGTAGCTGACCAAAAACGTGGAACAAAAACTAAAAGAGTTGCAGGACAGCTTGGCCACACGGTCAACTTAGCACAGCGTGCAAGGCCAGAAAATGTATACCATAGTAGGAAGAGTGCAGTGTGGCACTTCTTTGTCCAAAATCCTACTGATGAGGCAAAGGTTACCTGTAAGAAGCGTGGAAGGACCTTTAGCCGAGGTAAACAACTCAGAAATTTGAATACCAGTTGCATGCTTAGACATTTAATCAACATTCACTTGCAAGCGTGGAAGACTACAAAACCTAAGGTAACACATGTGCACCTGCTCCGACTGAAAGTAGCCAGCAATGCTCCATCGCTTCCCCCACTGTAAGACCATCGCCACCGTTAAGCACACCACCAGCACTAAATGTGGAAGTGTTGTCGCAAGGCCAAAGCACTCACGGAATCACAATGGTTTTGGCACACAACACTGAATCTAGGCCATCACCACCAATACCATCACCAACCCCCTCTCACTCCGTCCGGTCCACCACTACTTCCTCCATATGCAGCTCTCCAGTCCAGCTCACCCTACCAGACACTCTGAGTAAGACAAGAAAGTACTCATCCTCTCATCCGTGTACACTTTGTTTGAATGCCTACATTGCCAAACTAATCTCATTAGAGATGATGCCTTACCGTTTGGTTGAATGCAAAGCTTTCTGCGACCTCATGGCTGTTATGAGTTCATTTTCCCCTTCACCATTGAGGTCTGATGAACTCCCTCTTCTGGTGAAGGAAGGTAGTGAGGCTGATTACCAAGCACCTGAGCTGGGAGAGGATGACTGGGTGACGGGGATCTCTGACTGGATATAAGGCAGCTGACGCCCTTCTGCCTCGCTGGTGATTTCTCTGTGGAATTCTAGGAGACCAGTCTGATTCCTGCTCCTCAAAAGCTGTTTTCTGCTTTGCCTTTTTGCATTTGTGTTCTGGTTTTAGTTTGCCTTGCTTTTCTGAATTCTGCCATTCCCTGCTGGGGTGAGCTGAATTCCTTTTTGTCGGTTTGCTCTGTCTTCAGAAAATACCTGAGTACTGACATAGTCTTTTTGAAGCCTAGTGTCTTCAGGGCCTTTTTCCCTGTCAGTCTGTTGGCTCTTATTTTGATAGGGTTTTTCGCGGATTGCAGACAGCAGCCTTCCTATCCTGTCCTATCTAGTTAGCTTGGGCCCCATCATTTGCTCAGTCTATCTTTCTATCTGTGTTAGTGTTTTTTCTTCTTGCTTCACCGTCATTATATGTTGGGGGCTGCCTATTGCTTTGGGGTCTGATCTGGGGCAGTTTAGATTTCCCTGTTGTGAGTTCATTTTCCCCTTCGTCACTGAGGTCTGGTGAACTCCATATTCTGGTGAAGGAAGGTAATGAGCCTGATTATCAGGCACCTGAGCCTGATGAGGATGACTGGCTGAGTGGAGTCACGGACTGGATATAAGGCTGCCGACGCCCTTCTGCCCTGCGGGTGATTTCTCTGTGGACTTCTAGGACACCAGTCTGATTCCTGCTCCTCTAAAGCTAAGTTTTCTGCCTTACCTGTTAGCATTAGTGTTTTGTTTTTTGTTTTCCTTGCTTTTCTGGATTCTGCCATTCCCTACTGGGGTGAGCTGAATCTCCTTTTGCCTGTAGCTCTGTCTTCAGAATATTCCTGAGTACTGACATAGCATTTTTGAAGCCTAGCGTCTTCAGGGCCTTTTTCACTGTCAGTCTGTTGGCTCTTATTTTCATAGGGTTTTTTCACGGATTGCAGACAGCAGCCTTCCTGTCTTTTTCTATCTAGTTAGATTGGGCCCCGTCTTTGCTCAGTTTATCTTTCTGCCTGTGTTAGTGTTTTCATCTTGCTTCACCGTCATTATATGTTGGGGGCTGCCTATTGCTTTGGGGTCTGCTCTGGGGCAGTTTAGATTTCCCCTTTCTTTCTTTAGGCCTATTTATTTCTCCGGCTGTGATCGAGGGGTCTAGGGCATCGTAGGAACCCCCCACGGCTACTGCTAGTTGTGTTGATAGGTTCAGGGGTCTGCAATCCGATAGCTGCCAACTTCTCTGGTTTTCTGGACTTAGCTAGCATTTCTGTTTTTGCCTCCTACGGTGACTCAATCATAACATTTCCCTTTCTGTCTTTAGGCTAGGCAGTTCTCCGGCTGTGATCGAGGGGGTCTAGGGCATCGTAGGAACCCCCCACGGCTACTGCTGGTTGTTGTTGATAGGTTCAGGGGTCTGCAATCCGATAGCTGCCAACTTCTCTGGTTTTCTGGACTTAGCTAGTATTTCTGTTTTTGCCTCCTACGGTGACTCATTCATAACAGAATCACCAGCCTTACGCAGATCCTAGGGTACTCAATAGCAGGAAAGAATTAAAAAAAGAAAAAAAAGAAGTGTGTATATTTTTTCCTCTATATCTCTGAGGCCGTAGGGGGAATTTTTTTTTTCTCAATGGAGATAAAGCAATTGTCTGATCGTGTGGAGTAGCTCGCTGCGGAAGTGCGGGGAATTTCCGCCTACCTTGCTCATTCACATGCTGCTGAACCAAAGATCCCTACTCCTGATGTGTTTTTTGGGGATCGGTCTAAATTTTTGAATTTCAAAAATAATTGTAAATTATTTTTTCCTTGAAGCCTAACTCGTCAGGGAGCTCCGCGCAGCAGGTTAAAATTGTCATCTCTTTGCTGCATGGCGATCCCCAGGATTGGGCATTTTCTTTGAAACCTGATGATCCTAGTCTGACTAATGTGAACGCATTTTTTCAAGCCTTGGGGTTGTTGTATGACGAACCTAATGCTATTGATCAGGCTGAAAAGACCCTGTTGGCATTGAGCCAGGGTCGAGATTCTGCAGAATTGTACTGTCAAAAATTCCAAAAGTGGGCGGTCCTTACTGCCTGGAATGATAATGCCTTGGCAGCTCTCTTTCGGAAGGGTTTGTCAGAAGCCGTAAAAGATACTATGGTGGGATTTCCTGTTCCCTCTGGTCTGGACGATTCTATGTCATTAGCCATTCAGGTTGATTGGAGTTTACGTGAATGCAGGACTGCACGAGAGGTGTGGCCACCTGTTGAACAAGTGTCTGAACCTATGCAATATGATAGAGTTTTGTCCAGGGAGCAACGTCAGGAGTACAGAAAGCGTAATAAGCTGTGTTTTTTTTGTGGAGATGCCTCGCATATTATTTCTGTCTGTCCTAAACGAGAGAAACGTTTTGCACACACGTTTTCTGTGGGTGGTGTTCAACCTAAGTTTCTTCTGGCAATTACTCTGATCTGCTCCCTGTCCACATTTTCCGCCAAGGCTTTTGTGGATTCGGGAGCAGCCCTGAACCTAATGGACTTGGATTTTGCTAAACGTTGTGGATTTCCTATGACACCTCTGCGGACGCCTATCCCTTTGAGGGGGATTGATGCTACTCCTTTGGCGAAAAATAAACTTCAGTTTTGGACCCAGGTGGTAATGCGGGTCGCCCCAAACCATCAAGAAAATTGCAGATTTTTGGTGTTGCATAATTTGCATGATACCATTGTTCTGGGGTTTCTCTAGTTGCAAATTCATAATCCAATTTTGGACTGGAAATCTGTGTCTGTGGTGAGTTGGGGTTGTCGGTGTGCCCTTAGTGAGGCTCCGTTTTTTTCCACCTCTCCTCAGTCGCATGATGTTCCTGACTATTTGGCGAACTTTTATGATGTATTTAGTGAGAATGAGTCTGCGTCCTTGCCTCCTCATAGGAGTTATGACTGTGCAATTGAACTGAGCCCGGGGTGTAAATTTCCCAAGGGTCGGCTCTTCAATTTATCTGTACCCGAGCACGAGGCTATGCGATCCTATATTAAGGAGGCGTTGGAGAAGGGTCATATTAGACCATCCTCTTCACCATTAGGTGCTGGTTTTTTTTTCGTGGCCAAAAAGGATGGTTCATTAAGGCCTTGTATTGATTATCGTGCCCTCAACAAAATTACTATTAAATATCAGTATCTGTTACCCCTGATTTCGGATCTATTCTCCAGAGTTAAAGGTGCTTGCTGGTTTACCAAGCTTGACCTCAGGGGGGCGTATAATCTTATCCACATTAAGCATGGGGATGAATGGAAGACAGCGTTTAATACTCCAGAGGGACATTTTGAGTACCTGGTGATGCCTTTTGGGCTCACTAATGCCCCTTCTGTCTTCCAGTGCTTCATGAACGACATTTTCCGAGACTTTGTGGATACATTTTTGATTATCTATCTGGATGATATTTTGATCTTCTCCAAGGATTGGGATTCTCATGTGGAACATGTTCGGACGGTGTTCCGGATCTTGAGGGAGAATTCCCTGTATGTCAAAGGATCGAAATGCCTTTTTGGGGTACAGAGGATTTCATTTTTGGGATTTGTTTTGTCTCCGTCAACTATTGAAATGGATCCGGCCAAGGTACAGGCCATTTATGATTGGGTTCAGCCCACTTCTTTGAAGGCCCTTCAGAAGTTTTTGGGTTTTGCTAATTTTTATCGGAAATTTATAGCAAAATTTTCTGGTATTGCCAAGCCATTGACTGATCTGACTAAGAAGGGTGCTGATGTGTTGAATTGGTCTCCGGAGGCTGTTTCTTCCTTCCAGGAGCTGAAGCGAAGATTCACTTCTGCCCCGGTTTTGCGGCAACCTGATGTCTCACTCCCGTTCCAAGTAGAGGTGGACGCTTCTGAGATTGGTGTAGGAGCTGTTTTGTCTCAAAAGGATCCTGTAACATCTAAAATGAATCCCTGTGCTTTCTTTTCCCAAAGTTCTCCCCATCTGAACGTAACTATGATGTGGGGAATCGGGAACTGTTGGCCATGAAATGGGCATTTGAGGAGTGGAGACATTGGTTGGAGGGAGCTAAACATCAAGTCGTGGTCCTCACTGACCACAAGAATTTGATTTACCTGGAGTCGGCCAAACGCTTGAACCCTAGACAGGCTAGATGGGCCTTGTTTTTTACACGTTTTGATTTTCTGGTCTCTTTTCTTCCTTGCACTAAGAATGTCAAGGCTGACGCACTTTCTAGGAGCTTCTTTGCTGATTCTCCTGTGGCGACCAAGCCTGCTACCATCTTAAGCGAAGGGGTAGTTCTTTCTGCCATCTCACCCGATTTGAGACGTGCTCTGGAAGAGTACCAGGAGGACAAACCTGAGCGTTGTCCCATTGGAAAGTTGTATGTTCCTGACCAGTGGAAGAAGAGAGTGATGTCTGAAGTTCATTGCTCCGCATTGGCTGGTCATCCAGGTATTTTTGGTACTAGAGATCTGGTGAGTCGGTCTTTTTGGTGGCCCGGCTTGTCTCGTGATGTCAGGAATTTTGTGCAGTCCTGTGGGACTTGCTCCCGGTCTAAACCTTGTTCTCGCTCTAGTGGGTTGTAGATGCCTTTGCCGGTCCCCAGGAGGCCATGGACCCATATTTCAATGGATTTCATCTCTGATATGCCTGTCTCTCAGAGAATGACTGTTATTTGGGTGATTTGTGATAGGATCTCTAGGATGGTTCATCTTGTACCACTCCCTAAGTTGCCATCTTCTTCTGAGTTGGTGCCCCTGTTTTTGCAACAGGTGGTTCTCTTGCACGGGATTCCTGAGAACATTGTATCTGACAGAGGAGTTCAGTTTGTGTCTAGATTTTGGAGGACGTTCTGTTCCAAGCTGGGAATTCAGTTGTCCTTCTCCTCTGCGTTTCACCCTCAGACCAATGGGCAGATGGAGAGAACAAACCAGACCTTGGAGTCGTATTTGAGATGTTTTATTTACGCTGATCAGGATGATTGGGTTTCATTTTTGCCCTTGGCTGAATTTGCTTTAAATAATAGAGCTAGTTCTGCCACTTTGATGTCACCTTTTTTTTGTAACTTTGGGTTTCAGCCTCGATTTTCTTCAGGGCAGGTGGAGCCTTCTGCCTGCCCAGGTGTTGACACTGTGGTGGAGAGAATGCACCAGATCTGGGACCAAGTGGTGGATAAGTTATCTCTCTCCCAGGAAAAGGCCCAGCGGTTTTCCAACTGACATAGGACCGTTTGTGCTCAGTTTAAGGTGGGTGATATGGTTTGGTTATCATCAAAAAATATCGCTATGAAGGTAGCTTCTCCTAAGTTTATGCATAGATTTATTGGGCCTTACAAGATTTTGGAGATCATTAATCCGGTCTCTTTTCGGTTGGCTCTTCCTGTCACATTTAAATTCCATAATGTGTTTCATAAGTCCTTGTTGAAGAGGTATGTTGAACCAGTAGTTCCTGGGGTGGCACATCCGGACCCTGTATTGGTTGAAGGTAACATGGAATATGAGGTAGAGAAGATACTGGATTCCCATCTGGCTAGAAGGAGACTCCAGTATTTGGTTAAGTGGAAGGGTTATGGTCAGGAGGATAATTCCTGGGTCTCTGCCTCTGATATTCATGCCAAAGATTGGTGCGTGCCTTTCATCGGGCTCACCCTGATCGCCCTAGTGGCATAGATGAGGGTTCGGTGACCCCTCCTCAAGGGGGAGGTACTGTTATGAGTTCATTTTCCCCTTCACCATTGAGGTCTGATGAACTCCCTCTTCTGGTGAAGGAAGGTAGTGAGGCTGATTACCAAGCACCTGAGCTGGGAGAGGATGACTGGGCGACGGGGATCTCTGACTGGATATAAGGCAGCCGACGCCCTTCTGCCTCGCTGGTGATTTCTCTGTGGAATTCTAGGAGACCAGTCTGATTCCAGCTCCTCAAAAGCTAAGTTTTCTGCTTTGCCTTTTTGCATTTGTGTTTTGGTTTTAGTTTGCCTTGCTTTTCTGGATTCTGCCATTCCCTGCTGGGGTGAGATGAATTCCTTTTTGTCGGTTTGCTCTGTCTTCAGAAAATACCTGAGTACTGACATAGTCTTTTTGAAGCCTAGCGTCTTCAGGGCCTTTTTCCCTGTCAGTCTGTTGGCTCTTATTTTGATAGGGTTTTTCACGGATTGCAGACAGCAGCCTTCCTATCCTGTCCTATCTAGTTAGCTTGGGCCCCATCATTTGCTCAGTCTATCTTTCTATCTGTGTTAGAGTTTTTTCTTCTTGCTTCACCGTCATTATATGTTGGGGGCTGCCTATTGCTTTGGGGTCTGCTCTGGGGCAGTTTAGATTTCCCTTTCTGTCTTTAGGCTAGGCAGTTCTCCGGCTGTGATCGAGGGGTCTAGGGCATCGTAGGAACCCCCCACGGCTACTGCTAGTTGTTGTTGTTAGGTTCAGCGGTCTGCAATCCGATAGCTGCCAACTTCTCTGGTTTTCTGGACTTAGCTAGCATTTCTGTTTTTGCCTCCTACGGTGACTCATTCATAACACATGACCTACGCTGTCCCACGCTATGACCTACCCAGTCGGCACTTCTTTTCTCGAAAAGCCATCCCTGCCCTCCACCGGCATGTGAAAGACCGCATTGTCCATGCACTAAAACAGTCAGTGAGTGGAAGGGTGTACCTCACAACAGATGCATGGACCAGTAGGCATGGCCAGGGCCATTACGTGTCCATCATTGCGCACTTGGTTAATGTGGTGTATGCAGGCTCCACAGGGGACAGCGGCGGTGGAATAGTGCTGCCTAGCCCACGGTATAGGAAACGGTTGGCTGTAGGTTTTTGATCCTCCTCCTCCTCAATCAGCGAAATCTCATCCACAGAGCGCAGTCGCACAAGCACTCCATCCGCAGCTGGCAGTGTTGCACGCGAGGTGTCCCACTATCGAACAGCTAGTGGTAAGCGTCAGGAGGCTGTGTTAAAGATGATGTCTTTGGGCGACACCAAACACACCACGGAGGTACTGGCCGACTACTTGCAGCAACAAACTGAGTCATGGCTGGGCAGTCTACATCTTGAGGCAGGCAAAGTAGTCAGTGATAACGGCTGTAATTTTGTGGCAGCCATAGCCCGTGCAAAACTCACACACATACCTTGCCTGGCTCACACTTTGAACCAGGTGGTGCAGTGCTTCCTTAATAATTATCCGGAGTTAACATCCCTGCTCCATAAGGTGCGAAGACTGTGTTCGCACATCCGTCGCTCAAACGTCCACTCCACTCGTATGCAGAAGCTGCAGCGATTGCTCCACCTCCCCAAGCACCGCCTAATCATAGACGTTGCAACAAGGTGGAACTCCACCCTGCACATGGTTGAAAGGCTGTGCAAACAGAGGCAGGCTGTAATGCATTTGTGGGAGGATACAGGGTCAGGCAGTTTGAGGGAAGACATGGAATTGTCGGGTGTGCAGTGGTCAAAGCTTAAAGACCTCTAAAGTCCTTCAGTGTTTTGAGGAATGCACATGGCTGGTAAGCGCAGATGACGCCATCATAAGCATGAGCATCCCACTTATGCGTCTGCTCATGCAAAGTTGGATGCACATTAAGGATCAGGCATCTGCAGCAGAGGAGGAGGAGGGAAGCCTTGATGACAGTCAGCCATTGACTGGTCAGTGAACTGTCCTGGACGAGGTGGATGAAGAAGAGGAAGAGGAGGAGGATGAGGGGGATGATTATTTTGGGCAGGAGGATGCTTCTCAGGGGGCAAGAGAAAATGTTGGCGTTCCAAGGTCAGGTACAGTGTTTGTGCATGACTGTAGGGATGTGGATTTGCCAGAAAGTGCTCCTCCACCCACCACTGGCAGTGCATCATTGACACCTGGAACATTGGCCCACATGTGCGATTATGCCTTGCGGATCCTAAAAAGGGACCCCTGCATTATCAAAATGATGAGGGTTGACGACTACTGGCTGGCCAGCATCCTCGATCCACGCTACAAAGGCAAATTACACAACATCATGCCACAGGAGAACCTAGAGATAATATTGGCTAACAAACAAGCAACTCTGGTAAACCGTTTGAGGCTTTCCCAGCACACAGCAGCGGTGCTGGTTCTCCCATGAGCCATAGTGGGCGCAATGGAAGAGGTGTTTGTGGTGCACACAGCCGAAGTGGCGTTGAAGACAGGGGTTTAATGACCATGTTGTGGAATGATTTCTCAAGTACCGCTCACACGACTGCTAATACTGCATCGATTAAAAGTGACAGGAGACAGCAGTTGTCAACTATGGTTGCAAACTACTTCTCCCATATCGATGTTCTCCCCCACAGGTCATTCCCCTTTGATTATTGGGCCTCTAAACTGGCCTGAATTGGCACAATATGCCTTACAGGAACTCGCTTGCCTTGCTGCTAGTGTGTTATCTGAAAGAGTCTTCAGTGCTGCTGGATGAATCCTGACAGAAAAAAGGACCCGTCTGTCTACCCAAAATGTTGATGATCTAACATTCATTAAAATGAACCATGCATGGGTTTCAAAGGATTTTGTCCCACCTTCCCCTGATGACACATAGGTTGCCAGAAAACTGCCTCACTTTTGTCCTCCTCTTCCTCGGACTTGCCCAATTCCGCCCTTTGCAGCAGCTGAATGTCGAGCCAACACATCAACATATGCCATTTTTTAAACCTCCCTAAGTGGGCTGCCCACCCCCCCAATGGCTGGAGTCAACACCTGGCGCATGCGGGCAAGTGCAGTTGCTCTGAACAGGTGGATGGGCCCACACATGGCTGACTGCACTGGCACAGGGCACCTCATAGTACAATACAGTGTCTCTGATGGTGGGGGGGCCCACTCACCATCAGACAGACCAGCGTACTATGAGGGGCCCTGTGCCAGTACCGTTGACCATGAGTGTGCCCCCCCTGCGTGGTCTTGGCCACAGCACTTGCAAGTTGCAATACTTACCTCTCCCTGCTCCACCGCTGTGTAGTCTGGGCAGTTAAATCCTTCACAGGGGCGGCCGCTAGAAATTTGGTGTATTGATTGATGATGGTTAAGATGTAGCTATGCCCTGTCCTGCTGGCCTCGACCTTCAGATGATCAATGGCTACCATTTGTAATGGACGTCAACTTACAAGCGGATGCAGTGGTGCTTTATGATCACCTTTCACAGTTGTGATAGTCACAGACGTGTGACATTCCTGCCACCATTTTTCAATGTCTCCTCTCATGCCAATCCAATAGAATCACCTACGGCCTGTGGCTTCTGTCTTTTGCACTCCAAAATGATCAGACACATCATGATAGGCAGTGAGGACCATGTCTACATCTCTCCCTGTGATCACAATTTGATGGAGACGAGTAACGGTGATGTGATCCACGCTACTGCGATAAAGCAATCCTTTCTTCACTAAGAACCGTTTTCACTGTCTCCACAGACACAGTAATTGAGGGTCTGCATCGCCTCTGTAACATTTACCGGGAGGTTTTCCCGCGATGAGTAATTCCCAAATTTCTGCTAACACTCGACTTTCCGTCTGTACTTGTATCCATTTAGTTTCCAGTAGTGGAGAGTCTGGACTGGCTTACTGAGATTGAAATATATACGAAGATTTAAAAGTACCACAACATTGTATACTGGTGTACGCTATGAATACCTTTCCCTGTTTCTACTTGTTAAATTCTGGTGTAATACATACTGAGCCTGTGAGTGTCTGTGTCTGACTCCGGAAGTATAAACGGAAATTTACAATTACCCCTTGACTGGATACACCTGGTATGTGCTGATACAGTACCTTTGTTCAAAATTTTGTATTACGTTATCATCCATAGTGAGTGAGCGTGTGTGGTTTACGCCTTCTATATATACGGTGAATCGGAGATACCAATTTTTACCCTATACTCGATACAGCTTGCATCTTGTTATACAGTACCTTTATTCGACATTTAGTATTACGGTCAAATCCATACTGACTAAGCGTCTGAGACTGAATATGGGACTATGTATACAGAGATTTCAATTGTACCCTATAATATATATACTTGCTGCCTTGTTATCCAGTACCTTTTTACAACATTTTTTAATGGTCTGCACTATAGGAGCAGAAAAGCGCAAATAGGGTCTTATCCGATGATAAGATTATAGAAATATATAAATTCTACTCACCCGTTGTCGGAGAGAAAAGGCACATAGGATTAATGATAAGCTGCTGCACGTCCAAGGGTTAGATAAATGACCACCAAAGTATAAAATCCAATGGAGCTATTTTTGGACTTCGTGAGCTGCTTTAATAACATACAAGATTACAGTTGAGATGAAAGATCAATGTTTTTATTCCCAACGCGTTTCGAAGTATGAGCGACTTCTTCCTCAGGGGATGACAGACATGAAAAAATAGCGCTGCTTCCAGACTAAATACACTCCACATTTAAAATTTGGCGCCAATAGTCACATGTTTTTACAAGAAGTCAAAGTTCATATAATGACGTATAAATCTATCACATGGTAAAACACGATCTTGAAAATCTTTATAAAATAACATATTCTTTTATTAATTCACAGATAAAATTTAAGAAAAAGAAGAATTTAAGAGAAAATATATATAAAAAAATGAATAAAAGAGGAGTATCAGAAAAAGGTATGAACCAAATGAAAAAAATCAGAAAAAAGAAGAACCAGCAAAGGACTCTATCCACCACACCACAACAGATCTCCGAAAAAATCTTCTCTGCTCCAGAAAGAAAAAGAGTTTTTCAACAAGATATGAATTATATATGCAAGATTATTTATTGCAAATGTATTATATTAAAAAATCATATGATCCTCCTAAAAATATGAGAATCAAGAATAGAAAATATAAAAAATAATAAAATTAATAAATATTTATATATTGTATGTGTGTTAATGAAATAATCACATCTATTTTTTAACCCCATTCATACCAGATCAATGAGGAATAATCTCCAGCGAGAAAAAGACGTACTTGATCACACTTTAAGGGAGAAAAAAGGGGAAGATACCAATAAATCCTTTTTGTAGAAAGCGCTGAAATGATGACTCCTGTACTAATCACCTTGTAAAAACATCAAGGCTGTCCGTGGCGTCCATCAAAAGAAGCCAGACCCGCAATAAAAAGCAACACAGAGGAAACAGGATCGCTCCCTGCACAAACATTAATCACACAATCGGTGTGATCAAGTACATCTTTTTCTCGCTGGAGATTATTCCTCATTGATCTGGTATGAATGGGGTTAAAAAATGGATGTGATTACTTAATTAACACACATACAATATATAAATATTTTTTAATTTATTATTTTTTATATTTTCTATTCTTGATTCTCATATTTTTAGGAGGATCATATGATTTTTTAATATAATACATTTGCAATAAATAATCTTACATATATAATTCATATCTTTTTGAAAAACTCTTTTTCTTTCTGGAGCAGTGAAGATTTTTTCGGAGATCTGTTCTGGTGTGGTGGATAGAGTGCTTTGCTGGTTCTTCTTTTTTCTGATTTTTTTCATTTGGTTTGTACCTTTTTCTGATATAACTCCTCTTTTATTCGTTTTTTATATATATTTTCTCTTAAATTCTTCTTTTTCTTAAATTTTATCTGTGAATTAATTAAAGAATATGTTATTTTATAAAGATTTTCAAGATCGCGTTTTACCATGTGATAGATTTATATGTCATTATATGAACTTTGACTTCTTGTAAAAACATGTGACTATTGGCGCCAAATTTTAAATGTGGAGTGTATTTAGTCTGGAAGCAGTGCTATTTTTTCATGTCTGTCATCCCCTGAGGAAGAAGTCGCTCATACTTCGAAACGCGTTGGGAATAAAAACATTGATCTTTCATCTCAACTGTAATCTTGTATGTTATCAAAGCAGCGCACGAAGTCCAAAAATAGCTCCATGGGATTTTTTACAACATTTTTTATTATGGTCAAACCCAGACTGAGTGAGCGTCTGAGGGTGACTCCGGAATTATATACCGAGATTTCAAATTTGGCCAATACTGTATACAGCTGCGCGCGTGATACATTACCCATTACCAGCTTTTCATATTCTTGTGTAATCCATACTGGGCCTGAGAGCGTTTGTGTCTGCCTCCTGAAATGTATACGGAGATTCAGAATGTTTACACTATACTATATATACACCTTGGATCTGGTGATACTGTACCCTTTTTCACCTTTTTATTTTATTGGGTAATCCATACTGAGCCTGTGAGCGTCTGTGTATGACTCATGAAATATATACGGAGATTTACTGTTATCCCTAGACTGTGTAGAGCTGTACACTTCTGATACAGTACCATATATCTGCTGGTATTTTGGGCCAATTTTCTAAAACATGAGGAAGTATGGTGGAAGAGGACACGGACGTGGGCATGGGGGGCCACCTGGTACTGATGGTGGTGGTGGTGCATCTGCTGGTAGCGCCAAAAACACAATAGCAGCTAAGGCAGGAGGAGTTGAGCCTGCGTCATGGTGTAGCTCTGGAAGGCCTGGAAGGCTCCATTTTCTGGGAGTAGGTAGACTGCTTTTAAAGCCGGAGCATCAGGAACTGTTTTTGGCTTACATTGCTGAAACAGCCTGCAGCTCTATTGCCTCCTCTTCTGAAGTTTAAAAAAATGCAAGCACTGAGTCGTAAGTGCAGGCTTCTGGTCAGGAGCAACCACTTTCCTTGTGTCCTTCACCCACACCAAAAGTGAAGGATGCAGCAGCACACACTTCAGATTACTCCATGGAGCTCTTTTCACATACCATGCCTGGGTGAATTAAAAATGGGGCCCATCATATACTGGAGCATTCAAAATGGGGGACATTATACACTGGAGCATCATCCATGAGGCCCATGATATACTGGAGCATTCCAAATGGGGCAGATCAGACACTGGAGCGGCATCTATGGGGCACATGATACACTGGAGCATTAGAAATGGGGCCCATTATATATGGAGCATTATTAGGGCCCATAAGACACTGGAGCATCATCCATGAGGCCCATCATACACTGGAGCATCATCCATGAGGCCCAGCATATACTGGAGCATTCCAAATGGGGCAGATCAGACACTGGAGCAGCATCTATGGGGCACATGATACACTGGAGCATTATAAATGGGGCCCATTATATATGGAGCATTATTAGGGCCCATAAGACACTGAAGCCTCATCCATGAGACCCATCATACACTGGAGCATCATCCATGAGGCCCATCATATACTGGAGCATTCCAAATGGGGCAGATCAGACACTAGGGCAAACATCTATGGGGCACATGATACACTGGAGCATTAGAAATGGGGCCCATTATATATGGAGCATTATTAGGGCCCATAAGACACTGGAGCATCATCCATGAGGCCCATCATATGCTGGAGCATTCCAGATGGGGGACATCAGACACTGGAGCAGCATTTATGGGGCCCATTATACACTGGAGCATTAGAAATGGAGCCCATTATATGTGGAGCATTATTTTGGCCCATAACGCACTGGAGCATCGTCCATGGGGACCAACATATACTGTAGCATTATGTGGAGCTCATCATATACTCTATGGAACATTATATGTGGCCAATTATTCTGTATGGAGAAATATATGGGGCTCATTATTCTGTATGGCACACAATGTGGTGGCTATTATACTGTATGGAGTAATATACTGTCCTTTTTTTGAGCTATTTTACAATTTAAAATAGCTCAGTCATGTCATGTAAGCAGTGAAATATTTGTCATTGTACTATACCTATATTTCTGTGCCGTATCGGAGCATCATGAGTTGTGGTATGTGTTAAAGGGGCGCACTGACACTCTTTGGCCAAGGGCACACGAAAACCTGGAGCCAACCCTACCCCCCCACAACTTTAGCCAAATAACCCCCAGTTTTCAATGTGTAACTATTATTATGAAGTAAATTAAGGTTGACAAGCTTCAGTAATAAGAACTGATGTTTTTGGCATTGAAATGGGCACTGTAGGTGTGTTTACTGTCCTCCACTCCCTGCCGACTTTGCGTCCCCATTGACTTGCACTGGGTTTCATGTTTCAGTCGGCCTCCGACTTTTCCCTATAGTCGCCTGATTTCGTTCGACCCGACTTTTGAGAAAGTGGGTTTCATGAAACCCAACTCGACCCTAAAAAAGGCAAAGTCACTCATCTCTAGTCATATCCTATTCTATCAAAGATTCATAAGCAATTTGTTCTTTGTCTGGATGGGGACATGGGTCGAGGCTTCATCTTTCATGGACAAATTAAATATCAACTCCTGGGGTCTAGAATTTATGTTTACCTATTCAGAAGCCCAAATTGAGTTTCTTGATTTAATAATTTCAAAGAGAATGGTGTAATTTTTACATTTACCCTCTTTAAAAAGGTAAATGTCAATAGTTATTTAGAATATTCAAGCAGCCACCTCCCCAAATGGATTGAAAATGTGCCATATGGACAGTATTGGTACATTCAAAAAAGTTGTACTAATGATGCCTATTTCCTAAAGGAGTCACAAGTTTTTAATTTAACTAATAAGGTTACCCTGTAGGTTCCTTATCGGATGCTTTCTAATAGGACTAAGGATCTTCAACAGATGGATTGTTTAGATAGAATGAGGGATAAACAAACCCCAAATTCTAAGGATGTAATAAGGATCAAGAATAAAGTCAAGTATACTTTTGTCACCACTTACAACTCCCATAGTTCTACTAGAGGGTCGTTGAATAAAGCTTGGTTAATCCTGGGGAATGACCCTGTTTTGGTGGTACATCTACCCAAAACCTCTACCATTGTATTTAAGAGGAATAGAAATTTTAAAAATTATATTGCACCCAGTTGTGATTCTAGAATTAAGGGGTTTAATAAGAAGTGTGGTCGTGTTTCTTTCCTTAGAGGGGTCTTTCGTTGTGATGGCCCTAAACGTCTCTGTTGCGGTAAGTTAAAGCATGGTGGCCATAGTTTCCAGTCAAGGACAATTGAAGAAATATTTCCAATGAATCAATTTCTGACTTGTAACACATCCTTTGTAGTTTTAATTTATTAGAATGTAGTTGCTGTCTCCATTACTGCAACCTATTCCCAACAGAAGCAATAAACATGGACACATTAGAAGCGGAGTAGTGTATCGAAACATTTTTTAACTGATCATCAAAAAAATCCAGATAGCTTATGCCTCATTATTTTAGAACAAATACCCTAAAACATTGCCTTAAAACATTCTTTCTTTCTCATTATTCTGGCACTTGGCAAATATTAATAATTATGGTAATCCTAATTGACCTAAAACGGGAAAGGTTTATTCTGATTTCATGTCAGCTATTGAGAAAAACATGCAATATATATATATATATATATATATATATGCATATACAGTGCCTTGCGAAAGTATTTGGCCCCCTGGAACTTTTCAACCTTTTCCCACATATCATGCTTAAAACATAAAGATACCAAATGTAAATTTTTGGTGAAGAATCAACAACAAGTGGGGCACAATTGTGAAAATGAACTAAATTTAGTGGTTATTTTAAATTTTTTTGGGAAATTCAAAAACTGAAAAGTAGGGCGTGCAATATTATTCAGCCCCTTTACTTTAAGTGCAGCAAACTCACTCCAGAAGTTCATTGTGCATCCCTGAATGATCCAATGTTCTCCTAAATAATTAATGATGATAAATATAAACCACCTGTGTGTAATCAAGTCTCTGTATAAATGCACCTGCTCTGTGATAGTCTCAGGGTTCTGTTTGAAGCACAGAGAGCATCATGAAGACCAAGAAACACAACAGGCAGGACCGGGATACTAATGTGGAGAAGTTTAAAGTCGGATTTGGATACAAAATGATTTCCAAAACTTTAAACATCCCAAGAAGCACTGTGCAAGCGATCATATTGAAATGGAAGGAGTATCATACCACTGCAAATCTACCAAGACCCGGCCGTCCATCTAAACTTTCATCTCAAACAAGGAGAAGACTGATCAGAGATGCAGCCAAGAGGCCCATGATCACTCTGGATGAACTGCAGAGATCTACAGCTGAGGTGGACATAGGACAACAATCAGTCGCACACTGCACAAATCTGGCCTTTATAGAAGAGTGACAAGAAGAAAGCCATTTCTTAAAGATATCCATAAAAAGTGTCGTGTATCATTTGCAACAAGCCACCTGGGAGACACACCAAACATGTGGAAGAAGGTGCTCTGGTCAGATGAAACCAAAATTGAACTTTTTGGCAACAATGCCAAACGATATGTTTGGCATTAAGGCAACACAGCTCATCACCCTGAACACACCATCCCCACTGTCAAACATGATGGTGGCAGCATCATGGTTTGGGCCTGCTTTTCTTCAGCAGGGACAGGGAAGATGGTTAAATTTGATGGGAAGATGGATGGAGCCAAATACAGGGCCATTCTTGAAGAAAACCTGTTGGAGTCTGCAAAAGACCTGAGACTGGGATGGAGATTTGTCTTTCAACAAGACAATGATCCCAAACATAAAGCAAAATCTACAATGGAATGGTTCACAAATAAACATATCCAGGTGTTAGAATGGCCAAGTCAAAGTCCAGACCTGAAAATAATCGAGAATCTGTGGAAAGAGCTGAAAACTGCTATTCACAAATGATCTCCATCAAACCTCAACGGGCTCGAGCTGTTTGCCAAGGAAGAATGGGCTAGAATTTCAGTCTCTCAATGTACAAAACTGATAGAGACATACCCCAAGCGACTTGCAGCTGTAATCGCAGCAAAAGGTGGCGCAACAATGTATTAAGTTAAAGGGGCTGAATAATATTGCACGCCCCACATTTCAGTTTTTGAATTTCAACAAAAATTTAAAATAACCAATAACTTTCATCCAACTTCACAATTGTGTCCTACTTGTTGTTTCTTCACCAAAAAATTACATTTGGTATCTTTATGTTTGAAGCATGATATGTGGGAAAAAGTTGAAAAGTTCCAGGGGGCCGAATACTTTCGCAAGGCACTGTATATATATATATGTGTGTTTTTACAGTGGAATGTAAAAGTTTGGGCACCTCTGCTCAAAATTACTGTTATTGTGAGCAGTTAAGGAAGTTGAAGATGAAGTGAACTCTAAAAGACCTAAAGTTAAATCTGACACATTTCCTTTGTATTTTAGGAAGATATACAGTTTATATACAGTATATTGTAATTTTTTACATTTTCAAAATTCCAAAACTGAAAATGGGCAGATGCAAAAGTTTGGGCACCCTTGAAGATTTGTGTGTTTTGATAACTTTGACCTTGTTCACTATCATCATTAGGAAAGACCAGTTGATGCAAATTTACCAGCTACAGAAAATGTCTAAGCTCTGTAATTGCAAAAAAAGGTTTCAGTACCAAATATCAAATTTCCCAGCTTTATTAAAATCCAGCCACCTCTAACCTTGTGCCAAAAAACTGCAGCCGTGGGTTCTTCTAATCAGCTTCCTAGCACTCTGAAAATGAAAATGGTGGAGGCACACAAAGCAGGAGAAGACAATAAAGAGATAGCAAAGCGTTTTCAAGTTGCCCTTTCCTCAGTTCAAAATGTAATTAAGAAATGTCAGTTAAAAAGATCAGTGAAGGTAAAGATAAGGACTGGAAGACCAAGCAAAATTCAAATTAGAGCTGCTCATAGGATTGCTAGAGAGGCAAATCAGATCTCTACTTCAGAAAGATTTAGCAGACTCTGTAGTTATGGTACATTGTTCTACTGTTCAAAGACACCTGAACAAATATGGCTGGCATGGAAGAATAATCAGAAGAAAACCTCTACCGCATCCTCACCATAAAGTTCAGAAGTATGAAAGAGAAAATCTAAACAAAAAATATTTACAAGCTGTGATACTTTCAAAAGGGGGGCTACTAAGTACTAACCATGCAGGGTGCCCAAACTTTTGCATTGGCACCTTTGCCTTTTTATAATTTTTAAAATGTAAAAGATGAAATTATTTTTTTTTCCTAAATTATGAAGGAAATGTGTCATCTTTAACAATAGGCCTTTAAGAGATCATTTCATCTTCATCTTGCTTAACTGTTCACAATAACAGCAATTTTGACCAGGGTTGTCCAAACTTTTACATGGCAGTATGTATACACTACCGTTCAAAAGTCTAGGGTCACTTAGAAATTTCGTTATTTTTTAAAGAAAAGCACAGGTTTTTTTCCAATGAAGCTAACATTAAATGATTCAGAAATACACTCTATACATTGTTAATGTGGTAAATGACTATTCTAGCGGCAAACGTCTGGTTTCTAATGCAATATCTTCAAAGCTGTATAGAGGCTCATTTCCAACAACCATCACTCCAGTGTTCTTATGGTACTTTGTGTTTGCTAACTGTGTAAGAAGGCTAATGGATGGTTAGAATACCCTTGAAAGCTCTTGTACAAGTATGTTAGCACAGCTGAAAACAGTTTGGCTGATTAGAGAAGTTATAAACTTGACCTCATTTGAGCTAGTTCAGAATCTGGAGCATTACATTTGTTGGTTCCATTAAACTCTCAAAATGGCCAGAGAAAAAGAACTTTCATGTGAAACTCGACAGTCTATTCTTGTTCTTATAAATGAAGGCTATTCCATGCGAGAAATTGCCAAGTAACTGATGATTTCCTACAACGTTGTGTACTACTCCCTTCAGAGGAGAGCACAAACAGGCTCTAACCAGAATAGAAAGAGAAGTAGGAGGCCCCGCTGCACAACTGAGCAACAAGACAAGTACAGGAGGCCCCGCTGCACAACTGAGCAACAAGACAAGTACATTAGAGTCTGTAGTTTGAGAAATTGACGCCTCACAGGTTCTCAACTGGCAGCTTCATTAAATAGTACACGCAAAACGCCATTGTCAACATCTATAGTGAAGAGATGACTCCGGGATGCTGGCCTTCAGGACAGAGTGGCAAAGAAAAAGCCATATCTGAGACTGACTAATAAAAGGGAAAGATTAATATGGGCAAAAGAACACAGACATTGGACAGAGGAAGATTGGAAAAAAGTGTTATGGACAGATGAATCCAAGTTTGAGGTGTTTGGATCACACAGAAGAACATTTGTGAGACACAGAACAACTGAAAAGATGCTGGAAGAGTGCCTGACACCATCTGTCAAGCATGGTGGAGGTAATATGATGGTCTGGGGTTGCTTTGGTGCTGGCAAAGTGGGAGATGTGTACAAGGTAAAAGGGATTTTGAATAAGGAAGGCTATCACTCCATTTTGCAATGCCATGCCATACCCTGTGGACTGTGCTTGATTGGAGCCAATTTCATCCTACAACAGGACAATGACCCAAAGCACACCTCCAAATTATGCAGGAACTATTTAGGGAAGAAGCAGGCAGCTGGTATACTATCTATAATGGAGTGGCCAGCGCAGTCACCAGATCTCAACCCCATTGAGCTGTTGTGGGAGCAGTTTGACTGTATGGTACGCAAAAAGTGCCCATCAAGCCAAACCAACTTGTGAGAGGGGCTTCTGGAAGCATGGGGTGAAATTTCTCCAGATTACCTCAGCAAATTAACTGCTAGAATGCCAAAGGTCTGCAATGCTGTAATTGCTGCAAAGGGAGCATTCTTTGACGAAAGCCAAGTTTGAAGGAGAAAATTATTATTTCGAATAAAAATCTTTTTTCGAACCTTGTCAATGTCTGGACTAGATTTTAAATTCATTTGGCAACTCATTTGATTAATAAAAGTATGAGTTTTCATGGAAAGCACAAAATTGCCTGGGTGACCCCAAACTTTTGAACGGTAGTGTATATACAGTATGTGTGTGTATGTTTAAAAATGTTTTATTTCTTTACATTTCATATAATTCTATATTAGTTAATTGGAAATATGAACAAGTACCTGACAATATGACTGATGTGTGCCTTTTATGATGTGTTACATTTAATATTGTTTTTATTGCAACCTTATGTCACTGATTTGCTTAAAAGTTGTGAGAGATTCTTAAATTGTGTGCACCTGGTGAACGGGTGGACAGTCGCAAAAATTCGTAGTGCCATTAAATGACATTCTATTTCTCAGTCGTGCTGGTTTCTTGAATCCCAGCGCTTGGACAATATCTGCCCCCTTTTTTCTTCATGTCCCACTTCTCCTCTGGAGGTTGGTCTTTCGGGATATATATTTATTTCATTTGTATATTTTGTGCTGAGAAGATTACTTTCAAACTGTTAGAATGACAAATGTGTCTGTTGTAGATTGTTCATATCTATGTTTCTCCTTTTTCCATATTGTTACATTTATATTACAATAAATAAAAAAGTTAAAAAAAAAGTTGCTTAGGATAAAATATTATATCAGTGTGTTAGGATCAACTTGTGAATGGTTTCGTGATTTTATAATAGCTAATAGCTGCAATGATATTCACAGTTTTAAAACATAATTTTTTTCTACAGTTTTTCCTTTATTTTTGAGCAAGTTATTCATTTTTAATGAAGTGAAATACTGTCTATGATACTGATCTAGTATAATTTGGGGTAAATGCTGAGGGTTGTACTGTAAAACAACTGAGCAAACTAATAAAATGGTATTTAGTTTCAGTGGTGGAATGCCGGTCCCATTCTCTATTTTAAATCCTAGTTTCTAAAGAGTAAATTGGACATTATTAAGTGTTGCCACACAGATGCGGACACGCTTTTGCATACCAGATGCGCCTTTGTGTGCAGTGAACTAGTTTACTGTAAGACTGATCAATGAAGACATTTAGAACCCGGCAGCCTCTGTAGCTTCATCCAATATCCACAGCACTTTGAAAGCGTACACTGTGTAAATGCCACAATTGTATTGAAGCAGACAAATACAGGCTTGTATATTTATAATTCTACTCATTTTGGAGGAATATATGAAAACTAAATTACTCTAAACCTTATATTTAGAATAAAATAACTGAAAGCTGGAAGATCGCGTTCAGATTGTAACCATGAGGATTAATCATATGAGCTGTCATAATGATAGCAGATATACATTTCTAAAGACTT
The DNA here is from genome assembly GCF_039654945.1 of Dendrobates tinctorius. Lineage (NCBI taxonomy): Eukaryota > Metazoa > Chordata > Amphibia > Anura > Dendrobatidae > Dendrobates > Dendrobates tinctorius. The sequence goes on along the minus strand of NW_027361960.1, from coordinate 24,511,287 downwards.
TCTGCTGTCCATTTGCTATAAACAAGTCATGTATTCTGCCAACTTTATCACACAGCTCTCCTAGGCTGACCAGCACATGATAAGAACAATGCATATAGTGAATACATAGTGTGAAATTAATAACGCATTTATTTTATTAGATAATTTAACTTTGAATGGCTACATTTAATAAAGTGATTGAAAGAAAGTCAAACACAAAGTAATAGTAATAGCGAATGACAGTCTGTGATGACTTTGGCTTTGGACCCGTTGCGCCACTGGCCGGGCTTACTCTGGAGGGGCGTGATTAAGGCTAGGTTCACATTAGCGTTCGGCTGAGCTGCGGAGGGCTGCATACCTCCTCTGTTAAGCTCCACCTACTTCCTCACTTCTTCCGTTTAGCTCCACCTACTTCTGCATGCGTCCTGCGTACCTATCTTTAACATTGGCTATGCAGGACATGCGGATGTATGCGGATGTGTCGTTTTGACATGCCCGCCGAACGCACAGAAATGCAACATTTTTGTTTAATATAGTTCATATGGAAAATAGTAAATTCTGACAGAATATATGAGAAAATTTAATAAGAATTGGTGGAGTTGAAAAAATAAGTTTATAAAATTATTTATTAGATTTTAAGCTTTCTATATTATTTTACCATTGCGTTTCTGTGCGTTCAGCGGGCACGTCAAAATGACGCATCCACATACTGTACATCCACATACATCCGCATGTCCTGCATACCCAATGTTATGATAGGTACGCAGAACGCATGCAGAAGTAGGCAGAACTAAACGGAAGAAGTGCCGAAGCAGCCAGAGCTTAATTGAGGAAGTACGCAGCCCTCCACAGTCCTCCGAATGCTAATGTGAAACCGGCTTAAGTGACTACCTGGTCTTCACTACCTGTGATGGTGAGGATAGGATTGGTACGTTTGGTTAGCCACTAGGTGCCACTCCAGGACACTCTTCGAACCTGGAGCAACTGACCGAAAGGTCAGAGGCAGAACATGAAGCGCCAAGGGAAAAGACAGAGACATGGTCAGACAGTCTGAGGACATGGCGGTCAGTACAGGGTGAAAATACGAAGCCGGGGTCCTAAGTGAAGAGGCCAGATAAAACAAGAGAACTAGCTGAATCAGTAACAGGGGAGTCAGAACAAATACGCATTTTGACAGAACACTAGAAACAGACTGAGACTAGGAACCTAAGTTCAGGCAAAGGTGTAAGGGGAGGAGCTACCTAATATATATATCCTGCTGGGAAGAGATTGGCCAGGCAAGCAAAACTCTGCAGGACACAGCGGGATAAATTACTGCAGAGTCTGGCCATTCCTCCCTAAGGCCAGGTGGAAAACATCCAGCCACATGATGATGCAGCAGTGTTGGAAACATTGCAAGAGACAGTTCAACGCCATGGCCTGACACTTGGGGGAATCAGAGACGTGAAAGCAATGAGGTGGATGGCTCTGAGAAGGTGTGCAAATTACTGGCGAGACACAGTTCAGTGGCGGGATGAACCTCTATTACATGTTGTTGATAGATTATCGTATATACTCATGTATAAGCTGAGTTTTTCAGCACATTTTTTGTGCTGAAAATGCACATCTCGACTTATACACAAGTTAATTGTCCCAGAGGGCCAGCAGGGGAGGGACAGCAGCGGAACAGCGCGTCACAGAGCCAGAAGCCGGCGGCTGTGGCTACAGCCTGTGCCGCTGCTAAAGAGAAATGAATATTCTTTTCTCTTATAGCACGCACAGTGAAAGCTGAATCTGCCGGCTTCCAGAAGACATCATGTTCATCCTCCAGCATGCCCTGCATTTCGCTGGTCTTGGCGCCCTCGCAGCATCTCGTTGGTGCCGGCTTCCGGCACACTTCCTGTGCTGAGCGATCATTAAGATAATGAATATGCACGCGTCTCCACTCCCATAGGCGTGGAGGGAACATTCATTACGTTAATGAGCGGTACCACGTGATTGCTCAGCATGGGAAGAACTTCTGGAAGCTGGAACGAGGTGCTGTGAGGGTACGCTGGAGGGTGAGTAGGATGTTTGTTTTTTTTGTAATAGTAAGCATGCATACAAGGCCGTGAGGGGGGAGCCACGCATACCAGGACACCTACGGGGGGAGCCACGCATACCAGGACAGCTACGGGAGGAGCCACGCACACCAGGACAGCTATGGAGGGAGCCACGCATACCAGGACAGGACTGGGGAGCCACGCATTCCAGGACAGTGATGGGGGGAGCATTGCATACCAGGAAAGGATGGGGGAACCACGCATATCAGGACAGCACTGGGGGGGCCATGCATACCAGGAAAGGATGGGGGAGCCATGCATGCCAGGACAGGGATGAGGGGACAATGCATACACGGCTTATACTCAAGTCAAGAAGTTTACCCAGTTTTCCGTGGCAAAATTAGGTGCCTTGGCTTATACTCGTGTCGGCTTATAATCGAGTATATACGGTATTTAGAGGAGTTTATCTGGATTTCATTTTGTTCACTCTAATCAGCCATCCCTTGGAGTAAAATGATAAAAACACCTTTTACCCTTAATAGGGTTAGCGCTATATCTCCACTGTAGCTCTGGTGATTGTTTACAAGCTGCACAACACCGCTGCAGGAAATTACAGAGCTCACTAGCTCTGCAGATGTAGAAGACATTACAGAGCTTACAGGTCAACCACAAAGAATGGAAGTGAAAGCCCTAGAACATTGGACAAATATTCTGGACAGGCCATATGTTGTACAAATGCATCATTGAAGAAGATGAGTGTATAAGTCTGAATAGTACAGTGAGCCAGCAGCAGCTGTGACAGTAATTGATCAGTTATATGGTATATAGTTCCTTGAAAAAGTTTTCATACCCAGTGAGTTTTTCCACATTTTTTGTTCACGTTACACCCACAAACTTAAATTATTTTATTTGAAATTTACATGGTATTCCAACACAAAGTAGCAAGTGTTTGTGAAGTGTAAAGCAAATGATAAATGGTTTTGTAATTATTTAAAAAAAATAAACCTGAAACTTGTGATGTGCATTTGCATTCAGCGCCCTTGAAGCAATATTTTGTAGTACCACCTTTCACTGCAATTTCTACTGCAAGTCTTTTGGAGTATATCTCTACATGCATTGGACATCTACAGGCTGGAATTTTTGTCTATTTTACCCTTGCAAGCTAGCTCTAGCTCAATGAGATTGGATGGAAAGCGTCTATGAACAGCGAGTCTTTCAAGTCTTGCTACAGATTCTCAATGAGATTTTGGTCTGGACTTTTACTGTGTCATTCAACCACATGAATGTGCTTTGATGTAAACCATTCCATTGTAGCTCTGGCATTATGTTTAGGGTTGTTGTCCTGCTGGAAAGTGAACCTACACCGCAGGCTCAAGTGTTTTGCAGCGTCTATGTCACGCTGTGACTGCACGTGATTAGGGAATGGGGCCCGGCACTGTCCCTAAGGCTAGAGCCTAACTATACCTGCTCCCAATGGTACCTCTGAGGCTGCGTTCACATGTTCAGGTTTTTTTGTGTTGTCGCGGCGGCTAAAACGCAAAAAAATAGCATCCCATGCAATCCTATGGGATTCCGCAATGCTGTGCTAATGCTGCTGATTTTCCCGCGGCGAAATCGCATCGCTCATCGCCCACATAGGAATGCATTGTTCTGCTTACTTTCTGCATGTGGCTGTGCCCACCTTGCGAAAAGTAAGCAGAACATGTGCGGATGGTACCCACAGTCCGGAGGAGAGGAGACTGTCCTCTGGGCTGTGGGTACCATATCCCTGTAAAAAATAGAATTAAAATTAAAAAATCGGGTTATATTCACCTTCCGACGTCCCGCACAGCGTCCCCAGGCTTTAGCGATACACGCGGCAGCTCTCATTCCCAGTAATGCATTGTGATGACCTTTGCTGACATCGCGTCTTGCGATGCTGTAGCGGTCTTGCGAGACCGCGACGTCATAAAAGATCATTGCCGCAATGCATCACTGGGTACAGGATCTGTCGGAGCATCGCGGAGGCCTGGGGACGCTGCGCGGGACGTCGGAAGGTGAATATAACCCAATTTTTTATTTTTTTTTATTATTTTTAACATTAGATCTTTTTTACCACTGATGCTGCATAGGCAGCCTCAATAGTAAAAAGTTGGTCACATTTGTCAAACACTATGTTTGACGAGTGTGGCCAACCTGTCAATCAGTTCTCCAAGCGATGCTACAGATCGCTTGGAAAACGCTAGCATTCTGCAAGCTGATTATGCTTGCAAAACACTAGCGTTTCCATGGGAAAATCGCGAGAATTTAAAATGTGATTTTCCCGCGGAATGGAATTCCGGAATTCTCGCTGTAACTTCCGTGAATGAGAGTCCTCAGTAGTTGATACCTTTTAATGGCTAACTGAAAAGATGGTAATACATTGCAAGCTTTCGAGACTACTCAGGTCTCTTCATCAGGCTAGACTAATACAAAATCTGAAGTCACATATTTATGCACAATACAGCCTAGAAAAAATGCAATAGTGAAGAATTGGGTTTGTAATCCAGAGTCCTTTGGGAATTAGATTCTCCTTTTTGCATTTAGATAAGAAAAAAATGTCGCTGTCCATTTGTGCACGTTTCTTCAGAAGTGGTTTTAGTTCCTTAAAGATGCGGTCCATTCTGGTATCCTCCATTTTGATACAGGAAAGATGTATATCTTTGTACCGTGTTAGCCAGTGGATAGAAAAATATTCAGGATTGAGAGTCCTCAGTAGTTGATACCTTTTAATGGCTAACTGAAAAGATGGTAATACATTGCAAGCGTTCGAGACTACTCAGGTCTCTTCATCAGGCTAGACTAATACAAAATCTGAAGTCACATATTTATGCACAATACAGCCTAGAAAAAATGCAATAGTGAAGAATTGGGTTTGTAATCCAGAGTCCTTTGGGAATTAGATTCTCCTTTTTGTGACGAACGACCCACCGCCGTTCGTCCAAATACGGAGGCGACTAACAGGGGTCCCGCTGCCACCAAAATGCGACGGACAGCGGACCCTGTGTCACCACTATGTCACAGTCCCACCACTGACACGGGTGTATCAGCGGACGGAGGGACGAGCACACGGCTATCACAGGCACAGTTGGGGCTTATCTTAGTTATCCCACCACTGGCACCATGTGACAAAAATATCCAGCAAGCTACTCTCGCTCTACAATTTGCCGCAGGGGGAGTTTAATTTGGATGCCCCACCACTGCTATCAATCTTCCAAGTACTGTGGGGATTTATGTATATCCCACTTTCTCAGTTCCACTTTGGAACTAGCAGCTCTCCGGCGCCCCCCTTACCCTCAGGTCAGTCAGGGAACTGCACCTAGGATAATTAGTCGCCGGACGGGCTGCCTGTTGTGAACCGGCAATTAGTCTTCTGCAGTAAGGGAATTATCAATGCTGTGGCCGCAGCCCCTTATTCAGCAATATAAGACCCTTCTGTACTGCCAGCAAGCCGCAATAGCCGTACACAACGCGCTGCCACCAGTCACGGTTACTTAATTCACAGTGTTAAATTAAGAGGGTCCGTGGCAAACCCCTTGAATTAGTAGCGATTATCTATCAAAGGCGTATAGTTCGATTCTTAGAGCATAGAGACAGAACTAAATAATTTTATCATTTATTCCCCGAAAAAGTAGGGCAGTGGTTACAGATAAAAGTTGCTATAAAATTGAGACATAAAATATGTACATTAGACAAGTATAAAACAAAGTGGACGAAAGAAGAAGGTACACTCACATTTAGTCAGTTGTTGTTAGGCATCCCATGTGGCTTTAAGGGGGGTGGAGGTGGAGCTGCACGTCTCCACTCATCTGGGTTCTGCTCAGCACAAGGATTGGAGCTCTTCTGACCTCCCTGTACCGGAGGGGTACCTTATAGCCCGGGTGTGTGACATCACCGAAAGGGGCAGTCTGGAGAGTGCCCACCTCTCTTACTCTCTAGGTAGAAATCTTACTAAAACTTATAATAATCATAACTTAGTGGGGGGAAGCCCGCACAGACATTTTTTTCTTATCTAAATGCAAAAAGGAGAATTTAATTCCCAAAGGACTCTGGATTACAAACCCAATTCTTCACTATTGCATTTTTTCTAGGCTGTATTGTGCATAAATATGTGACTTCAGATTTTGTATTAGTGTAGCCTGATGAAGAGACCTGAGTAGTCTCGAAAGCTTGCAATGTATTACCATCTTTTCAGTTAGCCATTAAAAGGTATCACCTACTGAGGACTCTCAATCCTGAATATTTTTCTATCCACTGGCTAACACGGTACAAAGATATACATCTTTCCTGTAACTTCCGTGGGAATTCCGCTACGTGTGAACTTAGCCTAAAAGTGAGGAGGTTATTTACTGTTCTGTTATTCCCAAAGCTGTTACCTCCCCTGACTCAGGAGACCTGGGACAGATATGCTAGGGTATAAACAAGTAAGACAAACAGAAATAACAGAAAGCAACAAACATACAAAACACTCACCAAAGGTAGAGAGGTATATAGGGAAGGGTAGGAATGAACAAACCAAATGCGAGTAGGACTATGAGGAAAGCATACACCCAAAAACAGCATGCAACAATCTCCAGCAGCAACAACGATCTCCAATGCAGCACAACGACTCCAAAGAACCAGAAAGTAGAACTTTCATAGTTAAGGAAAAGAAGTTCTGGTCAGATTTTATAAATAGAGGAAATGACCAGACCAGGAGCAGCTGTGAGATGGAGCTGCATGTCTCTGACCAGCACATAAAGTGTCGTTAGTGTAAAGGTCAACGTGTGACTGGACACAGCGCCTCCAGCAGGGCAAATTTATGACACACGTGACCCTGGATACAGCGCCTCCAGCGGGGCGAATTTAAATAATACCGGGATGTGCAGCCGGATACACCGCCTCCAGCTGGCGAATTTAAAAAGTACACGTAAAACTGGATACCCCGCCTCCAGCTGGCGAATTTACATAATAAAGGGAAACACAGGAACAATTACAGTGGTGGGCCCTGTAATAGGAAATAGGGACGTGGAGACCTCCTAAGCTCCCCTGAGGAAGCGTCCCTGCACTCCTTACGTTCCCTATACAGGCTCCGCACCTGTCGCCGCACGCGAACCTTATGCCCTGACTCGCCCTGAACCTAGTCCCTCGCTAGGGCATTGGCCGGTGCGGAAACTAATCCCACCACTGCACTAGATCACACATAAGGAAAGTCACAAACAGGGGAAATAGAAAACTTAGCTCTCTCTGTGCAAATGCTCCAGCACAGAGTCCAGCAACTGACTGCAGCCTTCCTCCTGAATAGCTGCCACCAAGTTCAGTAAGCGCTGCAAAGAACTCCCTTCAGTGACTCCTTCACACCAGGACTCAGATTGAGCTGAGCAATCGCTCCAGCTCCTTCCACCACCAAGGTTGGTTGCAAATGAACAACTATCACCAAATGATTGAATACCCTGAGACTCATTTATAGAGCCTCACACCTGATATATAATTACAAATTAAACCTACCACTAAGGTGCGATACCACTCCCCACCACCGGGCAACTTAAAATGAAAGACACCACGTGTGATAATTCCAATGGCCACCGGGGGCAACCACGTCACACTTTGCACTTGACAAAGTAAAAAAAAATTCACTTTGTCAAGTTTAAAACTGTCAGATCATGACAGTACCCCCTCCTTAATGAGGGGCCTCTGGGCCCTTAAGACCACCCCTCATTAGGGAAACCCCTACAGCGGGGACGCCCAGACCCTGAGTTCACCCCACCATCACCTGAATTCAAATTTATGACAAACACACAGCTGGTATTGGCAATAAAGTTTATTTTGGAGGCATCACTCACCTCCCCAGCGCCAACCTGGGGAACGAGTTTATGTATGAGTATCTTTGTTATGAGCTGATCAGGCTCAACAACACTCTTCCACAAGATGTTTTTTGGTGGCCACCCATACATGCTCGTTCACACACAGGTCCGGACCTGAACGTTTATTGCACACATTCGTTTTGTCATAAAATAGGTGAACTCATTCTGGACCTGATAACAGAGGCGTCCCCCTGTGTCACCACACTCACACCCCCGCACTACACCATAGGGTACACCACACTCCAACCCCTTCCACCACGAGGTCTGCCTCTCACAGGGTTTGCCAGCGGCGAGGGCCGAAACTTGCCCCTACTCTCCCGCCGCACAATCGCTGCTCTCACTGGAAAGGAAGGGGTCCCCTGAAGAGAGACGGCAGAGACAGTAGTCCCAAGGCAGCAGCCCTCACACGACTGCCCCCAGCTGACTACTTCCCTTGCTCGCCAATCTATCCCCGGGTTGTGTTTTTTCAGCCAGGGGAAGCCTAAAACGATAGGTACTGGCATTCCCTCCAAGACGTAGCATGACAAGGACTCCTCATGATGTCCTATACGCAGATGGATGTTTTCTACGACTTGGGTAAGGCTCCCCTGGCTCAGTGGAACAGAGTTAATGGCCTGGACGCTTATAGGTTGGGCCAGCATCCTGCACTTCAGGCCATGAGTCTGGACAAAACGAACATCCACCAGACTGACTCCTGCTCCGCTGTCCACAAGCACCGGTACCACCTCCGGTACCCCGCCAGCCAACACTTCTGCTGACATAATACCTTGGGAGGGCAAAATGTAGGAAATGTACACTCCCTGGTTGCCTTCCTCCAAACGACGAGGGGTCTGCGGCTTCTGAGATGACACAGATATTTTGGCACGTAATGGGCACGCCTTAAGGAAATGACCAGTCTGCCCACAGAAAAAACATGCCGACACCACTCCCTGAACCGTAGGCAGGCCTGAACACAACCTGACACCTCCTACTTGCATAGGTTCATCCGGAGACTTGGCACGCCCTGGGCAGGCTCCCATGAAATGGCCCGGCTTCCCACAGGAAAAGCATACCCCCCCACCACGGCGAACCCCAGGCAACCCCCTATTTGTACCAACAACACCGGGCTGCCTGGGTTCCACCAACCGTACCGGGGGGTCCTCCCCCCGGAGAGGACTACAGGGGGCACATTTTGTGTATGCCTTTCCCTAAGGCGTCTATCCACCCGGATGGCGAGGGACATGGCGGCTTCCAGCGACCTGGGGGCGGCGTACTGCACCAGAGTGTCCTGCAATTTTGGAGACAGACCCTGCACAAATTGACACCTAAGTGCAGGGTCATTCCACTGAGTGTTAGTGTCCCATCTCCTAAACTCGGAGCAGTACTCCTCAGCAACCCGGGCTCCCTGTTTACACCTACGAAGTCGGGATTCCACCAGAGAGACGCCATCAGGATCCCCATAGACAAGCGCCAAAGCCGCAAAAAACTCGTCCATGGACTCTAAAGATGGTGAATCGTCCGGCAGGGAGAAGGCCCAGGATTGGGGATCCCCCTTCAAAAGGGACATAATGATTCCCACCCGTTGCTCTTCGCTCCCTGAAGAACGAGGACGCAGCCTGAAATATAATTTACAGGCTTGCTGAAATACCAAGAATTGATCTCTCCCTCCAGAAAACGGTCTGGGAGAGATATCTTGGGTTCTGGCTGAGCCTGTGCCTGAATCAAACCTCCAAAGCCCACCAACAGCTGCAGTTGCTGCACCATCTCACCGCGCAGCCCCCTGATCTCTTCAGTAAAGGTCTGCAGTACCTGGGTAAAGGTTTGCATTAGGTCCATGGCTCAGCAGAAAAAAATTTTTTATGGGCTGGTGATAATGTAAAGGTCAACGTGTGACTGGACACAGCGCCTCCAGCAGGGCGAATTTATGACACACGTGACCCTGGATACAGCACCTCCAGCGGGGCGAATTTAAATAATACCGGGACGTGCAGCCGGATACACCGCCTCCAGCTGGCGAATTTAAAAAGTACACGTAAAACTGGATACCCCGCCTCCAGCTGGCGAATTTAAATAATAAAGGGAAACACAGTAACAATTACAGTGGTGGGCCCTGTAATAGGAAATAGGGACGTGGAGACCTCCTAAGCTCCCCTGAGGAAGCGTCCCTGCACTACTTACGTTCCCTATACAGGCTCCGCACCTGTCGCCGCACGCGAACCTTATGCCCTGACTCGCCCTGAACCTAGTCCCTCGCTAGGGCATTGGCCGGTGTGGAAACTAATCCCACCACTGCACTAGATCACACATAAGGAAAGTCACAAACAGGGGAAATAGAAAACTTAGCTCTCTCTGTGCAAATGCTCCAGCACAGAGTCCAGCAACCGACTGCAGCCTTCCTCCTGAATAGCTGCCACCAAGTTCAGTAAGCGCTGCAAAGAACTCCCTTCAGTGACTCCTTCACACCAGGACTCAGATTGAGCTGAGCAATCTCTCCAGCTCCTTCCACCACCAAGGTTGGTTGCAAATGAACAACTATCACCAAATGATTGAATACCCTGAGACTCATTTATAGAGCCTCACACCTGATTTATAATTACAAATTAAACCTACCACTAAGGTGCGATACCACTCCCCACCACCGGGCAACTTAAAATGAAAGACACCACGTGTGATAATTCCAATGGCCACCGGGGGCAACCACGTCACACTTTGCACTTGACAAAGTAAAAAAAATTCACTTTGTCAAGTTTAAAACTGTCAGATCATGACAGTTAGCCTGTTCTGCGCCAAGGAAATAAAATCCATTTAACAAGGGACAAACACACAGGCTAAATGGAAGATCTGCAATTCACAATATGCAGTGATTTCATAACCCCAGATCTCCCAGGAGGCCGTGACACACTAAGTGGTTTTTCTCCAGTATTGTCCTGTATTTAGTTCCATCAATCTTCCCATCAACTCTGACCAGGTTCCCTGTCCCTGCTGAATAAAAGCATCCCCAGAGCATGATGTGACACCGCCATGCTTGACAGTGGGGGTTGCATTTTCAGGATGTTGTGCAGTGTTCATTTTCTTCCACATACAGTGTTTTGCATTTAGTCTAAAATTCTAGTTTTGCCTAATCTGACCAGTGTACCTTCTTCTACATATTAGTTGTATCCCTCATGGCTTTTTCCAAACTGTAAACAGGGCTTCTTATGGCTTGCTTTCAAAAATGGTTTTCTTCTTGCCACTGTCTCATAAAGGCCATATTTGTGGAGTATGCGACCAATAGTTGTCCTGTGGATAAATTCTCCTCCAGAGTGACCATGGGTGTCTTGAATACTTCTCTAATGAGTTCTCTCCTTGCTTGGGATGTCAGTTTAGGTGGATGGCTATATACTATATAAAAAGACACATATGCCTGTTTTTCTCAATATCTGACATGAAATCAGAATAAACCTTTCCCATTTTAGGTCAGTTAGGATTACCATAATTATTAATATTTGCCAAATACCAGATTAATGAAGGAAAGAATGTTTTAAGGCATTATTATCACTTACTGCAAAGTCAAAAGTTTACATACACTTCATTAGTATTTGGTACCATTGCCCTGTACCTGAATGACTTGGGTCAAACGTTTGGGATATCCTTCCACAAGCTTCTCAAAGTAGTTGGTTGGAATTCGGGCCTATTCCTCCTGACCAAACTGCTGTAACTGATCCAGGATTGTAGGTTGCCTTGCTCGCACCTGCCTTTTTCAGCTTTGCCCATAAATTTTTAATAGGATTGAGATCAGGGCTTTGTGATGACCACTACAAAACATTGACTTTGTTATCCTTAAGCCACTTTGTTACCATTTTGGTAGTATGCTTCAGGTCATTGTCCATATGGAAGACCCATTTTCGCCCAAGGTTTAACTTCCTGGCTGATGTCTTGAGATGTTGCTTGAGTATTGCCACATAATCTTCTTTTCTCATGATGCCATCTATTTTGTGAAGTGCACCAATCCATTCCTGCAACAAAACAATCCGACATGATGCTGCCACCCCCGTGTTTCGCAGTTGGGATGGTGTTCTTAGGCTTCCAAGCTTCTCCCTTTTTCCTCCAAATGTAACAATGGTTATTATGCCCAAAAAGTTAAATTTTAGTTTCATCAGACCACAGGACATGTCTCTAAAAATGAAGGTCTTTGTTCCTGTGTGCATTTGCAAACATTAATCTGGCTTTTTTTTTTATCTTTCTTTTGGAGTATTGACTTCTTCCTGGCAGAGTGGCCTTTCAGCCCATGTTGATACAGTACTCATTTCACTGTGGATATTGACACAATCTTACCAGCTTCCACCATCAACTTCACAAGGTCTTTTGCTTTTGTCCTTGGTTGATATGCACATGTCGGACCAAAGCACATTCATGTCTGGGATACAGAACCTGTCTCCTTACTGAGCGGTATGATAACTGGACATTCCCTTCTTGTTTGTCCTTGCGTATAATTGTTTGTACAGATGAATAAGGGAATAAGGGACCTTCAGGTATCTTAAAATTTTTCTTGTTCAGACTGCCTATGAGAAAAAAATCGCAGCATACACTACCGAGTCTGAGATGAGACTCACACATTGAAGTCTATGGGTGTGAGAAAAAAATCTAATCCTACATAGAATATCCAAGTAGCATCCAATTTTTACAGATAGATTTCTATTATAAACCTAGGAAATTGTGTATGATCATGTAAATGTTTTAAAGTTGTTATATAAAAACCGGTTCGCACACGAACACAAAAAACGGACAAATGGATGGCACATAGATTAAAATCTGATGAAAATTAGATAAAAGTCATCAGTTTTCTGAAACTCAGGTGATTTTTAATATACTTGTCTGCAGTCACCTTTAGACTGTCAGCACCATGGACAAAGGAACATCAAGATCTCTGGAGATGGACTTGCAACCTTCAGATCATTGATATTTTTCACCAATTTTTGTTCTCAAGTCCTCAGACAGTTCTCTTCTCTTTCTGTTCTCCATGCTTAGTGTGACACACAGACACACAATGCAAAGATTGAGTCAATTTCTCCTCTTTTTATTTGGTTACAGGTGTGATTTTCATATTGCACACACGTGTTACTTGCCACAGGTGAATTTGAACGAGCTTGACATGGTTGAAACTAAGTTTGTTTACTCAACAATTTTGGAAAGGTGGCAACAATTTTATCAGGCCCATTTTTGGAGTTTTGTGCGTGAAATTCTGTTCAATTTGTCTATTTTTCTCTGTTTTTTGTGTTGTTACAATACACACAATGGAAATAAATATGTGTATAAAAAAACATGTAATTGCAATAATTTTTTTGAGAAATACTTCACTTTCTGGAACAATTTCAAGGGTACCAACACTTTTGGCCGTGAAGGTATGCTGCAATATATGTGCATCACATATTACCAAGTGGTTGCATGAGAGAAGTAATCTATGCCTTTTGCAGTCCAAATGATATGGATGGAGCCAACCGGTAACACTACCAATTGCTATTTATGCATGATGCCCCCCTTTACAGTATCCAAACATTACATTTGCAATATGCCCAGTACCACATACAGAAGCACTGCTGGTTCCAAAAGCAACAGAAACATTTTCAGTCGAGTCAAGTGAGGAAGAAGAGAGCGCTTTGTGTCATGAAGCATCTTTATCTCACGACCAAGGCTTTCTGTCATCAACCTTAACTGATCCACACCTTATAACACAAAGTGAACTGAATGATCTTCTTAGAGATTTGGATCTGAGCAAGAGTAAGGCTGAGATCTTATTTATTTGTTCCGCAACCGTGATGAAGGTCTTGTCCAATACTTCTTCATGGAAGGCAATTTTGTGAAATGCAACAGCATCAACAGTTTAATGGAAGCTCTGAAGATAAGTCTTAATCAAGAGAAATGAAGGCTCTTCCGTCGATTCGCCCAAAACAAGCCAAAAAGCCATCTTGCTGCATATTGGCAATGTGCTACCTTCAACTTCAGTTGCTTATGCAGTCCACATGAATGAAACCTATGACAACATGAACTATATAGTGTATCAGCTGGAACCTACAATAGTTGTAATAGTATCCCAAAATGAATCTCAGTATACAACTGTCTATTATCAGCAGAGAAAGATGACTAAATAATGAACATGCATAAAACCTAACCTTTAATTATGCCATTAAAAGAATAAACCTAGAATCAAGGAACAAAAGTCGACCACTTACAACATATATATATAAAGCGCAAGTGCTCAAAATATACCACTGCTTATAATAAAGGTTTGATTTTACCCATATGTCTTGATGAGTTGTAACTATCCAAGGTAACATATCGGGTAAAGCCAAACAAGGATCGAGGTAACGAGTTATGTTAACCCTGTCATGCCCCAGTCTTTATTGGGCCTCAGGTTCGTAAGCTTCTTCAAGATGAGAAGTTTCTCTGTTTGTTGCAGGTCAAGGAAAAGGCTGAATGGGTAGCATTCGCATTAGTGGTAACTAATTTTTTGGGAAACTCATGAGCAGATAACTTTGAAGAGTTGGTGGAAATCTCCTCAAAAGATGTAACACATAAGTATGTCCTTAAGTATGTCCTTAACCCTTTCATGACCTTTGACATATAGGTACATCAAAGGTCAAGTCCTTGAATTTGATGCGCACGCCGGTGCTGAGCCTGCATATTTCCCTGCGCATGACAACTGATTTGATCAGCTGTCATGTGCATGTAAAAGCTTCGGGTGCATCCGAGATCAACCAGCGGCTGTTAACCAGTTAAATGCCAACTGTCAATAACTGACTGTGGCATTTCAGAAACGTCGGTGGAAGCGCTTCACAGATCCCACCCATCGGTGCCCCTGTCACGTGATCGCCGGGCACTGATGGGTTGTTATGACAGCCAGGGGTCTGCAGAAGACCCTTGTACCTGTTATCGTGAATCTCCTATGAACGCTGCATTCATAGGAGAGCCTGATTTTTGCTACACATAACAGGGCTGTAGCCCTGCTACGTGTAGCATAGGCAATTGGGTAATCACAGCTTCAAGTTTCCTAAGGGAACTATAAAAGCAAGTGAAAAAAAAAGTTTTAAAAGTCATTAAAAAAAATTAAAAAACACAAAATTCAATTCACCCCCTTTTGCCCCATTGAAATAAAACAATAAAAAATTACACATTTGGTATTGCTGCATTCAGAAACACCCAATCTATCAAAATATAAAGTAACTTAATCGGTAAACGGCATAACAAGAAAAACAAAACGCCAGAATTACTGTTTTGGCTGCCTCAACATTGCAATAACGGGCAATCAAAACATTTTCTCTACCCCAAAATAGTATCAATAAAAACGTCAACTTGAGGCGCAAAAAATTAGCCATCAATCAGCCCCAGATCATGAAAAATGGAGACACTACTGGTCTTGGAAAATAGCGACATAAGTAAACTATTTTTTCTTGCAGATTTCTGACTTTTTTTCGTCATTAAATAAAAAAAAAACCAAACATGTATGGTATCTGCATACTTGTACTAACCTGAGGAATCATTTTGTCAGGTCAGTTTTAGCATTTAGTGAGCAAAAAACTATTATGGAATTGCACTTTTTTTTGTAATTTTACCGGACTTGCCATTAAAAAGTACAACTCTTCCCACAATAAACAAGCTCTCATATGGCCATATTGACAGAAAAGTAAAAAAGTTATGGCTCTGGGAAGAAGGGGAGCAAAAATCAAAAGCTCAAAAATGAAAATCGCAAGGTCATGAAGGGGTTAAAGATTCATTTCTTACATTCACATATAGATTTTTTTGCACCAAACTGTGGAGCAGTGAGTGACGAGCACTCTGAGAGATTTCACCAAGCTATTGCCGCTATGGAGAAAAGATGTGATGGAAAATCAATCAATGCTTGCAGATTACTGCTGGACAATTGTAAGACAATATGCAGGAGTACAAAAGACAAGAAAAAAGAGTTGTCAATGAAGAAGGACCATATTTTTCTAGCTGTAACTTTTTATGATGTGAAATAGTGTTTAGACATGTTTTATATATTTGAATTGTTGCCAAGTTTCCTTTAAGAAAATATCAGAGAATTGGCATAACAAACTATTCTGCATCTTTATATTTGCAAAAACAATAATATTTGAAAGTACTGAAAAGGTTATGAATTAATTATATGTAGCAGTAAAAAAAGCCCTTTGATATAGAAACAAGAGCCAACTAAAAATTTTCATTGTCAGATTTGAATTCAGGAGATCAATATCATTAAGAATTGGCTCATCTAATCACTGAACCTGACAACTTTTGAAAATATGTAGAACAGTGTTGTCTGAGGACCAGAGATGACTTCAGAAGGGTTATTTACACAGAGGATCCTCACAGGACAGAAAATACTTAATGCTTAGAGACATGTTAGAATAAAGATGTTAGACATGTTAGAATAAATTCCCTTTTTCCACAATTCCAACAATCAATTTGTGACATATCTCGGGAAGAGCCCTTTTTCCCTTGGGTTCTGCGCCAACATTTTCCTTGTGGTTTAACCCCTTAACGACCACCGATACACCTTTTAATGGCACTAGTTAAGGGTACTTAAACCACAGCGCCGTTAATTCACGACACTGTGGAGATAGTAAATAACGACCCCCAGAGTCAGATTTTCTCCTGGGTCTCAGCTGCCAGGGGTAGCCGAGACCCCAGAGAACATGATTCGGGTTGGTTTTTACTGACCCAGCTTTTGCAATCGCCGTTATTAACCATATAACAGTGACTGCAAAAAACCCCACAATTTTGCATTTAATTTCTTTCTCCTCTGATGTGATCGCACATCAGAGGAGAGAGAACTAGGGTCCCTGATCCCCCCCGGTACCTCCCGGTGGTCCTCGGGATCTCCTGCCTCCTCTGGTGGGCGCTGCCATCTTGGTCCAGGAAGAAAATGGTGGGCGCATGTGCAGTGTGCCCGCCGAATCTACCGGCTGGCTGATTCCATTTATTCATTCAATGTGAATTTTGATCACTGTGATAAACCCTATCACAGTAATCAAAATAAAAAAATAGTAAATACCACCCCCTTTATGACTCCCTTAGTTAGGGAAATATGATGAAATAAAGAAAATATATTTATTTTCATTTTCCATTAGGGTTAGGGTTAGGGTTAGAATTAGGGTTAAGGTTAGGGTTAGAATTAGGGTTAGGGTTAGAATTAGGGTTAGGGTTGGAATTAGAGTTAGGATTAGGGTCAGTGTTGGGATTAGGGTTAGGATTAGGGATTAGCATTAGGGTTGGGATTAGAGTTTGGGTTGGGACTAGGGTTAGGGGTGTGTTGGGGTTAGGGTAGGAGCTAGAATTGAGGGGTTC
Source organism: Dendrobates tinctorius (assembly GCF_039654945.1). Classification (NCBI taxonomy): domain Eukaryota; kingdom Metazoa; phylum Chordata; class Amphibia; order Anura; family Dendrobatidae; genus Dendrobates; species Dendrobates tinctorius. The sequence goes on along the minus strand of NW_027361960.1, from coordinate 24,494,123 downwards.
CCACTATTTACCAACTTTGGGGGTCTAATTTCTCCTGTTACCCTTGGGAAAATAAAAAATATCGGGCTAAAAAATCATTCTTGAGGAAAAAAATGTTTTTTTTTATTTTCACGGCTCTGCGTTATAAACTTCTGTGAAGCACTTGGGGGTTCAAAGTGCTCTCCACACATCTAGATAAGCTCCTTGGGGGGGTCTAGTTTCGAAAATGGGGTCACTTGTGGGGGGTTTCTACTGTTTAGACACATCAGGGGCTCTGCAAATGCAACATGATGCCCGCGGAGCATTCCATCAAAGTCTGCATTCCAAAATGGTGCCCCTTCCCTTCCGAGCTCTCCCATGTGCCCACACAGTGGTTCCCTCCTACATATGGGATATCGGTGTATTCAGGACAAATTGCACAACAACTTTTGTCGTCCAATTTCTCCTGTTAGCCTTGTGAAAATAAAAAATAGCGGGCTAAAAAAATCATTTTTGAGGAAAAAAAATCATTTTTTATTTTCACTGCTTTGCGTTATGAACTTCTGTGAAGCACTTGGAGGTTCAAAGTGCTCACCACACGTCTAGATAAGTTCCTTAAGCGGTCTAGTTTCCAAAATGGGGTCACTTGTCGGGGGTTTCCACTGTTTAGGCACATCAGGGGCTCTCCAAACGCAGCATGATGTCCGATCTCAATTCCTGCCAATTCTGCGTTGAAAAAGTCAAACGGCGCTCCTTCCCTTGCAAGCTCTGCCGTGCGCCCAAAAAGTGGTTCGCCCTCACATATGAGGTATCGGCATATTCATGAGAAATTGCACAACAAATTTTGTGGTACATTTTCTCTTTTAACACTTGTGAAAATTTTTCCCTTCCACATTGCTTCAGTTCCTGTTAAGCATGTAAAGGGTTAATAAACTTCTTGAATGTGGTTTTGAGCACCTTGAGGGGTCCAGTTTTTAGAATGGTGTCACTTTTGGGTATTTTCTGTCATGCACACCCCTCAAAATGACTTTAAATATGATGTGGTCCCTAAAAAAAATGGTTTTGTAAATTTTGTTGTAAAAATGAGAAATTTTAACCCTTATAACTTCCTAACAAAAAAAAAAAATTTTGTTTCCAAAATTGTGCTGATGTAAAGTAGACATGTGGTAAATGTTATTTATTAAGAAATTTGTGTGACATAACTCTCTGATTTAAGAGCATAAAAATTTAAAGTTTGAAAATTGCAAAATTTTCTGAATTTTCATTTTTTTTCATAACTAAACACAAGTCATATAGAAGAAATTTTACCACTACCATGAAGTAAAATATGGCACGAAAAAACATTCTCAGAATCAGCAGGATCCGTTAAAGCGTTCCAGAGTTATAACCTCATAAAGTGACAGTGGTCAGAATTGTAAAAATTGTCCCGGTCATTAAGCTGCAAAATGGCTCTGTCACTAAGGGGTAAAATGGTTGGTTGGTCATTACTGGTCCTTTCTTTATCTGTAAGTCAAGTTCAGCTCCTCTGGCTGGGACCAATAAATCTGGAAACTGACACGTTCTCCAGTCAGAAAACCCTTTTTATGAGAAAAAGCATCATGTATTTTTAGTCATCAATAGTCTAACCATAATTGCTGTAAAGCAGTTGCATAATCAACTACTGTTTGTTTCAAGTCCTGTGCCTGTCATAAACGTGTCTTGTTCTTTTGCCCAGATGCGCTAATGAAATTTGTCCCAGACTGCAGAGACACCTTATCTCTAGAAACAGTCCATTTGTCAGTGGCCTTAGCCTTGTGTTCAGACAAAGTGATTCCCTGAGCAACTTCATACCAAGTTATGGCCTGGTCATATTTGTCTTTGTCTTCTAACCACCCTTAAAATTAATCAAAAATTTCTGCCATACATGATCATCTAAAGTTCCATTCACACCTGTACCCAAGTTCTTCAGCATTTGCCTTCAATCCTTGTGACTTCAACACCTTTTGCACATTGTACAATATCTACACTGGGTACGGAAAGTATTAAGACCCCTTTAAATTTTTCACTCTTAGTTTCATTGCAGCCATTTGGTAAATTCAAAAAAGTTCATTTTTTAATTAATATACACTCTGCACCTCTTCTTAACTGAAAAAAACTGAAATGTAGAAATTTTTGCAAATTTATTAAAAAAGAAAAAGTGAAATATCACATGGTCGTAAGTATTCAGACCCTCTGCTCAGTATTGAGTAGAAGCACCCTTTTGAGCTAGTACAGCCACGAGTCTTCTTGAGAATGATGCTACAAGTTTTTCACACCTGGATTTGGGGATCCTCTGCCATTCTTCCTTGCAGATCCTCTCCAGTTCTGTCAGGTTGGATGGTGAACGTTGGTGGACAGCCATTTTCAGGTCTCAACAGAGATGTGAGTATAACCAGTGTGATGTTCCCTAGTGAAGATCTTTTCATGGCGCTCCCCACATGGTTCGTCAGAATCGAAGAATGGTGCATAATGATCCATTTTGTGCTTACAATGAAACTAGATGTCTAATACCAAGCCTAAGACATCAAACAATGTCTACAAAACCATCATGAGGCATTTGCAAGGCATTATTCTACAAGCCTGATGTTCACTGATGATGTTCCATTGACTTCAAACAACTGCTCACAAAGGCTATCATGGTGAAGAGCAAGATGGTAATGGAATCTGGAATGGAGGTCTATCCTCAATGACGAGTCCCACTTTTGGCTTGGATATAATGATAGCCAGAGATTAGTTTGAAGAATATTTGGGCAACACCAAGAAGAGGCATTCATATTGGAATGCAAAAGAGTCCTAGGAGCCATTTTTCCGCATGACAAAACCATCGTCTTTGGAATGTCATTGATTGACAACTGCAAAGGCAGCTGCCAGCAGCATATTTTGATATCTTGCAAACCCAAATGCATTCAACATGTTAGAACATTCCTAAGACAAAAGATCACTTCTCTCATCCGCCAAGCAAATTATTTATGGAGTACTCATTTTTGGATATTCACATGCCCAGAATCTATGAGGTAACAAATCACATTCTTTTTGAAAGGTTTCTCATTCAGAACAGTTTATTTTAGCTCTTAAATATTGTCCTACTGGAATTCCCTTCTTAAATGGGATTGGATGCCAGCTATTTCCATGAAAGAAATTGTAGAAGTAATTTTCTCAAAAATGTCTGTATGGACGCTGCCACCAGAATCTCTGAGGTCAAGAAAATTGCTAGTATTTTCATAGAATCATGGACTCATAGAATGTTAGAGTTGCAAGGGACTTCCAGGGTCATTGTGTCCAACCCTGTTATGATTGAGTCACCGTAGGAGGCAAAAACAGAAATGCTAGCTAAGTCCAGAAGACCAGAGAGGTTGGCAGCTATCGGATTGCAGACCCCTGATCCTATCCACAACAACTAACAGTAGCCGTGGGGGGTTCCTACGATGCCCTAGACCCCTCGATCACAGCCGGAGAATTAAATAGGCCTAAAGAAAGAAAGGGGAAATCTAAACTGCCCCAGAGCAGACCCCAAAGCAATAGGCAGCCCCCAACATATAATGACGGTGAAGCAAGATGAAAACACTAACACAGACAGAAAGATAGACTGAGCAAAGACGGGGCCCAAGCTAACTAGATAGGAAAGGACAGGAAAGCTGCTGTCTGCAATCTGTGAAAAACCCTATGAAAATAAGAGCCAACAGACTGACAGTGAAAAAGGCCCTGAAGACGCTAGGCTTCAAAAAAGCTATGTCAGTACTCAGGAATATTCTGAAGACAGAGCAACCGGCAAAAGGAGAATCAGCTCACCCCAGCAGGGAATGGCAGAATCCAGAAAAGCAAGGAAAACAAAAACAAAACACAAATGCTAACAGGCAAAGCAGAAAACTTAGCTTTAGAGGAGCAGGAATCAGACTGGTGTCCTAGAAGTCCACAGAGAAATCACCCGCAGGGCAGAAGGGCGTCGGCAGCCTTATATCCAGTCCGTGACTCCACTCAGCCAGTCATCCTCATTAGGCTCAGGTGCCTGATAATCAGGCTCATTACCTTCCTTTACCAGAATAGGGAGTTCACCAGACCTCAGTGACGAAGGGGAAAATGAACTCACAACACAACCCCTTGCTCTATGCAGTGCAGAATTCACTAAACCATCTCAGAGAGATGTCTGTCCAACCTCTCTTTGAAGACTTCCATTGAAGGAAAACTCACCATATCTTGTGGCAGCCTGTTCCACTCATTGATCACCCTCACTATCAAAAAGTTTTTTTGTAATATCTTATCTGTATCTTCTCCCTTTCAGTTTCATTAAATTGCTTCTTGTGTTTTTACATGCAAATGAGAATAAGAATGATCCCTCTACAGTGTGCCATTCCTTCAGCTATTTATAGAAAGCTATTAAGTCTCCTCGTAGCCTTTCTTTTTGCAAGCTAAACATTCCTAGATCCTTTAACTGTTCCTCGTAGGACATTCTTTGCAATCCGCTCACCTTAGTGGTAGCTCTTCTCTGAACTTACTCCAATTTTTCAATGTCTTTTTTTTTAAACTTGGGCCCAGAACTGAACATAGTATCACAGATGAGGCCTGAACACAACAAGTAGCAGAGGGGGATAATTACTTCACATGATATAGCCTCTATGCTTTTATTACTACATCCTAGAAGTGTTTGTTTTTTTGGCTGCTGCATCACACTGTTGACTCATGTGCTGTCAGTGATCTATTAGTAAAAGCAAGTCTTTTTACACATGCTGTTGCTTAGTTCTATTCCACCCATTCTATAGATGTAATTTTTGCTTTTCTTGCCCAGATGAAGAATCTTGCATTTTTCCCTGTTAAATACGATTCTGTTAGTCACAACCCATTGTTCAAGCTTATCTAGATCCTTCTGAATCCTTTCCCTGTCTTCTCTAGTGTTACCTATCCCTCCTAGCTTTGCATCATCTGCAAATTTGATTAGTTTACCTTCAGTTTCCTTATATAGATCAGTTATAAAAATGTTGATCAACACTGGGGCTAGGACATTGTGGTACCCCACTTGAAACACTTTTCCAATTGGATGTGCAACCATTTATTACCACTCTTTGAGTACAATCACTGAGCCAATTACAAATCCACCTAACCGTAGCCTTATCAATCCCATACTTGGTCATATTTTCAATAAGGATGGAATGAGATACTTTATCAAATGCTTTGTTGAAGTTGAGATGTACTATATCTACCTCATTTTCCTGATCAACCTAGGATGGAAAGAAGCAAATTAGATTTGTCTGCCATGACTTATTAGCTACAAACCCACATTGGCTCTGGTTATTTACTCTATTCATAACCAAATACTTACATAAATGCTGTTTAATAATTTGTTAAAAGATTTTTCCTGGTATAGAAGTAAGGCTCACTGGTCTGTAATTTCCTGGCTCCATCTTTTTTCTTTTTTTTTTGAGATAAGGATAATATTTACCCTTCTCCAATCTCCTGGGACGTATAACGTTCTCCAAGATTTTTCAATAATTCTAGCTAGTGGTTCTGCAATTTCCTCTGTACCTTTCAGCACCATATGAAAATTTAGCTAAGTGTTCCCTCACCATCTCCCTGTTTATAGACAGTGTGGATTATTTTAATCCTTTAATGGCTCTGTGAAGATCAGTTGATGTTACAATTGCTTTCTTCGAGAACACAGATGCCAAATAGGAATTTAAAAGTTTGGCCTTCGAAACATCATTTCTGACCACCTCACCCTTTTCATCCTGTAAAAATTCAATACCATCTTTGACTTTTCTTTTTTCTTTGACATACCCCCAGAATCCTTGCTTCATTGCGTCTCGTCTCCCTTGAAGTCTTACTTCATTACTGGTTTTAGCACTTCTAATGCTTGCCCTGCATTCCCTATAAACAGCATTATAGTCTTATTTAGATGTGCCCCCCTCTTTCCATTTAATATATCTTTCTTTTTTTTCCTTTTTAACAAGTCTTTAAGTTCTATGTTCTTCCATCTTGATCTCTTTAAATGCTTCAAATTATTTCTTATTTTTGGGATTGTTACTGATTTTGCAGTGAGAATTTTGTTTAGCTAAATTTCCCATCCTTCTTGGACATTTCTGTCTTTTAGAGCACCCAGCCATTGGACTTTTCCTACCTTCTTTCTGAGTCCATTAAAATCTGCCTTTCTGAAGTTCAACCTTGTATTGTCAGTCCTCACTGGCCTTCCTCCTCTTATAATGCAAAATTCAAGAATAACATGATTGCTGCCTCCTAAATTCCCAGCCACCTTTACATCCTCAACCATATCCTCCCTCTTGGTAAGAATAAGGCACAAGATTGCAGATCCTTTTATTCTCTCTTCTATCTTTTGAAAGATAAAGTTGTCAGCAAGAGAAGATAATAATTATCTTGACATATTACTTTTGCCTGAAAGAGATTTCTAACAAATGTCTGGATATTTAAAATCTCCCATGATCACTTTGTCATACTTTTTTTGAGAACAGAGGTATCTGATGTAAAAAGAGTACATCCTTATCTTCAGTCTGTCCAGGTGGCCTGTAGTAAACACCTACAATATTGTCCTTTCTGTTCTTCTCTGCTTGTATTCTTACTCAAACAGTTTCTGCAGAGCTACCATTCTCTAAAGCTTGGATCTCTGTGGAGATATATGTTTTCGTAATGTGCAATGCAACACCCTCCTCCCCTCTTGTTAATTCTGTTTCTAATAAATAAGTTGCAGCATTCAAGGTTTGTATTCCAATCATATCAGCTTATCCAGTTCAAATTACTAATACTGACCCACAGAGCCATCCATAACCTGTGTCCTCATATATCTCTGAACTAATCTCCCTATATCTTCCCTCATGTAATCTCCGGTCCTCCCAAGACCTCCTTCTCTCCGCCACACTTATTCGCTCCTCACCTAATCGCCTCCAAAACTTCTCCCGAATATCCCCCATCCTCTGGAATTCTGTACCCCAACTTGTCCGACTATCAACCACATTTGGATCCTTCAGACGGAACCTAAAAACCCACCTCTTCAAGAAAGCATACAGCCTGCAATGACCCCGTTGCCTCCTTACCACTATCGGAGCTACTACCTCACCATGACCGAAGCTGCTGCAACCCCCCAACCTACTGTCTCCTTCCCCACCCTCCTGTAGAAGGTAAGCCCACAAGGGCAGGGTCCTCTCCCCTCTGTATCAGTCTGTCATTGCTAGTTTGCTTACAGTAAGTGATATCTGTAATTTGTATGCAATCCCTTCTCATGTACAGCACCATGGAATCAATGGTGCTATATAAATAGTAATAATAATATGTATCAGCTAACCAAAGAGCATTCCCCTGATCTATGTGTGAGTATATTTGTATGTTTGGTATTTTTCATTGCCCCTGTTCATATTACCTTATTCGTCAGGTTGAAGTACTGTGGTATACTACTACTCCCCTCTTCCCTGGGTTTGGAAAGGGTGCAGACAGACAAGGTATCTTCACCTTCAGAAGTAATCCGGGGAGCAGGGCAAGCTAAAGCACTCCTAGCGTTAGGTATAGAGAAGGAGCCCCTGGTCCCAGGACATCCGACAACAGAGTTGTGACATCAAGGTCCTTGACACAGGGTAAAAAAGGAGTTGTAGTAGGAGGGAGTGGTTGACTGTATGGAAGGCAGAGGACAGGTTTAGAAGGAGGAGTAAAAGAATTGTTTGTTAACTTTGTAGCAATTTCAGTCAGGGTAGTTTCGGTGGAGTGGTGGGGTTGGAAGCCGGACTGTAAGTCATCAAAGAATGAGTTAGATGCAAGGTGGGAGGAAATTTCTGCCTGGACATACTGTTCAAGGAGTTTAGAGGTGAATGGAAGCAGCGATATGGAACTATAGCTGGACGTAGATGTCAGGTTGAGGGATGGCTTCTTCAGGATACAGTAGGTGTCATTGTTGTGTGTTTGAAAGCAGTAGGGAAGGTGCCAAAAGTTAACAATAGGGTGAAGAGATGGGTTAGGGCTTAGACAAGCATGCTGGTGAGGTTGGAGAGGAGGTGGATGTCATGGATTCAAGTGCACAAGGGGTGAAGTGGGATTTGGAGAGGAGAAAGTTCTCCTTCAGTGACGGTGGGGTGGAAGGTTATGGGGAGGGGCACTGGTCTGTAGGGGCTATGGTGGTTCTACAATAAAGATTTGTCTTATTTCACCAATCTTATTTCTTAAATATGCTACAAAGTATTCTGCAGAGCTGAGGAAGGTCAGAGGTGACAGTGCTGAGTAGTGGTGTGGAGTCGGAGTCATGAAGTCGGTGTCCATTTTGATGGAGTTGTATCTGGAGTTGATAAAAAATGGACCGACTCCTAAAATATATAATAAATAGGATACAGTAGTGCAATGCAGTATATGCTGAATATATTTTTCATAAGAATTTGGGAAAGTTATGAAATGTCCTATAAATGTCTGATTTAGTTGGGATGAATTTGTGCTGCACTTTTTGTACATGCTCAGTAGTGAAGCTCCTCCTCTACAGATCAAAGGAAAAAGGCACTGGGAAGGAATGCCTGCACCCTTGTCAGAACTGCTGTATTCCAATAAATAAATTTTATGTTGTATTTAAATAGCTTGATTATTGTATCATAATGGTGATGAAAAAGCCTGATGTTACCATTTCACTACAGTAAATATATCATTTAAACATAAGTCATCTATGAGAGAGATGGAGTTGGGAGTTGGAGTTGGAGTCAGGGAAATTGAGGAGTTAGAGGTTTGGCTTTCCGACGCAACAGTCCTGGTAATGGACGGAGGAGAGAATTAAAGGTGTTGAATTGTTGTTTAGGCTGTGTTCACACACGTTTTTTTTTGCGGTAAAAAACGCAGCATGCTCATCAATTTCGCGGAAAATTCCGCATTTCTGGCTATTTTCTATGTGTCTGGGGGCGCGCGGCAAAAACGCGCAAAAATCGTGGCAAAAACACGTGAAAAAAATGCGCGTTTTCTGGGAAGGAATCCTATTTTTATGCAGAAATTTTCTGCATACATGTGCACATAGCCTTAGTGTTGATGAATTAGTCTTGTAGTATTGAGCTGAGGGCTGATTCAGTGTGAAAGTTGCTTTTTTGAATGCAATGAAGTCTTCTTGAGAGTTTGTTTTCTTCCAGCGCCGCTCCGCAACTCTGGACACTTGTCAAACCTTTTTAGTGAAGTTGTTGTGCCAGGGGTGTATATTTATTCATCGCACTCTGCCATGCACAAGAGTCAAGAGCTGATGCGAGTGTGGTGTTAAAGAAAATAGTGGCACTGTCTTAGTGATGGAGTGAAGATATGGAGGACATTGGTAGAATAGAGTCAGAGTGTGTGAGTGTCTAGATGTGCATGGTTTCTGTGGGGTGCTCTAGTTGCTGGACAAGGGGGCAGGTGAGGAGAACAGGGATGAGAAAGTGAGTAGATAGTGGTCATATAAGGGGAGAGGTGAGGTTGTGAGGTTAGATAGAGAGAAGAGGCAGGTGAAGATGAGGTGCAATGTATGTCTCTCTGTGTGGGTGATTGCTGAGGACCAATGGATAAGACCAAAGGATGAATCAAGTTACAGGAATTTGGAGGCTGCAGGTGTCAGTGGGGATGATGAAGCCACCCATGATGATGGTGGGAATGTCAGCAGAAAGTTCAGAAGCCAGATAGAGAAGTGTTCAATAAAGGCAGTGGCTGGACCCAGCGGTCGATATATGATGGCCACTTGGAGGTTGGATGGAGAGTAAATATGAACAGAATGCACTTCGAACAAAGGGAGGATGAGGGAGAGTAAAGGTGAGATTGTGTTGAAAGTGTAGTTATTAGAAAATAGAAGACCCATTCCTCCCCCATGTCTATTTCCAGGGCGAGGAGTGTGGGTGAAGTGAAGAGCACCATAGCACAGTGCAGTGGAACTTGCCATGTCGCAGGGCATGACCCATGTTTCATTGATGCCCAGAAAGGATAGGTTATGAAAGGTAAAGAGTTTGTGGATGTCGTGGAGCTTATCAGTGTGGGCGTTCCAAAGCGCTCCAGAAAAAGAGAATGATAGAGTGGGGGTCAAAGTACTTGTTTTATGTTGGAGAAATTGATTCATTTTCTGGTAGGTGGTGGGTGATAAGTTGGAGAACTAATGGGGAGTAACAGCTGTGGAGGTCCCATATTGGGAAGTACATCGCCAGCTTGAGAACAAGTAGAGAGAAGGAGAGGAGATGGGAGAAGGAGAGTGGGCAGCATGCTTTGTGTTTAAGTAGATGCTGCAGATGAGGTCAGGTGGGGGGGTGGGTAAGGTGAAATAAGCAAGGACTATTGGAGCAAAAACTGTAAGTGTTAGGCGTCGGGTTCCTGCAGCGGCTCAGCAGGAATCCAGAGCCTCACATTCTGTGGTCTCTCTTTGTCTATCAACCGCAGAGGAGATTGCTCCGCAGTCTCAGCGTCCCAGACGCTCTGCCCAGACCTGCTCTGTGGGTCTGGCTGTTGCTGCCACCTTTGGCTCAGCAATAGCAATGCAGGTTGCTTTGCAGCAAAACGCTCCAGAGGCTAAGTCCTCTCGTTGTGCTACTGGGCATTCTCACGAGACGATCTCCCATTGGAGATCGGGAGTCACATGCTCAGGTCCTTCTCCTGATCTCATTGGTCCATCTCGGAGATCTGGAAGGTCCCGGAAGCGCATGGCTATAAAAGGTCCGCATGGCCGCTCGGCCATGCGCTAGTATAGACTCTAATTGCTACTGTGTGAATGGTGATGGATGTATGGACTGCAAATGACTCATTAAGATTCCCCTCCCTCTGATATTACGAGTGCGTATAGGGATCTAGTTATAGAGTCAGCGCCAGTCAGTGGCAAGTTACTGGCCACACGGCACATCCTCCACAGTACTAGCGACGCCGCACATATGGTAGGTCTAGACGGACATTGCCCTGAGTCTTGGGTTTTGTCCTGTGACAACATACCGTGCGTGCACTCCGCTGAGTCCTGTGAGGTCAACAGGCTCGGCATTTATGTTCATGCCTGAAGTGACTCTGTGAATCAACAGAGTACACCCAGCGCACATCGGGTGACGTTATAACCCGCGTGTGCTATACCGCCATATAGCACTTCTGCCATTGTCTAGCAGCGGTTTTAACACCTACTGTATGGTGGACCCCGGGCTGCGAAAGCACTTTCTATTATTTAATATTTAGTGCATTCCGCTGTCCCTAACAGTAAGGGAATAAGTTAGAAAGGTGAAAAGTAAGTGTGGGAAATAAAGTGGTAAGCACAGTTAGCAGTGGTAGCTCTTACCTTCTAGAACATTTCTGGTATATTTTTTTTGTGCATTTAAAAGCTGCACTTGAGAAGATGCATTCATACTGTATTTCTTTCTCTGTCCCATACAGTAGAAAATTCTTGTTTAGATTCTCTGTTATGCTTAATGATGAGTCAACCATCAGAGTGCCAATCGATGTGCCATTAGATATAGAGGCTTTTTGCATAGTTACAACATAAAAGCCAATAATGACAAAAAAGATCAAATAACTATATCTACATTAACCCAAATGAGCATTAATGTGCTCACACTCAATGGATACACATTTAGACCGAACACTCCAATGTTAACAGGATTGGTCAAACATCAAATATGTATGGGGATATCTTAACTGTCTTCCTACAGAAAATGTCTTGGGTGAAAAAAGGAATGGGCATGTTGGATTTCAACATGCCTGATTCATTGTACTTATTGGAGATAAGCCACGGCCAGAGATTTCTTCTGTCAGCATCTTTTTTTCCCTCTATCTATTTTCCCTCTTTCTATTTTTCCCTACTTTCTTGGCCGTATATTTTACATGTAAAGTTGGGAAAATACCTATTTGATACACTGCCGATTTTGCAAGTTTTTCCATTGACAAAGAATGGAGAGGACTGTAATTTCATCGTAGGTACTCTTCAACTATGAGAGACAGAACCTTAAAAAAATCCAGAAAATCACATTGTATGAGTTTTACATAATTAATTTTCATTTAATTGCATGAAATAAGTATTTGGTAAAATAGAAAAACATAACTTAATATTTGTTATAGAAACCTTTGTTTGCATTTACAAACGTCAGCCATTTCCTGTAGTTTTTGACCAAGTTTGCACACACTGCAGCAGGGATTTTGGCCCACTCCTCCATACAGATCTCCTCCAGATCTTTACGGTTTTTGGGCTGATGCTAGGCAACATTGTTATGAATGAGTCACCATAGGAGGCAAAACCAGAAATACTAGCTAAGTCCAGAAAACCAGAGAAGTTGGCAGCTATCGGATTGCAGACCCCTGAACCTAACAACAACAACTAGCAGTAGCCGTGGGGGGTTCCTACAGTGCCCTAGACCCCTCGATCACAGCCGGAGAACTACATAGCCTAAAGACAGAAAGGGAAATCTAAACTGCCCCAGAGCAGACCCCAGAGCAATAGGCAGCCCCAAACATATAATGACGGTGAAGCAAGTTGAAAAAACACTCACACAGATAGAAAGATAGGCTGAGCAAATGATGGGGCCCAAGCTAACTAAATAGGACAGAATAGAAAAGCTGCTGTCTGCAATCCGTCAAAACCCTCTCAAAAACAAGAGCCAACAGACTGATAGGGAAAAAAGCCCTGAAGACGCTAGGCTTCAAAAAGACTATATCAGTACTCAGGTATTATCTGAAGACAGAGCAAAAAGGAATTCAGCTCACCCAGCAGGGAAAGGCAGAAATCCAGAAAAACAAGGCAAAACAAAACCAAAACACAAATGCAAAAAGTAGAGCAGAAAACTTAGCTTTTGAGGAGCAGGAATCAGACTGGTCTCCAAGAATCCCTTAGAGTAATCACCCGCAAGGCAGAAGGGCGTCGTCTGCCTTATATCCAGTCAGCAATCCCAGTCACCCAGTCATCATCATTCTGCTCAGGTGCTTTGTAATCAGCCTCACTACCTTCCTTCGCCAGAAGAGGGAGTTCATCAGACCTCAATGGTGAAGGGGAAAATGAACTCACAACACAACATTGAGTTTCAGCTCCATCCAGGACATGATAAATTTCTTAGGGAGCCAACTCCTTAGTTGCCCTGACTATGTACAGTATTACGGGTCATTGTCATGCTGGAAGACCCAGCCAAAACCTTCTATACTCTTATTGAGGTAAGGAGATTGGTGGCCAAAATCTCACAATACATGACCCCATCCATCCTCCCTTCAATATGGTGCAGTTGTCCTGTCACCTTTGCAGAAAAGCACCCCCAAAGTATGATATTTCCCCCACCATGCTTCACGGTTGGAACGGTTTGCTTGGAGTTGATACCAAAAAGTTCGATTTTAGTCTCATCTGACCATATGACATTCTTCCATGACTCCTCTGGATCTTCCAGATGGTCATTGGCAAACTTAAAACGGGTCTTGACATGTGTTGGAGTGAGTAGGGGGACCTTGCATTCCCTGCATGATTTTAATCCATGACGGCGTAGTGCACTATATACAGAGCTTCTGTGTACAATGTCACTGGTGATCCCTGTAGTACCTGTACGCTTACACTGTATACAGAGTTCCTGTGTATAATGTAATTAGTGCTCACTGTATTACCTATACACTGACAGTACACAAAGCTTCTGTGTATAAGGTCATTGGTGATTACTATATTACCTGTACACTGACTCTACATACAGTCATGGCCAAAAGTTTAGAGAATGACACAAATATTAATTTTTACAAAGTCTACTGCTTCATTTTTTCTAATGGCAATTTGCATGTACTCCAGAATGTTATAAAGAGTGAGCAGCTTAACAGCAATTACTTGCAAAGTCAATATTTGCCTAGAAAATTAACTTTATCCCCAAAACACATTTCAACATCATTTCAGCCCTGCCTTGAAAGGACCAGCTAACATCGTTTCAGTGATTGCTCCATTAACACAGGTGTGAGTGTTGATGAGGACAGGGCTGGAGATCAATCTGTCATGATTAAGTAAGAATGACACCACTGGACACTTTAAAAGGAGGCTGGTGCTTGGCATCATTGTTTCTCTTCTGCTAACCATGGTTATCTCTAAAGAAACACATGCAGTCATCATTGCACTGCACAAAAATGGCCTAACAGGGAAGAGTATCGCAGCTAGAAAGATTGCACCTCAGTCAACAATCTATCGCATCATCAAGAACTTCAAGGAGAGAGGTTCCCTTGTTGCCAAAAAGGCTCCAGGGCGCCTAAGAAAGACCAGCAAGCACCAGGAACGTCTCTTAAAAGTGTTTCAGCTGCCGGATCGGGCTACCAGCAGTGCAGAGCTTGCTCAGGAATGGCAGCAGGCAGGTGTGAGTGCATCTGCACGCACTGTGAGGCGGAGACTCTTGGAGCAAGGCCTGGTCTCAAGGAGGGCAGCAAAGAAGCCACTTCTCTCCAGAAAAAACATCATGGACAGACTGATATTCTGCAAGAGGTACAGGGAGTGGACTGCTGAGGACTGGGGTAAAGCCATTTTCTCTGATGAATCCCCTTTTCGATTGTTTGGGACATCTGGAAAACGGCTTATTCCGAGAAGACCAGGTGAGTGCTACCACCAGTCTTGTCTCATGCCAACTGTCAAGCATCCTGAAACCATTCATGTGTGGGGTTGCTTTTCAGCCAAGGGAATGGGCTCTCTCTTAGTCTTGCCTAAAAACACAGCCATGAATAAAGAATGGTACCAGAATGTCCTCCAAGAGCAACTTCTCCCAACCGTCCAAGAGCAGTTTGGCGATCAACAATGCCTTTTTCAACATGATGGAGCACCTTGCCATAAAGCAAAGGTGATAACTAAATGGCTCAGGGAACAAAACATAGAGATTTTGGGACCATGGCCTGGAAACTCCCCAGATCTTAATCCCATTGAGAACTTGTGGTCAATCATCAAGAGACGGGGGGACAAACAAAAACCTTCAAATTCAGGCAAAATAAAAGCATTGATTTTGCAAGAATGGACTGCTATCAGTCAGGATTTGATCCAGAAGTTGATTGAGAGCATGCCAGGGAGAATTGCTGAGGTCCTGAAGAAGAAGGGTCAACACTGCAAATATTGACTTGCTGCATTAACTCATTCTAACTGTCAATATAACCTTTTGTTACTCATAATATGATTGCAATTATATTTCTGTATGTGATAAAAAAATCTGACAAACACATAAAAACCAGAGGGCAGCAGATCATGTGAAAATATAATATTTGTGTCATTCTCTAAACTTTTGGCCATGACTGTACAGAGCTCAGGTCTATATTGTCACTGTTGATCACTGTATTTTCTGTACACTGACACTATATACAGAGGTCCTGTGTATAATGTCACTGGTGCTCACTGTATTACCTATACACTACATGCAGAGCTTCTGTATATAATGGCGCTGGTGGTAATAACAGTGGTGTTAGTATTGTGGATTGTATTCATGATCAGAATTGTAGTATTAAATCAATGCGTGGTTGTAATTTGTGGTCTGGTCATGGTGTGGCGGTATTTGTCCCTAGTATGTGGTATTTTTCGGTCACTATGAGGTGGAATATGAAGTCTAGTTATGGTGTGGCGGTATCTCTCCTTGTTTGTGGTATTATTTAGTCACTATGTGATCTGTTCATGGTGTAGTGTTATTTCTCCCCTGTATATGATATCATTGGTCTTGGTATAGGGGATTGTGTTGTGTATGGCGGTCATTTGTTCATTTTCTTTTAATTCACCATTTTCATTCTAAAATTTTACAAACTGAATGACCATGGCTTGCCCCCCCCTAGTTTTGATCCTGGGTATGCCCATGGCTTAGTGTGTTTTTAATGGTAATGTTTGAGACTGTGGTCCCAGCTGTCTTCAGGTCATTGACCAAGTCCTCCTGCATAGTTCTGGGCTAATTCCTGATATTTCTCAGAATCATCCTTACCCCGTGAGGCAAGATCTTGCATGGAGTCCCATACTGAAGAATATTGACAGTCAACTTGTGTTTTTTCCATTTTCTCATAATTGTGCCAACAGTTGTTGCCTTCTCACCAAGCTGCATGCCTATTGTCCTGTAGCCCATCCCAGCCTTGTGCAGGTCTACAATTTTATCCCTGGTGTCCTTAGACAGCTTTTTAGTGTTAGCCATGGTGGAGAGGTTGAAATGTGATTGATTGAGTGGTGTCTTTTATTCAGGTAATGAGTTCAAACAGGTGCAGTTAATACAGGTAATGAGTGCAGAGTAGAAGGGCTTCTTAAAGGAAAAGTAACAGTTCTGTGAGAGCCAGAATTCTTGCTGGTTGGTAGGTGATCAAATACTTATTCCATGCAATAAAACGCAATTTAAATATTTAGACATCATACAATGTGATTTTCTGTTTTTTATGTTTAGATTCTGTCTCTCATAGCTGAAGTGTACCTACAATAAAAATGACAGAACGCTCCATTAGTTGTAGGAGGGGAAAACTTGCAAAAATTGACAGTGTATCAAATTGGTACAAAATTCTGTGACCCACTTGTGGTGTCATTATGAGCAGGAGCACAGCAAAGCTTAGAAGGGATGAGGCGCCAATTGACTTTTTGAATGCAAAATTTGCTGGACTAATTATCTGATGGCACGTCATATTTGGAGTACCCCACGGCCACAGAACCTCAATGCTTCCCAAAAGGAATTCAACTAAAGGTGTGTTGAGCATTTTAAACCCACTGGTACTTCACTGGATTTTATTACATTGGGACATGAAATAAAAAAAATTACGATTTCCAGTAAAATGTTGCTTTAGCCAAAAATGTTATCCTTTTCAAAACAAAATTTGTTGCACAATTTCTCCCGAACACAATAATACCTAGTACGTAGTCTAAAAGTAATGTTTCACCACACATCAGGGCTTGGAAAGGAAAGAGCAATATTTGATTTTTGGAAATTTGCCTGGAATAGACTGTGGATGCAATGCTGAATTTGTTGAGCTCATAAAGTGCCAGAAAAGCAGACGCCACAAGTGACTGCAATTAGTAAACTAAATTCCTCAATTCCTCAATTAATCTAGGAGTGTGGTGAGCTTTTTCAACCTACAGGCGTAAAAATGAAAAATTACATTTTTTTCTGTAAAATGTTAATTTAGCCTCAATTTTCCATAATTTCTTCCACAACCCATAAATATATTTAGATGTAAGCACAACTGTTAACTGGTGCACAAGTAGGTTCCCAATCCGTACTTGACTAGTAGAATAAACTTGGCACACAGGAAATTGCTTAAGTTTTATTTTAATATGATCCACGTGTTGTAGTAAAATAATACCCTACCGTTCAAAATTTTGGGGTCACCCAGACAATTTTGTGTTTTTTCCATGAAAACTCATACTTTTATTAATCAAATGAGTTGCCAAATGAATTTAAAATCTAGTCCAGATATTGACAAGGTTCGAAAAAAAGATTTTTATTTGGAATAATAATTTTCTCCTTCAAACTTTGCTTTTGTCAAAGAATGCTTCCTTTGCAGCAATTATAGCATCGCAGACCTTTGGCATTCTAGCAGTTAATTTACTGAGGTAATCTGGAGAAATTTCACCCCATGCTTCCAGAAGCCCCTACCACAAGTTGGTTTGGCTTGATGGGCACTTTTTGCGTACTATATGGTCAAGCTGCTCCCACAACAGCTCAATGGGGTTGAGATCTGGTGACTGCGCTGGCCACTCCATTACATATAGAATACCAGCTGCCTGCTTCTTCCCTAACTAGTTCTTGCATAAATTGGAGGTGTGCTTCGGGTCATTTTCCTGTTGTAGGATGAAATTGGCTCCAGTCAAGCTCTGTCCACAGGGTATGGCATGGCGTTGCAAAATGGAGTGATAGCCTTCCTTATTCAAAATCCCTTTTACCTTGTACAAATCTCCCACTTTACCAGCACCAAAGCAACCCCAGACCATCACATTACCTCCACCATGCTTGACAGATGGCGTCAGGCACTATTCCAGCATCTTTTCAGTTGTTCTGCGTCTCACAAATGTTCTTCTGTGTGATCCAAACATGTCAAACTTGGATTCGTCTGTCCATAACACTTTTTTCCAATCTTCCTCTGCCCAATGTCTGTGTTCTTTTGCCCATATTAATCTTTTCCTTTTATTAGCCAGTCTCAGAATTAGCTTTTTCTTTGCCACTCTGCCCTGAAGGCCAGCATCTCGGAGTTGCCTCTTCACTGTAGACGTTGACACTGGCGTTGTGCGTGTACTATATAATGAAGCTGCCAGTTGAGAACCTGTGAGGCATCGATTTCTCAAACTACAGACTCTATTGTACTTGTCTTGTTGCTCAGTTGTGCAGCGGGGCCTCCCACTTCTCTTTCTACTCTGGTTAGAGCCTGTTTGTGCTCTCCTCTGAAGGGAGTAGTGTTACATCCGGTCCCCGTCCTGGTGCTGCGCCGAGGTCTGCCACAGTTACACCTGGCCCCCGTCCTGCGCTGTGTCCAGGCCTGCCGCTGCTCTCTGTTCTGGGCACTCACCTCGAGCCTCTCATGCTGCTGCTCAGCGTTCTGTCCTTCCTCCTGCCTCCTCCTCCTGGCGTCCTGTGAGGAGATCTGTAGCTAAGGCTATTAGGGCACGCCCGCCCGCTCTCTTGCCTTCTTAAAGGGGTGGCGTGCATTATTCAAAAAGAGCAATTAACCAATGGCAGCGCACTGGCTGCTATTTCTGGCCTCTCCTCCATAGGGAGAGCGCCGGAGCAACCAGTATCTATCATTGCTACATCCGGTTCTCATGCTAACCTGTCTGTGCTGTATCTGCAGTCTCTGTGCTTTGTCTAATGCTCTCTGTTTCCACAGCATATCCGTATCCTGTGTTACCTGGTTATATCAGCAACTATCTGGGCCTAAGCCATCCCGTTCCGCCTACAGTTATCCGAGTCCAAGGACTGTGTGAAGGTCACTGGAGCCGTCTCCTTATCAACTAGCCGGATCCAGGACCCAGCGCATTACGGACTCTGCTGTAACTTTTGTTATCCCTTTTGGTCCCGCTGGGACAGCTGCCGCATGTTCAGGGTCTAACTGGGGGTAGCACCTGTGTCCTCCAGGTATTCCATTCTGGCCCTGCCTGAGGGGCTTTACTACGGGTGCCCGGGGCTCACTAGTCACGCCCCCTTCGGAGCTCCCCGGACCGTGGTCCCGAGGTTCCACTTAAAAAAAAAACGAATGTGAACTTCACCATCTCTGCCTCCGCTTCCATTCGTTACAGATTGCTCCGGCCATGGAATCCGCTGGACCCCAGAGGCCTCCGACGTTGGAGTTGTGCCAAGAGGTGACCCGTTTAAGAGATCAACAGGATAAGGTCACAACGTATCTAGGTAACCTGTCCACCCGCATGGATTCTCTGCAGAACCCGGCTGGTCCTGATTCACCTAGCAACACCCAGGTACCTACTGTCATGACAAGCAAGGGCCCCCGCCTGGCGGCTCCTACCCGCTTCCATGGTGGTCCCACTCAGTGGGGTTTTCTCAATCAGTGTACCCTACACTTCAAAATCTTGGGGCATATGTTTGCTTCTGACCATGCCAAAGTGGGCTTCATTATGTCACATCAAGCAGGAGAGGCTCTCGCATGGCTGAATCCGTTATGGGAGAGAGGAGACCCGCTGGTTAATGATCTTCAATCTTTCCTAGAAACTTTTCGCAGGACCTTTGATGAACCTGGCCTGGTCATGTCGACCGCTTCTGCCCTGCTTCACTTACGCCAAAGAACCCTCACGGTGGCTCAGTATGCTGTTCAGTTCCGCACCCTCTCGTCTGTTATCCTGGAACAATGAGGCCTTGCTGGCTACCTTCTGGGAGGGCCTATCTGGAAAAATTAAGGATGAGCTGGCGGGACGGGACAGGCCTACCATCTTGGATGACCTGATTTCCTTGGCGACCCAGATTGACCTGCGTTTTCAGGAGCCTTCCATGGAGATTAAGCGTGACAGGAGGTCCTACCACCTGGACTCTAATTCTCCCAAGTCGTCTACCTCATCCTCTTCTCCCGAAGCTATGGAGGTAGATCGGGTAAGTCTGGCCAGCCGCCACCAGGAGGCGCGTTGCAAAAACGGAAGCTGTCTGTACTGTGGCAGTTCCGAACACCTGATCCGCTCCTGTCCAAAGAAGTCAGAAAACTCCTGTGCCTAGGCTCGGTAGGAGAGGCCACATTAGGTACAGAACGTTCCTCTCCTTCATTGCAGATCTCAGTCTCCATGACCTGCGGAGCAATAAAATTTTCTGGACTCTGTCTGTTGGACTCCGGAGCCGCCGGAAGCCTTATCCAGCAGATGCTTGTGGATCACTACCACTTACCAGTTCAGGCTCTTCCCAACCCGTTGCAGGTAACCGCTGTCGATGGCCAGCCTCTGACCGAACCCATCCAGTTCCAGACTGAGCCAGTGGAACTCCGGGTAGGTCTTATGCATTCTGAAAGAATCCGTTTCTATGTGTACCCTGGTTTGTCTCACCCCTTGCGTCTAGGTTTGCCTTGGTTTCAGAAACATGAACCAGTCCTTAATTGGAGAACAGGCGAAATTCTAATTTGGAGAGATTCCTGCTCGGACCGTTGTTTAACCTGGATTGAACCAGCTTCACCCCCGGTCCAACCTGCTACCCTGCCTAGATTACCATCCGCTTACTGGTCCTTCTCAGATGTCTTCGGGAAAAAGGAGGCTGAAAAACTTCCTCCCCACAGGTCGCATGACTGTTCAATAGACCTTCTTCCTGGAACATCTCCTCCCCGTGGGAGAGTTTACCCTCTTTCCCAGGCAGAGACTCAGGCTATGTCTGACTACATCCAGGAGAACTTGGCCAGAGTGTTTATCTGAAAATCATCGTCACTGGCAGGAGCAGGCTTCTTCTTCGTGAAGAAAAAGGACAGATCCCTGTGGCCCTGTATCGACTACCGAGGTCTGAACCAGATCACGGTAAAAAACAGGTACCCTTTGCCTCTAATTTCAGAACTGTTTGACCGTCTCCGAGGGGCCAGGATCTTCACCAAGCTGGATCTCAGAGGGGCTTACAATTTGATCCGAATCAGAGAAGGAAACGAATGGAAAACAGCCTTCAACACCCGTGATGGCCACTACGAGTACCTGGTAATGCCATTTGGTCTAAGCAATGCTCCCGCTGTTTTCCAATAGTTCGTCAATGACATTTTCAGGGATCTGCTTTACACCTGTGTTGTTGTCTACCTAGACGACATTCTGATTTTTCTACTGACTAGGTCTCGCATCGCAGACAAGTGTGCCTGGTCTTACAGAGGCTCAGGGAGAACAGACTGTACGCCAAGTTTGAAAAGTGCCTCTTTGAACAATTCTCTTTGCCTTTCCTCAGTTACATTGTTTCCTCCACAGGATTAAAAATGGATCCAGAGAAGTTATTGGCTGTACTCAAGTGGCCTCATCCGTCTGGGTTGAAGGCTATACAGCGATTCATGGGCTTCGCCAACTACTACAGGCAATTCATTCCTAACTTCTCCAACCGAGTGGCGCCCATCTCAGCTCTAACCCGGAAAAGTACAAATCCGAAGGATTGGCCTCCTGAGGCTGAGGAGGCCTTTGTTTCTCTCAAAAAGGCCTTTGCTGTTGCACCTGTTCTTCATCGTCCTAACTCCAATGAACAATATTTTCTTGAGGTCGATGCCTCTTCAGTAGGTGCGGGAGCTGTACTAACCCAGAAATCGTCCTCCGGGCGAATGCATTCCTGTGGTTTTTTTTCCAAGGTTTTTTCTTCCGCAGAGAGGAATTATTCTGTTGGAGATCGGGAATTGTTGGCTATCAAATTGGCTCTGCAGGAGTGGAGGCATCTTCTAGAAGGAGCTATTCATCAGGTATCGTATACACCAATCACAAAAACCTTGCTTACCTCCAAACTGCACAAAGGCTGAATCCTCGTCAAGCCCGCTGGGCTTTGTTTTTTGCTCGTTTTAACTTTTTTCTTCAGTTTCGCCCAGCTGACAAAAATGTCAAAGCAGACACACTTTCCAGAGCCTTTCTACCTCCTGATCAAGAAGAAGAACCGCAGCACATCATTGAACCCTCAAGGTTAGTCGCGGTCGCTTCTACTGATCTTGCCCAGCTGCCTCCCGGGAAGACTTTCGTGTCAGCTTCTGAGCTTACTCGTGTCCTTCGGTGGGGTCACTCGTCCAAGTTGGCTGGTCACGCCGGCCAGAGAAAGACTCTGCAACTCATCTCCCGGTACTACTGGTGGCCTGCCATGGCTAAGGACATTCTGGAGTACGTCACAGCCTGTCCTTCCTGTGCTCGTAAAAAGACGGCCAAGCATCTACCCGCAGGTAGGCTTCAGCCTCTTCCAATTCCGTCCGCTCCCTGGCAACATATCGCGATGGACTTCATCACAGATCTCCCGATCTCATCTGGCTGTTCTGTGGTGTGGGTAGTGGTGGATCGCTTCTCTAAAATGGCTCACTTCGTTCCACTACCTGGTCTTCCAACTGCTCTTGAGTTGGCGGACCTGTTCATCCGACACATCTTCCGTCTCCATGGTTTCCCTCTCCACATCGTCTCCGACAGAGGAGTCCAGTTCACCTCAAAATTCTGGAGAGCAATTTGTAAACTGGTAAGAATTGAACTGGACTTTTCCTCAGCGTACCATCCCCAGTCCAATGGACAACTGGAGAGGACAAATCAAATCCTGGCTGTATTCCTGCATCACTTTGTCAATACCCATCATGACGACTGGGTAGACTTACTATCCTGGGCTGAATTTTCTTACAACAATCAAGTAAGTGAATCTTCTGGAAAGTCTCCCTTTCAGATTGTCTTCGGATTGCAACCCGGAATACCTCTTCCCATCTCCGGATCATCTGGCGTTTCAGCTGAAGATACTTTCTCCGAAGATTTTTCTAAGGTCTGGAGGGATACCAAAACTGCTCTGGAGAAAGCCTCCCAGCGTATGAAAAGGCATGCGGACAAGAGACGTTTGGATGCACCTATCTTTCGCCCCAGAGACAAGGTATGGCTCTTTTCTAAGTACATCCGGTTAAAGATGCCATCCTACAAATTGGGTCCCCAGTTCATCGGACCATTTCAGATCTTGAGACAGATCAATCCAGTCTCGTACAAGCTGAAGTTGCCCACTTTCCTATGTGTGCCTAACTCCTTTCATGTTTCTCTCCTCAAACCAGTAGTTTTGAGTCCCTTCTTTAAGGATCCGGGTACCACTCCTGACCCTGTCTCGGAGGATGATGTTTTTGAGGTAAAACATATCCTGGCCATAAAAAAAGTAAGGGGTAAGACCTACTAACTGGTGGACTGGAAGGGTTTTGGTCCTGAGGAGAGATCTTGGGAGCCTAGGGAGACCATCCAGGCTCCTCTTCTCCTTAAACGGTTCTATGCAGGCTTGAAGAACAGGGGGATACTGTTACACCAGGTCCCCATTCTGGTGCTGCGCCCAGGTCTGACTGCTGCTCAGCATTCTGTCCTCCCTCCTGCCTCCTCCTCCTGGTGTCCTGTGAGGAGATCTGTAGCTAAGGCTATTAGGGCACGCCCGCCCACTCTCTTGCCTTCTTAAAGGGGCGGTGTGCATTATTCAAAAAGTGCAATTAACCAATGGCAGCGGACTGGCTGCTATTTTTGGCCTCTCCTCCACCTCCATAGTGAGAGCGCCGGAGCAACCAGTATCTATCATTGCTACATCCGGTTCTCATGCTAACCTGTCTGCGCTGCATCTGCAGTCTCTGTGCATTGTCTAATGCTCTCTGTTTCCACAGCATATCAGTATCCTGTGTTACCTGGTTATATCAGCAACTATCTGGGCCTAAGCCATCCCGTTCCGCCTACAGCCATCCGAGTCCAAGGACTGTGTGAGGGTCACTGGAACCGACTCCTTACCAACTAACCGGATCCAGGACCTAGCGCATTACGGACTCTGTTGTAACTTTTGTTATCCCTTTTGGTCCCGCTGGGACAGCTGCCACGTGTTCGGAGTCTAACTGGAGGTAGCACCTGTGTCCTCCGGGTATTCTATTCTGGCCCTGCCTGAGGGGCTTTACTACGGGTGCCCGGGCTCACTAGTCACGCCCCCTTCGGAGCCCCCCGAACCGTGGTCCCAAGGTTCCACTTAAAAAATAAAAACGAATGTGAACTTCACCATCTCTGCCTCCACTTCCATTCGTTCCAAGTAGTACACACTGTTGTAGGAAATCTTTAGTTTCTTGGCAATTTCTCGGATGTAATAGCCTTCATTTCTAAGAACAAGAATGGACTGTCGAGTTTCACATGAAAGTTCTTTTTTTCTGGCCATTTTGAGAGTTTAATGGAACCAACAAATGTAATGCTCCATTTTCTCAACTAGCTCAAAGGAAGATCAGGTTTATAGCTTCTCTAATCAGGCAAACAGTTTTCAGCTGTGTTAACATATTTGCACAAGGGTTTTCAAAGGTATTCTAACCATCCATTAGGCTTCTTACACAGTTAGCAAGCACAAAGTACCATAAGAACACAGGAGTGATGGTTGTTGGAAATGGGCCTCTATACACCTATGAATATATTGCATTACCAACCAGACGTTTGCAGCTAGAATATTCATTTACCACATTAACAATGTATAGATTGTATTTCTGAATCATGTAATGTTAGCTTCATTGGAAAAAACTGTGCTTTTCTTTCAGAAATAAGGAAATTTCTAAGTGACCCTAAACTTTTACACAGTAGTGTACATACAAACGTTTCGGTCAATCAGACCTTCCTCAGTGAACCGACTGCAAATAGAAAGTAGGTATGTGGTATAGACACTGTTATCCGCTATCCATGCAGGCTAGTTAAGCCTGTGATGAATGGCCTATGGCTGTATCCAAAGGAAAATATCTTACCTTGCCGTGCGGGCAGGGATGAGGTGTCCGCCAAGTTTGTTCTTCCACAACTAAGCTGCATTTGGTAATAGGGGTAATAGGAAAAAATGGACCACAAAATTTTATAAAATTTCTCTTGAACGAAGTGATATTCCATAAGTGGTTGAATACAACTGTTTGATCACGTGGTGAGACTTAGAATGGAAGGTGCACTATTTGACTTTTGTCTTCTATTTGTGTAAACACTGATGCCTTAGGCCTGTTTCATACTTCCGTTTTTGACCATCAGTCAAAATCCACCATTTTGCAAAAAAAACGGATCCGTTTTTTTCCCCATTGATTTGCATTACCAGAGGATCTTGACGGATGGCCATCCGTTGGATCCGTTTTTTTGTGGATCCATCAATTTTTTTGCGTCCGCCGACATGCCTGGACGGACCATGCAACGTTTTTTTTTCCTGCAGGATCCGCATTTTATAGTGCGCATGCCCGGAGGAATGACGTCAGCCAGAAATTTAACCCTGAAATCATTTCTGGCGGACAGAAAAAATTCTCTCTCTCTCCTCCCCAGGCTGTGGTTCCTTTAAAATTCTTCATTCATCGGGTCAGTCAAAAAAACGGTCCGGTGGCATCCGTTCACATCAGATAGCAACGGATCCGCTTTCCGCCATTTTGGCGGATTTTAACTGACACAAAAAAACTGAAGTGTGAAACAGGACTTAGCCTTGGTATGTAATTTATAATTTAACTTGCAGTACAGAATGGATCATTATGCCCTATTCTTCGAATCTGATGAAGTTACATGAGCAATAACATGAAGAGACCTTCCTGAGTTAATGTCACACTGTTCATACTCTTGGGATTATGGTGTGAGTGGCACAAAGTGTGGAAGCCAAAACCCACTAGTCCTCATTCCAGGTACACTAACAGCTTGGCAAAGCATTGATTTGGTTGTGGAAAAAGTGATTTCTCCATAACACCAAGTCAGATGCAGTAGTCCTTGGATGACTACTGCATCTTCAATCCTTGATGTCCTCAATGTTGAGAAATACCATAAGAGATGCATCTGATTTGATCTCTAAATCTATTCTGCAGCAGGAGAAGAAAACAAAAAACAACCCCAAGCATATAGCCAATATTATTAGGAACTATCTGGAAGGTAAAAAGGAACAAAAAGTCCTGGAAAACATGATATGACCCCCACAAAGCCCTAATGTCAACATCATTGAGTCTGTGTGAGATTACATTGAGACATAAGGATTTGCTCATGGCTACATCCATATAAGATTTGTGGATAGTTCTACTTGATGTTTGGAACAACCTTTTTGACGCTTTCTTTAAAAATGGTAGGCAAATAATCTGGTCCACTTTGCTGTGATAATTCCACTGGCTGCACTAAATGCCCTCTCTGACATGACGCGACAGTATGCCCATTGCAAACTGAGCCAGTTCTTGCCACTGATTCAATTTGTTAAGCTCAGGGTATCTGCCTGAGAAACTACATAATCTACAGTTAGGTCCATATATTTGGACAGAGACAACATTTTTCTAATTTTGGTTCTAGACATTACCACAATGAATATTAATCAAAACAATTCAGATGCAGTTGAAGTTCAGACTTTCAGCTTTCATTTGAGGGTATCCACATTAAGATTGGATGAAGGGTTTAGGAGTTTCAGCTCCTTAACATGTGCCACACTGTTTTTAAAGGGACCAAAAGTAATTGGACAATTGACTCCAAGGCTATTTCATGGACAGGTGTGGGCAATCCTTTCGTTATGTCATTCTCAATTAAGCAGATAAAAGGCCTGGAGTTGATTTGAGGTGTGGTGCTTGCATTTGGAAGGTTTTGCTGTGAAGGAAACATGAGGTCAAAGGAGCTCTCCATGCAGGTGAAACAAGCCATCCTTAAGCTGCAAAAACAGAAAAAACCCATCCGAGAAATTGCTACAACATTAGGAGTGGCAAAATCTACAGTTTGGTACATCCTGAGAAAGAAAGAAAGCACTGGTGAACTTATCAATGCAAAAAGACCTGGGCGCCGAAGGAAGACAACAGTGGTGGATGATCGCAGAATAATCTCCATGGTGAGGAGAAACCCCTTCACAACAGCCTACCAAGTGAACAACACTCTCTAGGAGGTAGGCATATCAATATCCAAATCTACCATAAAGAGAAGACTGCATGAAAGTAAACACAGAGGGTTCACTGCACGGTGCAAGCCACTCATAAGCATCAAGAATATAAAGGCTAGACTGGACTTTGCTAAAAAACATCTAAAAAAGCCAGTACAGTTCTGGAAGAACATTCTTTGGACAGATGAAACCAAGATCAACCTCTACCAGAATGATGGAAAGAGAAAAGTATGGTGTGGTACAGCTCATGATCCAAAGCATACCACATCATCTGTAAAACACGGCGGAGGCAGTGTGATGGCTTGGGCATGCATGGCTGCCAGTGGCACTGGGTCACTAGTGTTTATTGATGATGTGACACAGGACAGAAGCAGCCGAATGAATTCTGAGGTATTCAGAGCCATACTGTGTGCTCAGATCCAGCCAAATGCAGCCAAACTGATTGGTCGACGTTTCATACTACAGATGGACAATGACCCAAAACATAATGCCAAAGCAACCCAGGAGTTTATTAAAACAAAGAAGTGGAATATTCTTGAATGGCCAAGTCAGTCACCTGATCTCAACCCAATTGAGCATGCATTTCACTTGTTAAAGACTAAACTTCAGACAGAAAGGCCCACGAACAAACAGCAACTGAAAACCATCGCAGTGAAGGCCAGGCAGAGCAACAAAAAGGAGGAAACACAGTGTCTGGTGATGTCCATGAGTTCAAGACTTCAGGCAGTCATTGCCAACAAAGGCTTTTCAACCAAGTACTAGAAATGAACATTTTATTTACAATTATTTAATCTGTCCAATTACTTTTGGTCCCTTTAAAAACAGGGTGGCACATGTTAAGGTGCTGAAACTCCTAAACCTTTCATCCAATTTTAATGTGGATACCCTCAAATGAAAGCTGAAAGTCTGAACTTCAACTGCATCTGAATTGTTTTGTGTAAAATTCATTGTGGTAATGTCTAGAAACAAAATTAGAAAAATGTTGTCTCTGTCCAAATATATATGGAGGTGCGACTGAACCTGGCTATTCAAACCATGCATCTGTGTTTGCTGAAATGCACCAGGTTCTTACAATAGCAGGAAAAATATCTGATAAATCATGCTAAATATACTGTGTGTCTTCTGCTCTTTAGATACAGTACTTGCTGTAGCAGTAACGCTGACACTTACTTGTGTCTGTGTGGATTTCTGTTTTCACATGCAGGAGAACGTAAGCCACGCTTTGGACTTGTCTTTGACCTTCAAATTGCACTGCACTATAGATACCTGGAGTGGCAACTATGGCCAAAGTTAATACATGTGTTTCATACTGTAGGTAATTGTTTTCAACAGCAGCGAAATACCACCTCATCTGGGTGAGATTGCGAGGGCTCATTGACGGGAAGCTACTTCTGTTTCCACCACTAGTGGTTATCTGGCTCTTCCTACACCTTTTCGTGAACCTGCTCAATTAACAAAACCTCATCCCTAACAAGCACAGGGCACATCATTGAATCTACACAGTGCCCTAATACTTTATGCTCATGCAAGGCAAAGCACTGCGAAACAGTTTTAAAGCATGAGGTCGGGATCACACTACCGTGTGTGATGCGAGAAACTCACACGAGTCTCTCACATCAACACCTGGCACTACTGCCGGCACTTAGGACCAGAGCTGCGGCTGCATAGAAATACATGCGAGAGAGTCGTGCAAGTTTCTCGCATCACACATGGTAGTGTGATCAGGGCCTTAAAGAGAAAAAAGCCACTCGGCTGAAGAATTTCTGTTGTAGGCATCTCACTCACTTGAATGCAAAACAGAAAATGCATGAAAAATGAAAAAACTATCATAGCAACTGTCCTCTCAATTCTCTTCTTGAATTTGAAAATACACTCCTCAATGCTCCCTAGCAAACTTCAGAGGGGCCTGGACATGTACTGGCTAAAGCAGGAGGACACGTCTGGCACTGCAGGATCTGAGTCTCTGGCGGCATAGTATGTTACTGATGGTAGCCACCCATGTGGTTCTGGGATTTTTGCTCACAGTTCTTGTGATCATTTTGACCCCACGGGGTGAGATCTTGCGTGGAGCACCAGATCGAAGGAGATCATCAGTGGTCTTGTATGTCTTCCAGTTTCTTTTTTTGTCTCTAGTGTCCTTTGACAGCTCTTTGGTCTTCGCCATAGTGGAGTTTGGAGTGTGACTGTTTTAGGTTGTGCACATGTGTCTTTTATACTGATGACAAGTTCAAACAGGTGTCATTACTACAGGTAATGAGTGGAGGACAGAGGAGCCTCTTAAAGAAGAAGTTACAGGTCTGTGAGAGCCAGAAATCTTGCATGTTTTTAGGTAACCAAATACTTATTTTGCTCTATAATTTGCAAAATAAAACTTTCCAAATCAGACAAGGTTATTTTCTGGATTTGTTTTCTTATTTTGACTCTTGTAGTTGGGGTCTACCTATGATGTCAATTACAGGCCTCTCTCATCTTTTTAAGTGGGAGAACTTGCACAATTGGTGGCTGACTAAATACTTTTTTCCCCAGTGTAAACAGGCTATTCAATGACTGTGGATCTGTAAAGGTTTGCTGATCAGAGGTCGTATGGCGAAAGTTGGTCTGTGTAAACAGACCCTTAGAAATGAAGGAGCACCTTGTGGATTTTGAAGCTTTCCTTACAGTACAATTTTTTATATCCGACATCATGGCTTTTCAGAGACCTCCCCCAAAAGACCCAATTGTGGAAACTGTTTGCGGATATATTCTATTTTTTATAAAAAGAGTTTCGTTCAAACTTGAAATGCGATAATAAAGCTACTATTAAATACTACCACACCGTTGAACGACCACTTTTCCAGCAAAAGCATGATCAACCAGAAATGTCCATCTCCTTTTACTCCTCACTACATTGTGGAAACTATAGCAATCAACAAATACATCTAGGGGTGTAGTTAGAACTGTGACCACACGTGCTACATAGAATTTATTTGAATTGAACCTTGAATTTTAGAACTATACATATTGGAGTAAGTATTTTCAGCTCCGTTTTTTTCATTTTCATTAAGGCTGTGTGCCCACGTAGCGATTTTTAAGCGTTTTTGCTGCGATTTTCGGCACGAAAACGCTGCGAAAACGTTTAAAAATCGTGTACAGAACGCTCCCCATGCATTCCTATGGCATTCCGCACATGCTGTGCTAATGCTGCGCTTTTTTCCGAGGCGGAATCGCATCGCGGAAAAAATCGCAGCATGCTCATTCTTTTGTGCGGAATCGCAAAGAATTGCCGCGATTCTGCACCCATAGGAATGCATGAGAATCGCTTACTTCCCGCATGTGGCTATGCCCACCATGCGGGAAGTTAAGCGTCTCATGTGCGGTTGGTACCCACGGTGTGGAGGAGAGGAGACTGTCCTCCAGGCCCTGGGTACCATACCCCTGTAAAAAAAAGAATAAAAAATAAAAAATCGGGGTATATTTACCTTCCGGCGTCCCGCGCTGCATTCCCGGCCTAAGCGTTCCCAGTAATGCCTTGCGGCAAGGTCCTGTGATGACGTAGTCTCGCGTGACTCTAGCGGTCTCGCGAGATCGCTATAGTAATGCGAGACCAACGTCATCACAGGTCTCGCAAGGCATTACTGGGAACGGGAGCGTCGCTGAGATTGCGCGGGACGTCGGAAGGTAAATAAACCCTGATTTTTTTATTTTTTTTAGCATTTTAACATTCTATCTTTTACTATTGATGCCGCATAGGCAGCCTCAATAGCAAAAAGCTGCTCACACTTGTCAAACACTATGTTTGACGAGTGTGACCAACCTGTGAATCACTTTCCAAGCGATGCTTCAAATCGCTTGGAAAGTGCTTGAATATCGCACGTGAAAATCGCGGCAAAATCGCGATCATAATCGCGGTAAAATCGCGGTGAAATCGCGCAGAGAAAAAAACGCGCAATTTCTGGGAAGGAGTCTGGTTTTTAGTGTCCGGAATAAAACGCAACGTGGGCACATAGCCTAAGAGTATAGAATAAAAGACACATCACAATTTATTAGGCAATTTTCCCAATATTGTCAAAACCTACTATTTCGGTGTAAACTGACAGTTCTCAGAAAAGAAAGCCAATACTAATACACGGGAGAAATTAACTAGAGCCTTATTTTTGCATTCTATTGAAAATATTGGGTAGTAAAAAATAATATTACATTTTTCACAAAATAAGTTATTTTGCTCAATAATTTTTAATTTTTACAATAACAAAGGCCATATTCACCTTTCAGTGTTCGGTCAGTATCTTACATCAGTATTTGTAAGCCAAAATCAGGAGTAGAACAATCAGAGGCAGGGCCACCATCAGGGCATAACTGCCATTACTGACGCATGGGGCCCAGTCAGCAGAGGGGGGCCCAGACCAGGCCCCTCTCTGCTCTCCGGGCACCAGTGGCAGGATCCTGCCGGTGCAGTTTAAAATCTTTTGCCACGCGGGCCTACATGGTAATAAAAGCTGCCAGCCAATCAGCAGCACATCGCTGGCGTATTACGTCACTGTCATGCGCCTGCGAGTCCGCACTTCACATGTACAGAGGAGACTACACCGCTGAATCGCAGCCTGGTAAGGAGAAAGTGTTTTTTATTTATTTTTTTTTAATGAAAGCAGCAAGCCGTAATATGGGGACACATAGGACAGGATGGAGACAGATGGGCCAAGATAGAGATAGATGGGGCACGATGAAGACAGATGGGGCAGTTTCAGCATCAAGGAACACATGGGGCAGGATGGAGACACATGGTGCAGGATCATGGGGCAGGATGAAGACACATGGTGCAGGATAGTGGGGCAGCATGGAGACAGATGGGCCAGGAACATGGGCAAGATGTAGACACATGGAGAATAATCATGAGGCAGGATGAAGACACATGGTGCTGGATCATGAGGCAAGATGGAGACAGATGGGCACAAACATACGGCAGGATGGAGACTTAAGGGTCACAGATGGAGCATGATCATGGGACACAGATGGGGCAGGCTCATGGGACATAGATGGGGCAGGATCATGGGACATAGGTGTGGCAGGATCATTTGACACAGATGGGGAAACATAGGGAGATCATATGGAGCATGATGGGACACCATATGGGGGAAGAATGGGAGAACAAATGGGGCCAGGATGGAAGAACATATGGTTGGAGCCAGGAATGAGACACAAGGGGGCCAGGATGGGAGATATTATTACTGTAGTGGATAATTAAGGGATATTATCACTGCAGTTATGTATTTACTTTTGAGGATACTGTTTTCAATGGGGGGTGCTGGTACTGTGCCTTTTTTTCTTATCTGGTGTAGTGTACAAGTTGGGAAAAAAATAAGTCATGTGCTCTGCAAGCGGTGCTCTATATAACTGTTATTTTCTGCAGAGATGAGTCCTGGCTGGAGGAAGTGATTTCGGTCTTTGCTGGATGAAGAAGAAAAGCGAAGATGAAGGACTTTAACTAGAAAAGTCACTGGTGAGTCAGTATATTATTACCTGTACACTTACGCTATACACTGTATATTATATGAAAATAGTCCAATGAACATAGTGGATAAGAGAATGAAAAAATATATATTGTAATGGACACAGTCACAATCTCACATATCCACCATAAAGAGGACAAAGGAAGACCAACTGCAATGTAAACTCACAGACAAAAGGCAAATACAGTCAAAAGGTCAAAACGCTGAATAAAAACAATTTTATTAGTATATATAAAAATATGTATACACATATATACAGACAAACATGCATGGAAAAGGGCTGAGTGATGGAAAAAGGCTATAGCAACCACATACAGAAACCCCGGTAGGTATGTCACAGGGGAATAGCAATAAACAACAGGGTATTGTGAGTATATCAATCACTCATGGCAATGTGCCAGCAGATAATGCATCACAGGTACCCATGCTAACAAATATATCATCCCCAAAAAGGGGGTCACATATCCTAGAAAAGGTGAATACCACCAATAATAAACAAAATATATAGGAATACAGGTACCTTATAGGCAAGAGGCAACCCTCCCGGACCGACCTACCAACCCCAACGCGCGTTTCGGCGTGCCTTCATCCCCCTGATGAAGGCACGCCGAAACGCGCGTTGGGGTTGGTAGGTCGGTCCGGGAGGGTTGCCTCTTGCCTATAAGGTACCTGTATTCCTATATATTTTGTTTATTATTGGTGGTATTCACCTTTTCTAGGATATGTGACCCCCTTTTTGGGGATGATATATTTGTTAGCATGGGTACCTGTGATGCATTATCTGCTGGCACATTGCCATGAGTGATTGATATACTCACAATACCCTGTTGTTTATTGCTATTCCCCTGTGACATACCTACCGGGGTTTCTGTTTGTGGTTGCTATAGCCTTTTTCCATCACTCAGCCCTTTTCCATGCATATTTGTCTGTATATATGTGTATACATATTTTTATATATACTAATAAAATTGTTTTTATTCAGCGTTTTGACCTTTTGACTGTATTTGCCTTTTGTCTGTGACTGTATATTATATGTAGAGCTCTTGTGTATAATGTCACCAATGATTCCTGTATTACCTGTACACTGACACTATACACAGGGCTCCTGTGTATAACGTCACTGGTGATCACAGTATTACCTGTACACTGACACTATATAAGGAGCTCTTGTGTATAATGTCACCGGTTATCACTGTATTACCTGTACACTGACACTGTATACTATGCACAGAGCTCCTGGGTATAGTGGCATTTATGGTAATATTAGTATTGTGCTTTTTTATTAATAATCAGTATTGTAGTATTCGGTGAATGCATGCTGGTAATATGTGGTCTGGTCATGGTTTGGTGGTATTTCCTCCTTGTATGTGGTATTAGTCTATCACTGTATGGTGGTAATATGTGGTCTGGTCATGGTGTGGTGGCATTTGTCCCTTGTGTGTGGTGTTATTTGGTCACTATGTGGTGGTAATAGGAAGTCTGGTCATGGTGTGGCGGTATTTGTCCCTGGAATGTGGTATTATAGGTCATATTAAAAATTGAAAAATAAATAAACATGTACCTAAAGAGTATTGAATATTTTAACAAATGTTTCATAGGTTTGAGTAGAGTAGGGCCTGGCCAAAAGAATCTACCTTGTAATGGTGGCAGATTGAAAACTCTTTTAAACAAATCAAAAGCTGCTGGCTATGTATGTGATCTGGTGATGGGAACTGTTAATGTGTGATTGGTGAGGACATGGTGCAGAAGAGGAGTTTTTTCAAGAGAGGGCAGTGGGTCTGTGGAAGATTCCACGGGTGGAGGCAGGGCTGCGGTGGAGCCTGGGCAAAGGCTCAAGGGGGCACGAAAATTTTGCCAGTAAGGGGCCCTGAAAATCCTGGTGGCAGACCTGATCAGAAGAAAAGTATAATAGAAATTTGTGCACCCCTTCTGTATTTTCCTGGCATTCCTTTTTTTCTTACAAATACTGATGTAAAATAATGACCAAATACTGAACATGTGAACGTAGCCTAAGAGAAAAAGTATCCCGTAGTTTGTTACACAATTTTTCCCAAGCACAGCAATTCCTGATTGTGTAGTTGTAAACTACTATTAAGACATGCTGCAGTGCTCTGAGAGGAAAGAGTGCTATTTGACCTTTGATCCAGCTTATGTTGGAATGGTTTTTGAATGCCATTTCAGATTTGGCCTTTCTAAAGTCTCGTTCGCACTGTACGTTCTTGTTTCCTTGTGGCTTTTGATCTGTGGTGTGTTTTTTAAAAAAAATATCATGCCACTTCTTCAGCATTTTTACTGATGCTTTTTCACATTAAATTCAAAGTTACTCAGCACTAAAAAATGCACAAAAAACATGATCTGGTTTTTGAGACTGAAAAAAAAATGCACCAAAAAGCTATGTGTGAACAAATCCTTAAAAGTTGTTTGGACTGTAACTATTTAATTTGAAAATCTTTTCTTGTAGATAAACCATATAAATTCTGTTTTCTGTAATGTGAGGTGAAAAACTTTCCATGAAATGAAGCAGTGTAAGAATTAGTTAAGCATATTTAACCTTTCTGCTGACCTTGAGGACAATCATCATGTATCTCATTTAATCAGTCACACGGCACAAAGGATTTCAATTAGTGACTGGTTACAGTCATTGTTATCTTCACCATGCCTCAATAAGACCTTTAGTCATTTTGTCCTCTTCTTGTCTTGTACCCATGGAAACTCTGAGCAATGTAGAACTTCCTCTAGAACTTTATTTCATGTTTGATCCCTTGGCATAGTGTAGAGAGAACACTTTCTCACTGTTTGGGAGGAGAGGTTGTTTTGCGCTGTGTTCATCATGCCTAGCTCAATAAAATATTTGTCCGTAATAGTAAGATTGTAGAAGTTATGTAGAATACTTAGAATAGTAAGATTGCAAGATACTTCATTATCTTAGTGCAAAATTTTGAATATGCAGATGTTTACACAGTACGGCATTCCACAAGGGCCACATATCTGTCCTTATAGTCCTAGTACAATTCGCAAATTGGCTGATTTGAAGGGGTGGTCCACAACCAAAATTGTTTCTTCTGAATATCAGTTTTTACAACCTAACCACTTTTGTTATTTGCTTTATGATGCAACACTCTAGACTTCTTCCTATTTAGGTAATCCCTAAATGTGTTTTTTTACTGCACTTCCTGTTATGTTTCATTTCAGAGGAGTCTCTATCATGATATCAAAGGAGTCAGGTGCTGCACTCACTCCCCACAGGGTCCATTGCCAGAGTGCCGGTGCTGCACTCGCATGTCCTACAGCATCTATCACCCAGGATCCAGGACATCTTCAGAAAGGATGGCGATGCAAGAAACTAGTAAATAACTGCAACAATCCTCCCTAATGATGTCCTGATCCAGGAGGGGCGATGGATGCTGCAGGGAGTGAGTGCAGCCTCAGTCATTCTTTATAGACTTTTCTCAAACAAAACATCACAGGAAGCACAGTAAAAAAACTCATTTAGGGATAAACTAGACAGGGAATAGCGTAAGGAATTATTTACGGTAATAAAGAAAATTAGAACAGTAGATAGGGTGTGAAGATAGATATTTAGAAAATACATTTTAGGTACCAGACCATCCTTTTAAATAATGCTGGCAAAGCAAAGCATAAAATAAATGTAAACAAAGCACTAGAGTAAGATTCACTGCCAGCATAGTTATTGATGCCCAGGTAAAGCATAAAAAATGTATTCCAGGACAAGGCATTTTGAGCCCCCAGATAATAGAATGGTCAGAAATTAAGGTAACAGATCCACTAGTGCCCCCTCCTCCTGCTTTGATTACCACCTCCCTAGAATTGTTACTTTTTTCACTCAAAAATACCAGCAAAAGTTTAAAAAGTGGTGTATTTTAGGGGTGAGGCTCAACAGGGAGTGTATTTGTAAAGTTAGATAATATATAATCATTCATTGTTTGATCACATTTCAGTTAAGGTGTATAACATTTTGTAGATTTCCTAATGGAAACAGACCCCAGTATAGATAAAAGAATAAGTCTGATCATTTTTACATCTGTCATGCGACAAATACAGTTTATATCAAAACTGATGGTGCCTTTAGTGCCATTTTCTTGTTCGGATAGTGGTTTTGGTGATGTATTTATGTACAAATGGTGACTTTGTTGATTTATTCATGTAGTCATGGTTGTTCTGGTGTTGTTCTTCATCACCAGAACCAGCATCTGTATATGAATACAAAACACAAATCATTATCAGTAAATCCGTCGAACACTATTGCCATCAATAGTACATAAATACAGCACCAGATCCATCATTAGTAAATAAATAGGTCACTAGAACCAAAATCAATACATGAATGCATCACGTAAAGCACCGTCAGTAAATAAATGCAACATCAGCAGCACCAGTACCATCATCAATACATGTAACCACCAGAACCACCATCCGTACATGAATACATGACCAGAACTACCATAAGTACATGAATACATCACCAAGCTTAGTACAGCAATCAGTTTTAATGTCAAGTCAGGGCCATATACTGTACATTTATATCTCATGAACCTACAACTCCCAGTATGTCATTACAATGGTTAGGTGATGCAGGAAGTTGTTGTTATCAAGTTATTTTCAGACTGCAGACAATACAGGAACCATAGTACTGATGAGTCATAGTAAATATCAGCAAGTACACATTTAAATCCAGGTACCTAATAGGTAACATCTTCTCTGATTGAGTTGTTTCTTTCTTTTCATCTGCATCTTGTCCAGATGCCATAATGACTTTTCACATCCACAGCTCTTCTCTGCTCTTCTGCAGCAAATTCCAACATGGTGCCTTTAAAAATAAAAGTGTTATTAAAATGTTCTCAGTATAAATATATCTGTCCATACGATGCCCTAAATGCGCCTGATATGGTATATGGCCTCCACAGTGTCTGTCCTTATGAGCTATAATTGTAATGCTATTGCTGGAGTCCCTTCATGGTTCCCCTTCCCCCTCCATGCAGGAATGCCCGCATACTCACCGCCCTAGCTGTGCAGCGTGATCCCTTTCATGCTCCATGCCTCTAGCTGTGTGGGCGCCGCAGTTCCTGGTGGCACGGCTAGCACTCTTCTGCTCTTCAAGGGACAGCACAAGGGACAGCACAAGCACATAGTTAAATGCCCCCAGCCAATGGCTGCAAGGATTCAAGATGGCTCCCAGTCAATAGCTGGGAGGCATTTTGTTTAAAAGCCACGCTCTCCAATAGGGAGGTGCCAAGCATCTATGAAAGTTTAGGTAGTGTGGTGGTCTAGTAATGAGTTAGGAGGTCTTCTTGTGTAGCCAGAGTATTGAACCCAAAGTCCCTGGTTCTTATGCTGCCAGTCCTGAACCCGTAGTTCCTGGTACTTGTGTGGCCAGTCCTGAACCCATAGTCCCTAGTCTTTGTGCGGCCAGTCCTAAATCTGAAGTTTATGGTCCTGGTGTGGCCAGTCCTGAACCTTAAGTCCCTGGTCCTGATGTGGCCAGTCCTGAAGCCAAGTCCCTGGCCCTAATGTAGCCAATGCCTGAACCTCATCCTCTGGTATGTGTGCGGCTACCTGCAGCAAAGCCTGACTCCACCATCTGGAGATCCAGTGAACACTTGGTAGCTGATTAACTGCGCCCGTCCTAGGTAAGCCCCACTGCGTGGCACAGTGGATCCACAAAACCACATGCGCCACCTGCATGAGTAACAATAACCACCCCACTTTCTGTCATTATCAGCTGTAACTGCCACACCATGTGCCCACATTTCACACTGCCCCTTCCATATTCATCCTGTCCCCCTCTTCACACTATTTCCTCATACTGCTCACCACATTGTCCTCTCCAAACTGTATCCTCTACTCAAACTGTCCCCCTACATGGTATGATGATCACTACAGTGCCCATACAGTGTACATCCACAGCAGCCTTCCAATATACACTACAATGTTCACCACAACCCCCTGTGCAGTATGATGTCTACTACAGCCCCCATTATATACACTGCTCAAAAAAATAAAGGGAACACTTAAACAACAGAATATAACTCCAAGTAAATCAAACTTCTGTGAAATCAAACTGTCCACTTAGGAAGCAACACTGATTGACAATCAATTTCACATGCTGTTGTGCAAAGGGAATAGACAACAGATGGAAATTATTGGCAATTATCAAGACACCCTCAATAAAGGAGTGGTTCTGCAGGTGGGGACCACAGACCACTTCTGAGTACCAATGCTTTCTGGCTGATGTTTTGGTCACTTTTGAATGTTGGTTGTGATTTCACACTCGTGGTAGCATGAGACAGACTCTATAACCCACACAAGTGGCTCAGGTAGTGCAGCCCATCCAGGATGGCACATCAATGCGAACTGTGGCAAGAAGGTTTGCTGTATCTGTGAGCATTGTGTCCAGAGGCTGGAGGCGCTACCAGGAGACAGGCCAGTATACCAGGAGACGTGGAGGGGGCCGTAGGAGTGCAACAACTCAGCAGCAGGACCGCTACCTCTGCCTTTGTGCAAGGAGGAACAGGAGGAGCACTGCCAGAGCCCTACAAAATGACCTCCAGCAGGCCATAAATGTGCATGTGTCTGCACAAACGGTTAGAAACTGACTCCATGAGGATGGTCCGAGGGCCCGACGTCCACAGATTGGGGTTGTGCTCACAGCCCAACACTGTGCAGGACGCTTGGCATTTGCCACAGAACATCTGGATTGGCAAATTCGCCACTGGCGCCCTGTGCTCTTCACAGATGAAAGCAGGTTCACACTGAGCACATGTGACAGACGTGACAGAGTCTGGAGATGCCTTGGCGAGCGATTGCTGCCTGCAACATCCTTCAGCATGATCAGTTTGGCAGTGGGTCAGTAATGGTGTGGGGTGGCAGTTCTTTGGAAGGCTGCATGGTGTTGGGCTGTGAGTGCAACCCCCATCTCTGGACATCGGGCACTCAGACCATCCTCATGAAGTCGGTTTCTAACCGTTTGTGCAGACACATGCATATCTGTGGCCTGCTGGAGGTCATTTTGCAGGGATATGGCAGTGCTCCTCCTGTTCCTCCTTGCACAAAGGCAGAGGTAGCGGTCCTGCTGCTGGGTTGTTGCCCTGCTACAGCCCCCTCCACATTTCCTGGTGTACTGGCCTGTATCCTGGTAGCGCCTCCAGCCTCTGGACACTACGATGACAGACACAGCAAACCTTCTTGCCACAGCTCACATTGATGTGCCATCCTGGATGAGCTGCACTACCTGAGCCACATGTGTGGGTTGTAGAGTCTGTCTCATGCTACGACGAGTGTGAAAGCACAACCAACATTCAAACGTGACCAAAACATCAGCCAGAAAGCATTGGTACTGAGATGTGGTCTGTAGTCCCCACCTGCAGAACCATTCCTTTATTGTGTCTTGATAATTGCCAATAATTTCCATCTGCTGTCTATTCCATTTGCACAACAGCATGTGAAATTGATTGTCAATCAGTGTTGTTTCCTAAGTGGACAGTTTGATTTCACAGAAGTTTGATGCCCTTGGAGTTATATTCTGGTGTTTAAGTGTTCCCTTTATTTTTTTGAGCGTGTAGTATGGTCCCCACTACAACTCTCTACACACAGTATAATGTCCCCTACAGTCTCCCATATGTTATGATGTTCCCAACATCCCCTCTTGTAATGTCCACACAGTGATCCCCTCTTGTAATGTCCACACAACTGGAACCTCTTGTAATGTCCTCACAATAAGTTCCTCATATTTTTCCCCACAGCCATCTCCTTGTAATGTCCCCACAGTCATCCACTCCATGTCCACACAGTCATGCCCTAATAATGTTCACACAGGCACATCTCAATCTCCACACAGCGAGCCTCACATAATCTCCACATAGTCATCCCCTTGTAATGTCAACACAGCCATCCCCTGAATATATCCTCCATAATGCCCCCAACAGCCAGCCTCTCATAATGTCCACACAGACAGCCCCTCATAATGCTCCCCACAGCCATCTCCTCATAATGTCTTCACAGCCAGCCCCCTTATAATGTCCACACAGTCATAACAGCCTCTTAATGTCCACACAAACGGCCCCCTCATAATGCACCCCACAGCAAACCCCTCATAATGTCCCCACAGACTGCCCTTCATAATATCCCCACATCCAGCCCCTCATTATTTCTACACAGACAAGCCCACATAATATCCCCACATCCAGCCCC
This sequence comes from Dendrobates tinctorius, assembly GCF_039654945.1. Lineage (NCBI taxonomy): Eukaryota > Metazoa > Chordata > Amphibia > Anura > Dendrobatidae > Dendrobates > Dendrobates tinctorius. The sequence goes on along the minus strand of NW_027361960.1, from coordinate 24,453,616 downwards.
TCATGACAACCCCACAGTTGACCCATCATAACATCCCCATAGCTGACCCCTCATAACGTCTCTGCAGCCATCCCCTCATAATGTCTCTGCAGCCATCCCCTCATAACATCCCCTTAGCCAGCCCCACTTGTAATGTCTACATGGCCAGCCCTTCATAATGTTTTCACATCCAGTCCCTCATAATGTCCACACAGCCAGTCCCCCATAATGTTCCAACATCTAGCCCCTCATAATATCCCCACAGCCAGCCCCACTTTTAATGTACCCAAAGCCAGCCGCACTTGTAATGCTGCCTTCACTTCCAATTCCTCCTAATGTCCCCACAGCCAGCCCCTCATAATGTTTTCACAGCCGACGCCTCATAACGTCCCCACAGCTGGCTCCTCTTAATGTCCCCACTGCTAGCCCTCATAAGGTCCCCACAACTAGCCCATCATAACATTCCCACAGCCAGCTACTCTTTACATCACCACATCTAGCCACTCATAATGTGAGAACAACTAGCCCTTTATAAAGTCCACACAGTCAGCCCTCATAATGTCCCCACAGGCAGCCCCTCAATGTCCCAACAGCCAGACCCTCATAATGTTCCCAAAGTCAGCAGCTATTGTGTGCAAAATTAGTAGGAAAAAAAAGCTTATGCTCACCTAATCATGGCTCCTTGTCCAGCTAGACCTCCGTCTCCACTCCTGTCTAGTACAGCAGTGGGCGCTGGATGGCGCGATTGTTACTGCATTGAACCATCCGCTGTCCCCTGAGTTTGTTGTCTCCAACAGGGTACAGGCCGAAAGTGGCCTGCTTTCTGCTGGAGTTCTCGGCGGAGCAAGGAGCTGATTACAGCTCCTCTGCTCTGGTTTCAGGTGGCATTCACAACAATTTTATTGCAGGCATCGTACTGGGGGGAATGATATTTGGAGGCTTCAAGAGACTTAAAGGGAATCTGTCACCTTTTTTGGCCTTTCAGCTGCCGGCATAGACATCGGGGACTTATCTACAGCATTCTGTAATGCTGTAGATAAGCCTCCGATGTAACCTGAAAGAGAAGAAAAACACATTATATTATACTCACCGAGGTGGGCGGTCTGGTCCGATGGATGTCGCTGTCCCATCCGGCGCCTCCCATCTTTATGCGATGATGTCCTCTTCTCCCGTCCTGTAATGGCTCCGGCGCAGGCGCACTGCTCTGCCATGTTGAGGGCAGAGCAGAGTCCTGCAGTGCGCAGGCATCGGGAGAGGTCTGGTGCCTGCGCACTGCAGAATTCTGCTCTGCCCTCAACAGGGCAGAGCAGTGCACCTGTGCAGAAGCCATTTCAGGATGCGAGAAGAGGATGTCATCGCATGAAGAAGGGAGGAGCCGGATGGGACGGCGACACCCATTGGACCGGACCGCCCACCTCGGTGAGTATAATATAATGTGTTTTTCTTCTCTTTCAGGTTACATCGGGGGCTTATCTACAGCATTACAGAATGCTGTAGATATGCCCCCGATGTCTATGCCGGCAGTCAATAGAGGAAAAAAAGGGTGACAGATTCCCTTTAAGACTCAGGGCGTAAGTTCACCTTCCAATAGGCCAACAACTAAAAACATACTACCATAGTTACATTGGAATGGTTTATATCAAAGCATATTCATGTGTTTGAATGGCCCCATCACAGTCCAGGCTTAAATCCCACTGAGAATTTGTGGTTATAAAATTGCAGTTCACAGATGCTCTCTATCCAATCTCAGTTATCAAAGAAGAATAGGTAAAAATCTCAGCCTCCAGATCTGCAAAGCTGGTAGAGATGCATCCCGAAAGACTTGCAGAAAAAGATGGTCCTACAGGGGGCTGAATACAAACATATGTCAAAATTTTCAGATTTATATTTTTATAAGATTTAGAAAACCATGTATCATTTCCCTTACACTTCACGAATACTTGCTTCTTTGTGTTGGTGTATCACATAACATTCCAATAAAATCTAAATGAACAAAACAAATGGACCATGTGCACTGATATGAAGCACAGTGAGTAGTAGGTTGTTTTCTTTCTCTAGAACATGATGTAATTTATAGTCATATGAGTAACAGTTTTCTGGTGCAAATAAGCATAAAGTGGCCAGGCACAGCAGATGTTATGGGTTCATAATTTGAAGTGTATATAGGAAAATAAGAATAAAATAGGTTGGATTTCAGCCTGCTTAATCCTTGGTTGCGTTGCAGATAAGCTGCTGTCAGTGTCTGTTACAAGCATCTGCCAATGGCTCCTTTCCCATCTCTGTTAAGTAAAATAAACAGTACGCTCAGGCAACCATTTATGTTTACAAAAAGTCAGAATATTTTGCAACTTGCAATGTATTACGATACATGCAAGCTGGAAAAGCAAACAACATTTGTTTTTATAAATGTCTTTACCTATTTTTAAATACAATTAAAAAAGCATAGAAAATACAAAAAAAAAAAAAGAAATAGTCGTCATGAATGAGTTACTGTTACATTGAAATCTTAGCGGCATTCCATGTTTATAGACCAGGCTGTATACAGTGAAGGGAATAAGTATTTGATCCCTTGCTGATTTTGTAATTTTGCCCACTGTCAAAGACATGAACAATCTATAATTTTAAGGGTAGACTAATTTTAACATTGAGAAATAGAATATCAAAAATAAAATCCAGAAAATCACATTGTATAAATTATATAAATTTATTTGCATTTTACAGTGAGAAACAAGTATTTAATCCCCTACCAACTATTAAGGGTATGTTTTCACGGTCAGTAAATGCTGCAGGTTGGATGCTGCATACAGCCTCAGCGTCCAACCCACAGCGGCCAGATGTTAGAGCATAGGGAGGGGATTTTATGAAATCCCACCTCCACTATTCGTGCAGGAACGCCTCTGGCTTCCCTGCGTAACCAAACATGCGTCTCGTCTTTCCAGACCGCAGCATGTCTATTTATCTTGCGGAGATGCTCCATCTCCGCAAGATAAAATCACCCATACAATATATAGGATGCGGTGATTCCGCACGGTTCATTGAACACATGCGAAATCACCGGCGTTCAAAAGCCGGCAGCGCTTTGGACGGAGCAGACATGTGCTGCGTCCAAAGCGTTGCTGGTTTCTGCCCGTGGAACCATACCCTAAGAGTTCTGACTCCTACAGACCAGCTAGACTCTCCTAATCAACTCGTTACCTGCATTTAAGACAGCTGTCTTACATAGTCACCTTTATAAAAGACTCCTGTAAACAGACTCAATCAGTCAGACTCTAACCTCTACAACATAGGGAAGATCAAAGAGATTTCTAAGGATGTCAGAGACAAGATCATAGACCTACACAAAGCTGGAATGGGCTACAAAACCATAAGTAAGTGTCTGGGTGAGAAGGAAACAATTGTTGATGCAATAGTAAGAAAATGGAAGACACAACAAATGACTGTCAATCGACATTGAGCTGGATCACCATGTAAAATCTCACCTTGTGGGGTATCCTTGATGATGAGGAAGGTGAGAGATCAGCCTAAAAACTATACTGGGGGAACTTGTTAATGATCTCAATGTAGCTTTGACTGGGACCACAGTTACCAAGAAAACCATTGGTACCACATTATGCCAGGTTTAAAATCCTGCAGTGCCCACAAGGTCCCCCTGCTCAAGAAGACACATGTGCAGGCCCGACTGAAGGTCGCAATGAACACTTCAGATTCTGTGAGTGATTGGGAGATGGTGCTGTGGTCAGATGAGACAAAAATTGAGCTCTTTGGCATTAACTCAACTTGCCGTGTTCGGAGGAAGAGAAATGCTGCCTATCACCCAAAGAACACCATCCCCGCTATCAAGCATGGAGGTGGAAACATTTTGTTTTGGGGATGTTTCTCTGCTAAGGGCACAGGACTACTTCACCGCATCAATGGGAGAATGGATGGAGTCATGTACAGTAAAATCCTGAGTGACAACCTCCTTTCCTCTGCCAGGACATTAAAAATGGGGTGTGGCTGGGTCTTCCAGCAAGACAATGACCAAAAACATACAGCTAAGGCAACAAAGGAGTGGCTCAAAAAGAAGCACATTAAGGTCATGGAGTGGTCTAGCCAGTCTCCAGACCTTAATCCCATAGAAAACTTATGGAGGGAGTTGAAGCTCTGAGCTGCCAAGCGACAGCCTCAAAATCTTAATAATTTAGAGATGATCTGCAAAGAGAAGTGAACTAAAATTCCTCCTGACATGTGCGCAGACCTCATCATCAACTACTAAAAATGTCTGCTGTGCTTGCCAACAAGGGTTTTGCCACCAAGTATTAAGACTTGCTTGCCAGAGGGATCAAATACTTATTTCTCACTGCAAAATGCAAATAAATTTATATAATTTATGCAATCTGATTTTCAGGATTTTATTTTTGATATTACATCTCCTAATGTTAAAATTAACCTACCCTTAATGGACCCTCAAAATTATAGACCGGACCCTCAAAATTATAGACTTTTCATGTCTTTGCCAGTGGGCAAGCGTACAAAATCAGCAAGGGATCAAATAACTATTTCCTTCACTGAATAAGAAAACCAGGTAAAAAAAAAATCCCTCAACATTTATCAATAAGTAACATTCTACACCAACGAAATTTGAGCGAAAAAGAGGTTATGAAAAGAAGAGAATGGAAGGTTGAGAAGAAAAATGGGAAAGAAAAATAAATATGGGGAGAGTGGTCGGAGCAAGACATCGGAAGGACTGGGGAGGAGAGGAGGATGTGAGACTCTGTGATGTCTAACTTCATATCCCCCCATGAGGATCTAATATTCCACAGAGGATTTAAACTCCATCCAATGGAACCAGGTCTTATATAATCTTTCGTTAGAGTTGTTGACTGAGGGGAAGAGATCTTCCATTAGCATAACTTCATTCATTTGTTAGAACCAGAGAGAGGTTGTCAGCGTAGAATCTATTTTCCAAAGCAGAGGGTTGCATACTCTTGCTGTCGAGACTAAATGTCTGTAGTGTCTATATAATTTTATTGGGGTTTCGCAGTGATGGAGAAGAACAAGTGATGGATTTAAATCAAATGTAAGATCAGTTATCTTACGTATCACTTGTTGCACTTTTAACCAAAAAGGAGTAAGAAGTCTGCATGACCAAAAAATAAGTAGAACGTCTCCGTCTTCAACTCCACATCTCCAGCACAAAGGATTGCTGTCTGAGATGACAGAGCGTAAGCGAGTTCGGTTAAACATTTTTAAGGCAAAGTAATTTCATAAATGTTTTTTTTATATAATAAAATGTAATAAAAGTTCCAATGTATCCATAGACTTTATTGCCTTTTTCTGATTTCTGTCTGCTGCAATATTCTCATAGTAATTCTGGGCCTCATTTATCATAGCTGTCTAAACCAGTGTTGATTTTACAATAATTGTGCCAAAAACAAAACCTAACACAGTTTGATCACAGCCTGGCAGTAAACTTAAATCCAATTTGTAATTTTTCATAAAGTATTTTGGAAAGTTCTTAAACTTTTCATTTTAAAAAGAATACCCTTTATTTACTGAAACTGTTATTCCTTAAAATGAGCAAATCTTTTGAAATTCTAATTGGCCAGGTTCTGCGAATTTAAAAAAAAATTGGTTTGTTGTTGATAGTGGGTGCTCGAGTTTGGCCTGAAAAGATGTGTTAATAGTCTGAATTCACCTCGGACTGTATCCAATCCCTTTAAATCTCTTTAGCGCAAACAAAACTTTGGTAATATTAAAGTGCCCTCCTTGAAACGGATGGTAACCTGGTAGTAACCAGTAGCCCTTTTAATCATACAACACAGACTTTTCAGATTTTTTAGAATCAAAAAAAGAAAAAAATAATCCAAAAATTAATCATCTATTGGCTTAAGCTGATGGTGTCGTTGGTAAAGGTAATATTACCCTGCTGTGACCTAGATGAGTGATGCGACATATATTCTATAATACCTTCTACTTCCTCCTTACTGGTTCACTTTCCAGAGGCAAATGAGGCCAATTATGGCCTGTGTTAGGTAGTACTACTGCCCGGATGGTTGGTGCCATTGGTGGTGGTGCTTCTGCTCCTACTAATGGCTCCCACTTTTTTAGCCTTGGTATGCTATTATTTTCTTTTACATGACCCCATCCACTGCCATTGCTACTTTTTCACTTACCATGTATTTTGTACAACATTATAATTAACTTTATTGGTCTTAGCTAGGATAAGGAATGGAAATTGCATTTCTTTTAAAAGTATTACACCATTCTGCAGAATCTAGTATATTACTTGTTGATTTCAACCTGAATTGACAAGCAGCAAATACGTTGGAGTAAGCCAGAATGCCTTTCGTGTTGCATATGCTAATGCTTAGACAGTAATATGAGTCAGGAGTGAAAAGTTGGCTGCTGTTGGTCTGACGTTTGCCTTACACCTGTTCTGGTATGGGAGACTTGATCCGCAGTGCTGCAATGGATGCAGAGACAAAATAAGAAAAGCTGATAGCTTAGTTTCTATGTAAAGTGAGATTATATACAGTGTATCCCAAAAGTGAGTACATCCCTTACATTTTTGTGAATATTTTATTATATCTTTTCATAGAACATCACTGAAGATATAACACTTACAATGTAAAGTAAATGTAAAGTAATGTAATGTAAAGTAGTCAATGTAACTCAACATACACTGCTGGCAAAAAAAGTGAGAACACCTCTAAGTGAAAATGGCTAGATTGTGCCCAAAGTGTCAATATTTTGTGTGGTGTCCATTATTTTCAAGGACTGTCTTAACTGTCGTGGGCATGTGGAGTTCTCTAGAGTTTCACAGGTTGCTACTGGAATCCTCTTCTACTCCTCCATGGTGACATCATGCAGCTGGAGGATGTTGGAGACTTTGCGGTCCTCCATCTTCCATTTAAGGATGCCCCACAGATGCTCAATAAGGTTTACGTCTGAAACCATGCTTGGCCAGTCAAGCACATTTACCCTCAGTTTCTTTAGCTAGGCAGTAGTCGCCTTGGAGGTGTATTTGGGGTCGGTATAATGTTGGAATACTGGGAATACTGCCCGGTGACACACTTTCCCTGCTCTGCTTTAGTATGTCACAGTACATTTTGGAATTCATGGTTCCCTCAATGAACTGTAATTCCCCACAGCCGACAGCACTCATTCAGCCCTAAATCATGTCACTCCTACCACCACAATTGACTGTAGGCAAGACACACTTGCCTTTGTACTCCTCATCTGAATGCCATCAGACATGCTTGACACCATCTAAACCAGAAAAGTTTATCTTAGTCTCATCAGACCACAGGACATGGTTCCAGGAATCTATGTCTTTAGTTGCTTGTCTACAGTAAAGTGTTTGCAGGCTTTCTTGTGCATCATCATTAGAAGAAGCTTCCTTCTGGGATGGCAACCATGCAGAACAATTTGATGCAGTGTGTGGGGTATGGTCTGAGCTCTGACACGCTGATACCCCCCCACCTTTAACCTCTGCAGCAATTCTGGCAGCACTCATACATTTCTTCTGAAAAGACAACCTCTGGATATGACGCTGAGCAAATGCACTCAACTGCTTTGGTCAACCATGGCAAGTCCATTTCTGAGCGGAACCTGCCTTGTTAAACCACTGCACGGTCTTGGCCACTGCAGCTAAGTTTCAGGGTGTTTGCAATCTTCTTAGAGTCTAGGCCATCTTTATGGAGGGCAAGAACTCTTTTTCAGATACTCAGAGTTCTTTGCCATGAGGTGCCATGTTGAACTTCCAGTGACCAGAATGACAGAGTGTGAGAGCGATAACACCAAATTTAACATACCTGTTCCTCATTCACACCAGAGACCATGTAACACTAAAAAGTCACATAATAACGAGGAGGAAAACTGGCTATTTGGAATCAATTTGCGCATTTTCACTTAGGGGTGTACTCACTTCTGTTGCCAGCGGTATAGACATTAAAGGCTGTGTTGAGTTATTAAGAAGACACACCAAGTTTACACTGTTATTCAAGCTGTACACTTACTACTTAACATTTCATCAAAGTGTCATATCTTCAGTGTTGTCCCATGAATAGATATAATACAGGGTAGGCCATCTTTATGGATCCACCTAAATAAAATGGGAATGGTTGGTGATATCAACTTCCTGTTTGTGGCACATTAGTATATGGGAGGGGGAAAACTTTTCAAGATGGGTGGTGACCATGGTGGCCATTTTCGATTCAACTTTATTTTTTCCAATGGGAAGAGGGTCATGTGACACTTGAAATTTATTGAGATTTTCACAAGAAAAACAATGGTGTGCTTGGTTTTAACATAACTTTATTCTTTCATGAGTTATTTACAAGTTTATTACCATATATAAAATGTGTTCAAAATGCTGCTCTTTGTGTTGGATTGTCAGTGCAACCCTCTTCTCCCACTCTTCACACACTGATAGCAACACCGCAGAAGAAGTGCTAGCACAGACTTCCACTATATCTGTTGTTTCAGATGCTGCACTTCTCATATCTTCATAGCATAGACAATTGCCTTCAGATGACCCCAAAGATAAAAGTCTAAGGGAGCCAGATCGGTAGACCTTGGTGACTATTCAACTGGCTCACGACGACTAATCCACTTTATCACCAACCATTCCCATTTTATTTTGATGTATCCATATAGGTGTATCCATATAGATGGTCCATCCTGTATAATATTTCCAAAAATATAAGGGTTATACCTACTTTTGTGATAAACTGTAGGTTACCTCCAAAATTTCAAAGGTTCTTTAGCGTAAATTGAAAATGTACACTATAATCACATTTTTTGGTCTTCAACCAAATTTAAAAATATCTACATTGAATTGCTCTGGTTAGAGTTGAGCGAAACGGGTCGAAAAAATTGAAAAGTCGCTGACTTTCGCCAAAGTCGGGTTTCATGAAACGAAAGCCGACCCTAGCGTGAGGTCGGCCACGGGGTCGGCGACTTTAGCGCCAAAGTCGCATTTCAAAAGATGCTTGAGCGCCCTTTTTGCAGCCAATCAGGAAGAACGGACACTGTGGGCAACGTGATGACATAGGCAGCGGTCACCACCATCTTGGAGAAGGGAGTGCAAGTGATTGGCTTGTTTTGTGGGGTGTCACAGGGGGTATAAAAGGGCGGGGACGCCGACCGCCATATTACTCATGCTGATCTCAGAATAGGGAGAGATGTTGATGATTCTGTAGGGAGAGTGTTAGGCAGGGAAGAAGATACCAAAAACTGATTCTGCTGCTAGCGATTTTGCCTGTACAACACACCAGTCACTGTGCAGTGCAAGGGGAGGCTATATTTTGGTGCATCAGCTCTGTTGGTTACTAGGCTACCTTTTAAGGCTACCTGGTAGCTGCATTGCTGTGTGCCCACTGCTGAGCAAACTGCTTTTTCAAAGCAATCCAGATTTTATTGTTTTGTCCTTGTGAGTTACTGAGCGTTCATTTTTCACACACTGTACAGCGGTGTACGCTCCTCTCTCAGTACCGTGTAACGGCTGTTATCACGGCCACAGTGAAGCTATCTGTGTGTGACTCTGTAAGGATAAGTCGAGGAGTTGTTCCGTTCTTACAGACCTCCACCTTATAGTTTTGGCTGGTTTTCAAACAGTTTAGTATATTTGCTGTTTGATTACATTCAAAACTATAGAGAGACAGCGTGTGTCAGTCCGTATACTAAAACACGGAGCTTGACAATTTTACATACACTGGACAGCGGTGTACGTGCACGCTCCTCTCTCAGTACCGTGTAACGGCTCTTATCACGGCCACAGTGAAGCTGTGTGTGACTCTGTAAGGATAAGTCGAGGAGTTGTTCCCTTCTTACAGACCTCCACCTTATAGTTTTGTCTGGTTTTCAAACAGTTTAGTATATTTGCTGTTTGATTACATTCAAAACTATAGAGAGACAGCGTGTGTCAGTCCGTATACTAAAACACGGAGCTTGACAATTTTACATACACTGGACAGCGGTGTACGTGCACGCTCCTCTCTCAGTGCTGTGTAACGGCTGTTATCACGGCCACAGTGAAGCTGTGTGTGACTCTGTAAGGATAAGTTGAGGAGTTGATCCCTTCTTACAGACCACCACCTTATAGTTTTGTCTGGTTTTCAAACAGTTTAGTATATTTGCTGTTTGATTACATTCAAAACTATAGAGAGACAGCGTGTGTCAGTCCGTATACTAAAACACGGAGCTTGACAATTTTACATACACTGGACAGCGGTGTACGTGCACGCTCCTCTCTCAGTGCCGTGTAACGACTGTTATCACGGCCACAGTGAAGCTGTGTGTGACTCTGTAAGGATAAGTCGAGGAGTTGTTCCGTTCTTACAGACCTACACTGTAGGGAGATTTCATTTCTGCCCAATTCTATATACACCTTGTAGTTTGTCATGCACTAGGCAATTTCTGCCGGTCACATTGCGGTGTTAAATAAACAGGGCCTGACTGAATCCCACAGTGTCCTGAAGTGTAGAGACATTCCAATTCTCCACAGTCCTCTATACACCCTTCTAACAGCATAGAGAATCTGCCTGTCATATTGCGGTGTTAAATAAATAGGGCCTGACTGAATCCCACAGTGTCCTGAAGTGTACAGACATTCCAATTCTACACAGTTCTCTATACACCCTTCTAACAGCATAGAGAATCTGCCTGTCATATTGTGGTGCTAAATAAACAGGGCCTGACTGAATCCCACAGTGTCCTGAAGTGTAGAGACATTCAAATTCTACACAGTTCTCTATACACCCTTCTAACAGCATAGAGAATCTGCCTGTCATATTGCGGTGTTAAATAAACAGGGCCTGACTGAATCCCACAGTGTCCTGAAGTGTACAGACATTCCAATTCTCCCCAGTACTATATACACCATGTACCTTGTTTTACAGTACCAGAGAGTTGGTGTAAATTTGGGTAAATTTTTCCAAAAAATGAGGAAGTGTGGTGGAAGAGTCCGTGGATGTGGGCGGGGGTTGGCAGCTGGTAATGATGGTGTTGGTGGTGGATCTGCTGGTAGTGGCAAAAGCAAAATAGCACCTAATACTGGAGGAGTTGAGGCTGCGTCATCGTCTGGCTCTACAAGGCCTCGAAGGCTCCCTTTACTGGGAGTAGGTAAACCGCTTCTAAAGCCGGAGCTTCAAGAACAAGTTTTGGCTTACATTGCTGACTCAGCCTCCAGCTCTATCGCCTCCTCTTCTGAAGTTTTAAAAAATAAAAGCATTGAGTCGTCATTGGAGGCTCATGGTCATGAACCACACCTTTCCTTGTGTCCTTCACCCCTACCAAAATTGAAGGATGCGGTAGGCCACACTTTAGATTACTCCATGGAGCTGTTTTCACATACCATGCCAGGGTTATCAAGTCAAATCTGTGAATTACCCAGGCCAAGATGAATCTGACATGGAGTGCACTGATGCACAGCCACTGCTAGATTTATCTGCTGGTACATTCACTCAGAGCACTACATTGTCCTCGCAGTGTACTGAGACAGAATCTGACCCTGATGAAACTCAGTTGCCCCCTCCCGCATACTATACCACCATACACGGTGACACAGAGGAAGGTGCACATGACATTGAAGAGGAGGTGATGGATGACCCAGTTGTTGACCCAGATTGGCATCCATTGGGGGTAGAGTGTGCCGCTGCCAATAGCTCAGAAGAGGAGGAGGAGCATCCACAGCGGGCATCGACATCGCAACAGTTGTTATCTGGCAGGCCCGGAGCAGTCCAAAAACGGCTTACAAAAACCCAAAAAATTGCAGGACAGCTTGGCCAGATGGTCAAAAAAGCACAGCGTGCAAGGCCTCAAACTGTCTTCCCTAGTAGGAAGAGTGCAGTGTGGCACTTTTTTGAACAAAATCCTAATGATCAGGCAAAGGTAATCTGAAAGAAGTGCGCAAAGACCTTTAGTCGAGGGAAAAATCTGAGAAATTTGAATACCAGTTGCATGCTAAGACATTTAACCACCATGCACTTGCAAGCGTGGATGGACTACCAAAACTCACGTACCATATGTGCTACTGCTCCCAAAGAAGGTAGTCAGCAATGCAACATTGTTTCCCCCCCTGTAAGTCCACTGGTTAGCACACCACCAGCAGCAAATGTTGAGTTGTCGTCGCAAGGGCAAATCATTCAGGGAATCACACTGTTATTGCAATGAAAGACTGAATCTAGGCCATCAGAAAGAACACCAACTCCATCATCAACCCTCTCTCAGTCCGCCATGTCCACCGCTACTTCCACCATATCCAGCTCTCAAGTCCAGCTCACCCTACTAGAGACTATGAGTAGGACAAAAAAGTACTCATCCTCTCATCCGCGTACACTGGCTTTGAACACCCACATTGCCAAACTAATCTCATTAGAGATGATGCCCTATCGGTTGGTTGAAAGCGCAGCTTTCCGCGAACTAATGGCCTACGCAGTTCCACGCTATGAACTACCCAGTCGCCACTTCTTTTCTCGCAAAGCCATCCCAGCCCTCCACCTTCATGTGAAAGACCGCATTGTCCATGCACTCAAGCTGTCAGTGAGTGGAAAGGTGCACCTCACAACTGATGCATGGTCCAGTAGGCATGACCAGGACCGTTACGTGTCCATCACTGCGCACTGGGTTAATGTGGTGGATGCAGGGTCCACAGGGGACAGTGGTGGTGGCACAGTGCGGAGCAGGCGTCTGCAGCCAAGGTTGATGAGGAGGAAGAGGAGGAGGGAAGCCTTGATGACAGTCAGCCATTGTCTGGTCAGGGAACTGTCGTGGACGAGGTGGAGGAAGAAGAGGAAGAGGAGGAGGATGATGATGGGGATGATTATTTAGGGGAGGATGCTTCTCGTGGGGCAAGAGAAAATGTTGGCTTTGCAAGGTCTGGTACAGGGTTTGTGCGTGACTGGAGGGATGTGGATTTGCCAGAAAGTGCTCCTCCACCCAGCACTCGCAGTGCATCATTGACACCGGGAACATTGGCCCACATGTCAGATTATGCCTTGCAGATCCTAAAAAGGGACCCCCGCATTGCCAAAATGATGAACGATGATGACTACTGGTTGGCCAGCATCCTGGATCCACGCTATAAAGGCAAATTCCAAAACATCATGCTACAGGAGAACCTTGACCTAATATTGGCTAACAAATAAGCTACTCTGGTAAACCGGTTGGTTGAGGCATTCCCAGCACACAGCAGCGGTGATGGTTCTCACATGAGCCGTAGGGGCCGGGGGCAACTTGGAAGCGTTGTTGGTGGTGCACACATCAGAAGTGGCGTTGGAGACAGGGGTTTCATGACCATGTTGTGGACTGATTTTTCAAGTCCCGCTCACACGACTGGTAATACTGCATCGATTGAAAGTGACAGGAGACAGCATTTGTCAAGTATGGTTACAAACTACTTTTCCTCCCATATCGATGTTCTCCCTCACAGGTCATTCCCATTTGACTATTGGGCAGCTAAACTGGACACCTGGCCTGAATTGGCACAAAATGCCTTACAGGAGCTCGCATGCCCAGCTGCAAGTGTTCTATCGGAAAGAGTCTTCAGTGCTGCTGGATCAATACTGACAGAAAAAAGGACCCGTCTGTCGACCCAAAATGTGGATGATCTAACCTTCATTAAAATGAACCATGCATGGGTTTCTAAGGATTTTGTCCCACCTTACCCTGATGACACATAGGTTGCCAGAAAAATTGTTTTCTTTGGTCCGCCTGTTCCTGGGACTTGACCAATTTCGCCTTTAGGAGCAGGTGAATGTCCCACATCAACATATGCCATTTTGTAAACCTCCCTAACTGGGCAGCCTCCTCCCACCAATGGCCGGGGTCACCACCGAGCACATGCAACCGTGTGAGTGCCATTGCCCTGGACAGGTGGGTGGGCCGACTCGTGGGCGCAGGCACTGGCACAGGGTCCCTCATAGTGCAATCAAGTGTCTCTGACGGTGGAGGTGCACACCCGCCGTCAGACACACCGCCATACTATGAGGGGCCCAGTGCCGACGCCCATGAGTGGGCCCCCCTTGCTTGGGCAGGGCCCCAGCATTTGAAATGTTTACCTCTCCCTGCTCCTCTGCTGTGTAGTCTGGGCTGTCAAATCCATCACTGGGACTGGCACTTCAAATTTGGTGAACTGATAGAAGATGATGGTTAAGACGTAGCTATGCCCTGTCCCTCTGGCCGGCATCCAGCTTCAGATGATCAATGGCTTCCATTTCTTATGGACGGCTACTCACAATGAGATGCAGTGGTGGTTTCTCATCAGCTTTAACAGTTTTCCTACCCACAGACGTGTGACATTCCAGCGCACATTTTTAAATGTGCCCTCCCTCTCATGCCAATCCAATTGAATCGCCTACGGCCTGTGGCTTCTGTGTTTTGCACTCCAAAGTTATGTGACAGATCATGATAAGCAGTGAGCACCATGTTTACATCTCTCCCTGTGATCAAAATTGGATGGATATGAGTAACGGTGATGGGATCAACGGTACTGCGATACAGCAACACTTTCTTCACAAAGAAAGGTTTTTGCTGTGTCCACACACTACTTAATTGAGGGTCAGCATCACCTCTGAGAATTGTGACGGAAGTTATTCCCATGAATAGTAATTCGTAGATTTCTGCAATCACTAGACTTTAGGTAAATAATTGTATGCATCTAATTTCCTATTGCAGAGAGTCTGGGCTGTCTTACTGAGACAGAAATATAAATGAAGATTTAAAAATACCACCAAAAGTGTATCATGGTGTACGCTTGAAATACATTTCCTTTTTTCTAGTTTTTAGATTGTTGTGTAATACATGCAGAGAACACGGAGATTTTAAATGTTTAAACTATGCTCTATATACCTGCTATCCAGTGATAATGTACCCTATCTCAACTTTGCACAATTTGGTCTAATCCATACGGGCCTGAGACCGTCTGAGCCTGCCTCCTGATCGATACACATAGGTTTTTAATGTGTAAACTATGCAACATATATACTTGTTATCCGGTGAAACTGTACCCTTTATCATCTTTCTCGAATCTTGTAGAATCCATGCTGGGCCTGAGAACGGCTGCAGAGCTGTTAAGCAAGCTACAGCACCTGTGGTTTGGACACGTAATGTTTAGCATTTTTTCTGGAATGGCTGTTAGGCCGAAATCAGGAATTGCTGTTGACCTGCACTTACTGGGAAATCATCGTTCACGGCGAATTATTGGAATCGCAGATCCCCATCACTAACGATGTTCAGCGGGTTATCTGCACCTGTAAGCGACAAACGGTGTAGGGCGCATGTAGCCCCGGACATGGAAGGCCATGATAGCCCTGTTATTGCTCGATTGCGCGTGCCAGAGCCTCGCGTATCCCTCTAGTAAGCTTTACGCATACCGCAGGGGCATGCCGGAGTCTCGTTCGTTAACGGAATAAAGCTGACAAATCGCTAGCACAACTACAAACGGACATACCACACCACACACAATCGACAAAGCTTTCAATGTGTGCATCTTTTTTTGAGGTGACATGGTTGTGGTTTCCCGGGTGGAGTCCAATTAACCCGCAGGCTCCACTCCTGGTGGTGCCCTTTTGGACATTCCTTTAAGGTTCAGCTTTGCAATCATACTGCCCCCCGGAAAGCAAACACTTTGGCTTCATGGACGCTGTTTGGAGGGTCATGGGAAAACCGCCGCCCGATCGCCAGTTGCCATAATTTATTGGTGTGAAGTATGACGGTATATGATCGTGTTCGCTTTCAGATTTTGTTTTTTTGGGTTTGGTTTTTACATTTTTAGTCCAGACTTTCTTGACTTCATAAAGGCATGACAAGCCTAGATCTGTGTCTCCTCCACCTCCTCCATCTCTTTTGTAAATGTAGTTGCCCTTTTCCATGTTATTTTTGGCTTCTAAGCATTTTGTCAGCTTTGGGACACCTTTTAAGGTGTTTTGTAATTGTTTTGTATGTGTTAGTATGTGTTTGTGTTTGCCTGCCATTGTTTTCAGTGTGGTTCGATGAACATTCCACGAACATGCCTCCTGTGCGACGAACCAAAACACTAGCGGGGTGGCTCAACACTACTCATGATATATAGACGTACATTGTAAATGTTTAAACTATGCTATACTGTATATACCTGCTATCTGATGATACTGTACACTTTGTCTACTTTTTATATTCTTGTCTAATCCATACTGAGCCTGGGATTGTCTCTGTGTGACTGATGGAATATATATGGAGATTGACAATTATCCTTTGACTGAATAGAGCTGTACGCTTCTGATACAGTACCATATATGTGATGTTATTTTGTGTCTATTTTGTGCTAAATTTGGAAGTTTGGTGGAAGAGGCCGCGGACGTGGGCGTGGGGGGGCCAGCTGGTGCTGATGGTGGTGGTGCATCTGCTGGTAGTGGCAAAAGCACAATAACAGCTAAGGCAGGAGGTGTTGAACCTGCGTCATGGTCTGTCTACGGAACGCCTAGAAGGCTATTTATATATACAGTACAGACCAAAAGTTTGGACACACCTTCTCATTCAAAGAGTTTTCTTTATTTTCATGACTATGAAAATTGTAGATTCACTCTGAAGGCATCAAAACTATGAATTAACACATGTGGAATTATATAATTAACAAAAAAGTGTGAAACAACTGAAAATACTGTATGTTTTATATTATAGGTTCTTCAAAGTAGCCACCTTTTGCTTTGATTACTGCTTTGCACACTCTTGGCATTCTCTTGATGAGCTTCAAGAGGTAGTCACTGGAAATGGTCTTCCAACAGTCTTAAAGGAGTTCCCAGAGATGCTTAGCACTTGTTGGCCCTTTTGCCTGCACTCTGCGGTCCAGCTCACCCCAAACCATCTCGATTGGGTTCTGGTCTGGTGACAGTGGAGGCCAGGTCATCTGGTGTAGCACCCCATCACTCTCCTTCTTGGTCAAATAGCCCTTACACAGCCTGGAGGTGTGTTTGGGGTCATTATCCTGTTGAAAAATAAATGATGATCCAACTAAATGCAAACCAGATGGAATAGCATGCCGCTGCAAGATGCTGTGGTAGCCATGCTCATAGAATCATAGAATCGTAGAGTTGGAAGGGACCTCCTGGGCCATCTGGTCCAACCCCCTTCTCAAAGCAGGATTCGCTAAATCCTCCCAGTCCAGCCTCTGTTTGAAGACTTCCAATTGAAAGAGAACTCACCACCTCTCGTGGCAGTCTGTTCCACTCATTGATCACTCTAACTGTCAAAAAGTTTTTTCTAATATCTAATCTGTGTCTCCTCCTATTCAGTTTCATCCCATTGCTTCTAGTCTTTCCTTGCGCAAATGAGAATAAAGATGATCCTTCTACAATGTGACAGCCCTTGAGATATTTGTAGACAGCTATTAAGTTTCCTCTCAGTCTTCTCTTTTGCAAGCTAAAATTCCCAAATCCTGCAACCTTTCCTTATAAGACAGGGTTTGCAGACCAGTCACCATTCTGGTCACTCTTTTCTGAACTTGCTCCAGTTTGTTGATGTCTTTTTAAATTGAGGCACCCAAAACTGGACACAGTATTCCAGATGAGGTCTGACCAAAGAGGAGTAGAGGGCAATAATGACTTCATGTGATCTAGACTGTATGCTTCTGTTAATACATCCTAGAATTGCATTTGCCTTTTTTGCTGCTGCATCACACTGTTGACTCATAGTCAGTCTGTGATCTATTAGTATACCCAAGTCTTTTTCACATGTGCTGTTGCTTATCCCTATTACTCCCATTCTGTATATGCTTCTTTCATTTTTATTGCCCAGATGTAGTACTTTGCATTTTTCCCTGTTCAAAACCATTCTGTTAGTTGCTGCCCACTGCTCCAGTTTATTTACAGTGGGGCAAAAAAGTATTTAGTCAGTCAGCAATAGTGCAAGTTCCACCACTTAAAAAGATGAGAGGCGTCTGTAATTTACATCATAGGTAGACCTCAACTATGGGAGACAAACTGAGAAAAAAAAATCCAGAAAATCACATTGTCTGTTTTTTTTTCATTTTATTTGCATATTATGGTGGAAAATAAGTATTTGGTCAGAAACAAGCAATCAAGATTTCTGGCTCTCACAGACCTGTAACTTCTTCTTTAAGAGTCTCCTCTTTCCTCCACTCATTACCTGTAGTAATGGCACCTGTTTAAACTTGTTATCAGTATAAAAAGACACCTGTGCACACCCTCAAACAGTCTGACTCCAAACTCCACTATGGTGAAGACCAAAGAGCTGTCAAAGGACACCAGAAACAAAATTGTAGCCCTGCACCAGGCTGGGAAGACTGAATCTGCAATAGCCAACCAGCTTGGAGTGAAGAAATCAACTGTGGGAGCAATAATTAGAAAATGGAAGACATACAAGACCACTGATAATCTCCCTCGATCTGGTGCTCCACGCAAAATCCCACCCCGTGGGGTCAGAATGATCACAAGAACGGTGAGCAAAAATCCCAGAACCACGCGGGGGGACCTAGTGAATGAACTGCAGAGAGCTGGGACCAATGTAACAAGGCCTACCATAAGTAACACACTACGCCACCATGGCCTCAGATCCTGCAGTGCCAGACGTGTCCCACTGCTTAAGCCTGTACATGTCCGGGCCCGTCTGAAGTTTGCTAGAGAGCATTTGGATGATCCAGAGGAGTTTTGGGAGAATGTCCTATGGTCTGATGAAACCAAACTGGAACTGTTTGGTAGAAACACAACTTGTCGTGTTTGGAGGAAAAAGAATACTGAGTTGCATCCATCAAACACCATACCTACTGTAAAGTATGGTGGTGGAAACATCATGCTTTGGGGCTGTTTCTCTGCAAAGGGGCCAGGACGACTGATCCGGGTACATGAAAAAATGAATGGGGCCATGTATCGTGAGATTTTGAGTGCAAACCTCCTTCCATCAGCAAGGGCATTGAATATGAAACGTGGCTGGGTCTTTCAACATGACAATGATCCAAAGCACATCGCCAGGGCAACGAAGGAGTGGCTTCGTAAGAAGCATTTCAAGGTCCTGGAGTGGCCTAGCCAGTCTCCAGATCTCAACCCTATAGAAAACCTTTGGAGGGAGTTGAAAGTCCGTGTTGCCAAGCGAAAAGCCAAAAACATCACTGCTCTAGAGGAGATCTGCATGGAGGAATGGGCCAACATACCAACAACAGTGTGTGGCAACCTTGTGAAGACTTACAGAAAACGTTTGACCTCAGTCATTGCCAACAAAGGATATATCACAAAGTATTGAGATGAAATTTTGTTTCTGACCAAATACTTATTTTCCACCATAATATGCAAATAAAATGAAAAAAAAACAGACAATGTGATTTTCTGGATTTTTTTTTCTCAGTTTGTCTCCCATAGTTGAGGTCTACCTATGATGTAAATTACAGACGCCTCTCATCTTTAAGTGGTGGAACTTGCACTATTGCTGACTGACTAAATACTTTTTTGCCCCACTGTATATCTTTTTGAATCCTCTCTCTCTCTTCTCTAGTATTAGCTATCCCTCCTAGCTTTGTGTCATCAGCAAATTTAATCAGTTTACTCTCAATTCCTTCATCTAAATCGTTGATAAAGATGTTGAACAATACAGGGCCCAGGACAGAGCCCTGTGGTACCCCACTTGAGACATTCTTCCAACTGGATGTGCAGCCATTTACGACCACTCTTTACATAGTAACATAGTAACATAGTTTTGAAGGCTGAAGGAAGACCTTATATCCATCTAGTTCAGCCTATTTTTAGTGCAGCTGTTTCTGCATTGATGATCCTGGGGAAGGCAAAAAACCCACAGAGTAGAAGCCAATTTTCTCCATAGGGAAAAAAATTCCTTCTCCTAAGCTGGGTTAACCATCTACTTATTATATTATGTTATTCGTAACCTTCTGTACTGTTACTCACAAGAAAAGCATTCATTCCTTTCTTAAATTCATTCAGTGAGTTGGCCATCACCACTTCCTCAGGAAGAGAATTCAAGAGCCTCACTGCTTTTACCGTGAAGAACACTCTTCTATGCTGGTGCAGAAACAGTGGAAGCCCCAAAATTCTAACTCCAACCCTAACCCCAACACACAATAAACCCTAGTCCCAACCCTAACCCTAACCATAATCCTAACCCCTACACACCCCTAACTATTACTCTAACCACAAACCTAACCCTAACACACCCCAAACCCTAATCGCAACCTTACCCGTAATTCCAACCATAAACACAACCCTACCTTTAGCCGAACCCTAATTTTAGGCCAACCCTAACTTTAGCCCAACCCTAGCCCCAACCCTAACCTTAACCCTAACTCCTACCCTAACCCTAGCTCAAACCTAACCCTTGCCTAACCCTAACGGAAAAATGGAAATAAATAATTTTATTTTATTTTATTATTTTTAGCTTACTAAGGGGGTGATAAAGGGGGGTTTGATTTACTATTTTTTTTATTTTGATCACTGTGATAGGGTCTATCACAGTGATCAAAATGAACCAATAAGAAGAATTTCCTATTGTTGCTGGGTGCCGGCCGGCAGATCTCGGCAGGCGCACTAGGCATGCGCCCGACATTTTCTTTCCAGAAGAAGACGCTGAAGGCCGAGGGACATCATGGGGATGCAGGAGGGTCCAAGGACACCGGAGGTACCAGGGGAATCAGGGGACCCCATTTCTCTCTCCTCTAATGTGCGATCACATCAGAGGAGAGATATATTAATTGGGAAATCGGACTTTTGTTTTGCCGTTGCGTTATTCCGTGAATACCGGAGCCGAGACCCCTGAAAAATTCCAACGCTGGGGGGCGCTATACACTTATTTCTCAGCAGCATTAAAAAACGGCACTGAGATTTAAGTACACTTAACTGCCACCATTAAAAGGCGTATCGGCGGTCATTAAGGGGTTAAGCAGTGGTGGAGGATGAGATATGGAGCCTGAAATTCAAAAGTACAAAACATTGTTACCATCTTTTTGGATTTGTTACTACCCTAATAAAGCAGGGGATGACAAACATTGCCCGTGCAGCTGCATAAGGACCTAAGTGGTAAGGGAGCACAGTTCCACTTGCAGAGCTGCAGGCAGCTTCTGCCACAGACAGATAAAGGGGTGCATTATGATGAACAGTTGTTAGACTGCAAAGATCCCATTTACTGTTCTTGCACATGGTTCCTCTTTTGTCTGTGTGTGTCCATGGAAAGTATGTTTTTCTGGCCTGAATGCAATTCTTTATGGATTTCATAATGTGCCTTAATCATATTTGCCATCTTAAATAATCTGTTGTACTTCCAAAAGAGAAGCCAAGTCTCCTAGCCGGTTAGGCAAGTCTTCCTAAATGCCTTCAAGCATTGGCCATTGTGGGGAGCTTGCTGCATAAGTATTTATAACGTTTCCACTGATTTCAAAAGCTTCTATGAAAATATGTATGCTATGAGCTCCCCCTCGTGCTATATGCATGCAGTCAGAATTGTATAATCATGTTCAGGAGCTATAAATTATTGTTTCTACTGCTATTACTGATTTAGGAGTCATATTGAAAGCATTATTTCCAATATAGGTATATAATTATAGAAGGATAGGGAAAATGAAGGGAGGTCAGCTCACCAGTCTCGGTTGCGATCCATAATCCTCCTGCGCACGGAGTCACCTTGATCAGGGGTGTTGACTGAAGCAAAATAAAGGATGGAATCTCCAGCGCTGGACTTCAGTTAAAAATACATCATTTATTGTAAATTCTTAAAATCGAACAGAAAAAAGTATGGATAAGGACATACAGGCAGATGGGGTCTCTGGTGGTCTCCAACCAACGCGTTTCGACCTAGAGGGTCTTACTCATGGTTCACACTAGACCAATACTGACGACTACAAATAGTACAAAAACTAGTAAATCACAGGTGTTGGACAAAAGAATTAATGAAAATAGGGAGTATCCCTACCAGTTAACTCTTGCAAACACTCAGCCTAATGTGGAGCTGAAACAAAAACTTGACGGAAAAACAGGAAAAAAAAAAGAAACTAATAAAAAAATATCATAAGAATATAATAACAATCACAAAAATTATCAGAATAACCAGAATTGAATAGGACTAAGTAGAATGTAAATATACAGAAGAAAATATCAATCTAATTGCAATATTAAATCAAGTCGTTTGTTCAGACCTAATGGTACTCTTGTATTTAATTTAAAAATCCAAAAGGATTCACGATTTAATAATTTTCTCCTGAAATCACCTCCCCTAGTAGATCTATAGACTTTCTCTATTGCTATAATTTTGAGACTATCAGTTTTACCTCCATGAACAGTTTTACAATGATAAGAAACTGCTGAAATATTATAATTACTACTAGTAGCTTCTGACAAGTGTTTCCTAATTCTCTTTTTAAGAGGTCCTATTGTGCAGCCTACATATTGTAGGTTACAAAAAACGCATTCAATAACATATATTACTCCTTCTGAATTACAATTTATGTGAGACTGAATAGGGTATGATATGCCAGTAACACTAGAAGTGAATCTGCTGGTTTTAACCACATAATTGCAGACTTTACAGGGATGATGTCCACATTTGGAAAAGCCTTTATATGACAACCAAGTATTTTTAGTTCTCCTATTGCTGATAAAAAGACTGGGGGATAAGATATCGCTCAAAGCAGGAGCTTTCCTGGCTATGTATCGTATCTGGGTATTGTCCAGAATTTGACCAAGTTTATTATCATTGTGTAAAATAGGTAAATATTTTTTGACAATGTCCGTTATCTTATTGAATTGTGGACTGTACATGGTAGAAAAACTAACTATAGGACGGTCATGATTATTGCAGGAGGCCCGTGTGCGATTCTTTTTCTTGTTAGCAGTAACTCCAGTGTGTACAAGGCTCAAAGGAGATTCATTCAGCAGGGTGTGTCTATCGATCCTGCTGACAATATTATCAGCTTTCCTTAGCATCCAATTAGCATATCCTCTGTCCTTAAGTCTAGAGAGGGTTTTGTTTGATTCTTTAGCAAATGTTATAGGTGAACTACAATTTCTTTTTAACCTAATTAATTCTCCCACTGGAATGTTTTTAACCACGTGCTTGGGGTGACAAGAATAAGCTTGTAAAATTGAATTTGTATCTGTGGGTTTTCTGAAAGGAAAAACGCAGACCTTTTGGTTGTCAGAATTCACAGACAAAGTCACATCCAGATAACTGATAGAAAAATCCGACACTGTAAATGTAAATGAAAGATTAAAATCATTCATATTAATATAGCTAATGAAATCAGTAATCCCTGAGATGTCTCCCTTCCAAATCAAAATCAGGTCATCTATAAAGCGGCCATATAGTTGCATATTTTGTGAAAAGGGATTATTGTTACATAAGATATATTTCTCTTCCCAAACAGCTACTGTAATATTAGCTAAAGCTGGGGAACATTTACCCCCCCATACTTACTCCTTGTTTTTGTAAGAAAAAAATTCCATCAAATGAAAAATAATTATGTGAGAGAAGAAAGGAAACTGCATCCACAATGAAGGATTGAATTTCTATCACATATGTGCTATATTTGTCCAAAAAGAATGTGAGACTAGAGATAATCACATTGTGTGGTATGGACGGGTATAAACCCACCACATCACAAGTAATCCATGAATATTCTGGTGACCAATGATAATCATCCAAGGCAGAGATTAACATTTTGGTGTCTCTGATATATCCTGGAAGATCAATGACCAAAGGTTGTAGGTAATGATCAACCCACTCTGCCAATTTCTCTGAAAAAGACCCTATCCCCGAAATTATAGTTCTAAAGGGGGGGGGAACAAATCCTTGTGGATTTTAGGAAACGCATGATAAATGGGAATCACAGGGTTCTTAATATTAACATAATCATAAATTTTCTGTGTTATGGCCCCTGTGACTAAACCATCGTTTAATAATTTTGACAAATCACACTGAAATTTACACGTGGGATCACTAGAAATCTTGGAATAGGTAGCAGAATCATTCATTTAGCTAATATTACAGTAGCTGTTTGGGAAGAGAAATATATCTTATGTAACAATAATCCCTTTTCACAAAATATACAACTATATGGCCGCTTTATAGATGACCTGATTTTGATTTGGAAGGGAGACATCTCAGGGATTAGTGATTTCATTAGCTATATTAATATGAATGATTTTAATCTTTCATTTACATTTACAGTGTCGGATTTTTCTATCAGTTATTTGGATGTGACTTTGTCTGTGAATCCTGACAGCCAAAAGGTCTGCGTTTTTCCTTTCAGAAAACCCACAGATACAAATTCAATTTTACAAGCTTATTCTTGTCATCCCAAGCATGTGGTTAAAAACATTCCAGTGGGAGAATTAATTAGGTTAAAAAGAAATTGTAGTTCACCTATAACATTTGCTAAAGAATCAAACAAAACCCTCTCTAGACTTAAGGACAGATGATATGCTAATTGGATGCTAAGGAAAGCTGATAATATTGTCAGCAGGATTGATAGACACACCCTGCTGAATGAATCTCCTTTGAGCCTTGTACACACTGGAGTTACTGCTAACAAGAAAAAGAATCGCACACGGGCCCCCTGTAATAATTATGACCGTCCTATAGTTAGTTTTTCTACCATGTACAGTCCACAATTCAATAAGATAACGGACATTGTCAAAAAATATTTACCTATTTTACACAATGATAATAAACTTGGTCAAATTCTGGACAATACCCAGATACGATACATAGCCAGGAAAGCTCCTGCTTTGAGCGATATCTTATCCCCCAGTCTTTTTATCAGCAATAGGAGAACTAAAAATAATACTTGGTTGTCATATAAAGGCTTTTCCAAATGTGGACATCATCCCTGTAAAGTCTGCAATTATGTGGTTAAAACCAGCAGATTTACTTCCAGTGTTACTGGCATATCATACCCTATTCAGTCTCACATAAATTGTAATTCAGAAGGAGTAATATACACTCACTGGCCACTTTATTAGGTACACCTGTCCAACTGTGTGTTAAGACTTAATTTCTAATCAGCCAATCACATGGCGGCAACTCAGTGCATTTAGGCATGTAGACATGGTCAAGACAATCTCCTGCAGTTCAAACCGAGCATCAGTATGGGGAAGAAAGGTGATTTGAGTGCCTTTGAACGTGGCATGATTGTTGGTGCCAGAAGGGCTGGTCTGAGTATTTCAGAAACTGCTGATCTACTGGGATTTTCACGCACAACCATCTCTAGGGTTTACAGAGAATGGTCCGAAAAAGAAAAAAAATCCAGTGAGCGGCAGTTCTGTGGCCGGAAATGCCTTGTTGATGCCAGAGGTCAGAGGAGAATGGGCAGACTGGTTCGAGCTGATAGAAAGGCAACAGTGACTCAAATTGCCACCCGTTACAACCAAGGTAGGCAGAAGAGCATCTCTGAACGCACAGTGCGTCGAACTTTGAGGCAGATGGGCTACAGCAGCAGAAGACCACACTGGGTACCACTCCTCTCAGCTAAGAACAGGAAACTGAGGCTACAATTTGCACAAGCTCATCGAAATTGGACAGTAGAAGATTGGAAAAACGTTGCCTGGTCTGATGAGTCTCGATTTCTGCTGCGACATTCGGATGGTAGGGTCAGAATTTGGCGTAAACAACATGAAAGCATGGATCCATCCTGCCTTGTATCAACGGTTCAGGCTGGTGGTGGTGGTGTCATGGTGTGGGGAATTTTTTCTGGGCACTCTTTGGGCCCCTTGGTACCAATTGAGCATTGTTGCAACGCCACAGCCTACCTGAGTATTGTTGCTGACCATGTCCATCCCTTTATGACCACAATGTACCCAACATCTGATGGCTACTTTCAGCAGGATAATGCGCCATGTCATAAAGCTCGAATCATCTCAGATTGGTTTCTTGAACATGACAATGAGTTCACTGTACTCAAATGGCCTCCTCAGTCACCAGATCTCAATCCAATAGAGCATCTTTGGGATGTGGTGGAACGGGAGATTCGCATCAGGGATGTGCAGCTGACAAATCTGCGCCAACTGTGTGATGCCATCATGTCAATATGGTCCAAAATCTCTGAGGAATGCTTCCAGCACCTTGTTGAATCTCTGCCACGAAGAATTGAGGCAGTTCTGAAGGCAAAAGGGGGTCCAACCCCTTACTAGCATGGTGTACCTAATAAAGTGGCCAGTGAGTGTATGTTATTGAATGCGTTTTTTGTAACCTACAATATGTAGGCTGCACAATAGGACCTCTTAAAAAGAGAATTAGGAAACACTTGTCAGAAGCTACTAGTAGTAATTATAATATTTCAGCAGTTTCTTATCATTGTAAAACTGTTCATGGAGGTAAAACTGATAGTCTCAAAATTATAGCAATAGAGAAAGTCTATAGATCTACTAGGGGAGGTGATTTCAGGAGAAAATTATTAAATCGTGAATCCTTTTGGATTTTTTAATTAAATACAAGAGTACCATTAGGTCTGAACAAACGACTTGATTTAATATTGCAATTAGATTGATATTTTCTTCTGTATATTTACATTCTACTTAGTCCTATTCAATTCTGGTTATTCTGATAATTTTTGTGATTGTTATTATATTCTTATGATATTTTTTTATTAGTTTCTTTTTTTTTTTTTTTTCCTGTTTTTCCGTCAAGTTTTTGTTTCAGCTCCACATTAGGCTGAGTGTTTGCAAGAGTTAACTGGTAGGGATACTCCCTATTTTCATTAATTCTTTTGTCCAACACCTGTGATTTACTAGTTTTTGTACTATTTGTAGTCGTCAGTATTGGTCTAGTGTGAACCATGAGTAAGACCCTCTAGGTCGAAACGCGTTGGTTGGAGACCACCAGAGACCCCATCTGCCTGTATGTCCTTATCCATACTTTTTTCTGTTCGATTTTAAGAATTTACAATAAATGATGTATTTTTAACTGAAGTCCAGCGCTGGAGATTCCATCCAATATAGGTATATGGGTCAACTCTCTTGACCTTTTATGTGCTGTAAATACAGTTGTGTTAAAAAGTGTTTGCCCCTTCCTGATTTCCTATTCTTTTGCATGTTTGTCACCCGTAAATGTTTCAGATCACTAACAAATTTAAATATTAGGCAAAGATAACACGAGTTAACACAAAATGCAGTTTTTAAATGAAGGTCTTTATAATTAAGTGAAAAAGAAATACAACTCTACAGGGCATTGTGTGAAAAAGTGATTGCCCCCTAAACCTAATAACTGGTTGGGCCACACTTAGCAGCAACAACTGCAATCAAGCATTTGCTATAACTGGCAATGAGTCTTTTACAACATTCTGGAAGAATATTGGACCACTAATCTTTGCAGAATTGTTGCAATTCAGCCACATTGGAAGGATTCATAGCATGTACCGATTTATAAGGTAATGGCAAAGCATCTCAATCCAATTAAGGTCAGGACTTTGACTAGGCCACTCTAAAGTCTTAATTTTGTTTTTCTTAAGTCAATTATAAGTGGACATACTAGTGTGTTTTGGATCATTGTCCTGCTGCATAACTCAAGTGCGCTTCAATTTGAGGTCATGAACAGATGGCCAGACATTCTTCTTTAGGATTTTTTTGGTAAACCTCAGAATTCTTGGTTACATTTACCACAGCAAGTCTTCAAGGTCCTGAAGCAGCAAAACAGTCCCAGACCATCTCACTACCACCACCATATTTTACTGTTGGTATAATGTTACTTTTCCCT
The DNA here is from genome assembly GCF_039654945.1 of Dendrobates tinctorius. Lineage (NCBI taxonomy): Eukaryota > Metazoa > Chordata > Amphibia > Anura > Dendrobatidae > Dendrobates > Dendrobates tinctorius. The sequence continues at coordinate 24,425,977 of NW_027361960.1, read as the reverse complement.
TTTCAGAAATGCTGTGTTACTTTTACGCCAGATGTAATGGGACATACACCTTCTAAAATTGTTAACTTTTGTCTCGTCAGTCCACAGAGTATTCTCCCAAAAGTCTTGTGGATCATCAAGATGTTTTCTGGCAAAACTGAGAAAAGCCTTTATGTTCTTATCGCTCAGCAGTATTTTTCATCTTGGAACTCTGCCATGCAAAACATTTTTACCCAGTCTCTTTCTTATGGTAGAGTCTTGAACACTGAACTTAACTGAGTGAGGTCTCCAGTTCTTTGGCTGTTGTTGTGGGATCTTTTGTGACCTCTTGGATGAGTCATCACTGCGCTCTTTGGGCAATTTTGGCCTGCTGGCAACTCCTGCGAAGGTTCACCATTGTTCCATGTTTTCACCATTTCTGGATAATGGGTCGCACAGTGGTTCGATGAAGTCCCAAAGCTTCAGAAATGGCTTTATAACCTTTTCAGACTGATAGATCTCAATTACTTTGTTTCACATTTCTTCCAGAATTTCTTTGGATCGTGGCATGATGCTTTTGAGTATCTTTTGGTCTACTTCACTTTGTCAGGCAGGTCCGATTTAAGTGATTTCTTGATTGAGAACACGCATGGCAGTAATCAGGCCTGCGTGTGGCTAGGGAATTTAAACTCAGCTTACCTAAGATGGGATAAACCAGATATTTTATGTTTCAAGGGGGAGGGGGGGAAACACTTTTTTCACACAGGGCCCTGTGGATTCGGATTTTTTTCCCATAATAATAATAAAGATCTTAATTTAAAAACTACATTTTGTGTTTACTTGTGTTATCTTTGCATAATATTTAAATTTATTTGATATGAAACATTTAAGTGTGACAAACATGCAAAAGAACAGGAAATCAGGAAGGGGGCAAACACTTTTTTAAACAACTGTATCTCTTCAGACAATCCTATTTCACCTTCTTCATGACCTCACTAACCAAACAACTGTATATATTCAATGTATAAAATAAGTATTTGATATATTGCAGAGTTTGTAAGTTTTGACACCTACAAAAAATGGAGAGGTCTGTAATTTTCATCATAGGTATCATAGGTACTCTTCAACTGTGAAAGACAGATTCTAAGAATAAAAAACAGAAAATCACATTGTATGATTTGTACATAATTAATTTGCGTTTTATTGCATGAAATAAGTATTTGATACAATGGAAAAACAGAACTTAATATTTGGTACAGAAACCTTTGTTTCCAATTTCAGATGTCAGACATTTCTTGCAGGTCTTGATCAAGTGTGCACACACTGCAGCAATGATTTTGGCCCACTCCTCCATATAGATCTTCCAGAGAGCTTACAGGTTTCTGAGCTGTTGCTGGGTAAATTGAGTTTCAGCTCCATCCAAAGATTTTCTAATGAGTTTAGGTTTTGTAGACTGGCTAGGCCACTCCAGGTCTTGAAATGCCTTTTATGGAGCCACTCCTTAGTTGCCCTATTTGTGTGTCTTGGGTCATTTTCATGCTGGAAGACCCAGAAATGACTCATCTTCAATGTTCATACTGAGGGAAGGAGGTTGTTGGCCAAAATCTCACAATACAATACCCCATCCATTCTCCCTTCAATCCGGTGCAGTCGTCCTGCTCACTTTGCAGAAAAGCACACCCAAAGTATGATGTTTTCTCCACCATGCCTCAAAGTTGGGACGCAGGTCTTGGGGTTGTACTCTTCTTTCTTCTTCCTCCAAACACAGCAAAGTGGAGTTGATACTAAAGAGTTCTATTTTAATCTCATCTGATCACATGACCTTCTCCCATACCTCCTCTGGATCATCCATAATGGTCATTGTCAAACTTCAAAATGGTCGTGAACATGTACTGGTGTGAGCAGGGGGACATTGCATGCCCTGAATGATTTTTATCAATGATGATGTAGTGTGTGACTAACATTTATGTTTGAAACTGTAGACCACTTCCCCATGTGTAGTTCTGGGTTGATTCTTGACCTTTCTCAGAATCATCCTTACTTCACTAGGTGAGATGTTACATGAAGCCCTAGACTGAGGAAGTCTGGTAGTCATCTTGTGTTTCTTCCATTTTCTAATAATTGTGCCAGTTGCCTCCTCTCAAAGGTGCTAGCCTACTATCCTGTAGCCCATCCCAGCCTTATGCAGGTCTGCACCTGGTGTCTTAGGAAAGCTCTTTGCCATGGTGGAGAGGTTGGAGTATGATTGAATGTGTGGACAGGTGTCTTTTATACAAGTAATGAGTACAAACAGGTGCAATTAATACAGGTAAGGAGTGAAACTAACGGGTCTCGAGAGCAAGAATTCTTGCTGGTTGGTAGGTGATCAAACACTTATTTTGTGCAATAAAAAGCAAATTAATTACAGTATGTTAAAATTATACAATGTGATTTTCTGCATTTTTTTGAGATTCTGGCTCTCACTGTTGAAGTATACCTACCATGCAAAATTACAGACCTCTGCATTCTTTTTGGATGGCAAAACTTGCAATATCGTCAGTGTATCAAATACATATTTTCCCCACTGTGTACACTATATCTGTGCATACATTTGTTTTTGTTAAAAAGCTGAAAGATCATTAACCCCTTTCAGACATCGGGCGTAAATTTACGCAGATGTCGGACTCCCTCTCTTTGATGTGTGCTGTTTTGAACAGCTGACATTTGCCCAAAATAGCTGCAGGTGGACCGCAATCCACCCTTGGCTATTAACCCGTTAAATGCCGCTGTCAAACTCTGACAGTGGCATTCAACTTGCTGTTATCAGCTCATTTTCTGCTCCACCAGTTTAGAGTTCTCCTTCCGTTCTTTCTCTGGTGGTGACAGGAGGTAGTGAGGTTGGTTTAATTGATAGTGATCTGCCACCTGGTGAGGAGGATAACGATTGGATCTCTGGAGTATCAGACTGGATATAAGGCAGCCGACGCCCTATCCTGGTGCTCGTGATTCAGTCTGCTTCTCAGGTCTTGGACTCAGCTCTGTTCCAGTCTTCTCAAGTTAAGTTTGTTTTTGCCAATGCTCACACTTGCTCTTGTTGGTCAATTCAGTTTTTTGTGTGGTCAGCCAGCCCGGCTGGGCTGTGCTGAATTTCCACTCTTATTTATCTGTATTTGCCAATTTGCTTTATTTTTGTCCCTTATTAGATTGGCCTCTTTTTGCTCTATCTCAGAATATTTCAGAGTGCTGATATAGTTGGAGAAGTCTAGTGACTTCAGAGTTAATTTTGCTATCAGATGTGTTGGACATTATTTTTGGTAGGGTTTTTGGCAGATTGCAGACAGTGTCTTTCCTTTCCTGTCCTTTCTAGTTAGTTTGGCCCCATCTCTTGCTCAGCCTATTTTCCTGCCTTTGTATGTGTTTTCATCTTGTTTCACCGTCAATACATGTGGGGGGCTGACTTTTCTTTGGGGTCTGCTCTGGGGCAGTTAGTTTTCCTCTTTTCCTGCTTTAGGCTTATTTAGCTCTCCGGTTGTGACGAGGCGTCTAGGACCAATGTAGGAACGCTCCACGACTGCTGCTAGTTGCATGGTTAGAATCAGGGATCTGCAGTCTGCATAGTTACCAACCTCTCTGGTTTTCTGAGACTTAGCTTGTGTTGTTTTTTTTCCTCGGCGACCAATTCATAACAACTTGCGCTTCCAGCCATCTGGCCGGAAATCCGCCTATCAGTGACCCCTGTCATGTGATCATGGCTCACCGATAGGTTGGCATGACAACCAGAGAGGTCTCCTGGAGACCTCTATGGTTGTCACTGCCAGATTGCTATGAGCGCCACCCAGTGGTCGGCACTCATAGCAAGTCAGCAATTCTGCTACATGCAGGCGATCTGATCATCGCCTGTATGTAGCACAGCCAATCAGATTATGGCAGCTTCTTGCCTCCCATGGCGACTATTGAAGCATGCCAAAAGTTAAAAAAAAATGCTTTTATAAATATAAAAAAATTAAAAAAACATAAAAGTTCAAATCACCCCCCTTTCGCTCCAATCAAAATAAAACAATAAAAAAATCAAACATACACAAATTTGGTATCTTCGCGTTCAGAATGGCACAATCTATCAATAAAAAAAGGATTCACCTGATCGCTAAACCCCTTAGTGGGAAAAAGTCAAACATCAGAATTATGTCTTTTTGGTGCCGCAACATTGCATTAAAATGCAATCTGCACCAAAATGGCGATCTGCACCAAAATGGTATCCTTAAAAACGTTAGCGCAACATGCAAACGATAAACCTTCACTCAACCCGAGATCACGGCAAATGGAGACGCTACGGGTATCGTAAAATGGCACAATTTTTTTTTTAACAAAGTTTGGAATTTTTTTCACCACTTAGCTAAAAAAAGAACCTACACATGTTTGGTGTCTGTGAACTTGTAATAACCTGGAGAATTATAATGGCAGGTCAATTTTAGAATTTAGTGAACATGGTGAAAAAAACCCCCAAAAAAACAAATGTGGGATTGCACTTTTTTTGCAATTTCACCACATTTTGAATTTGTTTTCCATTTTCTAGTACACAATATATTAAAACCAATGGTGTTGATCAAACTTAAAACTCGTCTTGCTAAAAACAAGCCCTCACATGGCCATATTGACCGAAAAATAAAAATGATTATATCAAAATTCGTCCAAAAACTCAAACACAAACTGGCACTTCAAAGTATGAATGGAAAAACTAAACCTTATATCATCAAGTAGCCGAAAAAAGAGATCCAGTATAATTGATTAAAAATTCAATATTGATTAATATATATTAAAAAATAGATTAAAACAACAAAAATGCCCAGCATGAGGTAATGAAAACACCATATAAATTCAGTCACCATAAATAGGATAAATATGCCCTAGGAATCAATAAATTATTTAAACAGCAGGGCTACAGCAATAAATGTATGGATACTATGCCAATATGGAAAAGTACTTAATGTCACATGATTATAGTATCATATATACCTAAATCCCATATATAGCATATCCTAATACCTACAATAACAATCCCTATCTATATACAATCAATTGTATGCAAATCATGTAAGTGAATAAACCATGGATATCAATCCTAAAAAAAGGTATCCGGATAGCAGGTAAGACATATAAAGAGCCCGAATGCTAAATTACCTCAAATAACAGGACAGCAGTGACTCAGAGTGGTGTGACCTCCTCCACCCCAACGCACAATTCGCACTAGCTTCTTCCGGGCAGGTGATGAGCAGTGCCTTGTTTTCTCCACATGTAAGTATGAGAACAGGGTCATGGGTACCTGTCCTGTGCCGGGTCCAGAACTGCCAGGGCTGTCTCCTCTGTTGTCTGGGGGAAAGAGTAAGAGACCGGACAGACCTTTGCACTTGGAAGCAGGGGTGTGGCTAAGGGGCAGCAGCTACAGCTCTCGTGGAAGCAGTTAATCTTGGTGGGAACAGATGGCGCACAACAGAGAGAGAAGAGAGCTCCATCTCTCGAGTACCGGGACTGCACTGGCCAGCATCCGTTTACGCCCGTCGTCACCAGTGGGGATTCCAGAGAGAGAAGTGTAGTGTGCCCGGTAACTGCCAGAGAGCAATGTGCCATGTGCTTCGTGATTGTGAGTACAGCACTCGTGCCGCATAGAGAAAACCAGGTAGTGGACAGACATTTATGGCCTACCTTGCCAGTTCATACATGCCCTTTCATGTTGGACCCTGACAGTGCTGCGGCCTTGTTTGTTCCGTCCGCACATGCTTATGAACTAGGGGCTCAGCAAAAGGTGCCGTAGAATGACCACTGCTGCCAGAAGACTGACCGCCATTACCAGCAGGACCTTCTTGGACAAGCACCGCACCAGCCGTTGTTGGCATTACTAACTCCCAAGTATTATCTACAGTCTGAGAAACTTCTGACACGAGAAGTGTGCAAAAGAACTGCTGTTACCTTGTTCATTAACTCTGCCTATCTTTTGCAATTGAACTGTTAATTGCCTCGTTTATCCATTCATCTCCCTGCAAGGAGTTAACCCCCTGTTCAATTAAAATGGTTAAAATTGTTAACCCTTGCTCTGCCTCCTGTCACTGCATCCCTACCCTGCTCACACACACATACCGCTTAGAATTATCACCAAAAAGTTCTATTTTCGTCTCATCAGACCAGAGAATCTGTTGGGCCACTCTGCCATAAAGGCCTGACTAGTGAAGGGCTGCAGTCATAGTTGAGTTTGTGGAACTTTCTCCCATCTCCTTACTGCATCTGTGGAGCTCAGCCACAGTGCTCTTGGGGTTCTTCTTTACCTCTATCACCAAAGCTCTTCTCCCACCATTGCTCAGTTTGGCTGGACAGCTAGGTCTTGGAAGACTTCTGGTGGTCCCAAACTTCTTCCATTTAAGGATTATGGGGGCGACTGTGCTCTCAGGAACCTTGAGTACTGCAGAAATTCTTTTGTAACCTTGGCCAGATGTGTGCCTTGCCACAATTCTGTCTCTGAGCTCCTTGGCCAGTTCCTTTGACCTCATGATTCTCATTTGGTCTGACATGCACTGTCAGCTGTGAGGTCTTATATATACAGGTGTGTGCCTTTACAAATCAAGCCCTATCAGTTTAATTAAACAGAGCTGGTCTCCAATGAAGAAGTAGAACCATCTTAAGGAGGATCACAAGGAAATGTTACTTAAATATGAGTGTCTGAGCAAAGGGTCTGAATACTTATGACCATGTGATATTTCAATTTTTGTTTTTTAATAAATTTGCACAAATGTCTACATTTCTGTTTTTTTCAGTCAAGATGGGGTGCAGAGTGTACATTAATGAGAAAAAAATGAACTTTTTTGAATTTACCAAATGGCTGCAATGAAACAAAGAGTGAAAAATTTAAAGGGGTCTGAATACTTTCCGTACCCACTGTAGTACTTTGCATTTTTCCCTGTTAAAAACCATTCTGTTAGTTGTTGCCCACTGCTCTAGTTTATTTATTTCTTTTTGAATTCTCTCTCTCATTTCTCTAGTATTAGCTATCCCTCCTAGCTTTGTGTCATCAGCAAATTTAATCAGTTTACCCTCAATTCCTTCATCTAAATCATTGATAAAAATGTTGAACAATACAGGGTCCAGGACAGAGCCCTGTGGTACCCCACTTGAGACATTCTTCCAACCGGATGTGCAGCCATTTACGACCACTCTTTGGATCGGATCACTAAGCCAGTTATGAATCCACCTAACAGTTGCCTTGTCCATTCCATACTTAGTAATTTTTTCAATAAGGATTGGGTGAGATACTTTGTCAAATGCTTTGCTGAAGTCAAATTATGCTTTATCTAAAGCATTTCCCTGATCCACCCAGTCAGTGATACTGTCATAGAAGGAAATTAAGTTAGTCTGACATGACTTATTAGTTAGAAACCCATGCTGACTCTGGTTAATCACTTCATTCTTATCCAAGTACTTACATACATGTTTAATATTTTGTTCAAAGATCTTTCTTGTTCAAAGATTATGGAGAATGCTTCAAAAATTTCTTCTGCTATCTCCTTCAGTACTCTGGGGTGTAATTCATCTGAACCTGGAGACTTGAATTCATTTATGTTAGCTAAGTGTTTCCTCACTATCTTTTCGTTTATAGATATCCTAGATTCTTCTATTTGTTAAATAGGACAGTGAATATCAGTTCATGTTACATTTCCTTTCTGAGAGAAAACAGATGCATAATAGGAATTTAAAATTCGGACTTCTCAACTTCCTTTCTTACCATTTCATCATTTTCATCCTGTAAAAATCCTATAGCATCTTTGACTTTTCTTTTACTTTTGAGATATCCCCAAAATACTTTTTTATTGCTTTTGACATCTCTTGCAAGCCTTTATTCATTGCCAGCTTTAGTAATCTGATTCATGCCCTGCAAACAACATTATATTCTTCTTTAGATATGCCTCCCTCTTTCCATTTGATAAACATTTCTTTCTTCCTCTTTAGCATGTGTTTAAATTCTGTGTTCATCCATCCTTGTTTTCCTATTCTTTCCTCTTTTCGGAATTGTTAATGGCTGTGCTTTGAGAATCTCATGTTTCAATATTTCCCATCCTTCCTGGACACTTTTGTCCTTAAGGATATCCAGCCATTGGATCCCTCCAATTCTCTTTCTGAGTCCCTTAAAATCTGCCTTTCTTAAATCTAACCTTGAAGTCTGAGTCTTCACAGGTTTTACCTCCTCTAGTTATCCAAAATTCTAAAATAGCATGGATAACTAGAATTTAGAACTAGAATGTGCAGAGGAGGAGCCCACAATTCATGGATGTGAAAAGGAGACTGCGTGCAAAACAAATCTCATATTATATGTCATCTCCAGTACGTTTTAAGAGTGGTGGAAGCAGGAAAAATCCAGTTGTTTGATAATGCTAAAGACACATTGGCTTGGATGGACACTAATGAATTGTTCCTGTGTCATGGTTTGTCTGGCTTGGTTATTCTAGGGATAATTCCTGTAGCCTCACTCTGACCCTGGGTGGACTTTTTATGGCCTTGTTTTGGGAATTCCCTTGTCAGTGATACTTTTACCCTTGGCTGAGTGTGTTGACCTCTGAGTGTGTTTGTGCCGTGTGCTGGTTTGCCTGATACTTTGGTTTTTGACTCGATCTGATCTCTGGAAACTGCTTGTTAGATTCTGTTTCTGTACCTTTTCTGTCCATTTGGTATTGACCTCTGCCTGTCCCCGACTATCCGTTCTGTCTAATTCTTTGGTACTGTCATGCTATCTCGTGCTTTGACCCCGGCCTGATCGGGTTTACGTCCCTGTCTATGCCCATGGGTAACTTTTTCCCGTAGTTACCTTTCTAGGAGTTTTCCTTCAGCTCCTAGCTCTCTGGAGCTTAGGCCACACCCCCTACAGTCAGGTGCTTCAGGTCCTATCTGGCCTGAAGCAATCTCTCTTCTGTCTTGCTCAACCTGCGTTCCTAGGAGCCTGAGGCTGTGTTCTGAACCCGTTCTCCAGGAGACTGCACCCGTGGGTTCACTTGCAACCCTTCCCGTGACACCCTGCACCATGAAATTGGAAATGGAAGTATTTCTTGTAGGATGGGACATTGATCTTGTTTCTACTATACAAGTTTTTTATCTTGCCTGCTACTATTTAAAGATCTGGCTAGTTGAGATCTGGTCTGATGTATGGATCCTTTGAAGCAAGGGGGATTTAAGATCTGTGGGATGTGCTTAACTGTTCGGTTTTCTATATCTTAAAGGAAAATTACATTGGCCATGAGTTCAAAACTCAGGCTAATTAATAGCCCTGCCTTTCACTGGTTAAGAAGTTTAAGTTTAACTTTTTGTTGTTTTATATTGATTATGGTTTTAAAAATGGGTTTATTTACAGAAGAAAAATATCAGGAAAATGTTGGAAATAGTGACACAATATACATGAGTGTACTTTTGAGAGTCGGGAGTTATGCTGTCAGATATTGCCTCATTTATGGGAATGGTGAATATAGTTACCATTGTGGCATGGAATGTTAGGGTATTGGAGGAGGGGGTGAGAAAGGGGGCGATGTTTGATTGGTTATGCCAATATCAGCCTGGTATATTCTGCATATCAGAAACATATATGACTAAAGACAGATTACATCTAATGAAGATGATATGTGTGAGGGAAGGGTTTCACTCAATCTATTCACCAGATGAGTAAGTGTCCTAATACATAAGAATATTGATCATGCAGGCAACGAGATTAAATGCAAATGGCAGATATGTATGTATTGTTTGTGAGGTTTGTAATACAAAAAAATTATAATAGCAGTTTATATCCCCCTCCAGACTCTTTTGAGGTTCTGAAATTAATCCTTTCCTTTACAGAAGATTTTCCAGGTTTTCCTATAATAGTGGTGGGAGACTTTAATGCTTATCTACATCCATTTTGGGATAAGCACAATCTGGTAAAATAACACAAAATGCTAAACCAATAGCTCTGCACTACCTATTAAGAGAAACGGGAATGCTGGACTTGTGGTGCGTCAGTCATCCAGATGTCAAACAATATTTGTTTTATTCCTCGTCTCATCAGTCATTATCATGTATAGATTTGACTATCAGGAATGAATCCACATCACATTTGAAGTGACTTTGAGAGGCCAATATGACAGAAAATACCCCCAAAGGGACATCATTCTAAAAACTGCAGCCCCACAAGGTGCTCAAAACTACTTTCAAGAAGTTTATTATCCCTTCAGGTGCTTCACAGGTGTAGGTGGGGAGCCGACTGGGGGGTTGTCCTCTTTCCGCCGCAAACAGACTGAGACGGAGATTGGAGTGCGTCCAACAGGTCCTCTTTATTGGCCGTCCTCTCGATGACCCGCAGCACCACACAGCAGCTGCTCGACTCTGCAGCACCACACAGCAGTGCTGATTGACGTCCCTCGCAACTCTTTCACTGTGGCTGGCCTAGGCCTACCACCACAGTGCTTTGCCTGCTCGAGTCCATCCGTCTTGTGGTACCCCAGGATCTCTCTCCGTCTGCGGCTTCTCCTGTTAGGGCCACCCCCTTGACTGTCTCTGTTGTCAGGCCCTTCCGGAGCTTCTTCTCTGTCCACCTCTTCCTTTGGTCTTGTCCTCTCCTGAGCTCCTCTCCCCGGACTGACCTTCTGGAACTCTCTACTCCTTCTTATATATCCCCTCCCTGGGAATTCCCCTCTAGAGTTCCTGTAACCCCACCCCCCATGACTTTGTGGTTTTGTAGCCCTAAGCTGCTGTTAAGCCCTGTCTTCACTGCTCCCTGCTCCCATCTTGTGGCCAAACTACAGTACTACACCTTCCTTCATTTCTGCTGTCCTTGGTCTCCCCCTAGTGGCAAAATCCCTGTACTTCAACATCCTTCTCCTCTGTCTAGCTGTCTCCCACCTTCATATACAGCAGTCCATGTCCAGCACATTGTACATTAACCCTCCTGCTGCAGACAGGTCCATAGGTCGGTCACTTCCCCTCGCAGGAATTAATGGAATGTGGAAGGAAAAAATGAACACATTTTCCCGCAAAAATTTTATTTTAGGCTAGTTTCACAGTAGCGTTTTTCTGCACTGTTTGGTGTGCACATCAAGCGCATGAAAAAAAACGCATACAAACGCTTGTAAATGCTGTGTTTTTTGTTGCATTGTGCGCGGTAAGGCAAAAAACGCAGCGTTTGTATGCATTTTCAAGCGTTTTCCATGCGTATGCGTTTTTTATGCGCATGGTGTCATAATCAAAGGAGGAAAATTCTAGAAAAATTCTTGCATCAGACACCACCAATGGGACAGCAGTGGGCTTGTGTTATGGAAATTCTTTGTATAGACCCAGTTTACAGCTGAGTTCTTCACATTTCCTTGGATTTTCTCTTGACAACATGGATCTGCGCTGGAAGACTTTTTACTTCAACTTGGATCTGGACATCAGGATGGCTCAGGCTTATGCAGTTGCTTGCCATCAACAAAGGGAGAGACAGCGAAGACGGCAGCGGCGGCGTTTGTGGATATATCCGATTGTTGAACTCCGGGAGAGCTGTGGAGCGTACCACACCCTCTACAGCAAGCTCCAGGCGAACCCGGAGAAATTTACTGATTACACACGGATGTCCCAACAAAGCTTTATGTATTTGCTAGGTTGTGTCCAAGATGCCATCCGGAGACAGGACACACATCTCCGTCGTGCGATTCCTCCTGAGGAACGGCTCACTTGGCTGGTCCGATGCTGAGGTCTGTAAAAAAGAACAGAAATATTTACCCATTTCTAGAGACCGGTATACTTACACAAAGGCAGCAAAATACTCACCTCACCCTGCTTCTTCCAATTCTTCCCTGGAAGGACTGTATTGGGATCCAGAAGACATGCTGGAAAAAAAACAAAACATTAGTATATAATATATTTTAAAGGACAGGCTCACATAAATTGATTTTAGAATACTCACATTATAGCTGCTGTGTTCTCCAAAGTAGTGTATTGTCTCTGGCTGTGTGGGTGTTGTCTTGTCTTCTTTGTCTTGCAGTCTGTCTGGAGAGTAATGATCTGGCACTACAGACCCCTTGTTTTATCTACCCTCCTCCAAAACAATGTTGCTTGTTTAGGGGGTGTATTAAACAAGTGTCTAGACATTGTTTACTCTGAAATCGCACGCGCTCACAAAGCGCTGACATGTGCACTTCACAGCGCACGTCAGCGACACCATAGACTATAATACTATTTTTTTGCGCACTGCGTGCGCTGACACGAGCATGCGATTTTTTAACGATGTTGGGTGGATCAAAAAATGCAACATGAAGCGTTCGGCGCGTCTGGTCGCACACCTAGAAAATGCACAGCGCATGCTAACACTGAGGCCCACACGCAATCACTGGACACTGCGCCTGCCAATTTAAAGATGGTGGACAATTGCGCATGCGACCGATAGCGCACAATGCGCTGCGTGATAAAACGCAAGTGTGAAACCAGCCTTAGACCCTTGCTTTCATAAGGGTAGCAAGAAAACGTAGACCCCAAAATTTGTTGCGCCATTTCACCTGAGTACGCCAATACCACATATGCTGACTCAATCTTTGCATTGTCTGTGTGTGCCACACTAAGCATGGGGAACAGAAAGAAGAGAAGAAAACGGTCTGGGGACTGTTCTCTCAAGGTTACCAGTCCATCTCCAGACATCTTGATGTTCCTTTGTCTATGGTGCTGACAGTCTAAAGGTACCTGCAGACAAGTGTATGAAAAATCAAGACGTTTACAACTTATTGCACTGTAGTGAATCTCCTTAGATGTGGATGGCAGAGAAAAAATGATGAAAGGTTGCAACACATGATAGTCTCGATGATGGCTAAGCAGCCCCAGTCAAATTGAAAAAAAATTCAAGCTGTCTTGCAGGCTCAGGGTACGTCAATGTCAGCGCAAACTATCCGTCGACATTTGAATGAAATTAATCGCTATGGCAGGAGAACCAGGAAGACCCCATTGCTAGGCTGAAGTTTGCCAAAATGTGCAAGAGTAAGCCAAAATCCTTCTGAGAAAGCATCTTGTGGCTAGTTGAGAACAAGACGAGATTTTTGGTAAAGCACATAATTCTACTGTTTACCGAAAATGTAATGAGACCTACAAAGAAAAGAACATAGTGCCTACAGTCAAATATTGTGGAGATTCAAAGATGTTTTCTGGTTGCTTTGGTGCCTCTGGCATTAGGTGTCTTGACTGTGTGCAAGGCATCATGAAATCTGAAGATAACCAAAGGATTTTAGTTCACAATATAGTGCCCAGTGTTAGAAAGCTGGGTTTGCGTCCTAGGTCATGGGTTTTCCAGCAGGACAATGGCTTCAAACATGTTTCAAGAAGCACCTAGAAATGGAAGGAAACAAAGCGCTGGAGAGCTGTGAAGTGGCCAGCAATGAGTCGGATCTAAATCCCATTGAACACCTTTGGAGAGATCTTAAAATTGATGTTGAGAGAAGGCACCCTTAAATTGTGAGAGACCTGGAGCAGCTTGCAAAAGAAAAGTGGTCCAATATTCCAGGTGAGAGGTGTAAGAAGCTTGTTGATGGTTATAGGAAGTGATTGTAGATATTTATTCCAAAGGGTGTACAACAAAATACAAAGTTGAGTGAAATTATGTCCGCTTTGCCTTTTTCTCAGTTTTTTTGTGCTGTTCAAATACACACAAAGGAATAAACACGTATAGCAAACCATGTTCTACGCTAGGGACGGGCTGCACCTCAATGGGGAGGGTGCAGCTGTGCTGGAGGAGAAAATGCCTAGAAGGTTGGAGGAGTGTTTAAACTAGCGATGGAGGGGAGGGTATTCATTTTATAGGAAGGGAAGATAGTGCAGATAGTGACCTGGGCACAAAAAGAAATTGGGGTGGCATAGGGGGTGGGGTTATACCACTCAATATTTTAAGAAAGAATACTGGTACAGAAAAATACATAAAGTGCATGTACACTAATGTCAGAAGCCTCATCAACAAAATGGAGGAATTAGAATTAGTTTTGTTGTTTTATGACATGGTGGGGAAATCTAAGACATGGCTGGACGAGAGCCATGACTGGGCTTTTGATTTACAGGGCTATAGTCTGTTCAGAAATGACCATACAAATAAGAGAGGGGGAGGTGTTGTGAGTTCATTTTCCCCTTCGTCACTGAGGTCTGGTGAACATCCTATTCTGGTAAAGGAAGGTAATGAGCCTGATTATCAGGCACCTGAGCCTAATGAGGATGACTGGCTGAGTGGAGTCACGGACTGGATATAAGGCTGCCGACGCCCTTCTGCCCTGTGGGTGATTTCTCTGTGGACTTCTAGGACACCAGTCTGAGTCCTGCTCCTCTAAAGCTAAGTTTTCTGCTTTGCCTGTTCGCATTTGTGTTTTGTTTTTGTTTTCCTTGCTTTTCTGGATTCTGCCATTCCCTGCTGGGGTGAGCTGAATCGCCTTTTGCCGGTTGCTCTGTCTTCAGAATATTCCTGAGTACTGACATAGCTTTTTTGAAGCCTAGCGTCTTCAGGGCCTTTTTCACTGTCAGTCTGTTGGCTCTTATTTTCATAGGGTTTTTCACGGATTGCAGACAGCAGCCTTCCTGTCCTTTCCTATCTAGTTAGCTTGGGCCCCGTCTTTGCTCAGTCTATCTTTCTGTCTGTGTTAGTGTTTTCATCTTGCTTCACCGTCATTATATGTTGGGGGCTGCCTATTGCTTTGGGGTCTGCTATGGGGCAGTTTAGATTTCCCCTTTCTTTCTTTAGGCCTATTTAATTCTCCGGCTGTGATCGAGGGGTCTGGGGGAATCGTAGGAACCCCCCACGGCTACTGTTAGTTGTTGTGGATAGGATCAGGGGTCTGCAATCCGATAGCTGCCAACCTCTCTGGTTTTCTGGACTTAGCTAGCATTTCTGTTTTTGCCTCCTACGGTGACTCAATCATAACAGAATCACCCGCCATACCACAGATCCTAGGGTACTCAATAGCAGGAAAGAATTGTGTTTAAAAAAAAAAAAAAAAAAAGAGTGTGTATATTTTTTCCTCTATATCTCTGAGGCCGTAGGGGGAATTTTTTTTTTCTCTCAATGGAGATAAAGCAATTGTCTGATCGTGTGGAGCAGCTCGCTGCGGAAGTGTGGGGAATTTCCGCCTACCTTGCTCATTCGCATGCTGTTGAACCAAAGATCCCTACACCTGATGTATTTTTTGGGGATCGATCTAAATTTTTGAGTTTCAAAAATAATTGTAAATTATTTTTTGCCTTGAAGCCTAACTCGTCAGGGAGCTCCGCGCAGCAGGTTAAAATCGTCATCTCTTTGCTGCGTGGCGATCCCCAGGATTGGGCATTTTCTTTGAAACCAGATGATCCTATTCTGACTAATGTGAACGCATTCTTTCAAGCTTTGGGGTTGTATGACGAACCTAATGCTATTGATCAGGCTGAAAAGACCCTGTTGGCATTGAACCAGGGTCGAGATTCTGCAGAGTTGTACTGTCAAAAGTATAGAAAGTGGGCGGTCCTTACTACCTGGAATGATAATGCCTTGGCTGCTCTCTTTCGGAAGGGTTTGTCAGAAGCCGTAAAAGATACTATGGTGGGATTTCCTGTTCCCTCTAGTCTGGACGATTCTGTCATTAGCCATTCAGGTTGATCGGCGTTTACGTGAACGCAGGATTGCACGGGAGGTGTTGCCACCGGTTGAACAGACGTCTGAACCTATGCAATGTGATAGAGTTGTGTCTAAGGCGCAACGTCAGGAGTTCAGAAGGCGTAATAAGCTGTGTTTTTTCTGTGGAGATGCCTCGCATATTATTTCTGTTTGTCCTAAACGAGAGAAACGCTTTGCACACACGTTTTCTGTTGGTGGTGTTCAACCTAAGTTTCTTCTGGCAATTACTCTGATCTGCTCCCTGTCCACATTTTCCGCCAAGGCTTTTGTGGATTCGGGAGCAGCGCTCAACCTCATGGACTTGGATTTTGCTAAACGTTGTGGATTTCCGATTACACCTCTGCAGACGCCTATCCCTTTGAGGGGGATTGATGCTACTCCTTTGGCTAAAAATAAACCTCAGTTTTGGACCCAGGTGGTCATGCGGGTCGCCCCAGACCATCAAGAAAATTGCAGATTTTTGGTGTTGCATGGTCTGCATGATGCCGTTGTTCTGGGGTTTCCCTGGTTGCAAATTCATAATCCAGTTTTGGATTGGAAATCTGTGTCTGTGGTGAGTTGGGTGTTGTCGGTGTGCCTTTAGCGAGGCTCTGGTTTTTTCCACCTCTCCTCAGTCGCATGAGGTTCCTGACAATTTGGCGGACTTTTATGATGTATTTAGTGAGAATGAGTCTGCGTCCTTGCCTCCTCATAGGAGTTATGACTGTGCAATTGAACTAAGCCCGGGGTGTAAATTTCCCAAGGGTCGGCTTTTCAATTTATCTGTACCCGAGCACGAGGCTATGCGGTCCTATATTAAGGAGGCGTTGGAGAAGGGTCATATTAGACCATCCTCTTCACCCTTAGGTGCCGGTTTTTTTTTTGTGGCCAAAAAGGATGGTTCTTTAAGGCCTTGTATTGATTATCGTGCCCTCAATAAAATTACTATTAAATATCAGTATCTGTTACCCCTGATTTCGGATCTATTCTCAAGAGTTAGAGGTGCTTGCTGGTTTACCAAGCTTGACCTCAGGGGGCGTATAATCTTATCCGCATTAAGCATGGGGATGAATGGAAGACGGCGTTTAATACTCCGGAGGGACATTTTGTGTACCTGGTGATGCCTTTTGGGCTCACTAATGCCCCTTCTGTCTTCCAGTGCTTCATGAACGATATTTTCCGAGACTTTGTCGATAAATTTTTGATTATCTATCTGGATGATTGTCACGCTCGCGCCTTGGCTGAATGGCGCGAGCCGGGGGGTTGTGGCCCCACTGTGCCACAAACCAGACTACCCTGGAAGGGGCGTAACTACGGCACCTTCCTTGGTCTTCACTGGAGCCTCTGATGGTGAGGTCAGGCTTGTGCGGCAGGTAGCTGCCGGGTGCCACTCCAGGGTGGTGTCTGGCTGTGGCTGCTGATCCCACTCGGGAACAGGACACCTTGACAGAGGCTATAGACAGGCAGGCAGGTGGATACGACAGGCATGGCTGAGACACAGGGCAGGCGGGCACGGCTTGGAGACACAGGACAGGCGGGCACGGCTTGGAGACACCGGACAGGCGGGCACGGCTTGGAGACATCGGACAGGCGGGCACGGCTTGGAGACACAGAACAGATTGGTGTGGTATGAAAAGGAGCAGGTAGGGACCTGTTCACACAGCAGGTGTAGGCAGGAGGGAGTGGTGTATGCTGGAACAGGATCTGGACCTGTTCTCACAGGAGGTGTAGGCAGGAGGGAGTGGTGTATGCTGGAACAGGATCTGGACCTGTTCACACAGGAGATACAGGTATGGATCTAGGCAGGAAGGAATGGAATATGAAGGAACAGGTTTGGGCCTGTTCACACAGGAGGTGCAGGTATGGATATAGGCAGGAAGGAATGGAGTATGAAGGAACAGGTTTGGGCCTGTTCACACAGGAGGTGCAGGTAGACAGAGCCGCAGGAGTGCGGAGCAGGCAGAGCCACAGGAGGTGCAGGTAGACAGAGCCGCAGGAGTGCGCAGCAGGCAGAGCCGCAGGAGTGCGGAGCAGGCAGAGCCACAGGAGTGCAGAGCAGGCAGAGCCGCAGGAGTACGGAGCAGGCAGAGCCGCAGGAGTGCAGAGCAGGCAGAGCCGCAGGAGTGCGGAGAAGGCAGAGCCGCAGGAGTGCGGAGCAGGCAGAGCCGCAAGAGTGCGGAGCAGGCAGAGCCGCAAGAGTGCGGAGCAGGCAGAGCCGCAAGAGTGCGGAGCAGGCAGAGCAGCTAGGGAGCTGTGCAGACAGAGCGGCTAGAGAGCCGTGCAGACAGAGCTGCGAGCGTGCAGATGCACAGATAAAGAGGACACAAGGAAAGACACGGCAGGGAAGGAACCACAAACAAGGAGACTGACAGACAGAGGTAAGACTGAGTTCAGACAGAGGCACAGGGACAAAGACACAAGGACCAGGATATTCAGCCTCCTGGCAGGCAGACAGAGTATGGACAAGGTACAGGGAACAAGACTCAAGGGCCAGGATATTCAGCCTCCCGGCAGGCAGACAGGGTACAAAGCAAGACTAGAGTAATCCTCCAAAGAAGGAGACAGACAGAACAGGGCCTGGCTTCCTCAGCAGCGGAATACTAACTGAGTATAGACATTGCTCAGGCAATGTTTCAGTGGGAGTGGCAAAACTAAATAGTCAAGGGCTCCAGGTGGTTGGTCAGGGACAGATTACCCAGGTGCACCCAGACTGCATGAGAACCAGAGAGTTCAGGCGCCGCCCCCCTATACACACAGTCAGGAAACATGGAGAGCAAGCAGGAAAACAAGAGGCATAGCACATGGAGCTCAGGGCTGGCAACAGACAGATCTCACAGCATGGTTTGAAGGAGAAAGTAAGTTGGTGCGCGGGGGATGGGAGGCCATGCCGTGATGCCAGCAGGGTTGTTACAGTACCCCCCCCTTTACGGCCCCTCTTCCTCAAGCCTGCCAGAATGACCTGAAGAAGGAGTATGGGACCACACATAGTCCAGGTTGACACGACATCCTTCACGTAGGGTGGAATATGTGTGTCATCAGGAATACCAGAGTGCCAAGCTTCTTGGTGCCCGAAGGAGTCAGCTTCCAACACCGAGGGTATAAGGACTTGGATCTCTTCCTCCAGAGTGGAAGAAAGCAGGGACCTGGAAGCCTCAGACTTGACCCCTACATCAGCCGGCCAGCTGGAAACCGAAGAGACCTTTACCGAGTCCAACTTCAGCCCGATATCCCAAGAAAATTGGACCTCCTCCTCCAGACGGGTAAAAAACAGAGATGCATAGGCCACTGTTCTCACCTCTTCATCCACCTGCCACATGGAAGTTGGAGGCATACATACGGGGAGCCACCTCTGCCTGTTACCCGGAACAGACTGGACCACTTCTTTCAAGTAGGCGAACGAGTACTGCTTAATCCTGGGACCTTCACCCACAGACCATAGAGGAGCCGAGGGCATCCACTCAGGATCAATCTTCAGCCCATTATCCTGGGGAAGACTATCAAGTGTCAGGGATGTTCCTGAGGACTGGTCACTGGTATGGTCACCGGAGGTGTACGGAGAAGGCGCCACTGTTTTCTTTTCTTCAGTGACGTCAGTACACCATGGCTTGATAGCCGGCAGATCAGGTGGAGAAGGAGACGATACAGAAGACTGACCTTGCAGTAATGGAACTAGACAACTCTGTTGGCTAGGCAGATCCAAATACAGCACCATGCTGGGTCTTTGGACCGGAAGGGGCAATAGAGTGCCCGGCTCAAAACGAGCGGTGGGCAAGTTGGTCAGCAGGTGGAAGACAAATGTCTCTGTGTATAATGCTCCGATTAGGAGCTGTAGTTGACCCCTCAATGCTGGACTGTTCACAAGTAGGGCTCGGCCATCACCAAACCCCCTGCATGGATTCTGGAGCGGTGGAGCAGGAACCATGCACAGACTTCGTCTGGCTTGTAGCTTGCATACATCTGCACGGCCGAAACTCGCACAAGGCACCGGAACAGTCACAGACTTTAGTAGCGAGGAGGTACTCTCACCAAGGGCAGTCTCTCCTACTGGCCCAAGGTTCTGGAGCTTTGGCTTCACAGGGCTGAGACCATCAGGATGTTCCTTCTCAGGACTGGCCTCCGGCGACAACCTAGCCAGCCCCTTTTTCTTAGACCTCTTGGATCTTGCATGGGGGGCTGCTTTGGCAGGCTGAGGAACAGATGGGTCATGGACGGTCACAGACGGAGAAGATGAATTGGCCACAGGTCTCTTTCGTCCGATCCGTTCCTGGAAGCTAGGAGGGGAAGACTTTTCAGGAGACACTGTACCAGGCTTGTCAAAGGCTTTGCAGAAGGCCACCAGGAAGGCCGGTAAGCTCGAGCTGATGGGATCCCCTGCTTCCCAAAGGGGGTTGAGCCACTGCAACGCATCTCCTGTTAGGTAGGACATTAGTAATCCTACCTTTACCCGATCGCTGGCGAAGTAGGGAGCATGCCATTGAAAATAGCGTAGGCACTGCTCCATAAAGGCACGACACTGCTTGGGGTTCCCATCATATCTTGGCGGGTCCGAGGGAGGTTCAACTTTAGGTATGCCAGCCTCTAGTTGAGCAAACAGTCTATTGGAGACCACAATGGTGGGTGGAGCAGTGAAGGATTGGGCTTCAGACCAGGTAAATTTATTTGGTTGCCCATACTGGCAAAAAAGTTCATCTTGCTCCGAGGGCGAAAGGACATGGGACTCAGCGGGGACCATGGCCTGAGCAAACTGTCACGCTCGCGCCTTGGCTGAATGGCGCGAGCCGGGGGGTTGTGGCCCCACTGTGCCACAAACCAGACTACCCTGGAAGGGGCGTAACTACGGCAGCTTCCTTGGTCTTCACTGGAGCCTCTGATGGTGAGGTCAGGCTTGTGCGGCAGGTAGCTGCCGGGTGCCACTCCAGGGTGGTGTCTGGCTGTGGCTGCTGATCCCACTCGGGAACAGGACACCTTGACAGAGGTTATAGACAGGCAGGCAGGTGGATACGACAGGTACGGCTGAGACACAGGGCAGGCGGGCACGGCTTGGAGACACAGGACAGGCGGGCACGGCTTGGAGACACTGGACAGGCGGGCACGGCTTGGAGACACTGGACAGGCGGGCATGGCTTGGAGACACAGGACAGATTGGCGTGGTATGAAAAGGAGCAGGTAGGGACCTGTTCACACAGCAGGTGTAGGCAGGAGGGAGTGGTGTATGCTGGAACAGGATCTGGACCTGTTCTCACAGGAGGTGTAGGCAGGAGGGAGTGGTGTATGCTGGAACAGGATCTGGACCTGTTCACACAGGAGGTACAGGTATGGATCTAGGCAGGAAGGAATGGAATATGAAGGAACAGGTTTGGGCCTGTTCACACAGGAGGTGCAGGTATGGATATAGGCAGGAAGGAATGGAGTATGAAGGAACAGGTTTGGGCCTGTTCACACAGGAGGTGCAGGTAGACAGAGCCGCAGGAGTGCGGAGCAGGCAGAGCCACAGGAGGTGCAGGTAGACAGAGCCGCAGGAGTGCGGAGCAGGCAGAGCCGCAGGAGTGTGGAGCAGGCAGAGCCGCAGGAGTGCGGAGAAGGCAGAGCCACAGGAGTGCGGAGCAGGCAGAGCCGCAAGAGTGCGGAGCAGGCAGAGCCGCAAGAGTGCGGAGCAGGCAGAGCAGCTAGGGAGCTGTGCAGACAGAGCGGCTAGGGAGCCGTGCAGACAGAGCTGCGAGCGTGCAGATGCACAGATAAAGAGGACACAAGGAAAGACACGGCAGGGAAGGAACCACAAACAAGGAGACTGACAGACAGAGGTAAGACTGAGTTCAGACAGAGGCACAGGGACAAAGACACAAGGACCAGGATATTCAGCCTCCTGGCAGGCAGACAGAGTATGGACAAGGTACAGGGAACAAGACTCAAGGGCTAGGATATTCAGCCTCCCGGCAGGCAGACAGGGTACAAAGCAAGACTAGAGTAATCCTCCAAAGAAGGAGACAGACAGAACAGGGCCTGGCTTCCTCAGCAGCGGAATACTAACTGAGTATAGACATTGCTCAGGCAATGTTTCAGTGGGAGTGGCGAAACTAAATAGTCAAGGGCTCCAGGTGGTTGGTCAGGGACAGATTACCCAGGTGCACCCAGACTGCATAAGAACCAGAGAGTTCAGGCGCCGCCCCCCTATACACACAGTCAGGAAACATGGAGAGCAAGCAGGAAAACAAGAGGCATAGCACATGGAGCTCAGGGCTGGCAACAGACAGATCTCACAGCATGGTTTGAAGGAGAAAGTAAGTTGGTGCGCGGGGGATGGGAGGCAATGCCGTGATGCCAGCAGGGTTGTTACAATGATATTTTGATCTTCTCCAAGGATTGGGATTCTCATGTGGAACATATTCGGACTGTGTTCCGGATCTTGAGGGAGAATTCCCTGTATGTCAAAGGATCGAAATGCCTTTTTGGAGTACAGAGGATTTCATTTTTGGGATTCATTTTGTCTCCGTCAACTATTGAAATGGACCCGGCCAAGGTACAGGCCATTTACGATTGGGTTCAGCCCACTTCTTTGAAGGCCCTCCAGAAGTTTTTGGGTTTTGCTAATTGTTATCGGAAATTTATAGCAAAATTTTCTAGTATTGCCAAGCCATTGACTGATTTGACTAAGAAGGGTGCTGATGTGTTAAATTGGTCTCCAGAGGCTGTTTCTTCCTTTCAGGAGCTGAAGCGAAGATTCACCTCCGCCCCGGTTTTGCGGCAACCTGATGTCTCACTTCCATTCCAGGTAGAGGTGGATGCTTCTGAGATTGGTGCAGGAGCTGTTTTGTCCCAAAAGGATCCTGTAACATCTAAAAAGAATCCCTGTGCTTTCTTTTCCCGAAAGTTCTCTCCATCTGAACGTAAATATGATGTGGGGAATCGGGAACTGTTGGCCATGAAATGGGCATTTGAGGAGTGGAGACATTGATTGGAGGGAGCTAAACATCAAGTTGTGGTCCTCACTGACCACAAGAATTTGATTTACCTAGAGTCGGCTAAACGCTTGAACCCTAGACAGGCTAGGTGGGCTTTGTTTTTTACACATTTTGATTTTGTGGTCTCTTTTCTTCCTGGAACTAAGAATGTCAAGGCAGACGCCCTCTCTAGGAGTTTCTTTGCTGATTATCCTGTGGTGACCAAGCCTGCTACCATCTTAGGCAAAGGGGTAGTTCTTTCTGCCATCTCGCCCGATTTGAGACTTGCTTTGCAAGAGTTCCAGGAGGACAAACCTGAGCATTGTCCCAGTGGAAAGTTGTATGTTCCTGACCAGTGGAAGAAGAGAGTGATGTCTGAAGTTCATTGCTCTGCATTGGCTGGTCATCCAGGTATTTTTGGTACTAGAGATCTGGTGAGTCGCTCTTTTTGGTGGCCCACCTTGTCTCATGATGTCAGGAATTTTGTGCAGTCATGTGGGACTTGCTCCCGGTCTAAATCTTGATCTCGCTCTAGTGGGTTGTTGATGCCTTTGCCGGTCCCCAGGAGGCCATGGACCCATATTTCAATGGATTTCATCTCTGATATGCCGGTCTCTCAAAGAATGACTGTTATTTGGGTGATTTGTGATAGGTTCTCTAAGATGGTTCATCTTGTACCACTCCCTAAGTTGCCATCTTCCTCTGAGTTGGTGCCCCTGTTTTTGCAACAGGTGGTTCGCTTACATGGGATTCCTGAGAACATTGTATCTGACAGAGGAGTTCAGTTTGTGTCTAGATTTTGGAGGACTTTCTGTTCCAAGCTGGGAATTCAGTTGTCCTTCTCCTCTGCTTTTCACCCTCAGACCAATGGGCAGACAGAGAGAACAAACCAGACCTTGGAGTCGTATTTGAGATGTTTTATTTCCGCTGATCAGGATGATTGGGTTTCATTTTTGCCCTTGGCCGAATTTGCTTTAAATAATAGAGCTAGTTCTGCCACTTTGATGTCACCTTTTTTTTTTAACTTTGGGTTTCATCCTCGATTTTCTTCAGGGCAGGTGGAGCCTTCTGCCTGCCCAGGTGTTGACACTGTGGTGGACAGAATGCACCAGATCTGGGACCAAGTGGTGGATAAGTTATCTCTCTCCCAGGAAAAGGCCCAGCGGTTTTCCAATCGACATAGGACCATTGGTCCCCACTTTAAGATTGGTGATATGGTGTGGTTATCATCAAAAAATATTGCTATGAAGGTGGCTTCTCCTAAGTTTAAGCCTAGATTTATTGGACCTTACAAGATTTTGGAGATTATTAATCCGGTCTCTTTTCGTTTGGCTCTTCCTGTCACATTTAAAATCCATAATGTGTTCCATAAGTCCTTGTTGAAGAGGTTTGTTGAACCAGTTGTTCCTGGGGTGGCACCTCCGGACCCTGTATTGGTTGAAGGTAACATGGAATATGAGGTAGAGAAAATACTGGCTTCCCGTCTGGCTAGATGCCCTGGTGGCGTGGTTGAGGGTTCAGTGACCCCTCCTCAAGGGGGAGGTACTGTTGTGAGTTCATTTTCCCCTTCGTCACTGAGGTCTGGTGAACTCCCTATTCTGGTAAAGGAAGGTAATGAGCCTGATTATCAGGCACCTGAGCCTAATGAGGATGACTGGCTGAGTGGAGTCAATGACTGGATATAAGGCTGCCAACGCCCTTCTGCCCTGCGGGTAATTTCTCTGTGGACTTCTTGGACACCAGTCTGAGTCCTGCTCCTCTAAAGCTAAGTTTTCTGCTTTGCCTGTTCGCATTTGTGTTTTGTTTTTGTTTTCCTTGCTTTTCTGGATTCTGCCATTCCCTGCTGGGGTGAGCTGAATCGCCTTTTGCCGGTTGCTCTGTCTTCAGAATATTCCTGAGTACTGACATAGCTTTTTTGAAGCCTGGCCTCTTCAGGGCCTTTTTCACTGTCAGTCTGTTGGCTCTTATTTTCATAGGGTTTTTCACGGATTGCAGACAGCAGCCTTCCTGTCCTTTCCTATCTAGTTAGCTTGGGCCCCGTCTTTGCTCAGTCTATCTTTCTGTCTGTGTTAGTGTTTTCATCTTGCTTCACCGTCATTATATGTTGGGGGCTGCCTATTGCTTTGGGGTCTGCTATGGGGCAGTTTAGATTTCCCCTTTCTTTCTTTAGGCCTATTTAATTCTCCAGCTGTGATCGAGGGGTCTAGGGCATCGTAGGAACCCCCCACGGCTACTGTTAGTTGTTGTGGATAGGATCAGGGGTCTGCAATCCGATAGCTGCCAACCTCTCTGGTTTTCTGGACTTAGCTAGCATTTCTGTTTTTGCCTCCTACGGTGACTCAATCATAACAGGGAGGCATGTGTTTATATGTAAAATCATCCTTAAAGCCCATCCTGCATGTTAATATATGTGAATATAATGAAAATGTAGAGTCCCTGTGGGTGGAGATAAGGGGAGGGGGAAAAAAATAATAAACTACTGATAGGGGTTTGTAATAAGTCTCCAAAAATAATGGAAGCAATGGAGAATATCCTCATAAAGCAAATAGATGAAGCAGCGACTCAAGGAGAAGTTATTATTATGGGGGACTACCCTGAAATATATTGGGGAACAGAAATCTGCAGTTCCAGTAAAGGTAATAGGTTTTTCCCAACTATGAGAGACAGTTACCTTTCACAACTGGTTCAGGACCCAACAAGAGGGGGAGCACTGCTAGACCTAATATTAACCAACAGGCCAGACCGCATATCAAATATAAGGGTTGAGGGTCACTTGGGTAATAGTGATCACAAAATAATAAGTTTTCATGTATCCTTTAAAAAGATGTGTAGTAGAGGGGTTACAAGGACACTAAACTTAAGGAAAGCAAATTTCCAATGGATGAGAGATGATCTTGGTGTAATTAACTGGGATGATATCCTGAGACATAAAAGTACACAAGGAAAATGGGAGACGTTTATCAGCATCCTGAATAGGACGTGTGCACAATATATACAATATGGGAATAAACATGCTAGAAATAGTAGGAAACCACTATGGCTAAATAGAGCTGTAAGGCTAGTTTCACACTAGCGTTTTGGAGCGCAGCGACGGCCTGCGCACGGCCGCCGCTAAGCCCCGCCCCCTGCCGCGCGCCCCCGCCGGTAGCTCCGCCCACCGGCGCATGACGCTGCATGCGCCCTGCGTCCCCTATCTTTATCACAGGGGGCGCAGGCCGTGCGCAGTATGCGTTTGGCGGCGCATGCGCCTTTTTGACGATGCGCCGACGCAACCAAAATGCAGCAGGTTGCGTTTGGCGCAGGTCGGCGCACCGTCAAAAAGGCGCATGAGCCGCCAAACGCATACTGCGCACGGCCTGCGCCCCCTGTGACAAAGATAGGGGACGCAGGGCGCATGCAGCGTCATGCGCAGGTGGGCGGAGCTACCGGCGGGGGCGTGGCAGGGGCGGGGCTTAGCGGCGGCCGTGCGCAGGCCGTCGCTGCGCTCCAAAACGCTAGTGTGAAACTAGCCTTAGGGGTGCAATAAGAGATAAAAAATAAAGCATTTAGAGAATTAAAGCAAGTAGGTAGTGATGAGGAATTAAATAAATACAGAAAATTAAATAAATTCTGTAAAAAGCAAATCAAGGCAGCAAAGATTGAGACATAGAGACTCCTTGCCAGAGAAAGTAAAAATAATCCCAAAATATTTTTTAACTACATAAATAGTAAGAAACTAAAACATGATAATGTTGGCCCCCTTAAAAATAGTCTGGGTGAAATGGTGGATGAGGATGAGGAAAAAGCCAATATGCTAAATGACTTTTCTCAACAGTATTTACACATGAAAATCCCATGACAGACAACATGATCAGTGAAAAAAAAATTTCTCCATTAAATGTCACCTGCTTAACCCAGCAAAAAGTACGGCGGCGTCTAAAAATCACTAAAGTTGACAAATCCCCAGACCTGGATGGGATACACCCCTGAGTACTGCATCTAAAAATCACTAAAATTGACAAATGCCTGGGCCCAGATGGGATACATTCCCAAGTACTGCAGGAATTAAGTACAGTCATAGATAGACCGTTATTTTTAAACTTTAAAGATTCCATAATAACAGGGTTTGTACCACATGACGGGCGTTTAGCAAATGTGGTGCCAATATTCAAAAAAGGGACAAAAACGGAACTTGGAAATTATAGGCCAGTAAGCTTAACCTTTACTGTTTGTAAAATCCTGGAGGGTTTTCTAAGAGATGCTCTACTGGAGTATCTGAAGAAGAATAACCTCATGACTAGTGTTGAGCATTCCGATACCGCAAGTATCGGGTATCGGCCGATACTTGCTGTATCGGAATTCCGATACCGACTTCCGATATTTTTTCAATATCGGAAGTCGGTATCGGAATCGGAAGTTCAAAGTTGATTGACAGCCTGACGTCATCATGATGTGCGGTGTGTGCGCATCATGATGCGCAGTCATTTCGGGCCTTCCGGGGGTCTCTGCCGGCCTGCCGGGGGGCTGTGCCGGCCTGCCGGGGGGCTGTGTGGACTGCCCGGGGTCTGTACCGGCCTGCCGGGGGGCTGTGCCGGCCTGCCGGTGGTCTGTGCACCCTGTGGGGGTCTGTACCGGCCTGCCGGGGGGCTGTGCCGGCCTGCCGGTGGTCTGTGCACCCTGTGGGGGTCTGTACCGGCCTGCCGGGGGGCTGTGCCGGCCTGCCGGTGGTCTGTGCACCCTGTGGGGGTCTGTGCCGGCCTGCCGGGGGGCTGTGCCGGCCTGCCGGGGGGCTGTGCTGATGTCCGGGGGTCTGTGCAAGCATCGTCCGATGGGACTACAAGTCCCATCTGGCGATGCCTGCTACCATGACAGTGATTGACACATTAGCCAATGATGGGACAGTAGTAGTCCCATCATCCGGCTAATGTGTTAAATGTTAAAAAAAAAAAAAAAAAAATACTACATACATACTACATGCATGCTACATACATACTACATGCTACATACATACTACATACATACTACATACATACTACATACATACCACATATATACTACATACATACTACATACATACTACATACATAACACATATATACTACATACATACTACATACATACTACATACATACTACATATATACTACATGCATGCTACATACATACTACATTCTACATACATACTACATATATACTACATACATACTACATACATACTACATACATACTACATGCATGCTACATACATACTACATGCTACATACATACTACATATATACTACATGCATGCTACATACATACTACATGCTACATACATACTACATATATACTACATACATACTACATACATACTACATGCATGCTACATACATACTACATGCTACATACATACTACATATATACTACATGCATGCTACATACATACTACATGCTACATACATGCTACATATATACTACATACATACTACATATATACTACATGCATGCTACATACATACTACATGCTACATACATACTACATATATACTACATACATACTACATATATACTACATGCATGCTACATACATACTACATGCTACATACATACTACATATATGCTACATACATACTACATATATACTACATGCATGCTACATACATACTGCATGCTACATACATACTACATGCTACATACATACCACATATATACTACATACATACTACATGCATGCTACATGCTACATACATACCACATACATACTACATACATACTACATGCATACTACATGCTACATACATACTACATATATACTACATGCATGCTACATACATACTGCATGCTACATACATACTACATGCTACATACATACCACATATATACTACATACATACTACATGCATGCTACATGCTACATACATACCACATACATACTACATACATACTACATACATACTACATGCTACATACATACTACATATATACTACATGCATGCTACATACATACTACATGCTACATACATACTACATATATACTACATGCATGCTACATACATACTGCATGCTACATGCATGCTACATACATACTACATACATACTACATGCTACATACATACCACATATATACTACATACATACTACATACAATACATTCATACAATACATACATAGACATACAGTACATATAACATAGAGTAACATACTTACCAATACTTGTCACATTGTTCCCCGAAGCCATTGTCTTTTACGGAATAAATATTAACATAACAATCCACAAAAATACTCACCCACGATCCGAAGCAGTCCACGAGTGTGTCCCATGACGATCTTGGGTAGAGAACTGCAGCATCAGCTGTTGCTGCCGTTCTCTACGGGCTGCAGGAATCCAATGACGGAAGGTAGGTATCCTTCCGCACTGTATTCCTCCGCCACTTAAAAAAAAAAAAAGTCCCTAGTCTCACTTTATGCCATTGCTGCGTGGGAAATTCCCACACATGCATGTAGTATATATGTAGTATGTATGTAGCATGTAGTATGTATGTAGCATGCATGTAGTATATATGTAGTATGTATGTAGCATGTAGTATGTATGTAGTATATATGTGGTATGTATGTAGCATGTAGTATGTATGTAGCATGCAGTATGTATGTAGCATGCATGTAGTATATATGTAGTATGTATGTAGCATATATGTAGTATGTATGTAGCATGTAGTATATATGTAGTATGCATGTTGCATGCATGTAGTATATATGTAGTATGTATGTAGCATGTAGTATATATGTAGTATGCATGTTGCATGCATGTAGTATATATGTAGTATGTATGTTGCATGTAGTATATATGTAGTATGTATGTTGCATGTAGTATATATGTAGTATGCATGTTGCATGCATGTAGTATATATGTAGTATGTATGTAGCATATATGTAGTATGTATGTAGCATGTAGTATGTATGTAGCATGCAGTATGTATGTAGCATGCATGTAGTGTATATGTAGTATGTATGTAGCATATATGTAGTATGTATGTAGTATGTATGTAGCATGCATGTAGTATATATGTAGTATGTATGTAGCATATATGTAGTATGTATGTAGCATGTAGTATATATGTAGTATGCATGTTGCATGTAGTATATATGTAGTATGTATGTTGCATGTAGTATATATGTAGTATGAATGTAGCATGTATGTAGTATGTAGTATGAATGTAGCATGTATGTAGTATGCATGTTGTATGTATGTAGCATGTAATTTTTTTTTTTTTTTACATTCAACACATTAGCCGGATGATGGGACTACTACTGTCCCATCATTGACTAATGTGTCAATCACTGTCATGGTAGCAGGCATCGCCAGATGGGACTTGTAGCACAGACCCCCGAAGCCTGCACAGCCCCCCGGCAGGCCGGCACAGCCCCCCGGAGCCTGCACAGCCCCCCGGCAGGCCGGCACAGCCCCCCGGCAGGCCGGCACAGCCCACCGGAGCCTGCACAGCCCCCCTGGCAGGCCGGCACAGCCCCCCGGCAGGCTGGCACAGACCACCGGAGCCTGCACAGACCCCCTGGCAGGCCGGCACAGCCCCCCGAAAGGCCCGTACAGACCCCAGAGAGGCTGTACAAGGAAAAAACAGGATTTTTCTTATTCCGATACCGGAAGTCCCATAGACTTGAATGGGACTTCCGGTATCGGAATCGGCGATACCGATACTTTTTTTTAAGATCGGCCAATCCATTCCGATCCGATACTTTGAAGTATCGGACGGTATCGCTCAACTCTACTCATGACTAGTGTTGAGCGATACCGTTCGATACCCAAAAATATTGTATCGGATGGTATCGCCCGATACGAAAAAAATATCGGGTATCGCCGATTCCGATACCGGAAGTCCCATTCAAGTCAATGGGACTTCTGGTATCGGAATTAAAAAAAGCCCTTTATTTCCTTGTTGGCTAATTGTACATAATTGAAAACAAATAAGTATCATGTAGAATGTATTGTGGGAGGTGGAGGAGACATTAAAGGCATAGTGGTTTATTCAAATCACATGACATAGCATTAATTCCAATTTTTTTTTTCAAGACGTTCGGAGTTAAAAAGATATTGACTATGTTAACTTTTTTATATTTTGTCAGATATGTATGTTTCACAACTTCCATGCTCTTCACCTTCTTTTGTACTTCTCCCACACTTTCTCCTTCATGAGCCGCAGCAGTAGCATTTTTTTTATCAACTTTTTCTTCACCTTATTCATCTTCTTCTTCACCTTCTTCCCATTATTTTTTTTTCCATTCTTCATATTCTTCTTATTCAGCTATTATTAATTTTCATATGCTATTTCTTCATCTTCTTCCTATTCTTCTTTTTCTTCATTTTCTTATGGTGACAGGCATTCCTGTAGTACTTATCTATAAAAGTTATAAGATTACACCTTACATTCTGCCTGTCACAAAAGATTTACAACAGGATTTGTCCGCGTTCAGTTTGGCCTGCAGCAGCAGGCATTTTCCAGGGGCACCACGAGGAGGAACGGACTCACCCCCATTTACTGCTTAGTCTTCTTCTGCTTATAATTTTGATATCTTCTATGCTGATTTTTAGTCTTATGCTTAATGTTCTTCTGCTTTCTGTTCTTCTGCTTTTGCTTCTTCTGCTTCTTGTTCTTCTGTCTTTTGTTCTGTATCTTGGTGGTTGTCTTCATGTTCTTTGTCCTCTTGGTCATATTATTTAGGGTCATATTTCTGGTCTTCTTTGGTGTGGTCTTCAGGGTCGTCGTCATCAGGGTCGTCGTCATGGAGATCAATAAGGATTACCAAAGACAATTTCAAAAAGCTTGATCTTGGAAATGTAGCAGAAGGTACAAGAAGGCTGAGAAACTGGCGAGAACCAGCTGACAGTACTGGAACCCGTAGTGGCAGCAGAAGGAACAAGAGCCAATGGCACTACCGAGGACCAACTGACGGTGCTGGACCACGGTTATTAAGCAGAAGGTACCTGTGCTAAAAAGCACTACCAAGGACCAGCTGACGGTGCTGGACCTCAGATACCGAGATGGAGGCACCTAGGCCAAAGGCTGTGGCGAGAACCAGCAGACAGTGCTGGCACCCGGATGGGTAGCAGAAGGAACAAGAGCCAATGGCACTACCGAGGACCAACTGACGGTGCTGGACCACGGTTACTAAGCAGAAGGTACCTGTGCTAAAAAGCACTACCAAGGACCAGCTGACGGTGCTGGACCTCGGATACCGAGATGGAGGCACCTAGGCCAAAGGCTGTGGCGAGAACCAGCAGACAGTGCTGGCACCCGGAAGGGTAGCAGAAGGAACAAGAGCCAATGGCACTACCGAGGACCAACTGACGGTGCTGGACCACGGTTATTAAGCAGAAGGTACCTGTGCTAAAAAGCACTACCAAGGACCAGCTGACGGTGCTGGACCTCGGATATCGAGATGGAGGCACCTAGGCCAAAGGCTGTGGCGAGAACCAGCAGACAGTGCTGGCACCCGGATGGGTAGCAGAAGGAACAAGAGCCAATGGCACTACCGAGGACCAACTGACAGTGCTGGACCACGGTTACTAAGCAGAAGGTACCTGTGCTAAAAAGCACTACCAAGGACCAGCAGACGGTGCTGGACCTCGGATACCGAGATGGAGGCACCTAGGCCAAAGGCTCTGGCGAGAACCATCAGACAGTGCTGGAACCCGGGTGGGTAGCAGAAGGTACCCATTCAAAGCAAAGTAGCCAGGCCGCAAGCCGGCCGCAGTTACCGAAACCCACAGTCCTACAGGGGGTCCATGTCCCATTGGCACTATGGATCCAGCCTTCAGTGCCAGTTCCCGCAGCCCACATAGGAGTCACCTAAACTGCAGGCACCGTAGAGTCGGCTAACCCGGCCGCAAGACGACAGGACAACGGATTGGTGGCATAGTGACCTTGACACTACCCGGAAATAGCAGGCGTGCTGGAACCAGGCTGGGCAACAGGGAGTACCCGTGCCAAAGACACTGCCGAGCACTAACTGGCGTTGTTGGAGCCCAGGGACAATCATGGTGTAGGCCGAGGCCTACTTGGTGGTAGTTTTAGATTGTTTGTAGGCTAAAACAGACTGTCAACGTGCTCCAATTAGGCATCTGTCTCCACTCTGTTTCCAGGATTTCACGTGACCACCAACACCGCCAGTTTATGCGTACAGTAGCCGTCTGCCCAATCCACACGTGTTCCTGTGTTACTGGTGTTCTGTAATGTCAGCAGATCCCCTGATGTTTGTCTGCCAATGTCTCCTGCTCTGTCCAAATTCCCACCACTTGGGAAGGTGGACAGCGCAGGAGACAGTGCTGGACACACATTGGGGGATCAGCTCACGTTACAGAACACCAGGAACACAGGAACAAGTGTGGAATGCGTGGACGGCAACTGTGAGCAGGAACTGGCGGTGTTGGAGGTCAGGGGAAATACTAGAGACAGAGTGGAGACAGAGGCCAAATCAGAGAATGTTTAAATCTGAAGTAGTTACAATTTGGAGGCAGCAGCAGTTTGCCCTCCACACAGCAGGGGATCAGCTGACGTTACCGAACCCCACTTTCACATGAACGAGTGTTTTTTTCTGTGTGGACAGCACTTCCGAGCACCAACTGGCGTTGTTGGAGCCCAGGGACAATCATGGTGCAGGATGAGGCCTACTAGGAGCCAGGTGTAAATCGGAGGTATTTTGACTTTGGAGGGAGCAGGACACTTTGCCCTCCACACAGCAGGGGATCAGCTGACGTTACCGAACCCCACTTTCACATGAACAAGTGTTTTTTTCTGTGTGGACAGCACTTCCGAGCACCAACGGCATTGTTGGAGCCCAGGGACAATCATGGTGCAGGCCAAGGCCTACTTGGTGGCAGTTTTTGATTGTTTGTCGGCTACAACAGACTGTCAACGTGCTCCAATTAGGCATCTGTCTCCACTCTGTTTCCAGGATTTCACGTGACCACCAACACCACCAGTTTATGCGTACAGCAGCCATCTACCCAATCCACACGTGTTCCTGGGTTACTGGGGTTCTGTAATGTCAGCAGATCCCCTGATGAGTGTCTGCCACTGTCTCCTGCTCTGTCCACATTCCCACCACTTGCAGTGGGAAGGTGGACAGCGCAGGAGACAGTGGCGGACACATATTGGGGGATCTGCTGACGTTACAGAACCCCAGTAACACAGGAACACGTGTGGAATGCGTGGACGGCAACTGTGAGCAGGAACTGGCGGTGTTGGAGGTCAGGGGAAATACTAGAGACAGAGTGGAAACAGAGGCCAAATCAGAGAATGTTTAAATCTGAAGTAGTTACAATTTGGAGGCAGCAGCACTTTGCCCTCCACACAGCAGGGGATCAGCTGACGTTACCGAACCCCACTTTCACATGAACAAGTGTGTTTTTCTGTGTGGACAGCACTTCTGAGCACCAACTAGCGTTGTTGGAAGCCAGGGACAATCAGGGCCAGGTGTAAATCTGAGGTTGTTTGACTGTGGAGGGAGCAGGACACTTTGCCATACACACAGCAGGGGATCAGCTGACGTTACTGACCCCCACTTTCACATGAACAAATGTGTTTTTCTGTGTGGACAGCACTTCCGAGCACCAACTAGCGTTGTTGGAAGCCAGGGACAATCAGGGTGCAGGCCGAAGCCTACTAGGAGCCAGGTGTAAATCTGAGGTTGTTTGACTGTGGAGGGAGCAGGACACTTTGCCGTACACACAGCAGGGGATCAGCTGACGTTACCGAACCCCACTTACACATGAGCGAGTGTTTTGTCTGTGCGGACAGCACTTCTGAGCACCAACTGGCGGTGTCGGAGCCCAGGGAAAATCAGGTAGTAGGCCGAGGCCTACTTGGAGCCAGGTGTAAATCTGAGGTTGTTTGACTGTGGAGGGAGCAGGATACTTTGCCGTACACACAGCAGGGGATCAGCTGACGTTACCGAACCCCACTTACACATGAGCGAGTGTTTTGTCTGTGCGGACAGCACTTCTGAGCACCAACTGGCGGTGTCGGAGCCCAGGGAAAATCAGGTAGTAGGCCGAGGCCTACTTGGAGCCAGGTGTAAATCTGAGGTTGTTGGACTGTGGAGGGAGCAGGACACTTTGCCGTACACACAGCAGGGGATCAGCTGACGTTACCGAACCCCACTTACACATGAGCGAGTGTTTTGTCTGTGCGGACAGCACTTCTGAGCACCAACTGGCGGTGTCGGAGCCCAGGGAAAATCAGGTAGTAGGCCGAGGCCTACTTGGTGGCAGTTTGCGATTGTTTCTAGACTACTACTAACTGTCAACGTACTCCAATTAGGCCTCTGTCTTCACTCTGTTTCGAATATTTCCTCTGGCTTCCAACCACGCCAGTTGCTGCTCTGAAATGCCGTCTGCACAACCCACACTTGTTCCTGTGTTACTGGGGTTCTGTAACAGCAGCTTCTCCCTAGAGGTGAGTCAGGCAATGTCTCCTGCTCTGTCCACATTTCCACTACAAGTAGTGGGAATGTAGACAAAGCAGGAGACATTGCCGTGCTCACCTCTGGAGATGAGCAGATGTTACAGGACCCAGGTAACACTGGAACAAGTGTGGATTGTGCAGACGGCACTTGAGAGCAGAAACAGACGGTGTTGTAGGCCGGAGGAAATACTCAAAACAGAGTGGAGACAGAGGGCAAATCAGAAAACATATTAAATCAGAGGTAGTCAGAAGTTGTAGGCAGCAGGAGAGTTTGCCGTACACACAGCAGGGGATCAGCTGACGTTACCGAACCCCACTTACACATGAGCGAGTGTTTTGTCTGTGTGGACAGCACTTCTGAGCAACAACGGGCGTTGCTGTAGCCCAGGAAATAAAGTTCAGGTCATAGAAACATGAACACAACAGGAGACCTGGATCCTGTTGCCAGCCAATTATTTATTCTGGAAGAGGACTGGCAAATTCAGGTGAGATCCAGGCCTTGTTGATTTTCAGAAAAGTAAGCCGGTCAACATTATCGGCGGATAGTCGCGTGCGACGATCTGTTACCACACCACCTGCAGCACTAAAGACATGTTCCGATAATACACTGGCAGCAGGGCAAGCCAGCACCTCCAATGCATACTGGCTAAGCTCTGGCCATGTATCCAGCTTAGAGACCCAATACTTGAACGGGGAAGAGCCGTCTGGGAGAACACTAACAGGGCAAGACAAGTAGTCTGTCACCATCTGACGGAAACGTTGCCTTCTGCTGACTGGAGCCGTCTGTGATGGTGTAGCCGTTTGTGGCGGTCCCACAAAACTTTTCCATATTTGGGCCATACTGGCCTTGCCTTGTCCTGCGGCACTGCCTCTGCTACCTCTTTGTGCAGAGCTTCCTCCACTGCCTCTACCCACATGGCTGCTTTGAAAAGCACTACCAGCAACACTTGCGGGGGGAATGGAGAACATGATGGCCTGCACAAGTGTTTCTTGGTACTCCCGCATTTTTCGCTCCCGGTTCAACTGTGGTATGAGGCTTTGTAAGTTGTCCCGCTAGCGAGGATCTAGGAGGGTGTACACCCAATAATCAGCCGTGTGGAGAATGTTGGCGATGTGGCGGTCATTTAACAAGCACTGCAGCATGAAATCAACCATGTGCTGCAGACTGCCAACTGGACCGGAAACGCTGTCCCCAGCTTGAGGCAGCATCTCTGCCTGCTCAGCATCACCCCACCCTCGCTGTACACACTGACTACTAGAGCTTTGTGTACCTCCCTCCTCTGGAGAGATGTGTTCCTCCTCCTCCATTGACTCCTCGTCATCCTCCTCACTAAGTGTCCCCTGCCTGGGCCTTTGTGTGGAAGCACGTTGCGCAGACTTGCCAGAAGCAGATGGCATTTCTGACTGCTCATCCTCGACCTCTTCAAAAACCTCCTCACTTAGTGCTTGTAAGGTTTTTTGAAGCAGACAGATGAGGGGGACAGTCATGCTGATTAGTGCATCATCTGCACTGGCCATCCGCGTGGAGTTATCGAAGGCACGCAAAACTTGGCAGATGTCCCTCATAGTGGCCCACTCAGTGGTGGTGAAGTGTGTCCGGCGCACAGTGCGACTTGTTTGCGCTTGATGCAGCTGGTACTCCATTACTGCTGCCTGCTGCTCACACAACCGCTCCAACATATGTAACGTTGAATTCCACCTGGTGGGGAGGTCACATATGATGCGATGTTCTGGCAGGTGGAATCGGCATTGCAGAGATGCAATGCGCGATCTTGCCATGCTGGAACGCCGCAAGTGAGCACACTCTAGGCGAACCTTGTGCAGCAGTGCATCAAGATCCGGATAGTCCCTCAGAAAGCTCTGCACGACCAAATTGAGCACGTGTGCCAGACATGGTATGTGAGTGAGGTTGCCTAGGCCCAGAGCTGCCACTAGATTTCGGCCATTGTCACTCACTACCAAACCTGGCTGGAGATTCGCTGGCACAAACCACACATCGCTCTCCTGCTTGATGGCATTCCAGAGCTCCTGTGCTGTGTGGCTCCAATTCCCCAAAGAAATTAATTTAAGGACGGCCTGTTGACGTTTGGCCACACCTGTGCTCATATCTGGCCTAACAGGCTCACGCAGTGCTGATTCCGAGGAACTAGAGTAGGAGGAGGACTCAATATGTACAGACTGCATTCCTGCAATCCTTGGAGTTAGCAGAATACGTACAGAGCCACTCTCCAGATCTGTACCCGGCTCCACAACATTGACCCAATGGGCAGTGAGGGAAAGGTATCGTCCCTGTCCATGGCTACTGGTCCACGCATCGGTGGTCAGGTGGACCTTGCTACTGACGGCGTTTAGTAGCGCATTTTTAATTTTTCCCTCCACATGCTTTTGCAGGGCAGGGACGGCTTGCCTGCTGAAATAAAAGCGGCTGGGCACAGTGTATTGTGGAACTGCCAATGACATAAAGTTCCGGAAGGTGTCAGTCTCCACCAGCCTGAATGACAGCATCTCAAGGGCCAGTAGTTTGGCAATGCCGGTATTTAGAGCCAGTGCTCGGGGATGGTTTGCCGAGTATGGCCGCTTTTTCTCCCATGCCTGTGCTACCGATTGCTGGTGAGTGGCCTGGGAGTGTGATGATTACTGCGAACATGGTTCAGTGGGTGGAATTTCACTGGGTCTCTGGTCAACAGTGGCAGTGGTTCTTCCATGGCGTTCCAGTGAGGAAGCCGAACCAGCTGTGTGTGAGCTGGAGGAAGAGGCCCCAACACGAGCTGAAGAGGTGGTAGGTGCTGCTGAAGGTTGGCCTACATCTTCAGTGTGTCTGTGTAACTCCACCTCGTGCTTGGTATGCACATGTTTCCACATATTTGTGGTATTGAGGTTGCTCACATTTTTCCCTCGTTTCACTTTCTGATGACACAGCTTGCATTTGACAAAGCAAATGTAATCTGCAACTGTGTCAAAAAAAGACCACGCACTGCAAGTCCTGGGAGCGCCCGTTTTGTGTTTTGGAAGTGGATAGCTCCTCACGGGTGCCAAAGTGGAGGCTACAGGCAACCAAGTCTGCCCCCGCCCTCTCCCTCCTCTTTTGGCCGTTCGGGGAATCTCTTCCTCAGAGCTGCTCCCACCACCTTCCTGTGGCTGACGCCATGATGGGTCAAGGACCTCATCATCTCCACTCTCCTCTTCAAGCACCGGCTGGTCCTGGGTTGACTCGCCAGCACCGTATGCACCAGAAATTGGCAACTGAGTCTCATCATCATCAGATGAGCACTGAGGTGTGCTGACAATAGGCACTGGCCCACCCGCCTCTTCAGATTCAGAGGGACAAAGCAGTTGCGCATCACTGCATACTCCCTCTTCTTCTCGCTCTAGAATGCTGCTTGGCTGGCCACCTCTTTCCAAGCCAACAGATTCTGAGAACAGAAGTAAAGATTGAGATGGCTCCTGTCCAGGGCTCTCAGACTGCCTGGGCAATTTGGCAGGTGGTGAAGAGACAGATGGTTGCTCTTCAGTGCTCTGGCCTTGGGAGGATGCGGAAGTCATTGAAGTGGATGCGTTAGCTGCCATCCATCCGACAACGGCTTCAATTTGTTCGTCACGCAGCAGTGGGGTACGGCGAGGTCCTACAAAGCTGCGCATGAAGGACTGTTGCCTGGTAAAAGTGGGGGATGCCGGGTCACTGGTGGCCGCAGCAGACACCGAATCCCCACGTCCTCTCCCTGCTGAATCCCCCCATCCTCTCCCTGCTGAAACTCCACGGCCACGACCACGTGCCTTACTCCCTGCCTTCTTCATCTTGGTAGACTGATAGATAGGCAGAAAAGTAAAAAAGGGGTGGCTTAGTGTTCTTATTCCTGGACAGCTGCTAACCAGTATAAGAAACACTAATTTGGCTAAGAGTGTGTGTACTACACTTTAATATGATCTAATGTGGCCTAGACAACTGTAAAGTGGAGTGTTTGGTGAACTTTATTTCCTTTTTTTGCGGGGGGGGGAAGAAAAGGATGTGACCAAAGTTTGAAAGCTATAGTATCACAAACTTTTTGGAGCGATTACAATGCAGGAAGCTAACCTACAATGCAATTGATGAGGCTCCAAAAAATAGGGTGATACTAGTCTGGCTGGCCCTGAAGGGCACAAGCCAGCAAAAAGGCTCCTCTATCTAATCCTATATAGTGTTTGCAACCAACCAATGACAATGGATGCGGTTGGAAGCACACTAATATAGGAGCAAAAATCTGGCTAAATTAGCTGCAAAAAAGGACTATGTATGAGGCAGTGACGCACGCTGAGCGGACTACAGCTAGTGGTGGCTGTAGAACACACTGCAATGTGAGCTGCACTCACACACAGAGAGACCTATCAGACAGCCAAAAACAGTGCAGAGAAATGGGCTATAGCACTGAAAGGCTGCTGAAAGGCTCCGCTGTCCACTCCTTTATGTTTGCAACCAACATATATGGATACGTATGGAAGCACACTATACAGGAGAAAAAAAAAGCAGCAATAAAAGAAAAATGTGTATGAGGCAGAGACACACGCTGGGCGGCCTACAAGCAGACGTGCCTGCAGGACACACTACACAGCGTGGGTCTGCACTCACACAGTCCTTGCAGACAGC
This sequence comes from Dendrobates tinctorius, assembly GCF_039654945.1. Taxonomy (NCBI): domain Eukaryota; kingdom Metazoa; phylum Chordata; class Amphibia; order Anura; family Dendrobatidae; genus Dendrobates; species Dendrobates tinctorius. The sequence continues at coordinate 24,386,417 of NW_027361960.1, read as the reverse complement.
TATTAAAACAGCGCTGCTGGGCTAAAAAAAATGCTACAGTGGTGGATTATGTAGCCTGGGTAGAGCAATAGATATTTTGGATGATCGCTATTTCTAACTGTCCCTCATAGTCTTCAACAGCAGCCTGTCCCTAACTGAATTCACAGCAGAGTGACCAGAAATGGCGGCTTGAGCGGTTTTTATAGTGCATCATGACATCATTTCAGCAGCCAATCACAGCCATGCCAGTAGTTAACATGCCTACATGCCTAACAGGATGTGCCCACACTTCTGAGGATTCCCATTGGCTGAATCAAATCGAGTGGGCTCCTAGCATTATGGGAACTTCCGATTCCGGTATTCGATATGAAAAAAGTATCGGAACTAAGTATCGGAATTCCGATACAGCTAATATCGGCCGATACCCGATACTTGCGGTATCGGAATGCTCAACACTACTCATGACCCAATATCAACATGGGTTTACGAGGGACCGTTCCTGTCAGACTAATCTGATAAGCTTCTATGAAGAGGTAAGTTTAGGACTGGACCAAGGAAATGCAGTGGACGTGGTGTATATGGACTTTTTAAAAGCTTTAGATACGGTGCTAGACAAAAGGTTGATACATAAAATGAAAACAATGGGGATAGGGGAAAATATGTGTAAGTGGGTTAAGAGCTTGCTCAGGGATAGGAAGCTAAGGGTGGTTATTAATGGAGCACACTGGGACTGGGTCACAGTTAGCAGTGGGTTTCTACAGGAGTCAGTTTTGGGCCTGCTTCTTTTTAACATATGTATTAATGACCTTGTAGGGGGCATAGAGAATAGAATTTCAATATTTGCAGATGACACTAAACTCTGCAGGGTAATCAATACTGAGGAGGACAATTTTATATTACAGGAGAATTTATGTAAATTAGACGCTTCGGCTGATAAATGGCAAATGAGCTTTAATGGGGATAAATTTAAGGTCATGCACTTGGGTAGAACGAACAAGATGTATAATTATGTGCTTAATTGTAAAACACTGGGCAAAACTGTCACTGAAAAAGACCTGGGTGTATGGGTGGACAACAAACTCATATTTAGTGGTCAGTGTCAGGCAGCTGCTGCAAAGGCAAATAAAATAAAGGGATGCATTAAAAGAGGCATAGATGCTTATGAGGAGAACATAATTTTACTTTTATATAAGTCACTAGTGCGACCACACTTAGAATACTGTGCACAGTTCTGGTGTCCGGTGTATAAGAAAGACATAGCTGAACTAGAGTGGGAGCAGAGAAGAGTGACGAAGGTTGTTAGAGCACTGGGGGATTATTACACTTGGGGTTATTTAGTTTGGAAAATCGAAGGCTTAGGGGTGATCTTATTATAATGTATAAATATATGAGGGGACAGTACAAAGACCTTTCTAGTGATCGTTTTACTCTTAGATCTGTGACGGGGACAAGGGGGCATCCTCTACGTCTGGAGGAAAGAAGGTTTAAGCATAATCACAGACGCAGAATCTTTACTGTAAGAGCAGTGAGACTATGGAACTCTCTGCCATATGATGTTGTAATGAGTAATTCAGTACTAAACTTTAAGAAGGGTCTGGATGCCTTTCTTGAAAAGTATAATGTTACAGGGTATATATACTAGATTCCTTGATAGGGCGTTGATGCAGGGAACTACTCTGATTGCCATATGTTGAGTCGGGAAGGAATTTTTTTCCACAATGTGAAGCTTAGTGTTTGCCACATGGGTTTTTTTTTTTGCCTTCCTCTGGATCAACATGTTAGGCTATGGGTGGAACTAGATGGACTTAGTCTTCCTTCAACCTTAAAAACTATGTTACTATGTGTAATTGCAGTAATTTTATGGGAGAAATACTTCATTTTCTGGAACAATTTCAAGGGTGCCAATACTTTTGGCCATCACTGTATGATAAATCATTTTATATGTATGGAATAAAATTTAATATTTTACTCCAAGTATGCTGCTCCCTTTTTTGTAGGCTCTGTAGCAGAATGGATATACATTTCTTTAATCTGATTACGTCTTCTATTTAACTTACTAACGCTACAAAGTTTGAAGAATTAACTTTTAATCTGTAACGTTGCATATGTCAATGAAGCACGACTACATGAGTGTGAAGTCTCTTCTATGCATTTAATCACCCAACCACTCCTTCCTATATAAAAGACATGGTCAAATTGAAAAAAATCTGCACCCATATTGCTATAGTAGCGCTTGCAGATAGTCAGGGAGCCTGACATGTTCCCTTTAAAACTTCTCAGCGTGCTCATTTTTTAACATAGACTTTTCTCCACTGTGTATGGTTGCCATTTTTAAAAACCTCTTTGCCATGGATTGTACTCAAAACTGTCACAGATTTTTAATGTGAACCACAAGGTAATTTCTGCCTTGTCTGAACATACTTTAACAGTAATGCCAATCCATACAGTATAAACTTATACTTCAGGGCAGTAAAGGAAAGCATTTTAGGTGAATAGTCACCTGTTAGGGAAATTCCGATATTCTAGAACAGTTGCCATTGTTCGCTAAACAAGGTTTAAAAACAGTTCAAATTAATTTTACGTAACTGTGATTACTGGTGAAAATATCTGGTCTAGATGTCATTATGTAGTTTGCGATTTGTCATGACAGTGGAGATTAAAGTGTAAAACAAAAAATAATTGAAGGGATGGCACCGGCATAGAGCACAGCAGGCCTTTTGGCCAGAATGATCTCTCCTTGATGCCCAAATTACGTCTTCCTCTATTAATGCATGTCCAAACATTCACCTGCTACAGAGGACATTCTGGGAATGTAGCCCAGAATACATGCTCGCCAGATGTCTGTCCTTGGCATAGCCAGTGTAGTTTATGTGTAACTCAGTATCTTGTGTCTTTGCTGCTTTCAAGCCTTTCAAGTGATTTGTCACCTTTACTGCTTCCTTAATTTGCTCTTGAAGGGCTGAACACCGTATATAATTACAGCAGTAAATAAGATTTTGTTTTGTTGGTGACATTGTAGATGTAATCATCCAATCATAGTCCTTTATTCCACGTTTATTCACTGGATTGGAGAATTCATGACTTATTTAATTAATGGAGGTTTTCTGTTCTTTAACTCCTTCATGTCTTCAACCCCTTCCTTTAACACATATTTACAGTAAGGGTGTTGTCCCTGCCTTTGATACAGGTTTCAACACTGATCCCGCATCTTTCTTTACACTTTATGACAGATTTAGTCAGTTATCAAGTGCATTTAGAGCGTCACAAATCCCGCTTATCAGCGCCCCTGTTACGCTATCACAGGCCATCAATGGCTTCTCATGACAGCAGGAGGTCTGCAGAAGAATATGGTAATTTTAAAAAACAAAAAAACGTTGTGGAATTGCAGGGTTTTTTTGCAATTTCACCGCACTTGAAATTTTTTTTGTTTCCCAGTACATTATTGTCACGAACCCCGGGTGTACCTGTTGCAAGACGAGTGGCTCACCACAGTAAGGGAGACACGAGGCGAGAGGCGGAGAGCTCACCGAGCAGCAAGCAGGACCTTAACCACGTGACTGAGGGGAAGTGGCCGAGGGCGGAGACAGGCTCCGGAGTGCAGAGGAGCCAGATGGAGCCGGAGAGAAGTCAAACGTGCCGAGGTCAATGAGGTACCAGGGGTGAGACAGAAGGATAGTCAGGTGAAAGCCGGAGGTCAGGGAGCTGGACCGAGCAATGAAGTACCGAAAGAGATGTGAGGTAGTGAAGTCAGAACAGACAGACCAGAAGGTCAGAACCGAGGAAATCAAACAATGAGAGACACCAAGCAGAGAAGCAGAGAGAGTAAACAATCCGGGTCATACACGGAAAGCATTCAAACAAACACAGTATGCACACACATACCAGGGGGTCAGACACACAGACAGAACGAAAGTATAACTGACAGAGAATCCTGGTTCAGAGTGGGTATAAATATCCCTCCCAGATCCAAAAGGAGGCCACATACAATTAACCCTGAGAGGGCAGGGCATGAACCCTGTCCAAACCATGACAGTACCCACCTCTTAATGGGGGGCCACTGGACCCCCAAGCTTCTCTGGGTATCTGACATGAATGGACCGCCAGTCAATCGGCGTGCACCAAACTGGCTGGGACCCATGAGCGATCCTCAAGAAAATACCATTTCCAGTGTATCAGATACTGGAGCTTCTGGCGCACCCACCGAGAGTCAATGATGCGCCCCACCTCGTACTCCAGCTGCCCCTCTACAAATACTGGTGGAGCATCGGATGAGGAGTCCTCCCTAGCCATCACCACTGGCTTTAACAGGGACCTGTGGAAGACATCAAAAATTTTAAAAAAGGTGGGCAACTGGATTGACAACCTCCACAATTTTCTAAGGATCAATAAACTTGGGGCCTAGCTTCATTGAGGGTGTTACGGCTGGCGGAATGCACCTAATTATAAAATAATAGTAGGTGCGTTCGCAGCCCGGGGTCCACTTTGCAGAGGTGTTACGCTGCTGCCAGACAATGGTGGACACTCAATATGGCAGTACTATGACGGAACACTCGAGGGTTAAACGTCACCCGGTGTGCACAGGATGAACTCTGTTACTCCACAGAGCCGTAAAACCGCTAACACAAATAATGAGCCTGTTGAAGCTCACAGAGCTTGTAGAGATGAACGCTCAGTATAGGGTCTCAGGACTCAGGCCCAAGGACACAGGACCAGTATCCCTCTAGACTTACTGAGCGTGTGGCGTCACAACCGCGAACGCCGTTACCTGCTGCTGACTGCAGTGGAGCGACAGTGACTGCCGGGGTACGATGGTGCCCTATGGTAGGCGACACCACCGGACGCTAGTGCTGAGCAGTGATAAGCACTTGTGGCCTATGGCTAGCCACTGACTGGCGCTGACTCTGATACTACTTCCCTAACCACATACGTAATATCCAAGGGAGGGGAATCTTAATAAGATAGGGACAGTCAGGCTTAAAACTCCTGTTAAAATCGTGGCCATTGACTCCTCTTCTCTCACTAGTGATGGAATTTGTTCTATGTCAGAAGTCTTTTTGCTGAAAGTGGGTCCTACTCATGTGGAAAAATTAAGTTGTTTTGTTCTGAATAATTTGGCTGCAGGTCTGGTATTAGGGATGCCTTGGCTTCAACACCACAACCCTATTATTGATTGGGTCACAGGGGAGATCATTCAGTGGGGATGTAAGGCTAACACTTTGTGTTGTAACTTGGTATTTCTTGTCACCCCTGTAAAATATGTGTCAGTGTCGTCTGTCAGTCTGGAGGGTATTCCGGAGTACCTGAAGGACTTTGAAGACGTGTTTTCCGAAAATGAGGCTGAGGCACTTCCACCACATAGACCTTTTGACCTTTTTGTGTCATTGATTAAATCCCAGGAGCCAAGTTACCCAAGGCTCGTCTGTTTAATTTGTCCAGACCCGAGCGTCAAGCCATGAAGGAGTACATCACCGAGAGTCTCCGCAAGGGGCATATTCGGCCTTCTGTTTCACCTGTGGCAGCGGGGTTCTTTTTTGTAAAAAAAAAAGGATGGTGGTTTGCGGCCATGCCTTGACATTCGGGAACTGAACAAGATTACGGTGAAAAACACATACCCTCTTCCCCTGATCCCCGATCTATGTAACCAACTCACTGGTGCCAAATGGTTCTCAAAGCTTGATTTACTAGGGACTTATAACCTTATAAGGGCTTGGGAAGGGGATGAATGGAAAACGGTGTTTCTGATGACTGAAGGGCTGTTTGAAAACTTGGTTATGCCCTTTGGTCTCACTAACACTCCTGCTGTTTTTTCAGAATTTCAATCATTTTTGTTTTCTCTGACCTAATTGGCTGTTATGTGGTTATCTACCTGAATGACATTTTGGTGTGCTTGACAGATAGTCAAACTCACTTGCATCATCTGCGTATGGTTCTTATGAGACTCAGGGAGAATAATTTGTATGCCAAATTGGAGAAATGTTCATTTTTCATACAAGAACTGTTCTTTCTGGGTTTAATTTTGTCAGGGGAGGGATTCCGCATGGACCCTAAGAAGGTCCAAGCCATTACTGATTGGGTGCAGCCTCATGACTTAAAGGGGTTGCAGCGATTTTTGGGCTTTACTAACTTCTATAGGAAGTTCATTAAGGGTTTTTCGCAGGTGGTAAAGCCTTTGACGGACCTCACTCTCAAGGGGGCTGATGTGAAAAATTGGTCCATGGCTGTGAAAAATTCTTTCCTGACGTTGAAAAAATGTTTTACTTCAGCTCCTGTGTTGGTACAACCCAATCCGCCAAGACCTTTTATCGTGGAGGTTGATGCTTCTGAGGTGGGGGAAGTTTTGTCTCAGGGTCCTTCCACCCTTACTAATCTTAAGCAGTGCACCTTCTTTTCTAAAAAGTTCTCTTCTGCCGAGAGAAATTATGATGTTGGCAATAGGGAATTGTTGGCGGTTAAGTTGGCCTTAAAAGAATGGAGGCATTTCCTGGAGGGGGACGTCCATCCCATCACAGTTATCACTGATCATAAAAATATGGCTTATATCGAGTCTGCCAAGAGATTGACCCCCAGACAGGCTAGGTGGGCGCTTTTTTTTCTCGTTTTCATTTCACTATCACAATCCGCCAGGGATCTAAGAATATTAAGGCTGATGCTGTATCCCAATGCTTTGAACCTGTGTCCCCTCCAGAGCCCCCCTCCTCCATTCTTCAGCCAGGAGTAGTGGTGGCCAAAATCTCATCTAATTTACAGAGAGAGATTTTGGAGGCCCAAACGCGGGCTCCTAGTAATAAACTTCCAGGTAAATTATTTGTACCAGAACGTTTCTATCTCAGACTCCTGCAGGAATTTCACGATTCTGTGTTAAGTTTCATCCTGAGATCGCAGCTACGCGGGGGGCAGATGCGAGGGGTTTCTGGTGGCCCTCTCTGGTATCCGATATAAAAAAGTTTGTGACTGCAAATGGGGTGTGTGCCAGTTCTAAAAGTTCTCATGTCCGGCTGGCCGGGGAATTGGTGCCTTTGCCAATTCTGGAGAGACCATGGACACATTTGTCCATGGACTTTATCATGAATCTTTCTCCTTCCAGGAGCAACTCAGTTGTATGGGTGGTGGTGGATATGTTCTCCAAACAAGCCTACTTCTTTGAACCTCTGCCCACATTGCCGTCTGCTGAAACCTTGGCCTATTTCTTTATATGGCATGTAGTTTGATTGCATGGAATGCCTGTGAATGTGGTGTCAGACAGAGGTGTGCAGTTTGTGGTCAGATTTTGGAGCGCTTTCTGTAAGAAGCTGGGTATTATGTTGTCCTTTTCCTCTGCCTATCACCCAGAGTCTAATGGACAGACTGAACTCCCAAAACAACCTTTGGAGCAAATTCTGAGATGTCTGGCCTCTTACAGACAGGAGGCTGGTGTGAGGTATTGCCCGTGGCAGAATTTGCGTTCAGCGGTTATTTGAGTCAGTCTACCTGGAAGTCTCCCTTTCAGGTCAACCATGGGTTTAACCCACATTTTGGGGAGTTTTCCCAGATGGATTCAGGTTGCCCTGGAGCCAAATGCATGGTGCAACAGTTGAGAATTCTATGGAGGGAGGTTCAGAGGAACATCTCTAAGGTCCAGAAAAGGTACAAACCATTTGCAGACAAGAAGTGGGAGTCAGGTCTGGCGTTTCTATTGGGGGAGAGGGTGTGGCTATCCACACAATATCAAGTTTAAGATACCCTCTGTTAGGCGTCGGGTTCCTGCCACTGCACAGCAGGAATCCAGAGCCTTGGACTCGGCGGTCTCCCATTCTCCATCGGCCGCAGTGGAGCCTGCTCAGTAGACTCATTGGTCTCAGCGCTCTGCCCAGACCAGCAGTGTGGGATCGGTTGCTGCTGCCACCTTTGGTTCAGGTATGACAATGCAGTCTGGCCAGAAGCAAAAGACTTCAGAATCTAAGTCCTTCCGTTGCTCCACTGAGCATGCTCATGGGACGATTCCCCATTGGGGATTGGGAGTCACATGCTCAGGTCCTTCTCCAGTTCTGACTGGTCCATCAGGGGGATCTGGAAGGTTCCGGAAGGTCTCGGCTATAAAAGACTTGCATCGCCGCTAGGCCATGCACTAGTATAGACTCTAGTTGCTATATGTGTGGATGATGATGGATGCATGAATCTGGTGAATGTGTTATTAAGATTCCTGTTATGAATGAGTCACCGGAGGAGGAGAAAACAAAAATGCAAGCTAAGTCCAGAAAACTGGAGAGGTTGGTAGCTAGCGGATTGCAGACCCCTGATCCTATTCACCAACTCACCACAGACACAGATTTCCAATCCAAAACTGAATTATTGATTTGCAACCAGGGAAACCCCAGAACAATGGTATCATGAAAATTATGCAACACCAAAAATCTGCAATTTTTTTATTGTCTGGGGCGACCCGCATTACCACCTGGGTCCAAAACTGAGGTTTATTCTTCGCCAAAGGAGTAGCATCAATACCCCTCAAAGGGATAGGCGTCCGCAGAGATGTCATAGGAAACCCACAACGTTTAGCAAAATCCAAGTCCATCAGGTTCAGAGCCGCTCCTGAATCCACAAAAGCCTTAGCAGAAAATGTGGACAGGGAGCAGATCAGAGTAATTGCCAGAAGAAACTTAGGTTGTACACCGCCCACAGCAAATGTGTGTGCAAAATGTTTCTCTCGTTTAGGGCAGACAGAAATATTATGAGAGGCATCTCCACAGAAAAAACACAGCTTATTACGCCTTCTGAACTCCTGACGTTGCGCCCTATAGAAAACTCTATCACATTGCATAGGTTCAGACATTTGTTCAACAGGTGGCAACATTTCTCGTGTAATTTTACGTTCACGTAAACGCAGATGAACCTGAATGGCTAATGACATAGAATCGTCAAGACCAGAGGGAACAGGAAATCCCACCATAGTATCTTTTACGGTTTCTGACAAACCCTTCCGAAAGAGAGCTGCCAAGGCACAATCATTCCAGGTAGTAAGGACCGCCCACTTTCGGAATTTTTGACAGTACAACTCTGCAGAATCCTGACCCTGGCTCAATGCCAACAGGGCTTTTTCAGCTTGATCAATAGCATTAGGTTCATCATACAACAACCCCAAGGCTTGAAAAAATGCGTCCACATTAGTTAGAATAGGATCATCAGGTGTAAAAAAAAACGCCCAATCCTGGAGATTGCCGCGCAGCAAAGAGATGACAATTTTAAACTGCTGCGCAGAGCTCCCCGATGAGCTAGGCTTCAAGGCAAGAAATAATTTACAATTATTCTTAAAATTCAAAAATTTAGACCGATCCCCAAAAAACACATCAGGAGTAGGGATCTTTGGTTCAGCAGTATGTGAATGAGCAAGATAGGCGGAAATTCCCCGCACTTCAGCAGCGAGCTGCTCCACACGATCAGACCATTGCTTAATCTCCATTAAGAAAAAATTCCTCCTACAGCCCCAGAGAAAAAGAGGAGAAAATATACATTAAAAAAAAAAATTCTGACACTTTTTTTTTTTTTTTTTTTTACAATTCTTTCTTGCTATTGAGTACCCTAGATTCTGCGGTATGGCTGGTGATTCTGTTATGAATGAGTCATCAGAGGAGGAAAAAACAAAAATGCAAGCTAAGTCCAGAAAACTGGAGAGGTTCGTAGCTAGCGGATTGCAGACCCCTGATCCTATTCACAACAACTAACAGTAGCCGTGGAGCGTTCCTACGGTGGTCCTAGACGCCTCTTCACAGCCGGAGAACTAAATAAGCATAAAGAAAGAAAGGGGAAATCTAAACTGCCCCAGAGCAGACCCCAAAGCAATAGACAGCCCCCAACAAGTATTGTCAGTGAAATCAAATGAAAACACAAACCCAGACAGAAAGACAGGCAGAGCAAATGATGGGGCCCAACTAACTAGATAGGAAAGGACAGAAAAGATGCTGGCTGTAATCCGCAAAAACCCTACCAAAAATGTCCCAACACGTCTGATAGGAAAAACGGCCCTGAAGTCACTAGACTTCAAAATCCCTATATCAGCACTCCGATATATTCTGAAGACAGAGCAAAAGAGATTTAACCGATCAGGGACAAAAATGGAAATTCAGCAGAGCCCCAGCTGGGGCTGTCAGAACACAAAACTAAGCAAATCAGACAAAATCTCATGGAACAATAGCAGAGCAAAACCTAGCTTTACAAGACAGGAACTGAACTGGAGGCCAGAGCTCCGAGCAGAGAAATCACCAGCAACCCTACAGGGCGTCGGCTGCCTTATATACACTCAGAGATTCCGGATGTCCAATCACAATCCACCTGTTCAGGTGACAGGTTTCTCCCATCCAAATCAGTTTCACCATCTCCTTTCACCAGCAGAGGGAGTTCATCGGACATCAAAGTTGAACGAGAAAATGAGCTCACAACAGATTCCCCTCCCTTGGATATTACTTATGTGGTTAGGGAATTAGTATCAGAGTCAGCGCCTGTCAGTGGCTAGCCATAGGCCACAAGTGCTCATCACTCCTCAGCACTAGCGTCCGGTGGTGTCGCCTACCATAGGGCACCATCGTACCCCGGCAGTCACTGTTGCTCTGCTGCAGTCAGCAGCAGGTAACGGCGGTTGCGATGCCACACGCTCAGTAGGTCTAGAGGGACGCTGGTCCTGTGTCCTTGTGCCTGAGTCCTGTGACCCTATACAGAGCGTTCATCTCTACCAGCTCTGTGAGCTTCAACAGGCTCGTTATTTGTGTTAGCGGTTTTGCGGCTCTGTGGAGTAACAGAGTTCGCCCTGTGCACACCGGGTGATGTTTAACCCACGTTTGTTCCGCAATAGTACTGCCATATTGAGCATCCGACATTGTCTAGCAGCAGCATAACACCTCTGCAAAGTGGACCCTGGGCTGCGAACGCACCTACTATTATTTTATAATTAGGTGCGTTCCGCCAGCTGTAACATTATACTAGCGCCAGGGTCTGGCTGCAATGGAGGATGAGCAGCGCCTGCAGAGATACGTTCAGCAGTTGGAGGGCAGGTTATCCGCTCTCGAGCGCTCAACTTCAACTGCGGACATCACTGCAGTCGCAGTCCAGGTGGCAGCGGAGGCAGTCTCTCGCGCCTCCATGTCCAAGCCTGCCCCGACATTGTCCCATCTCCCATTGCCAGACAAGTTCTCGGGTGACAGTACCGCCTGTAGGGGTTTCGTGAGCCAGTGCTCTATTCAGCTTGAGTTACTGGCCACGCGATTCTCTTCCGAGCGAGCTAAGGTGGGGTTCATCATCTCCCTATTGTCGGGCAGGGCTCTGGAATGGGCCCCTCCACTATGGGAGCGTGGTGACCCCATGGTTTTGAGTGCTGCTCAGTTCCTGACTTCTTTAAAGCAGGTTTTCTTGGGGCCACGGGTCACACACGACACATCTCTCCAGCTATTGGCAATAGTACAGGGCCCCCTCTCGGTCAGCCATTATGCCATCCGTTTTCGGACACTGGCTTCCAAGCTGGAATGGCCTGATAAGGTACTCATCCCTGTGTTCTGGAGAGGTTTGGCGGGGCTCTAGCAACCAGGGAGGTTCCTGTTAGTCTGGAGGAGCAGATTACCGTCTCTACCCGCATTGTTCTCCGTTTTACGGAGCGCGGGATGGAGCGTTCGCACTCCAGACCGATGATTAGGTTGGCTCCCATCTTCTCTAGACCTCTGGACCTACCTGATCCAGGAGTCGCGCCCCCGGAGGCCATAGACATGTCTTGCACCGGTTCCAAGTCTCACCCGGTGCGGGCCTCCACACTTTGTTTCCGATGTCGACAGCCTGGTCACTTGGTCATCAGGTGCCCCCTGCGGTCGGGAAAAGACCGCGTCTAGTGGCAGTCGGAGGAGGCCTACTAGTGAGGAGGATGAGGGGGATGAGTATTTTGGGGAGGAGGATGCTTCTCTGGAGGCAAGAGAAAATGTTGGCGTGGCAAGGTCAGGTACAGGGTTTATGCGTGACAGGATGGATGTTGATTTGCCAGAAAGTGCCCCTCCACCCAACACTGCCAGTGCATCATAGACACCTGGAACATTGGGCCACATGTGTGATTATGCCTTGCGGATCCTAAAAAGGGACCCCCGCATTGCCAAAATTATGAAGGATGACGACTACTGGTTGACCAGCATCCTCGATCCATGCTATAAAGATAAATTACACAACATCATGCCACAGGAGAACCTAGAGATAATATTGGCTAACAAACAAGCAAATCTGGTGAACCGTTTGAGGCATTCCCAGCACACAGGTCTTCAAGGTGCACACAGCCGAAGTGGCGTTGGAGACAGAGGTTTCATGACCATGTTGTGGACTGATTTCTCAAGTACCGCTCACACGACTGGTAATACTGCATCGATTACAAGTGACAGCTGTTGTCAACTATGGTTACAAACTACTTCTCCTCCCATATCGGTGTTCTCCCTCACAGGTCATTCCCCTTTGACTATTGGGCCGCTAAACTGGACACCTGGCCTGAATTGGCACAATATGCCTTACAGGAGCTCGCTTGCCCTGCTGCTAGTGTGCTATCTGAAAGAGTCTTCAGTGCTGCTGGATCAATCCTGACAGAAAATAGGACCCGTCTGTCGACCCAAAATGTTGATGATCTATCCTTCATTAAAATGAACCATGCATTGCTTTCAAAGGATTTTGTCCCACCTTCCCCTGATGACACACAGGTTCCCAGAAATTTGGCTCGCTTTTGTCCTCCTCTTCCTCGGACTTGTCAAATTCCTCCTTTTGCAGCTGCTGATTGTACAGCCTACACATCAACATATGCCATTTTTTAAACCTCCCTAACTGGGCTGCCCCCCCTAAGGGCTGGGGTCACCACCTGGTGCACCCGGGCAAGTGCCATTGCTCTGAACAGGTGGGTGAGCCCACTCTTAGCCGACAGGCACTGGCACAGGGCCCCTCATAGTACAATACAGTGTCTCTGACGGTGAGGGGGCCCACTTGCCATCAGACACACCGGCGTATTATGAGGGGCCCTGTGCCAGTACCGTCGCCCTCGAGTTGGCCCCCCCTGCTTGCTCATGGCCACAGCACTTGCAAGTTGCAATACTTACCTCTCCCTGCTCCACCGCTGTGTAGTCTGGGCAGTTAAATCCTTCACAGGGACGGCCACTACAAATTTGGTGAACTGACCGATGATGGTTAAGATGTAGCTATGGCCTGTCCTGCTGGCCTCTACCTTCAGATGATCAATGGCTACCATTTGTAATGGACGTCAACTCACAATCGGATGCAGTGGTGCTTTATGATCAGCTTTCACAGTTTTCCCAGTCACAGACGTGAGACATTCCTGCCACCATTTTTCAGTGTTTCCTCTCATGCGAATCCAATAGAATTGCCTACGGCCTGTGGCTTCTGTCTTTTGCACTCCAAAGTGACCAGACACATCATGATAGGCAGTGAGGACCATGTCTACATCTCTCCCTGTGATCACAATTTGATGGAGACGAGTAACGGTGATGGGATCCACGCTACAGCGATACAGCAATCATTTCTTCACAAATAACCGTTTTCGCTGTCTCCACAGACAAAGTAATTGAGGGTCAGCATCGCCTCTGCGAAATCTACCGGGAGGTTTTCCCATGATCAGTAATTCCCAAATTTCTGCAAACACTCGACTTTCCGTCTGTACTTGTGTCCATCTAGTTTCCAGTAGCAGAGAGTCTGGACTGGCTTACTGAGACTGAAATATATACGAAGATTTAAAAGTACCCCAACAATGTACACTGGTATACGCTTCATTTACATTTCCCTTTTTCTACTATTTATATTCTGGTGTAATCCATACTGAGCCTGTGATTGTCTGTGTCTGACTCCGGAAATAAAGACGGAAATTTACAATTACCTCTAGACTGGATACACCAGGTATTTGCTGATATAGTACCTTTGTTCTAAATTTTGTATTATTGTATAATCCATACTGAGCGAGCGTGTGTGGTTTCCGCCTTCTATATATACAGAGATTCAGTCTGCTTCTCAGGTCCTGGACTTCAGCTCTCTTCCAGTCTTCTCAAGTTAAGTTTGTTTTTGCTAATGTTCACACTTGCGCTTGTTAGTCAATTCAGTTTTTTGTGTAATCAGCCTGCCCCTGCTGGGGCTCTGCTGAAATTCCACTCCTATTAATCAGCATTTGCCAATCTGCTTTTTGTCCCTTATTAGATTGGCCTCTTTTTTTGCTCTGTCTCAGAATATTTCAGAGTGCTGATATAGGTTTAGAAGTCTAGTGACTTCAGGGTTAATTTTGCTATCAGAAGTGTTGGACATTATTTTTTGTAGGTTTTTTTGCAGATTGCAGACAGTGTCTTTCCTTTTCTGTCCTTTTTAGTTAGCCGGGCCCCATCGTTTGCTCAGCCTATTTTTCTGCCTTTGTTTATATTTTCATCTTGCTTCACCGTCAATACATGTGAGGGGCTGTCTTTCCTTTGGGGTCTGCTCTGAGGCAGTTAGTTTTCCTCTTTTCCTGCTTTAGGCTTATGTAGTTCTCCGGGTTGTGACGTGGCGTCTAGGACCAACGTAGGAACGCTCCTCGACTGCTGCTAGTTGTGCGGGTAAGATCAGGGATCTGCAATCTGCATAGCTACCAACTTCTCTGGTTTTTTGAGACTTAGCTTGTTGTCTTTTTTTCCTCCTCGGTTTCCCTTTCATAACAGACAGGGTTGCAAAGTTGGGAATGAACCATATGTAATATCCCACTAAACCCAAAAAGGCTTTTACCTGTTTTGTTGTGAAGGGGCGGGGCCAGTTCTGAATTGCCTCTACTTTGTTTACTTGGGGCTTGAGAACTCCTCTCCCAATGACATACCCCAAGTACCGGGCTTCTTCTAACCCTACGGAACACTTCTTTGGGTTGGCAGTTAGCCCTGCTTGTCGCAGAGAGTCTATCACTGCCTGTACTTTTGCTAAGTGGCTTTCCCAGTCGGTGCTGTACACAATGATATCGTCCAGATAGGCTGAGGCATAGCGGCGATGGGGACGGAGCACAATATCCATTAACCGCTGGAACGTTGCTGGTGCGCCATGCAACGCAAAGGGTAATACCTTATACTGGAACAGCCCCTCAGGTGTTACAAAAGCTGTTTTTTCCTTCGCCGCCTCTGTTAGGGGTACCTGCCAATAACCTTTTGTGAGGTCTAGAGTTGTAAAATACCGTGCTTTCCCAAAGCGCTCTATTAACTCGTCAACCCGAGGCATGGGGTAGGCGTCAAATTTTGAAATGTCATTGAGTTTTCTAAAATCATTACAGAATCTTAGAGACCCATCAGGGTTGGGGATTAGGACTATTGGGCTGGCCCACTCACTTTGAGACTCTTCTATGACCCCTAACTGTAACATAGCTTTCACCTCTTCCGAGATGGCTTGTCGCCGGGCCTCAGGCACCCGATAAGGCTTTAGTTGGACCTTGGCCAGTGGCTGTGACAATGTCATGTTGGATTAGGGAGGTGCGTCCAGGGAGCTCCGAAAAAACATCTGTATTTCGGCTAATGAACTCCCGGACCTCCTGAACCTGTCTAGGAGACAAAGTATCTGCAATTTTGACCGCGGGTTGGGCTTCTCCTGCCTCACCCCGAGGTAGCGGAGCCTTTTCCATCTGAAATGCTGGCAGTGGACTATCCCCACCAAGGTGCTCTCTATCTTTCCAGGGTTTAAGCAAATTAATATGGTAAACCTGTTCTTGCTTTCTCCGTCCTGGCTGGTGTACCTTGTAGTCTACTGGCCTCACCTTCTCCATGATCTCGTAGGGTTTCTGCCACCTTGTGAGAAATTTGCTATCTACGGTAGGCACAAGCACCACCACCCGATCCCCAGGGCTAAAGGTTCTTACCCGAGCCTCACGGTTATAGACCCGACTCTGTGACCGTTGTGCTGCCTCCATATGTTCCCAGACCAGGGGTAGGACTGTCTCCATTCTCTCTTGCATTTTTGCAACATGTTCTATCACACTTTTGTGGGGGGTAGGTGGGTTCTCCCAGGCCTCTTTGGCTATATCGACTAAGCCCCGTGGATGTCTGCCATACAATAGTTCAAAAGGCGAGAACCCCGTAGATGCCTGAGGCACCTCCCATACTGCAAACAACAAATATGGCAATAAGAGATCCCAGTCCTTCCCATCTTTGGAAACTGCCTTTTTTAACATGCTCTTCAGCATCTTATTGAACCTTTCTACCAGACCATCTGTTTGGGGATGATAGACCGATGTGCACAACTGTTTAACATTTAACAACTGGCAGAGTTCCTTCATAATTTTTAGAACAAAACCGTTGGCACAACCCTGGTAAACGGAGGTGGTGCACAAGTAGGATCCCAATCCGTGAACTTCAATTTAAATAGACTTGGCACACACCAAAAAGATTCTGATGCAGAAAGGTGGTTTTAATGAATTGCAGTACATACATACAGACATTTCGGTCTAGGACCTTCATCAATGTACAATAAGTTGTACTGTGAGCTCTTAGTGACTGGGCTTTAAGGGAGACACCAACACTGCAAGGAGGCACCTGCGGCCGTCCCACGTGGTTCTATATAACAAGTGGACGCAGTATCCACCGCGAATCCAAGGGTACTCACAGTACAACTTATTGTACATTGATGAAGGTCCTAGACCGAAACGTCTGTATGTATGTACTGCAATTCATTAAAACCACCTTTCTGCATCAGAATCTTTTTGCCTTCATAATTTTTGACATAAAGGGGGTTCCCTGGTCTGTTAAAATCTCTTGCGGAATTCCCACTCGTGAAAACATACCCATGAGTTCCTTTGCTATAAGCTTAGCTGATGTGTGGCGCAGCGGAATGGCCTCAGGATATCGGGTAGCATAATCTAGAACTACAAAAATGTGTTGGTGTCCCCTTGCCGACTTATGACATATCATCCCCTGAGGAAGAAGTTTTTAACTTTGAAACGCGTAGGGAAATAAATGTATTAACCACACAACTTGTGAGGAGTGATGGTCTGGTAGCGCACGTTTATTCCATAAAAATTCCCTGCTTGAATCTGAAGATTTATGGCCACGGCGTGGTCATTTGGATGTGCAGCAAGCTGACCTTTGTTCCTTTATGCCTGATACTCTCCTGCAGAGGGTGAGTATAAATCATTGTTTTATATCTTTGTTTTCTCGGGTAAGACCCTATTGCGCTCTTTTTCTTTCAGTTTCTACTTGCCGACTTATTGAGAGGCCCCACCAGGTCCATGGCCACTCTCTCGAAGGGCACCTCTATAATTGGCAAAGGCACCAAAGGGCTCCGAAAGTGAGGCTGGGGACTGGTTACCTGGCACACTGGACGGGAGCTACAGTATCGTTTAACTTCTTCATGGACCCCTGGCCAGTAAAATCACTGCAGAATTCAGTCGAGGGTTTTCTTTTGGCCCAAATGCCCCCCGAGTACATGCGCATGCACTAAATCCATTACCAGCCTCCGATACATCTGAGGTACCAGTAATTGTTCTACCATTTCCCCCCGTATTTTCTCCACTCGGTACAACAAATCTTGGTTCAGCTTGAAGCGTGGCAACACCGTATCTGCCCCAGGTTGTTGGGGTTCCCCATTGACAAACAGTACATTTTCTCTGGCCCGGGCTAAAGTAAGGTCTCGGAGTTGCGCTGTACCAAAATTGTCACCTGATACATTCAAGTCTGACAACTCAGGTCCCGGCGGCAAGTCTTCCACCTCTCCTGCCAATACTTCCCTGGGAGAATTCTCCCCCTCCTCCACTGAAGGGAAGGTTATTCCTACAGCCAGCACTTCTTCCTCCGGGCCACCAGTTTCATGCCCCACGTCCGGAGAATGTAACCTGGTTGCCTCTGGTGCCAGCAGCTGCTCAGTGGGTGGGACAACAGACGGCCACAGCACAGAAAACAACGGAAAGTCTCTTCCAATTATCACTTCATAATTAGAGTTGAGCGAAACGAGTCGAAAAAATTCAAAAGTCGCCGACTTTTGGCAAAGTCGGGTTTCATGAAACGAAACCCGACCCTAGGATGAGGTCGGCCACGAGGTCGGCGACTTACGCGCCAAAGTCGTGTTTCAAAAGTTTGTTTTGCGCTCTTTTTCAGCCAATCAGGATCCACGGTCACTGTGGGCAACGTGATGACATAGGCACGGGTCACCACCATCTTTTAGAAGGGCATGCAAGTGATTGGCTTGCTTTGGTGGGCGTCACAGGGGGTATAAAAGGGCGTGCACGCCGACCGCCATCTTACTTCTGCTGATCTTAGTATAGGGAGAGGTTGCTGCTGATTCTGTAGGGAGAGCGTTAGGCAGGGAAGAAGACAAAAAAACTGCTTCTGCTGCTAGCGATTTGGCCTGCACAACACACCAGTCACTGTGTGTGCAGTGCAAGGGGAGGCTATATAGTGGTGTATCAGTGGTGTTGGTTGTTGGGCTGCCTTCTAAGGCTTCCTGACATTCCTGCATTGCTGTTTACCCACTGCTCCGCAAACTGCTTTTTTAAAAGCAATCCCAATTTTTTTTTTTTGTCCTGCTGAGAAGACAAAAAAACTGCTTCTGCTGCTAGCAATTTGGCCTGCACAACACACCAGTCACTGTGTGTGCAGTGCAAGGGGAGGCTATATAGTGGTGTATCAGTGGTGTTGGTTGTTGGGCTGCCTTCTAAGGCTTCCTGACATTCCTGCATTGCTGTTTACCCACTGCTCCGCAAACTGCTTTTTTAAAAGCAATCCAATCTCCCTTATCCTCTAGTCACTTTTGTCACAGCTGTGCCATCGAGCCTGTCACATAGCGCTCAGATATTCATTGGGCCTCACACAATCCAAAAGTGTCCAGTGTCCAAAAGTGTGTGCAGAGATTCAAAATCTCCCTTATCCTCTAGTCACTTTGGTCACAGCTGTGCCATCGAGCCTGTCACATAGCGCTCAGATATCAGTGGGCCTCACACAATCCAAAAGTGTCCATCCAGTATCCAAAAGTGTGTGCAGAGATTCAAAATCTCCCTGATCCTCTAGTCACTTTTGTCACAGCTGTGCCATCGAGCCTGTCACATAGCGCTCAGATATCAGTGGGCCTCACACAATCCAAAAGTGTCCATCCAGTGTCCAAAAGTGTGTGCAGAGATTCAAAATCTCCCTTATCCTCTAGTCACTTTTGTCACAGCTGTGCCATCGAGCCTGTCACATAGCGCTCAGATATTCATTGGGCCTCACACAATCCAAAAGTGTCCAGTGTCCAAAAGTGTGTGCAGAGATTCAAAATCTCCCTTATCCTCTAGTCACTTTGGTCACAGCTGTGCCATCGAGCCTGTCACATAGCGCTCAGATATCAGTGGGCCTCACACAATCCAAAAGTGTCCAGTGTCCAAAAGTGTGTGCAGAGATTCAAAATCTCCCTTATCCTCTAGTCACTTTTGTCACAGCTGTGCCATCGAGCCTGTCACATAGCGCTCAGATATTCATTGGGCCTCACACAATCCAAAAGTGTCCAGTGTCCAAAAGTGTGTGCAGAGATTCAAAATCTCCCTTATCCTCTAGTCACTTTGGTCACAGCTGTGCCATCGAGCCTGTCACATAGCGCTCAGATATCAGTGGGCCTCACACAATCCAAAAGTGTCCATCCAGTGTCCAAAAGTGTGTGCAGAGATTCAAAATCTCCCTTATCCTCTAGTCACTTTGGTCACAGCTGTGCCATCGAGCCTGTCACATAGCGCTCAGATATCAGTGGGCCTCACACAATCCAAAAGTGTCCATCCAGTGTCCAAAAGTGTGTGCAGAGATTCAAAATCTCCCTTATCCTCTAGTCACTTTTGTCACAGCTGTGCCATCGAGCCTGTCACATAGCGCTCAGATATTCATTGGGCCTCACACAATCCAAAAGTGTCCAGTGTCCAAAAGTGTGTGCAGAGATTCAAAATCTCCCTTATCCTCTAGGCACTTTGGTCACAGCTGTGCCATCAAGCCTGTCACATAGCGCTCAGATATCAGTGGGCATCACACAATCCAAAAGTGTCCAGTGTCCAAAAGTGTGTGCAGAGATTCAAAATCTCCCTTATCCTCTAGTCACTTTTGTCACAGCTGTGCCATCGAGCCTGTCACATAGCGCTCAGATATTCATTGGGCCTCACACAATCCAAAAGTGTCCAGTGTCCAAAAGTGTGTGCAGAGATTCAAAATCTCCCTTATCCTCTAGTCACTTTGCTCACAGCTGTGCCATCGAGCCTGTCACATAGCGCTCAGATATCAGTGGGCCTCACACAATCCAAAAGTGTCCAGTGTCCACAAGTGTCTGCAGAAATTCAAAATCTCCCCTGTCCTATAGACACCTTGTACCTTGTTTTACATTACTATATAGTTTGTTGGATTTTGTCTACATTTCTACCAAAAATGAGGAAGGCTGGTGGAAGAGGCCGTGGAATTGGGCGGGGGTTGGCAGCTGGTAATGATGGTGTTGGTGGTGGATCTGATGGTAGTGGCAAGAGCAAAATAGGACCGAATGCAGGAGGTGCTGACCCTGCGACATCGTCTGGCTACATAAGGCCTCGAACGCTTAGTTTTCTAGGAGTTGGCAAACCGCTTTTAAAGCCAGAGCATCAGGAAAAAGTTTTGTCTTACATTGCTGACTCAGCCTCCAGCTCTATCACCTCCTCTTCTTCAGTTGTAAAAAGTAAAAGCACTGAGTCGTCATTGGAGGCTCATGTTCATGAACCACACCTTTCCTTGTGTCCTTCACCCCAACCAAGATTGAAGGATGACGCAGGCCATACTACTGATTACTCCATGGAGCTGTTTTCACATACCATGCCTGGATTATCAAGTCAAATGGTGAATTACCCAGGCCAAGATGAATCTGACATGGAGTGCACTGATGCACAGCCGCTGATGGATGATTCTGCTGGTACATTCACTCAGAGCACTACATTGTCCTCGCAGTGTACAGAGCCAGATTCTGACCCTGATGAGACTCAGGTGCCCCTTCCCGCACACTATACCACCATACACAGTGACACAGAGGAAGGTGCACATGACATAGAAGAGGAGGTGATGGATGACCCAGTTGTTGACCCAGATTGGCATCCATTGGGGGAAGAGGGTGCTGCTTCCAATAGCTCAGATGAGGAGCATCCACAGCAGACATCGACATCGCAACAGCTGTTATCTGGCAGGCCCGGAGCACTCCAAAGACAGGTTCCAAACATCAAAAGAGTTGCTGGACAGCTTGTCCAGAGGGTCAAAAGATCACAGCGTGCTAGGCCGCAAAATGTCTGCCAAAGTAGGAAGAGTGCAGTGTGGCACTTTTTTGAACAAAATCCTCATGATCAGGCCAAGGTTATCTGTAAGAAGTGCGCAAAGACCTTTAGCCGAGGGAAAAATCTGAAAAATTTGAATACCAGTTGCATGCTTAGACATTTAACCAGCATGCACTTGCAAGCGTGGACACAACACCAAACCTCAAGTGCCACATGTGCAACTGATCACAACGAAGGTAGTCAGCAACGCTACATTGTTTCCCCCACTGTAAGCCCACCGGTTAGCACAGCAGCAAATGTTGAGGTGTCGTTGCAAGACCACAGCAGTCAGGGAATCCCACTGTTATATCAACGAAAGACTGATTCTAGGCCATCAGAAAGAACACCAACTCCATCACCATCATCAACCCTCTCTCAGTCCGCCCTGTCCACCGCTACTTCCACCATATGCAGCTCTCAAGTCCAGCTCACCCTCCCAGACACTATGAGTAGGTCAAGAAAGTACTCAGTCTCTCATCCGCGTACACTGGGTTTGAACGCCCACATTGCCAAACTAATCTCGTTTGAGATGATGCCCTTTCGGTTGGTGGAAAGCACAGCTTTCCGCGAACTCATGGCCTATGCAGTACCACGCTATGACCTACCCAGTCGCCACTTCTCTCGCAAAGTCATCCCAGCCCTCCACCATCATGTGAAAGACCGCATTGTCCATGCACTCAAGCAGTCAGTGAGCGGAAAGGTGCACCTCACAACTGATGCATGGTCCAGTCGGCATGGCCAGGGCCGTTACGTGTCCATCACTGCGCACTGGGTTAATGTGGTGGATGCAGGGTCCACAGGGGACAGCGGTGGTGGGACAGTGCTGCCTAGCCCACGGTATAGGAAACAGTTGGCTGTAGGCGTTCGACCCTCCTCCTCCTCCTCCTCCTCCAGAAGCGAAAGCTCGTCCACAGAGCACAGTCGTACGAGCACTCCATCTGCAGCTGCCACTGTTGCACATGATGTGTCCCCCTATCGAGCAGCTAGTGGAAAGCGTCAGCAGGCTGTGTTGCAGATGATGTGTTTGGGCGACAGACACACCGCCGAGGTGCTGGCCAAGTACTTGAAGCGACAAACTGAGTCATGGCTGGGCAGTGTACATCTTGAGGCAGGCAAGGTAGTTAGTGATAACGGCCGTAATTTTGTGGCAGCCATAGCCCTTTCAAAACTCAGCCACATACCTTGCTTGGCTCACACCTTGAACCTGGTGGTGCAGTGCTTCCTCAAAAATTATCCGGAGTTAACAGCCCTGCTCCAGAAGGTGTGAAGACTGTGCACGCACATCCGCCGGTCGCCTGTACACTCCGTTTGTATGCAGAAGCTGCAGCGATTGCTCCACCTTCCCAACCACCGCCTCATTATCGACATTGCAACAAGGTGGAACTCCACCCTGCACATGGTGGAGTGGCTGTGCGAGCAGAGGCAGGCCATAATGCATTTGTGGGAGGATACACGGCCAGGCACTTTGAGAGCAGACATGGAGTTGACAGGTGTGCAGTGGTCGAAGCTGAAAGACCTTTGTAAAGTCCTTCAGTGTTTTGAGGAATGCACACGGCTGGTAAGCGCAGACGACGCCATCCTAAGCATGAGCATCCCACTTATGCGTCTGCTCATGCAAACTTTGACGCACCTTAAGGAGCAGGCGTCTGCATCCAATGTTGATGAGGAGGAAGAGGAGGAGGGAATCCTTGATGACATTCAGCCATTGTCTGCTCAGGGACCTCTCCTGGACGAGGTGGAGGAAGAAGAGGAGGAGGAGGATGATGATGGGGATGATTACTTAGGGGAGGAGGATGCATCTCGTGGGGCAAGTGAAAATATTGGCGTGGCAAGGTCTGGTACAGGGTTTGTGCGTGACTGGAGGGATGTGGATTTGCCAGAAAGTGCTCCTCCACCCAGCACTCGCAGTGCATCATTTACACCGGGAACATTGGCCCACATGTCAGATTATGCCTTGCGGATCCTAAAAAGGGATCCCAGCATTGCCAAAATGATGAACGATGATGACTACTGGTTGGCCAGCATCCTGGATCCACGCTATAAAGGCAAATTACAAAACATCATGCCACAGGAGAACCTTGACCTAATATTGGCTAATAAACAAGCAACTCTGGTAAATCGGTTGCTTGAGGCATTCCCAGCACACAGCAGTGGTGATGGTTCTCACACGAGCCGTACGGGCCGGGGGCAGCTTGGCAGAGGTGTTCGTGGTGCACACAGCAGAAGTGGCGTTGGAGACAGGGGTTTCATGACAATGTTGTGGACTGATTTTTCAAATACCGCTCACACAACTGGTAATACTGCATCGATGGAAAGTGACAGGAGACAGCAGTTGTCAACTATGGTTACAAACTACTTTTCCTCCCATATCGATGTTCTCCCACACAGGTCATTCCCCTTTGACTATTGGGCCGCTAAACTGGACACCTGGCCTGAATTGGCCCAATATGCCTTACAGGAGCTCGCTTGCCCAGCTGCAAGTGTGCTATCGGAAAGAGTCTTCAGTGCAGCTGGATCAATCCTGACAGAAAAAAGGAACCGTCTGTCAACCCAAAATGTGGATGATCTAACCTTCATTAAAATCAACCACGCATGGATTTCCAAGGATTTTGTCCCACCTTCCCCTGATGACACATAGGGTGACAGAAACATGGCTTGCTTTGGTCCACCTCTTCCTGGTACTTCACCTATTTCGCCTTTTGCATCAGCTGAATGTCCAACATCAACATATGCCACTTTCTAAAACTCCCTAACTGTGCTGCCTCCCCCCCCATGGCCGGGGTCACCACCTAGCGCACGACACCGTGCGAGTGCCGTTGCCCTGGACAGGTGGGTAGGCCGACTCTTGGGCGCGGGCACTGGCACAGGGTCCCTCATAGTGCAATCAAGTGTCTCTGACGGTGGTGGTGCACACCTGCCGTCAGACACACCGCTGTACTATGAGGGGCCCAGTGCCAGTACTGTCGCCCACGAGTGGGCCCCCCTTGCTTGGGCAGGGCCCCAGCATTTGCAATCTTTACCTCTCCCTGCTCCTCCGCTGTGTAATCTGGGCCGTCAAATCCATACTGTGCCTGACACCGTCTGAGCCTGCCTCCTGATGTATAGACATATATTTTGAATGTGTACGCTATCCATACATGTTATCCGGGGATACGGTACCCTTTCTAACCTTTGTGCAATCACGTGCAATCCATACTGGGCCTAACACCGTCTGAGCCTGCCTCCTGATGTATAGACATATATTTTGAATGTGTACGCTATCCATACATGTTATCTGGGGATACGGTACCCTTTCTAACCTTTGTGCAATCACGTGCAATCCATACTGGGCCTAACACCGTCTGAGCCTGCCTCCTGAGACATATATTTTGAATGTGTACGCTATCCATACATGTTATCCGGGGATACGGTACCCTTTCTAACCTTTGTGCAATCACGTGCAATCCATACTGGGCCTAACACCGTCTGAGCCTGCCTCCTGAGACATATATTTTGAATGTGTACGCTATCCATACATGTTATCTGGGGATACGGTACCCTTTCTAACCTTTGTGCAATCACGTGCAATCCATACTGGGCCTAACACCGTCTGAGCCTGCCTCCTGAGACATATATTTTGAATGTGTACGCTATCCATACATGTTATCTGGGGATACGGTACCCTTTCTAACCTTTGTGCAATCACGTGCAATCCATACTGGGCCTAACACCGTCTGAGCCTGCCTCCTGAGACATATATTTTGAATGTGTACGCTATCCATACATGTTATCTGGGGATACGGTACCCTTTCTAACCTTTGTGCAATCACGTGCAATCCATACTGGGCCTAACACCGTCTGAGCCTGCCTCCTGAGACATATATTTTGAATGTGTACGCTATCCATACATGTTATCCGGGGATACGGTACCCTTTCTAACCTTTGTGCAATCACGTGCAATCCATACTGGGCCTAACACCGTCTGAGCCTGCCTCCTGAGACATATATTTTGAATGTGTACGCTATCCATACATGTTATCTGGGGATACGGTACCCTTTCTAACCTTTGTGCAATCACGTGCAATCCATACTGGGCCTAACACCGTCTGAGCCTGCCTCCTGAGACATATATTTTGAATGTGTACGCTATCCATACATGTTATCTGGGGACTCGGTACCCTTTCTAACCTTTGTGCAATCACGTGCAATCCATACTGGGCCTAACACCGTCTGAGCCTGCCTCCTGAGACATATATTTTGAATGTGTACGCTATCCATACATGTTATCTGGGGATACGGTACCCTTTCTAACCTTTGTGCAATCACGTGCAATCCATACTGGGCCTAACACCGTCTGAGCCTGCCTCCTGAGACATATATTTTGAATGTGTACGCTATCCATACATGTTATCCAGGGATACGGTACCCTTTCTAACCTTTGTGCAATCACGTGCAATCCATACTGGGCCTAACACCGTCTGAGCCTGCCTCCTGAGACATATATTTTGAATGTGTACGCTATCCATACATGTTATCCGGGGATACGGTACCCTTTCTAACCTTTGTGCAATCACGTGCAATCCATACTGGGCCTAACACCGTCTGAGAATGATAGATGGGGCCCACCATACACTGGAACATTCCAAAAGTGGACATCAGACACTGGAGCAGCATTTACAGGGCCCATTATACACTAGAGCATTAGAAATGGGGCCCATTATGTTTGGAGCATTATTTGGGCCCATAAGACAGTAGAGCTTCATCCATGGGGACCAACATATACTGTAGCATTATGTGGAGCTCATCATATACTGTTTCAAACATTATATGGGACCAATAATTCTGTATGGAGAAATAGATGGGCCTCGTCATGAGATGTAAAAAGTGAGGTATTTTTCATTGTACTATACCGCTATTTCTCTGCCGTATCGGAGCATGATGAGTTGTGGTATGTGTTAAAGGGGCGCTCTTTCGCCCAGGGCACATGAAAACCTGGAGCCAGCCCTCCCCCCCCACAGTCTGTAGCCAAATAACCCCCATTTTTCAGTGCGTAACTTGTATTATGAAGTTAATTAAGGTTGACAAGCTTAAGTAAGAAGAATTGATGCTTTTGGCATTCAAATGGGCACTGTTGGTGTGTTTCCTGTCCTCCTCTCACTGCCGACTTTTATTCCCCAGTGACTTACATTGGGTTTCGTGTTTCGGGACGACCTCGACTTTTCCCTATAATCGGACGATCTTGCTCGACCCGACTTTTGGAAAAGTCGGGTTTCACAAAACGAAACGCGACCCTAAAAAACCAAAAGTCGCTCAACTCTATTCATAATGTAAATTAGTCACCACCCCCACCTCGTGGCACCGCCTCCCCGATGGCGTGCTGATTACCACTAGTGCGGTGGGATAGTCTTTTAAGTCTCCATGTATACACAACACCCCAATTTTCCGACCCGTATACTGGCTGGTGTGTATCCAGCTGGCTCGTACCAGGGTTACAAGACTCCCTGAGTCCAATAGGGCCACAGCCGGGGTGCCCTCCACTTCCACCCGACACAAATGTTCCATATTGAGACCTTTCGGGGTACCCATTGCACACATCGGTTCTGCATAGTGGGACTGGCGGTACCCAAAATTTGTGTCCTTGGGTTCAGTCAGGTGGGGGCAGTCAGCTCTCCTATGACCTGGTTCCTGGCACTGCCAGCAGATTATGGGGCTCCTTACTTCCCCAGATAAGTCCTGAGCGGCCTTCCTGGGCTCCGCTCACCAAACCAGGGGTGGGGACTTAGGGAACCTTCCTGTTACCTTCCGGGGGGGTCCCTCCCTGTAGCTCTTTGGTAGCCCCATACCTTTCTATGAGGTCTATCATCTGCATGGCATTAGTAGGGGATGCCTGTCCGACCCATGTCTGAAGGGAGTGGGGCAAAGCCCTCCAAAATTTATCAGTCACTATGTGGTCCAGCATGGCCGTGGGGGACAACACCTCAAGCTGCAACCACTTTTGTAACAGGTGCAACAGGTCGTAATACTGAGACCGGGCAGGCTTGGAGGGGGTAAACTCCCACTGGTGTACCCGCTGGGCCCGCACTAACACATTTACCCCAAGATGGGCCAGTATCTCACCCTTGACAACCGTGTAGTCCACCCTTTGCTCTGGGGGTAGGTCATGATACACCTTCAAAGGTCCTGGGGTCAGAAATGGAGCTTCTCTCTCTCAGCGACTCCTTCGAACATCTCCAGGTATGCCTCCACATCGTCCGATTTCTCCATCTTGGGAATCGCTATACGAACTGCTTTCCGGACCTCATGGATTCCCCGGTCAGCTCTTTTTGTCTGCACTGCCGTGATATGCTGTATCAACAGCTGATTGGTTTCCTGCTGCTGCATAGCCTGCTGCTGCATAGCCTGCTGTTGCATGGCCTCCTGTTGCTGCTGCCGCATGGCCTCCTGTTGCTGCTGCATAGCCTGCTGCTGCTGTGTAGCCTGCTGCTGCATAGCCTGCTGCTGCTGTCGCATGGCCTCTATGAGCGTTTTTACTGTGGCCTCCATTTCTGGAAAGTTCCCCGCCTGGGTCTCTGCCACTCGTTTCACCCAGGACATAGGCTGGGGTACAAATCAAAAATAAAAAAATTGCCTGGCCTCACTGCTTCTGCCTGCATTCAGTCCACCAATTGTAGGGATTCGCTCTGGTAGGCAATAGCTGGGCGGCAGTAACGAGGCAACACACAGGCATAAAGTCCAATTCCAGTGGTTTTAATGTCACTCAGTAACCAGCAGCTTAAGAAAACATAAGGAAAACCAAACACATACTCCAACTTGGAGAACCACTGGTCCCAGACTCATCCCTTGCACGGGACGGGCGTAACTAAGCGGCTGCCAGGTCCTGTGGCATCCGCCAGGTGCCATTCCCGGGGTTCTTCCGAGTCTTGCTGCTATAGTCCTGCAGCACGGGAATCCTGTATACACGTTTCAGGCTGAGTCCACACAGGTTCCTGTAGCTTCCAGAAACACACTCACACTGTGGTAATTACCAACCTCCATTATATAGGGCCTAACCCCTCCCACCAGTGAGGTAGACACCACATGGGCTGATCACGTGACCCTGACATCATCGCAGGTCCCGTCTTAAGGGAAAAACCCGGCCAAACATTAATCTGCTGGGAGAAACATATCTTCCATCCAGTAAAACACCCTTTACTGTACCACTGTACATTTTCACAAAAATTAGTAAGTATGGTGGAAGAGGCCATGGATGTGGGCGTGAGGGGCCAGCTGGTGCTGATGGTGGTGGTGGTGCATCTGCTGGTAGTGCCAAAAGCACAATAGCAGCTAAGGCAGGAAGTGTTGAGCCTGCATCATGGTCTGGCTCCGGAAGGCCTATAAGACTCCCTTTTCTGGGAGTAGGTAAACGGCTTTTAAAGCCGGAGCATCAGGAACTGGTTTTGCCTTACATTGCTGAAACAGCCTCCAGCTCTATCGCCTCCTCTTTTGAAGTTTCAAAAAATGCAAGCACTAAGTCGTCAGTGCAGGCTTCTGGTCAGGAGCAACCCCAACCCCTTTCCTTAGCTCCTTCACCCACACCAAAAGTGAAGGATGCGGCAGCCCACACTTCAGATTACTCCATGGAGCTCTTTTCACATACCATGCCTGGGTTCATCCTAAATCGGGCACATTATATATGGAGAATTATTTGGGCCCATCATACACTGGAGCATCATCCATGAGGCCCATCATATACTGGAGCATTCCAAATGGGGGACATCAGACACTGGAGCAGCATTTACGGGGCTCATTATACACTGGAGCATTAGAAATGGGGCTCATTATATATGAAGCATTATTTGGGCCCATAACACACTGGAGCATCATCCATGGAGACCATCATATACTGTAGCATTATGTAGAGCTCATCATATACTGTATGGAACATTATATAACTAAGCACGCAGTTCACTTAGTTACCCGCTGTGTACCTAGGTTACCAGCTCCCTGCGTGAGCATGCAGGTATCTAAGGTACACAGCGGGTAACTAAGTGACGGCGCGCGCTTAGTTACCCAATATTTACCTTAGATACCAGCTCCCAGCGTCTGCTTACAGCACTGGGAGCTTGCTGATCGTTGGTCTCCCGCTGCCACACGCAGCGATGCGCTGGCCAGCGGGAGACCAACGATCAAAAAATGGCCCAGGACATTGCTGCACGATCAGTGATACCTGGCGGGGGGCCGGTCGCTAATGCGTGTCACACACAGCAAGATCACGGGCGAGATCACAGTTGCGTCACAAAATCAGCGATCTCGCTGTGTGCGATGGGGCCTTAAGACTGGGGGAAAGGGAATTGGTCAAACTGAATCCCCTTCTGGCAACATATCTGCATCCCAGACCAATGATTTGCTGCAATTTGTCATCTTGATTAACGGCTGGTAAATATCTTTTGATGATAGCCTTAGTTTGGTTGTACTGCGGACTGTATGGTGTAGAAAATGTGACTAAAGAATTATGATAAGCTGAAAATTGGGATCTTTGGGGAAGGAGTGTCGTAGATTTATTATAGACGTTACTAAAAGCACATTTGATGTTATAGCCACTATATCCCCTGTCACGCAAGCTTCGTTTGACAATTAAGCTCTCCTGAAAAAACGCATTTGTGTCAGGACACAGTCTTCTGGCTCTATTAAATTCCCCATAGGGGATGACTTTTAGGCTTAGTTCACACGTGGCTTTTTTCGCGTTTCCACGGTGGTTTTAACCACGCGATTTTGCCGCGAAGACGCGAAAAATAAGCATCCCATGCATTCCTATGGGATTCCGCAATGCTGTGCTAATGCTGCGGTTTTTACCGCAGCGGAATCGTTTTGCAGTAAAAACCGCAGCATGCTCATTAATTTTGCGGAATCGCGGCGATCCCGCACCAATAGGAATGCATTGTTCTGCTTACTTTCCGCATGTGGCTGTGCACACCATGCAAAAAGTAAGCAGAACATTTGCGGATGGTACCCACGGTCCGGAGGAGAGGAGACTGTCCTCCAGGCTTTGGGTACCATATCCCTGTAAAAAATAGAATTTAAATTAAAAAATATTGTTATTCTCACCTTC
Source organism: Dendrobates tinctorius (assembly GCF_039654945.1). Lineage (NCBI taxonomy): Eukaryota > Metazoa > Chordata > Amphibia > Anura > Dendrobatidae > Dendrobates > Dendrobates tinctorius. The sequence goes on along the minus strand of NW_027361960.1, from coordinate 24,356,112 downwards.
CGATGTCCCGCGCAGCCTTCCCGCCTCTCTCCACGCTCCCGTGGTAAATTAGTAAAATCCAAGTAAAATAGATTACTTGGATTTTTTAAAAAAATCCGCTGCTTCAAACTTTCACTAAAAACTTACCATGGGGACGTGGCCTAAAATGTATTTTTGTTCTAGCCCTCCTTTGCATTGCAGCAGACATTTTATATTTTTATGGCGTTGCAGCTGTTTTTGCAGAAAGCATGTAATTTTCTCAAACACCATTTCAAAGAACATTTAGATTAGCATTTCATTTATACTTGAAGTCACAGAGGAGGAAAAAAAAAGCCGGGTTTTTCAATGTATCTGCGCTGACCACACAAGGATGGAAATATTCTGGAAAGCTTTTTTGTGCCGACACATTTCGTGGCCAATCTGCCACTTCCTCAGGGCTACAGAATTCCTTAATTTATTCTTGAAAACATAAGATATAGCATTTTTCAATTAAAAAAAATATGTATTGCTTACTTGGCTGACCACCTAAACTCATTTCTACTTTTTAAAAATATTAGTAAAAAGAATCTAACTGATCTCGAAAAAGCAGTAGACACCATTTACATACTTACAATACTTTTCCTATCTTTCTATCGCATCAAATGTTTAATTTTCATTTGTCTTCAAATTCAATAAAATGGCAATTTACCTTGCATTATTGTTGTTTTTTCATTTATTCAGAAAAATTAACAGGTCTGTGCTTTGTTTTTCAATAGTACAACCTGGTATGCAAAGATGCATGGAAACTTGACTTGACACAAGCTTCACTGAACTTGGGATTTTTGATAGGGGCTCTGACATTGGGATATGCTGCTGACAGGTAAAAAAAATACTGCATGCCTACTTCCTGATATTCTATTTCTTCCTGTATTTTATTTGATAAGGATAAAATCTTTCTGGTGTAAACAATAAGTAGATTTCATAAACAAGTGCAATATGTGCCAAAATGAATTGTGTAAAAGTCACAAATAATATAATATTGCAATAGATCTTTATAATAAAATTAAATTCAACTTTTTTTCTTAGTGTCCCATTTACCAATTTTTAGCAAGTTTTACTTAAATTAGCTAATTATGCAAATTGTCTCTTCAGAGAAGAAGAGGACTAGAACTCTAGTGCCATCTATTAGAAGTAGCAATCCTAGGTGGCACTAGAGTTCTAGTCCTCTTCCTCTCTGATTAGCATATTTCCCAGAGGAGCATTGCGGCTTTAAGTCTCCTCATCTCGACATGCTTAGCATGTCATTCTCCGCAAGGAGAAATGATACTTCTTGATTACTTAAATTAGAAAACACACAAAAGTTGGCAGAGAATAGATTTTAAAGGGAACCAGTCATGTGATAAAAAGCTATTAACCTGCAAATTTGGGGTTAATCTGCAGGTTAATAGCGTTCTGATACTGTGAGGCACTGGCAAATTTTATTCCCCCTAGCTGTGTTCATCTTCCAGTCATAGAGAAGGCGCCGGCACAGTTTTGTTTACCGTTCTGTATATAGAGAGTGGCAGCTGTAACCGCAATCCCGACACTGACGGTAGGATCAACATTTGGGCCGATTATCATTCAGAGCCAGGGACGTGGTTTCAGCCAATGCACTCTATACACTGAGCGGTGCCAACTCCTTCTCAATGACTAGCAGCTGAATGCTGCCAAGGGGAATAAAGTTCAATAACCTGCAGTTCATTTTTTTTCTCATTAATGTACACTCTGCTCCACATGTTGACTGAAAAAAACAGAAATGTAGACATTTTTGCAAATTTATTAAAAAGAAAAACTGAAATATCACATGGTCATAAGTATTCAGACCCTTTGCTCAGACACTCATATTTAAGTGACATACTGTCCATTTCCTTGTGATCCTCCTTGAGATGGTTCTACTCCTTCATTGGAGTCCAGCTGTGTTTAATTAAATTGATAGGACTTGATTTGTTATGGCACACACCTGTCTATATAAGACCGCACAGTTCACAGTGCATGTCAGACCAAATGAGAATTATGAGGTCAAAGGAACTGGCCAAGGAGCTCAGAGACAGAATTGTGGCAAGATACAGGTCAGGCCAAGGTTACAAAGAATTTCTGCAGTACTCAAGGTTCCTCCATAATCCTTAAATGATAGAAGTTTGGAACCACCAGAAGTTTCCTAGACCTGGATGTCCAGCCAAACTGAGCAATTATGGGATAAGAGCCTTGGTGAGAGAGGTAAAGAAGAACCCCAAAATCATTGTGCTTGAGCTACACTGATGCAGTAGGGAGATGGGAGAAAGTTCCACAAAGTCAACTATCACTGCAGCCCTCCACCAGTCAGGCCTTTATGGCAGAGTGGCCAGATGGAAGCCTCTCCTCAGAGCAAGACATATGAAAGCCTGCATAGAGTTTGCTAAAAAGCACATGAAGGACTCCCAGACTATGAGAAATAAGATTCTCTGGTCTGATGAGACGAAGATAGAACTTTTTGGTGATAATTCTAAGTGGTATGTGTGGAGAAAGCAAGGCACTGCTCATCACCTGCCCAGTACAATCCCAACAGTGAATCATGGTGGTGGCAGTATCATGCAATGGGGGTGTTTTTCAGCTGCAGGGATAGGATGCCTGGTTTTAATTGAAGGAAACATGAATGCGGCCAAGTACAGAGATATCCTGGTTGAAAACCTCTTCCAGAGTGCTCTGCACCTTAGACTTGGCCAAAGGTTCACCTTCCAACAAGACAATGACCCAAATCACACAGCTAAAATAACAAAGGAGTGGCTTCAGAACAACTCTATTACCATTGTTGACTGGACCAACCAGAGCCCTGACCTAAACCCAACTGAGCATCTCTGGAGAGACCTGAAAATAGCTATCCACCAACGTTCACCATCCAACCTGACGGAACTGGAGAGATTCTGCAAGGAAGAATGGCAGAGGATCCCAAAATCCAGGTGTGAAAAACTTGTTGATTGAGGAAAATAATTATTTTCCTCAATCAACTTCAGCACTGTGCAGCAGCGGGGATGCCGTGTTCCTCCTTGATTGGTAGAGCATCTCAGGAGTGAGCTGAATTTTTTGCTTAGTAGTCAGTGAAAAACTTGTTGCATCATTCCCAAGAAGACTCATGGCTGTACTAGCTCAAAAGGGTGCTTCTACTCAATACTGAGATAATGGTCTGAATACTTATGACCATGTGATATTTCAGTTTTTCTTTTTTAATAAATTTGCAAAAATTTCTATGTTTGTTTTTTTTTCAGTCAACATGGGGTGCAGTGTACATTAATGAGAAAAAAAATTAACTTTTTTGAATTGACCAAATGGCTGCATTGAAACAAAGAGAGAAAAATTTAAAGTGGTCTGAATACTTTCCGTACCCACTGTAAGCCAAAGTTAACTCATTATATGAGACATAGCTGTAGTTCTGCTTAGTGTGATTTGTATTGTGTAATTGGCAATTATTGCAATTGACTGAGTTATACATATGACTTTATACTATTGTATGTGGCTTTGATTGCTCTTTGTACTGTTTATCTGATTTCAACTGTATGTTTTATGAGCATAAGAAAAAATAAAGCTTAATGTATATAATTTTGAAGAAATTTGTGTTCTCCACTTTTTAATCATAAGTCTTGTCTGTGTTGTGCTGCAATCAAACTTGACCTATGAAAGCAGCCTCCGCTTTTTCTTGTACAAGCTCTTTACCTGTGAATATATTTTTCAGTAGATAGTCCTGCATTGCGGCTCCAGTAATAATTAGTAGGAGACTTGCTTTAGAGACCTCCTTCTACATAGGTTTCCTTGTAGACAGAACATGGGGCTATTTCTGCTGCGGGAGCTTAGAATCAGTGACGTAGTGGTGGACAAACCATTGGTGCATTTCGTGCGACCACACAGGAGACAAAGGGTTGAAGGGATCTACATCCACATGCAAAGCAGTAGGTAGCTTCTGTGCCATACATATAAAAATTACATGTACTGTTCATGCACAGGGGTCCAATTCTGTCAGTGTCTGCCACTGGTACAAATCACGGGAATTTCTGTTGCTGGACCAAAGAAAGTATAAAAACAACATAATCATATCATCAACATGGCAATATTAAATCTTATAGTAAAGTAGTTCATAATAGAAGCCGATCTGTAGTACTCGGTAGCGGCCGCTACACATTGAATGGGGCTATGCAACTCTATCATTGGGGGAACTGGATTTTGGAACCCCCATAATCAGATATTGATGACCATCAATACAAGATAGGTCATCATTTCCATATAACTGGACAACCCCTTTAAGTAATGTATTATACTGGTTATTTAGAACTTGCAGCAGAATCCATATGCACTAACAGTCACAAAGCAAAGAAAGGGTTTGTGATAATGATGTCAAAAGATGGCACTCATCAGCAATAAATAAAAGTGACTTCACAGGAAAGCTAACCTAAGAGGAAAATGTAGCACAAAGTAGCACAAATGTGATCCATAAATTTGTTCAGGTTAACCTATATATAGATTATATAGTAGCACAAAGTAGCACAAAGTACTCTGTGATCCATAAATTTGTTCAGGTCAACCTATATATATATATATATATATATATATATATATATAAAACTGAATGTATGTATGTGTGTATCACCAACCAATCACGAAGCATCTTTCATTTTACCAGAGCTGTTCAAAAGAAGCTGAGCTGTGATTGGTTGCTATGACCAACAGTTTTCCTTGCAACCAATCACTAAGCATCTCTCATTTCACCAGAGCTGGTTAAAAGTAGCTGAGCTGTGATTGGTTGCTATAAGCAAGTTTTCCCACTTGACAACACCTCAGTAGACACTGACATGGTGGGAGAAATCTAGCATCTTCGGGAACATAAGCTCCCAGCCATTGTCTGTCCCCCCTGAAAGGAGCAGAGAGCACATGACTGAAATGAATCCCCCCTTCCCTGCCCATATCCCCATGACACATCCTCCATCCCATAGGCAAATCTTCCCTCTTAAAGGGATCATTGGTATGGAAGTCAGGGCAAATCCATCCAGGGCTTTGGTTTTGACCCCAGGCCTCTCTTAAAGGGATCCCTGGTATGGAAGTTACGACCGTTCCACTCAGCTTTGTGGTTCTGAACCCAGGGTCTCTTAAAGGGATCATTGGTATGGAAGCTAGGGCAAATCCACTCTGCGTTTTGGTACTGACCCCAGGCCTTTCTTAAAGGGATCTCCGGTATGTAAGTCAGGGCAAATCCAGCACTTTGGTTCTCACCCCAGGCTCTCTTAAAGGGATCTCCTGTATGGAAGTTAGGGCAAATCCCTCAAGGCTCTGATTCTGACCCCAGGGTTCTATTAAAGTGATCATTGGTATGCAAGTCACAGCAAATCCACTCAGCACTCTGGTTCTGATCCCAGTCTCTCTTAAAGGGATCCCCGGTATGGAAGTGAGGGCAAATCCACTCTGCACTTTGGTATTGACCCCAGGCCTCTTTTAAAGGCATCTCCGGTATGGAAGTTAGGGTAAATCCCTCAGCACTCTGATTCTCACCCCAGGCTTCTATTAAAGGGAACATTGGTATGGAAGTTAGGGCAAATCCACTCAGCGCTCTGGTTCTGACCCCAGGCCTCTTTTAAAGGGATCTCCGGTATGGAAGTTAGGGTAAATCCCTCGGCACTTTGATTGTCACCCCAGGCTTCTATTAAAGGGATCATTGGTATGGAAGTCAGGGCAAATCCACTCAGTGCTCTGGTTCTGACCCCAGGCCTCTCTAAAAGGGATCTCCGCTATGGAAGTTGGGACCGTTCCACTCAGCGCTCTGGTTCTGACCCCAGGCTGACGGGATGATGTGGGATATTACGGGTAGTAGTCCGGTGGCTCTGGCTGATGGGATGATGTGGGATATTAGGGATAGTAGTCCAGTGGCTCTGGCTGACGGAATGATGTGGGATATTAGTGGTAGTAGTCTGGTAGCTTTGGCTGACAGTATGATGTGGGATTTTAGGGGGAGTAGTCCGGTGGCTCTGGCTGACGGGATGATGTGGGATATTAGTGGTAGTAGTCCGGTGGCTCTGACTGATGGGATGATGTGGGATTTTAGGGGGAGTAGTCTGGCGTCTGTGACGGGATGATGTGGGATATTAGTGGTAGTTGTCTGGTGGCCCTGGCTGACCGGATGATGTGGGATATTAGGGGTAGTAGTCCGGTGGCTATGGCTGACGGGATGATGTGGGATATTATAGTGAATGTGGCTATGTGGAGTGGGCGGGGCGCTATACTCAGCTTTATATATATATATATATATAGATATAATCATTAGAATTTGTTACAACTAACCGTAATTAGTTACTATGCCCGGGCAGCGCCGGGCTCTTCAGCTAGTTACCGTATTTCTAAAAGCAAAAAAATCAATTATAAAAAGTAATAGTGAAATGTTTTTTCTGTTCTGTCTCTGAGAAAGCGAGCTAAATACAAAAGTGAGTAATACTATAACTTGCGCATAATATTTAATGGTGTTACTTTGATACATTTAACAATTTTCCTTATTTTGAGTTTAGTTTCTCCTGTTTTTAGGCGCTTCTGCTTCAAGCCAACTAATCTATGTTCTGTCACCAATTTAAACTTTTCACTCTCTCACGCCCTTTAGCCTGCAGCATGCATGGATCCCTTCTAGTACAATCATCTTGCACATCATCAGCTTTGTGTTAGTTTATGACAATTTAAAAATTGTTTTCTAGTCTACACCACAATAGAACATATATAAGAACAACATTTATCTAAAAGGATGCAAGACGATGTATCTGACATTTTTCTGAAGTTGAAAAAGATAATGTGATATATTTTGTCATTTCTACATTTATAGTTAAAAAAAAATCACGTAAAAGACAAAAAATTTAGTATGTTTTAAATATACAGTATTGATACAGACAAGGCGTGCACTCTGTGGATATGAGGTAGGTGCAAGCTGAACCTGGAACTTAGTCCAGACGGTCAGCCAGTGAGGAGAAAACAGCTGCACTCTGGGAAGTTTTGATTTTCAATGCAAAATTTTTTTTATTGAAGACACCACAGGGGAATAGTGCGTTGAGGTAATGTTTCGACCCTATGTCGGGTCTTTCTCAAACCTCACTTAAAGCACAAGAGAAAAAGAAGCAATAACGGCAGTATGAATATGCAGGAGGGGCTCAAGTGCCATATTTAGAAGTCCGGTCTGGCAGGGACCAGGCAGAGGTCCTAAGATGAGCTGGAAGCGTTGGGCAGACGGCGCTTTCTGCCCCAGCTGAAGAGCCCGGTGCTGCCCGGGCATAGTAGCTGACTAAGGTTAGTTATAACAAATTATAATGATTATATCTATATATATAAAGCTGAGTGTAGAGCCCCGCCCACTTCGCATAGCCACATTCACTATAATATCAGACATCATCCCATCAGCCAGAGCTACCAGACTACTACCCCTAATATCCCACATCATCCCATCAGCCAGAGCTACCGGACTACTACCCCTAATATCCCACATCATCACATCAGCCAGAGCCACCGGACAACTACCCTTAATATCCCACATCATCCCTTCAGCCTGGGGTCAGAACCAGAGTGCTGAGTGGAACAGTCTTAACTCCCATACCGGGGATCCCTTTAAGAGAGGCTTGGCATTAGTGATGGGCAGTTCAGCTCTTTTTGGTGATCTGGCTCACTCGACTCCGCTCAACAAAAAGAGCTGGCTCTTTTTGGCTCATAAAGCGGCTCTTCTTGCAAAAAGTGCTACTTTCCCCACTACATCTAGGGTGGAGCCTGTGGAATATTACAGTGTCCTGGAACCTTATGGTGTCCAGGATCACTTTGAAAGCATTTCTTGAGGCAGCTTAATAGTAAATCAAAATATTATTATTATAATTTTGTGGTATTTATTTGGGTCTGCATACCTCTTTTCCAATTAATAATACCTTCTTTTAGAAGGGATATTGTACATTTGGGCATGGTAGGCCGCGAGTATCATCTCTTCTGATTTTCCCCTGCCTGATTAGTGACATTTATAACTGTATATCCAACACTGCAGTTTTCAATTACGAAGTGTGTGTTATGTCTTATGACTTCTTTATTCAATGACTTCTGTAAGCTACAATCAGCAGACTCCAGGACAATGCTTTTCGATGTATATTTAGGTGGTATATCAATTATATACATAACGATTAAATACTTGAATAAATAACATGTCGCATATATTTTTTTCAGGAGTTCCATTATATATAGCATATTTGCATTCATTTTATATCAGCATCTGCTTAGTGCGGATTGCTGTTTTATACAAATACCCGAGGTCTGTAAGATGTATGCTTGAGGAATTGGTGTTATGACTTGAATTATGCTTATGTATTTGCTTGTGTGCATAGTGTGGAATTTTTTACCATCTGTTCAGGTGCATGAGCAGCGACGCATTAAATTCCGGGCTGTACAGTGCTCGCAGTATAATTGTTTGAGGTGACCGTTTTTTATGGTTCTGGTTGTGAGTGTTTGTTGAGAGGGGGCGCTGTCTCAGCACTGTATTTGGCGTCAGGAGAGTCGGCTAAAATGACCCTCTTTCTGATGATATGTGGGCTTCTACCATGGAGATAGTTTTTTGCGCGGGTGTGCTGCCCAGTTCTGGATTGAGTGGTATCAGTGATCTCTTTCCGCCATACGGGATACTAGGGCATGGTGTACCTTTTGTGCAGATGCGCCGCCCTATTCTAGGTGGGGCGATCGGAGTGACCTTCTTCCGCCGGAAGGGACCCTGAGATAATTCGAGATACAAGCGGGATGTTCTAGCTCTATTGACCTCCTTCCGCCGGATGTCACTGTAGTGATGGAGATTCGAGTGACCTTCTTCCGCCGGAAGGGACGTCAGAATAGCTTGAGATGCAGGCGCAACCTCTGTCTGATGTGGGTGACCTTCATCCGCCGGATGTCATTGCAGACATGGCGATTGGAATGACCTTCTTCCGCCGGAAGGTACGCCTGGATAGCTCGTGATGCAGGCGCGATTTCTTATTTTTGATGCTGTAATTGAATTGCAAACTCACGCTTACTGATTATCGTGCTCCGCCTCTCTGTATGTTATCGTGCAGGCATTTACCGCAGCTGTAGCTTATTGCGTATTACGAGCATGACATATATTGTATGTTGGTCAGACCAGTCCTTCAGCCCCTGACGAAGCTACCTTTGTGGTAGCGACACGCGTCGGGCATTTTCCACAGGCTCCCCCTAACTTTGGTATGGTATGGCTGCTACATATTTAAATGCACATATCGTGTGCCAGTGTTGAGCATGGCCTTGTGGCTCTATGTATCATTTTCTCCAGGGCCTAGATGCATTTCGAGATACTTTTCTCGTCTCTAGACTATGTCCTTCTTGTACAATTTAGGGCAGTTAGATCTATGATATGTTGCATATAGCAGCTGACTATTTGATTTGTATTGTGTCCATAAAGGTCAAATTTTCTTTCTACGCATGTTTCTGTACCACATTTATATGGTTCAAATCACTGTTCTTATGGACTAATTATTTGTCTATATTATACCTGTACCATGAGTTATAGGGGTACCTGTATAGGTTATATTATTAACCTTTTTCTGGGTGTATTGTCATTTCATGACTTTTAAATGTTTTTAACTATGTTTTGGTCTGTCTGACACTTAATAAAAATTGATATATTTTTTGTGATTTATTGTGGTGATCCCAGTTTGTGGTCAATAGCTTTCTCTCTTCTTACTATTTTGCTACTTTCCCCACTTTCATCACTCCAGTCTCTTAACTATAAAGCCTGGGCCTCAGTATACTGCTGTACAGGTGTCTAGTGAAGGCTTTTTAGCCATTTTCTCAGAGTGTAAGCTCCTGGGATCAGTCCCTCACTCCTGTCTGTATTGCTGATATGTGTTATCCTCTAATAGCTGATATTTGTCCATGTGTTCTACATTAGTCAGTGCTGTGACATCTGCCGGCACTGATTATTCTAAGGCTATGTGCACACGTTGCAGATTTGCTGCGGATCCACAAGTGATTTACAGTACAATGCTATTCTATGGGTAAAAAAACATTGTGTACATGCTGCGGTAAAATCCGAGGGAAATGCAGCAGTTTATTTTCCGCAGCATGTCAATACTTTTTGCGGATTCTGCAGCGTTTTTACACCCATTCCATTATAGGAATCCGCAGGTGTAAAAACGCAGGCGAAATCTGCAGAAAATCCACAATAAATCTGCATAAAAACCTCACGAATTTAGACCTGCGGATTCTGCCAAGAGATGCAGATTCCGCACCGAAAATTCCACACAGCAATCCGCAACATGTGCACATACCCTTATAAGTAAATCCTTGGAGACATGTTCCAGGTTCTTACAGAGTAACTCTGATATCTGCACCATACATGGCACCCCTTACCTACCAATTCTGGTATGCATGGTCCCCTCATCCCCAATCCTGGTATGCATGGTACCCCTCATCCCCCAATCCTGGTATGCGTGGTCACCTCACCCCCCCAATCATGGTATGCATGGTCCCCTCACCCCCCAATCCTGGTATGCATGGTCCCCCCTCATCCCTATCGTAGAATGTATGGTCCCCTAATCCCCAGTACTTGTATACATGGCACCCCTTACCTACCAATTCTGGTATGCATGGTACCCCTCACCACCCTTTCCTGGCATGCATGGTCCTCTCACCCCTAATCCTGGTATGCATGGCCCCCTCACCCCCCATTCCTGGTATGCATGATCTCCTCACCCCCTATCCTGGTATGCATGGTCCTCTCACCCCCCCATCCTGGTATACATGCTACCCTTCACCCCCCAATCCTGGTATGCATGGTCCTCTAATCCCCCTATCCAGGTATGCATGGCGCCACAACCCGCCCTCTACTGACTTCACGGTGAATACCCAATCGGTAATCTTTTGTGCCGTGATGTGAGGAGAGGGCGGGTTGTTGGGCCGGAATTGGCGCCTGCACATTCCTCTCTTTCTGGCGCCATTTTCTTGAAGACACACTGCAGTGTGTCTTCCACAAAATGGCGCCAGAAAGCGTGGACTGCGCATGCGCCGATTCCGGCCCAACAACCCGCCCTCTCCTGTCATCACCACCAGACGCAAGACACCGCAGCAACACCGAATCGGTAAGGTGTTGTGCCGGAGATCGCGGTATGCGTTCAGTGCTTTATGCATACCGCGATCTCCTGGGGGGAGTGCATCTACCGTGATCTCGTGGGGGGTGCGTCACTCTGTCTGGAGCCAGACAGCGCAGGTGGGTGCGTTGCACTTGCGCAATCTATAAAGGCTTCGGACAGAGTGATGCTTAGAGCGTTATATTATACATATACCCCGGACCTGTCCACAGAGTTTCTCTGCCTCAGATTTATATTATTACTTTCCCACTGTAGAGCAGCAGGAACTACAGAAAGTAATTAGAGGGATAAGATGGCTGTCAGTGCCTGACCTCAGTGCCTCTGCTCATCCTGCAGCTGCCGGACATCCACTGTTATGTCAGACAGTGACACTGACAGTCTCTGTGACTGCACATTGTGATCTATCACAGAACAGGTGTGCACTCACTGCACTGAGCAGCCAATCACAGTACAGCTATGTGTTCATGTGGGAGGAGCCCAGTCGCAAGTCAAAGCCTTGCCAGTCACTCCCCACTTGTGCTCACTGCTCTAAGTCTCCTCCTCAGCTCCTCCCAACCCCCAGCCAGGCAGGAAGAAGCTAGGCAAACAGCAGGGGAAAAAAATTGGCTCAGCTCCCGGTGGTGAGCCGACTCCCATCGGTCACATGAAAGAGCCGGCTCTTTGTCTCGGTTCGTTCACGAACGACACATCACTACTTGGCATCAGAACCAGAGCACTGAGTGGATTTGTCCTGACTTCCATACCAATGATCCCTTTAATAGAAGCATGGTGTGAGAATCAGAGCGCTGAGGGATTTACCCTAACTTCCATACTGGAGATCGCTTTAAGAGAGGCCTGGGGTCAGTACTAAAGTGCAGAGTGGATTTGCCTCACTACCATATCGGGGATCCCTTTAAGAGGGGCCTGGGGTCAGAACCAGAGTTGTTATGATGAGTCACCGAAGGAGGAAAAAACAAAATACCTGCTAAGTCCAGAAAAACCAGAGAGGTTGGCAGCTATCGGATTGCAGACCCCTGAACCTATCCACAACAACTAGCAGTAGCCGTGGGGGGTTCCTACGGTGCCCTAGACCCCTCGATCACAGCCGGAGAACTACATAGCCTAAAGACAGAAAGGGGAAAAACTAAACTGCCCCAGAGCAGACCCCAAAGCAATAGGCAGCCCCCAACATATAATGACGGTGAAGCAAGATGAAAACACTAACACAGATAGAAAGATAGGTTGAGCAAATGATGGGGCCCAAGCTAACTACACAGGACAGGATAGGAAAGCTGCTGTCTGCCATCCACAAAAACCCTATCAAAATGAGCCAACTGACTGATAGGAAAAACAGGCCCTGAAGTCGCTAGGCTTCAAAAGACTATATCAGCACTCAGGTATATTCTGAAGACAGAGCAAAAGATCAACAGATCAGAGACAAAAATGGAATTCAGCTCACCCCCGGCCGGGGATGGCAGAACTCCCAAAAAACAAGGCAAAACAAAAACAAAACTGAAGAGTACAAAGCAGAGCAGAAAAACTTAGCTTTGAGACGCAGGAATCAGACTGGTCTCCAAGAATCCAGCAGGAAAATCACCAGCCAGGAAGAAGGGCGTCGGCAGCCTTATATCCAGTCCTCAATTCCAGCCACCCAGTCATCATCTAGCTGCCCAGGTGTTTGGTAATCAGTCTCACTACCTTCCTTCACTAGAGGAGGGAGTTCATCAGACCTCAATGGTGAAAGGAAAAATGAACTCACAACACAGAGTGCTTAGTGGAATTGCCCTAACTTCCATATCAATGATCCCTTTATGAGACCCTGGGGTCAGAACCACAGAGCTGAGTGGAATGATCCTAACTTCCATAACTTCCCTTTAAGAGAGGCATGGGGTCAAACCAAAGCACTGGATAGATTTGTGCTGACTTCCATACCAATCATCCCTATAATAGAAGCCTGGGGTCAGAATCAGAGCACTGAGGGATTTGCCCTAACTTCCATACCGGAGATTGATCCCCTTAAGAGGGAAGATGTGCCTATGGAATGGAGGATGTGTGATTGGTATATGGGCACGGGAGGGGGGATTAATTTCTGTCATGTGCTCTCTGCTGCTTTCTGGAGGGCAGACAATGGCTGGAAGCTTATGTTTCCGGGGATGCTAGATTTCTCCCACCTGGTCACTGTCTGCTGAGGTGTTGTCGAGGAGTGAGAAAACTGTTGCTCATAGCAACCAATCAGCTCAGCTTCTTTTAAACAGCTCTGGTGAAATGAAAGATGCTTAGTGATTGGTTGGTGATACACACACACACACACACACACATACATTCAATTTTTATACTGTATATAGGTAATATTGCTTTTGATGTAGATGGTCATGTGAAGAAAGTATGTCTTAGTTAAATTGGTTTTCCACAACTCGGATAACCCCTTATCAACTACTATATTTCCCCAAATAAAGTAATAACAGACTCTTTACATGCAGTACCTGTTTTATTAATTTAATTTAGTTAGTGCAGATCTCACAGCAATTCTGCGGACTGGTGCCACAATTGGCTTTCAGGCCATATGCCTACCTTTATTTGATGCTATGTCATCCTTTTTTGACAAGGAGATTGTCATGAATCATTATGGGATTCGTGGCAGCTCTGGTTCTGCTGAAATTTAAATGTTGTTTTTACCTTTTGGTCCAGCATGAGTTAATGTCTGTCTCTTGCTGGCTGCTCATTTAGGTTGGTCAGCTGATTTTGGTTGGTAACCACTCCCACTTTCCTTTAAATAGTCACATGACCCATCAGCTGATTGTCGGTAATAGAGTTCTTCTATGCAGACCAGCAAAGGGTTCGGAACTCTAATGTTTCAATGGTGTTGCTGCTGTGGGTGTGCAGATTCCTGGTGCTGTATTCTCTGCTGCTGTGGAGCTTAGCAGAAGAGCTGTCTGTCCCATGTTTTACACTTCCCCTGTGTCTTAGCATCTGCAATGGTGAGGCAAGCTCCCTTGCTAGCCAGTCCACTAGCCATGGTATATTGAGGTGACAATCAGGGACTAGGCATGTGATGGAGTCGGGGGGAAGGACCCACATGGGGCTTGGGGGAGCTGAGGAACAGGCACAGGTTGGTGTCAAGAGGTGTCCCATCCCTCTCTCCCTATCGTTAGGGCCTTTCTCTCCCTTTTTCATCCCATCGCTTTTGTATGCTGTGTCATCCGCCAGACTTACCCGTGTCCGAGCATGACAGAGATTTAATTTGCTTAACAAACTTACATAAATTACTGTACATTAAGAAATTTAATGGTGCTGTCTGTTTTCACACACCTATTTAAGTTGGCAAGTGGGATACACAAGCAAGCCATATTTATAAACAGGGTGGGCTAATGTTCCATCAGCATTTTTTGGCTTTAACAAGTACCCTACCTAGAAATTATGATTGATTTCATTTTTTTAAGCATTGGATAAGCATGGATAAGTGTGGTTAAACTTTTTTTTATACTATACTTGCATACAAAATGTATCATAAATTAAAAAAATGGCACTGATGTGTTAGAGTGCGAGAAAAAAATATCCAAATCACAGCTAAAAATGTGAGAACTACTAGCAAATGCAGGGCACAATTTCCCTCCTTTACCTCTGAAAAGTGTGTAATTGGGGAGGAAGTGGAGGGTGCAATGGATTATATGGAACATCACTCATCACAGTAGGACGATGTTACCTCTGACAGCGACACTGTCAGTTTGAGTCAGTGTTCTGCACAGTGCACCTCCTCCACTGCCATAAAGTGGACTTTCAATTTTGTCAATGATACCACTGTCCTTTCAACTCCATAGTCCCCTAACTATTGTGGCTAATGAATATATATCACAAGAACAACTTATTTCATTTGATTTTACTGGAGGAGATAAACATTGAACTTTTGTAATTGGAAGACATGAGTCCAGAGGAAATTAAGGACATTATTCAAACACCTCCTAACTGTGTTGCTGACATTGTCAGTCAGTGTTTTTGTGGTAATGATAATGGTGTTAGGACTGAGTCAGGGTAAATCTAGAATTGGGTATAAAGAGGGTTTGGAGAAGAAGCTCCAAACGTTTGCCACAATGACACAAATGTGAGCTGAGTCATTGATAATACTAATGATGATTAGAAACCTGATTGGGCTACCAAGAAGGTGATGTCATCAAAGGGGAAGAGTGGTAGAGTCTGCGGTAAATAGTGGATCTGATATTTGGCTAAAAGATATAGTGCGAGAAGATTTGCTTCTTCTGCAGTCAGCTCAGGAGCAGGTAATGCCATAAATGATGCCTTTTTGTTGGTTAGTTCAAATCGACAAATAGTTGACAGTAGAGATGAGCGACTTTTCCCTTTTTAGGGTCGAGTCGGGTTTCATGAAACCCGACTTTCTCAAAAGTCGGTTCGACCAAAATCAGCCGACTTTCATGAAAAGTCGGTGAAACAAGTCGTGAAACATGAAACCCAATGCAAGTCAATGGAGAAGAAAAGTCGGCAGGACTGTAAACACACCTGGCATGACTTTTAACCCTTCTTGAAGAAGAAGATGAAGAAGAAGATGAAGAAGATGATGAAGAAGATGGAGAAGAAGATGAAGAAGATGGAGAAGAAGAAGATGAAGAAGCTGGAGAAGATGAAGAAGAAGATGAAGAAGAAGAAGATGGAGAAGATGAAGAAGATGAAGAAGATGATAATGGAGAAGATGAATAAGAAGAAGATGAAGATGAAGAAGAAGTCTTCTCCATCTTCTCCATCATCTTCTCCTTCTTCATCTTCTTCATCTTCTCCATCATCTTCTTCTCCTTCATCATCTTCTCCATCTTCTTCATCATCTTCTCCATCTTCTTCATCTTCTTCTCCATCTTCTCCATCTTCTTCATCTTGTTCTCCTTCTCCTCCATCTTCTCCTTCTCCTCCATCTTCTCCATCTTCTCCATCTTCTCCATCTTCTTCATCATCTTCTTCATCTTCTTCTCCATCTTCTTCATCATCTTCTTCATCTTCTTCTCCTTCTTCTCCATCTTCTTCATCTTCTTCTCCTTCTTCTCCATCTTCTTCATCTTCTTCTCCATCTTCTCCATCTTCTTCATCTTCTCCATCTTCTCCATCTTCTTCTTCTCCAGCTTCTTCACCTTCTTCTCCATCTTCTCCATCTTCTTCATCATCTTCTCCATCTTCTTCATCATCTTCTTCATCTTCTTCTTCTTTTTTATCTTCTCCATCATCTTCTACTACTTCTACTTCATCTTCTTCATCTTCTTCTTTTTCTCCTCCTTCTTCTTCTTCTTCAGTTCGGCGAAACCCGACTTTGGCCCTAGGGTCGCCGACCACATGGCCGACCTGACCCCAAGGTCGGGTTTCGTTTCATGAAACCGACTTTGCTAAAAGTCATTGACTTTTGAATTTTTTTGAATCACAAAAATAGCCCTAAATTATATGCCCCCCATAATGAGGGCAAGTATACCGCTGCTCATATTATATCATCACTGTTCTGGTAACCAAGATGTGAAAGAATGGTAGCAAAGAATGGTATAATGTGGATAAAAATATTTCCTTTCATTGTAAATTCAATTAAAAATGATGACAAACAAAAGGTGCTAGACCAACTAAGAGGGACTACCATACCATAGGATCCCCTACAACAAAAGCCCACTGATATAATATACACAAAAAGGTATAAAGTGCAGCGTTGGAATAAACCATACAGTAACACAATACAGAAAGGTAAGCAATCCAATGATCCATACTGGTGAGAACACACTAATATATCCTGCTACGTTATATAAACTGCCCAATAGAGCATAGTGCACTGAATAGCCAGGAGAATAGGTGTCCTAATATATCACCATTAAATGGAGCCGCTTGCCATAGAGTGTACTAGGCACTTTCAAAGTGCAAAAAGTAGGGTCCAAACATGTTAAACATACCAATGTGATGGCTGGTCGGGGTCCCCGTACGTCCCTCTGCCCCTATGCACGTTTTGCTCAGCTTCTTCATGCCTACTTCTCTGAGATGTACGGGCACTTCAGAAGAACATTCGCTGCAGAGACTACAGCAATGGGGGAATGAGGAGGAGAGGTGAGTATTGTTTTTTTTTTTTTTCTACAAGGTGGGCCATTTGTATACACCTAAATAAAATGGGAATGGTTGAACCACTGATAGCAACACGACAGAAAAAATGCTAGCACAGGCTTCCAGTATCCATTGTTTCAGATGCTGCATATCTTGTATCTTCACAGCATAGACAGCATAGACAATTGCCTTCAGATGACCCCAAAGATAAAAGTCTAAGGGGGTCAGATTGGGAGACCTTGGTGGCCATTCAACTGGCCCATGAAGACCAATCCACTTTCCAGGAAACTGTTCCTGTAGGAATGCTCGGACCTGACACCCATAATTGATGGTATGGTGTGGTATATGAGGTACAAAGATAGTGGGGCCATTCTGCATCAATTGAAACCTCAATGCCACTGGATATCTGAAATTGCTACATGATGATGTGTTGACCTCTTTATGCACTGAAGATGGCATGTTCCCTGAATTTTACCAGCAAGATGGTGCACCACCACATTTTGGGTGTCAGGGCCGAGCATTTCTACAAGGAATCTGCCCCCCTTAGACTAGCATTTCATCTGCAGTGTTGCTATCAGTGTGTCAAGAGTGGGAGAAGAGGGTTGCATTGACAATCCTACACAATGGGCAGCACTTTGAACACATTCTATAAGTGGTCATAAACTTGTAAATAACTCATGAATGAATAAAGTTACATTAAAACCAAGCACACCATTGTTTTTCTTGTGAAATTCTCAATATGTTTGATGTTTCACATGACCCTCTTCCTATTGGAAAAAATAAAGTTGGATCCAAAATTGCCAACTTCAAAATGGCCACCATGGTCACTCACCACCCATCTTGAAAAGTTTCCCCCCTGCCATACACTAATGTGCCACAAACAGGAAGCTGATATCACCAACCATTCGCATTTTATTTAGGTGTATTCATATAAATGGCCCACCACTCTGTAGTTGCCATATTACTGTATGGGGAGTTCAGTATATTGTATGGAGGAGTATGGGGTGCATTATACTGTATGGAGGACTATTTTAAGTGCATTATACAGTATGTAGTACTATGGGCTTCATTACACTACATGGAGGACTATGGGAAGTGCATTCTACTGTATGGAGGATTATGGGGTGCATTATACTACATGAAGGACTACGGGGTGCATTATACTGTATGGAGAACTATGGGGTTCATTACACTACATGGAGGATTATGGGAAGTGCATTATACTGTATGGAGGATTATGGGGTACATTATACTGTATGAAGGACTATGAGGAGTGCATTATACTGTATGGAAGACAATGGGGAGTGCATTTTACTAAATGGAGGACTATGGAGAGTGCATCATACTCTATGGAGGACTATGGGAAGTGTGTTATACTATACACTCACTGGCCACTTTATTAGGTACACCATGCTAGTAAGGGGTTGGACCCCCTTTTGCCTTCAGAACTGCCTCAATTCTTCGTGGCAGAGATTCAACAAGGTGCTGGAAGCATTCCTCAGAGATTTTGGACCATATTGACATGATGGCATCACACAGTTGGCGCAGATTTGTCGGCTGCACATCCCTGATGCGAATCTCCCATTCCACCACATCCCAAAGATGCTCTATTGGATTGAGATCTGGTGACTGAGGAGGCCATTTGAGTACAGTAAACTCATTGTCATGTTCAAGAAACCAATCTGAGATGATTCGAGCTTTATGACATGGCGCATTATCCTGCTGAAAGTAGCCATCAGATGTTGGGTACATTGTGGTCATAAAGGGATGGACATGGTCAGCAACAATACTCAGGTAGGCTGTGGCGTTGCAACGATGCTCAATTGGTACCAAGGGGCCCAAAGAGTGCCCAGAAAAAATTCCCCACACCATGACACCACCACCACCAGCCTGAACCGTTGATACAAGGCAGGATGGATCCATGCTTTCATGTTGTTTACGCCAAATTCTGACCCTACCATCCGAATGTCGCAGCAGAAATCGAGACTCATCAGACCAGGCAACGTTTTTCCAATCTTCTACTGTCCAATTTCGATGAGCTTGTGAAAATTGTAGCCTCAGTTTCCTGTTCTTAGCTGAGAGGAGTGGTACCCAGTGTGGTCTTCTGCTGCTGTAGCCCATCTGCCTCAAAGTTCGACGCACTGTGCGTTCAGAGATGCTCTTCTGCCTACCTTGGTTGTAACGGGTGGCAATTTGAGTCACTGTTGCCTTTCTATCAGCTCGAACCAGTCTGCCCATTCTCCTCTGACCTCTGGCATCAACATGGCATTTCCGGCCACAGAACTGCCGCTCACTGGATTTTTTTTCTTTTTCGGACCATTCTCTGTAAACCCTAGAGATGGTTGTGCGTGAAAATCCCAGTAGATCAGCAGTTTCTGAAATTCTCAGACCAGCCCTTCTGGCACCAACAATCATGCCACGTTCAAAGGCACTCAAATCACCTTTCTTCCCCATACTGATGCTCGGTTTGAACTGCAGGAGATTGTCTTGACCATGTCTACATGCCTAAATGCACTGAGTTGCCGCCATGTGATTGGCTGATTAGAAATTAAGTCTTAACACACAGTTGGACAGGTGTACCTAATAAAGTGGCCAGTGAGTGTATATAGGACTATGCTAAATGCATTATACTATATGAGGACTATGTGAAGTGTATTAAACTGTATGGAGGAATATTGGAAGTGAATTATATTATATGGAGGACTATCTATGAGGAGTTCAATATACTATATTGAGGACTAGGGGGATAGCATTATACTACATGGAGTACTATGGGAAGTGCATTATACTATATGTAGGACTATGTGGTGCCTTATACTATATGGAAGACTATGTAGGGGCAATTATAATATTTGGAGGGCTATATGGTAGTCTTTATACTGTATGCAAGCAACTATACAGTGTGAATGTTTGTGTGTGGTCCATCATATTGGAGGGCTGAGTGGGGAATATTATACAGTGTGGAGCGGTGTGGTGCCATTAAATTGTATGGAGGCCCATTATACTGCATGAAGGGTTAGGTGGGATTCACAGTTGGGGGATCATAGTGTGTTGGGGTAACCTTACTTTTACAAGGGAGCTAAAGGGTGGGGTACATTGGGGTCTTCATAATGTGTGTGTGGCGGGTATTCACCGTGGTTGTATCTTATAGTATTGATGAGGCAATTTTGCTGCCATTATACTTTATAAGTGCAAGGAAAGGGGAATGAAGAGCTCTAGTAGGAGTAAAATTACGGCAGCAGTGGCTCAGCATTGGGGTATCAGCAGGGTAAGTAGTTTGTGGGCGTTGGGGATAGATGGGGATGTTGCTGGGAATGTGTGATCACGTTGTAAGTAGCAGAAGCTTAATCCACAACAACCTTCTAAATACTGTCTAAAAGAAAATCTACCTTTTGATCCCCATAAAAACCAATCACAGCGCAGCTTTCATTTTTTATACCGCTGAAGTAAAATCAAAGCTATGCTCTGATTGGTTGCTATGGACACCACCACACTATTTGAAAGCTGGGTTAAGAAAATCTTCTCTGCCCACAGCAGACCAAAAGATGGTGCAAGAAAAAGCTTATAGAGTCAGTGTTTGTGAAAAAACATATGTGATGGATTTTTTTTATATTTTTACTGAGTTCAGCGATCGAAAATATATAAAAATCACCTCTTACTTTGCAAACAATTTTACCCTTGCAGACCTGTGTTATTCTCCCTCTATTCACAAATATCAGGTAGCTTATCAGACAGATGGATCCTGCAAATACATTCTCAAAAGATGGCAATATTACACAATTATCTTGAGAAGGCATCACTTTAAGCACGTGAAATTTAATAATATTTAACCCCTTAATGACCGCCGATACGCCTTTTAACGGCGGCAATTAAGGGTACTTAAACCATCCTGGGTTAGGGTTGGGGCTAAAGTTAGGGTTAGAGCTAAAGTTAGGGTTGGGGCTAAAGTTACGGTTGGAGCTAGATTTGGGGTTAGAGTTTGGATTACAGTTACGGTTGGGATTAGGGTTAGGGTTGGGATTAGGGTTAGGAAAAAGTGTATAGCGCCCTCCAGAGTCGGAATTTCTCCGGGATCTCGGCTGCCAGGGGTAGCGGTGACCTCAGAGAATATGATTCGGGTTGATTTTTACCGACCCCTGTATTGCGATCATCATTATTAATGGTATAACGGCAACCGCAAAATAAAGTCCAATTTGCCATTTAATTTCTCTCTTCTCTGATGTGATCGCACATCAGAGGAGAGAGAAATATGGTCATCGATCCCCCGCGGTAGCTCCCGGTGTCCCTGGGTTCTCCTGCTTCCCCCCATGGCCAAACATCAGAGTAGAGAGAAATAGGGTCCCCGATCCCCCCGGTACCTCCTGGTTTTCCGGTGTCCTCCTGCTTCCCTCCACGGCCTCCAGCATCTTCTTCCGGTAAGAAAATGGTGGATGCATGCGCAGTTCATCCACTGAGATCTGCCGGCCGGCACCTGGCAACAATAGGAAGATTTTTCCTATTGGTTCATTTGGATCACTGTGATACAGTGATCAAAATAAAAAAATAGTATATCAAACTCCCCTTTATCACTCCCTTAGTTAGGGAAAAATAATAAAATAATGTATTTATTTCCATTTTCCCATTAGTGTTAGGCTAAAGTGAGCTGGGCTAAAGTTAGGGTTAGGTTGGGGCTAAAGTCAGGGTTAGGGTTAAAGTTTGGATTATGGTTACGGTTGGGATTAGGGTTAGTGTTGGGATTAAGGTTAGGGTTGGGATTAGGGTTACGGCTGTATTAGGGTTAGGTTTGTGGCTAGGGTTATGGTTAGGGGTGTGTTGAGGTTCGGGTGTGTTGGGGTTAGTGTTGTGGTTGGGGTTATGGTTGGAGTTAGAATTGGGGGATTCCTCTGTTTAGGCACATCAGGGGCTCTCCAAACGCAACATGGCGTCCAATCTAAATTCCAGCCAATTCTGCGTTGAAAAAGTCAAATGGTGCTCCTTCCCTTCCAAGCTCTGCCATGCTCCCAAACAGTGGTTTACCCCTGCATATAGGGTATCGGCGTACTCAGAACAAATTGGACAACTTTGGGGGTCCAATTTCTCCTGTTACACTTGTGAAAATACAAAATTGGGGGCTAACAACTCATTTTTGTGGAAAAAAATGATCTTTTATTTTCAGGGCTCTGCATTATAAACTTTAGTGAGACACTTGAGGGTTCAAAGTTCTCACAACATATCTAGATAAGTTTCTTAGGGGGTCTAGTTTCCAAAATGGGGTCACTTGTGGGGGGTTTCTACTGTTTAGGCACATCAAAGGCTCTGCAAATGCAACATGACGCCCGTAGACCATTCCATCAAATCTGCATTGCAAAACATCACAGCTTCCCTTCCGAGTCCCAACATGTGCCCAATCAGTAGTTTTCTCCCCCATATTGGGTATCAGCAAACTCAGAACAAATTGGACAGCCACTTTTGGGGTTCAATTTCTACTGTTACCCTTGTAAAAATAAAAAATGGGGGCTAAAAAATCATTTTTATGGAGAAAAAAATGATTTTTTATTTTCAGGGCTCTGCGTTATAAACTTTAGTGAAAGACTTGGGGGTTAAAAGTTCTCACAACACATCTAGATAAGTTCCTTGGGGGTCTAGTTCCCAAAATGGGGTCACTTGTGGGGGGTTTCTACTGTTTAGGCACATCAGGGGCTCTGAAAACGCAACATGATACCCGCAGATCATTACATCAAAGTCTGCTTTCCAAGACTGCACTACATTCCTTATGGTATGGTTATGGTTGGAGTTATTATTCGGGGGTTTCCACTGTTTAGGAACATCAAGGACTCTCCAAACGCGACATGGTGTTCGATCTCAATTCCAGCCAATTCTGCCTTGAAAAAGTCAAACGGTGGTCCTTCCCTACCGAGCTCTGCCGTGCGCCCAAACAGTGGTTCCCCCCACATATTGTTAAGACTGGCAGAATGCACCAAATAATAAATTAATAGTAAGGTGCATTCGCAGCCCAGGGTCCACCGTGCAGTGGTGGTAAACTGCTGCTTAGTAATGGTGGACACTAACTGAGCACCATCGGGATAACCGCTGACCTGGTGTGCACAGGAGCGAACTCTGTTACTGCACAGAGCCGCAGAAGCCAAACTCAGAGCCTGTTAACTTCACAGGGCTCGGCAGGGTGAGCGCTAGTAAAGGGACACAGGACTCTGCCTCAAGGACACAGGGTTGTAGTCCCTCTAGTCACACTAGCATTCAATACCACAACTGCAATGCCAGGACTGAATAAAGAAAGGTAGCATCGCTCCTGTTGCATGCAGCGCCGCACTGGCGGACGCCATTAATCAGCTTACACTTAACTGGAAAGTGCTTTATCAGCGCACAGCGCCGCACTGATGGACGCTGCAGTATGTGGTACAATGTGCCTCATGCTGGATGGCACACTCTGGCGTTACTTTGTGAGAGGAGCCTGGGACACTGCGGCGCTAGGCAGTGCCACTACTCTGCGCCGACTCTAAACACTAACCCTCAACACAAGCTCAACCAAGGGTAGGGATTTCTTAATGAGTCAGTCACCAGTCTCAAGCATCCATCATCACACATACAACTAACCATTAGAGTCTATACTAGCGCATGGCCGAGCGGCCATGTGACTCTTTTATAGTGGTGTCCTTCTGGGACCTTCCCAGTAGTGAACCAATTCGAGCAGGAATGGGACCTGCACATATGACCTCCGACCTCCAATGAGAGGTCGTCCCATTGGCATGCTCAGTACCCAAAAGACAGGACTTAGTCCCAGAAGCGTCTACTTGCTGCTGACTCAAGCATGGAGTTATAGCAGAGCCAGAAGGAGCAACCAGATGCCTAGCATCGGCCTGGGCAAGATGGCTGGCATGACATCTCTGCTGAGCAGGACTCTCTGTGGCTGCAAAGGAATGGGAGACTGCAGAGGACATGGCTTGAGCTTCCCCCTGTGCAGTGGGGGAAACTTGATGCCTAACACATATTGGGTACCAGCGTACTTTGGACAACAACTCTTGGGGTCCAATATCACCTGTGAAAATAAAAATTTGGGGGAGCAAAGATCATTTTTGTGGAAAAAATATGATTTTTTATTTTCAAGGCTCTACGTTATAAACTTCTGTGAAGCACTTGGGAGTTCAAAGTGCTCACCACACATCTAAATAAGTTCCTTGAGGGGTCTAGTTTCCAAAATGGTGTCACTTGTGGGGGGTTTCCAGTATCTAGGCACATCAGGGGCTCTCCAAATGCGACATGGCATCCGATCTCAATTCCACCCTATTCTGCATTGAAAAATTCACACAATGCTCCTTCCCTTCCAAGCTTTGCCGTGCACACAAACAGTGGTTTATCCCCACATATGGGGTATTAGTGTATTCAGGAGAAATTGAACAACAAATTTTATGGTTCATTTTCTCTTTTTATATCTGTGTAAATAAAAAAAAAATGGGTCTGAATTAAAATGTTTGTGAAAAAAAGTTAAATGTTCATTTTTTCCTTCCACATTGCTTCAAATCCTGTGAAGCACGTAAAGGGTTAATTAACTTCTTGAATGTGGTTTTGAGCACCTTGAGGGGTGCAGTTTTTAGAATGGTGCCACTTTTGGGAATTATCTGTCATGTACACCCCTCAAAGTGACTTCAAATGTGATGTGGTCCCTAAAACAAATGGTTTAGTAAATTTTGTTGTAAAAATGAGAAATCACTGGTTGAACTTTTAACTCTTATAATTTCCTAACAAAAAATATTTTGTCTACAAAATTGTGCTGATGTAAAGTAGACATGTGGAAAATGTTATTTATTAAGTATTTTGTGTGACATATCTCTCAGATTTGAGGGCATAAAAATGCAAGGTTTGAAACTTGCAAAATTTTCTAAATTTACACCATATTTCTATTTTTTTCATAAATAAATGCAAGTCATACTGAAGAAATTTAATTTTACCACTAACATGAAGTACAATATGTCATGGAAAAAAGAGTTTCAGAATCAGTGGGATACGTTGAAGTGTTCCAGAGCTATAACCTCATAAATTGACAGTGGTCAGAATTGTAAAAATTGTCTTGGTCATTAAGTACTAAGGGGTTACTATACTGTATGTTTGGGATTCTGTCAAAGTATCTATTGATAGTTCTTCAGCTGCAACATCCCAGGCCTCCAATACAGGCAGCTTTTTATTCAGCAGTTGCATTTGTTAGCGCAACGTCACATGTACTGAGACGGTGATAACTTGACAAATAGAATCTTGATTCACTGTTTCCAGCAGTCTGGACTTCATGTTACCCGTACAAACTACCATCCAAACTTGATAGGATGCACAGACAGTGTCATTGCTATGGATTGCTATTATCAAGTCAAAATCTGATCTACATGCTGTCATGCCCGCCAGGTCTGTTATGCCGCATGACCCCTGGAGCAGTGTGCAAGCGCACCTAACTGTCTTGCCTGTCATGTCTGTTTTGCTGCATGACCCCTGGAGCTGTGTGCACGCGCACCTTATGACTGTTGTGCTGCGTGACTCCTGGAGCAGTGTGCACACGCACCTCACCTCATGGCTGCCTGCCATTGCTGATGTGCACTTGTGCGCTATCTCATGGCTATACACCATTGCTTGTGCGCACATGTGTTACCTCTCATGGCTGTGCGCCATAAATAGTGTGCACGTATACCTCCTCATGGCTGCATGCTGTTGCTGTGTGCGCGCCCGTCTCTGCTTTGCCTGCTGTGATCCTCTCTATTGTCCTGGAGGACCCGACCATGTGATCCTCTCTATGGTCCAGCAGAATCTGATCTAGCAATCTTCTCTATGGTCCTGGAGGACCCGACCGTGTGATCCTCTCTATGGTCCAGCAGAATCTGATCCAGCAATCCTCTGTATGATCCTGGAGGATCTGAAACGGAAGTCCTTCCCATGGTCCTGACCCGGAAGTCCAGGTGCTAATGCCCTATATCAGACCGCCCCTTCCTATGGTCGGGGCCTGAGTATCGTGTTGCTTCCCTGCATGGCTGGTTGGTCTGCTTGGTCACTTCCTGTATTCTGTGCCCCTGCACTCTGCCCTGTTGTGCTTCTCTGCACACGCTCTGTGCTTGTATTCTGCCTCTTGTCCCGTGCCATGTCTTATATTGTCTTTTGTGCCATGTTTTTTCTCTGCTATCCTTAGACTTGTAGTACTTCCTATGTTCTCTGTCTTTGCCTGTTATGCCATGTTTTGTCCTTGCTATCCTTAGCCTTGTAGTACTTCCTATGTTTCCCTGTCTTTGCCTGGCTTTCCTATCCTCTGTCTTCTTGTTCTCTCTAGCACAACCTCTGTTCCTTTTCTATACTCTGTCCTATGGTGCTCTCTAGCACATTCCCTGTCTAGTCTCAAGGTTCTGGCTTGACCCGGGTCTGGGCTTCGGCCTACGTATCGATGCTAGCTCTATACTCTGTCTGACATGGCTCTGTGCTCTGGCATACGCTCCGCTTTGCCCTTGTACCCGGCTCTGTGCCTCAGCATATGTTCTGCTACCTGTCTGTATTTTGCTCTATGTCTATGTCTCTGACCCGGCTCTGGGCTCTAGCATAAGCTCAGCTTCTCTTTCTTGTACCCGGCTCTGTGCTTCTGCCTACGTTCCGCTCCTTGTCCTGTACTTTTCCTAGCTTTGCCTTGCCTTGTTTATTCGCGTGCCCTTTTCACGCGCCTGGCCTTCCCTCGCCCGCCTGTTTGTGCCTCAGCCTTGCCCGCCTTAGTCGTGCCCACCTGCTTGTGCCTCAGCCATGCTCGTCGGCCAGTGACTTAGCTGTGTCCACCTGTTGTGCCTCAGTCGTGCTCTCCTTAGTCTTGCCCGCCTGTCTGAGCCTCAGCCCGACCAGCTAGCCAGTGCCCCAGCCATGCTCTGTGCTTCCTTGCACTCGCGCTGTCTCTGCACTGTGCATTGCGTGCCCTCTTGGCACACGCAAGCCCTAGCCTGCTCCTTGGCATACCTCCCCGTGCTTCTCTAAAGCATGCACAGGTCCTGCCATGAACCCTGATGTGTCTCCTAGCATGCACAGGCGCTAGCCTGTACCCTGGCGTGCCCTCTAGCATGCACAGGCCCTAGCCTGAACCCTGGCATGCCTCCTAGCATGCGCAGGCCCTTGTCTTAGCCTGAACCCTGGCGTGTCCCTTAGCACACACCCTGACTTGGACCCTGGTGTGCCCCTTAGCACACACCCTGCCTTGGACCCTGGTGTGCCCCTAGCATGCACCCTGCCTTGCACCTTGCCTTGGACTCTGGTGTGCCCCCTAGCAAGCACCCTGCCTTGAACTCTGCCTTGGACCTTGGCGTGTCTCCTAACATGCACCATGTCTTGAGCTCTGCTGTGCCTCCTTGCCTGAACCCTGGTTTGTTTGCCGGATTCCCAGAACCTACCAATCGCTGCCAGAGATCCTAAGCCTGACGACTGAGGCCTGATGTCCGGAGCTGATATCCGCAGCCTGATGCCCTGATCCTGTTGATCGTTGCCTGCTGTCTGGAGTCCGAAGGCATGGAGCCCTTGCCTGTACCCAGGCATGCCACCTAGCAAGTACCATGCCATGGACTTTGGCGTGCCCATGCACGCACCTTGCTATGTTTTCCCTGTTATCACGTCTTGAACCTGATGTTACCCGAGTTCACGCTTTAATGAAGATAATCTGAGACCACGCTTTGTCTTGTCTTGTTTCTTGCACGTCCCCTGTTGTCAGACAATTACACATTGTGTCTTCCTTGAGCCGGCCGTCTGGTTCCAGCAGTCTTGGTGGCTCACCCCCTTGGTCTTGCCCCTGACACTCCCTGTATAGGGGGTGGTTCCTCACAAGGTCAGCTCGCCCTAGGTGAGTGGGTGCCACGACCCAGAGGGTCCACTCAGAAAAGTCGACTCAGCTGAAGCTGATTCCGTCACAAATGCATACTTTATAAAATCTATGGACCACCAAAATAGCCATGAACCATAGACCAAGGCAGATTATTTCTTAGATTACTCCAGGAAATTTCATTTATTTATAAGGACTTATAGGCAGCAAAACAACTGTGAACCTAATGACAAAATGCTAAGAGGGATAATTTTTGGATTTTTTTTTTATAATCAGATAAATTATGAAAAATCTGTCCAGTGTGTTATTTAAGAGGCTTTTGATAACCTAACTTATCCCTAGTTATCATCTGTTTAGCCATATATGTAATGATCACTTCAAAGTCTGTGTTTGCATGAAAGAGCTCAAAAAGGGGTTCAGTAATGTTCTAGAAGACGTCACCTCAGACTGCAAATTGCTGCAAATTGAATTTTGAGTAACACTAAATGGAAGCTGGCAGATTCTAATTTTAACAAATTTGATCACCTATATTCACAATATTCCCAGGAGTAGACATCCCAGCAAATTCACCCCAATGTCAGGTCGTGCTATGCTCAGAGAGATTGAAACAACCCCAAGCGTCTCGGCATGTGAAATATTCAAGTTCACGAGGGCACAGTTAGAAATATAATGAACAAGTGTGGCTGCTGTTGAAGGGTTGTCACGAGAAAACTGCTTTCTAGCAAGAACATGGTAGCATGACTAAAGTTTGCAAAGGTGCAAGGAAACAAACCTCTATAACATTGTATTTTGGACAGATATGACCAAAGTGTTGGTTAGGCTATAATGTCCTGCTCCACATTTTTCGACAACCAAGCACAAAATAGGCACACACACCACATGTCAACTGTCAAGCAAGTTGCTGGAGGGGTGATGATTTGAGCTTGTTTTGTAGCCACAGAACCTGAGCACCTTGCAGACATCGAGTAGACAATGAACTTCTATGTATACTAAACAAATGGGAGGACACCTAATTCAAACTTTAAAAAGAATTTGTCAATAGGATCATTTCCCCTAAGTTGTCAATATAAGCATGTTGGTCATCAAAAGTTGATATCTGTAATCTAATGTCTTATTCCAGAGAAAGCAATGTTTTTCTTAATGTGTAAATGAGCTGTTAAGATCTAGGGGCGGGACCTGGATCTGCATGAGAATCTCCCTCCAGTGATTATTTAAACTGAAAGGAGGAGTTACCATTGTGGGAGGGGCATGTAATGACTGACTATCTGCTCCCCTGATATACATATCTGACACTTGTATTACCAAATTTTATTTATAATGTGCTCTGGAGGTAGATCCTAATGATAGATTCGCTTAACCCCATCACCCTGAAGCCTGCTTTCACCTTCCTGACCAGGCCAATTTTTTCATTTCTAACCACTGTCAGTTTATGAAGTTATAACTCTGGAATGCTTCAATGGATCCCACAAATTCTGACTGTTTTTTATGACATATTGTACTTCCTGATAGTGGTAAAATTTATTTGATATGTCTTGCATTTATCTGTTCTTAAAAATTCGAAAATTTGTCGAAAATTTTTTAAATGTTGCAATTTTCAAACTTTTAATTTTTATACCCTTAAATCAATCATTCCTTAAGAAAAAACAAAAATAAAAAGTTCACATATGGAAGTGTTCCTCCCTTTCTAAATACCAGTGCTCCCGCTTTTTAAAAAATAAAAAATGTATTTTCCTCGTGATGGCCACAGGAGGCCTAACAGATGAAGCGGCAGTTGTCTGAGTTGAGGAGGACCAGGAATCCTGATGGCCCAGCTTCAGTGCACAGTAAAATCAAAGTCTTTTTTCCCCCCATACGTTTTTATAATTTTCTTTAAAAAAAAGCAAGACCTCCATGCATATAAAGTCCTGATTGTTGAGGTTTCTTTAATTTTTCGTCCTGGTGCTAAAAATGAAAACTGGCAGGAATTTTACATCAGAATCTTCTTTACAGCAAATGACAATAAAATTACAATAAAATTGCAAACGGTAGATTGAGCTGCTTTTCATTGAGTGTGAGGTAATCGTTGTGTCCTCATGTTGCAGATTCCCAGAGATTTGATAATTACAGTTTTTGCTTTTAGTTATTTTTATTTTTTTGCTTGTAATGATGAAACAGATTCCCGTCAGGCAGAAAGTGAGAAAAAGGCCTCAGTGGGCACCGGAAGTGGGGCCTGTAAATGCCCTGAAATTTGACCTGGCTGCTAGTACCCCTGAGTGCCCTCCAATCTGCATCCATTGGTTTGTGAATCAGTCTTGTCCGCCAATGCTGCCCGCTTCAACTTGAGAGGTAAATCTCCAGCAGTTCTTAAGAAAGGCAATTTAGAAAGAGGACATCACTGACCTCAGCATGACCCCTCTTCCCACTTGACCCTTCAAAACCAAAGTAGATTTTTCAGCTGCATATGTCCAAACCGCGGTAGAGGCTTGGTGGAGCTCGACTAAACCGAAAAATCGAAATTATTTTACAGCTCTTGACTTTTCCTTTTTTTTTTTTAAGCTGCTACTAAGTGGAAAGAGCTTGCTCTTCTAGTCCAAAAAACGTAAAAGGTTACACCTGGACTTAAAAACTTGGTTTCCAATGGGCACTGACGCCCCAGAAATTTGTTGTGACTGCTGGAAAAGGCTGTCATAACCTTTCATTAAAGTTCGAAAAAATAATTTGCAAGTTTAAGATATCCTTTTGTAACATTCGGATTATAGTTAAGATTTTATTATGAAGTTTAAATATCATTTCTTGACCTCTATGCACCTCAAGTGCATTGAGGAGTAGGAGGGGAGAGGAGGAGGAGAGAGGAGCAGGGCAGAGCAGGAGGAGGAGGAGGAGCACAGGCTGCCTCCTCCCTCCTCCTCTCCCACTGTCTCCCTCTCTCTCTCTCCTCTGGTTCCTCTCTCTTGCCCCTCTTCTTTGTTCCCTAGCCTTTGTTAGCCATGCCTAGCCTGGTGGTATCAGGGATGATGGAAAGGAATGGGCATGGCATGGCAGACCTCACCAAGGACAGGGTGCTGGAGGATGACAGAGCTCTGCAGATCGCCCTGGACCAACTCTGCCTCCTGGGTCTGGGAGAGACAGAAGAAGACACCAACAACAACAATAACAGCAGCAGCACCAACAGCTCCAGCAGCGGACAGCACCCCCAGAAATCCGGGGAGAGCAAGCTGTGTGCCCTGTACAAGGAGGCAGAGCTGAGGCTGAAGAGTTCCAACACCACAGAGTGTGTGCCAGTGCCCAGCTCCGAACACGTGGCTGAGATTGTGGGCAGACAAGGCTGCAAAATCAAAGCGCTTAGGGCGAAAACAAACACGTACATCAAGACTCCAGTTCGAGGAGAAGAGCCTGTGTTTATGGTGACAGGACGTCGAGAGGACGTTGCTATGGCAAGACGTGAGATCATTTCCGCCGCTGAACACTTTTCAATGATAAGAGCATCCCGGAACAAAGCCGGTAGTGCTTTCGGCAGTGCCCCAAGTTTACCCGGCCAAGTCACAATCCGTGTCAGAGTCCCCTACAGAGTTGTTGGATTAGTAGTTGGACCCAAAGGTGCTACCATTAAGAGGATTCAGCAACAAACAAACACTTATATTATCACTCCAAGCCGTGACAGAGACCCGGTGTTTGAGATCACTGGGGCTCCAGGAAATGTAGAACGCGCAAGAGAAGAAATTGAGACACATATTGCAGTACGAACTGGCAAAATCTTGGAATACAACAACGAGAACAACTTTCTGTCCAATAGTCCAGATTCTGGTATGGAAAGCCGATATCCAGAAAACTGGAGAGTGCACGGTACGGCAGCCAGTTGCAAGCCTCTTTCCACCTTCCGGCAAAATAGCCTAGGCTGCATTGGTGATTGTCCAGCAGAACCTGTTTATGAGACGCCCCGACTAAATGATCAGAATGAGTTCAATTATGGCTACTTGTTTCCCAACTACAAGCAGGATGTGTATTACGGTGTGGCTGAAACTGGAGGACCCATGTGGGGTGGACAAGAAAACAATAGTCCAACCCCAAACATCTTCACGAAGCAGCAACGTTCGGGAAGCAGTGGCGCCATCCAGACTAACACCACACAGAGGTCTCCAGAATCTAGCCTTACTAGCTTGCCAAGGAGGAACCAAGGTGATAGTCTGCCAGGCTTCACCAAACTTAATGCCACTCGGAACTCTGTTTCTGGAAGCCGGGAGTGCATGGTATGTTTTGAAAGCGAGGTCACAGCTGCACTGGTGCCCTGTGGGCACAACCTTTTTTGCATGGAGTGTGCTGTACGTATCTGCGAACGTAATGAACCAGAGTGTCCCGTTTGCCATGTGTCCGCCACTCAAGCCATAAGGATATTTTCCTAAGAGACTTTGGGAAAAGGGAGAGGGTGGGTAAAGAGATGACGGACTTGAGGTGCATAGAGGTCAAGAAATGATATTTAAACTTCATAATAAAATCTTAACTATAATCCGAATGTTACAAAAGGATATCTTAAACTTGCAAATTATTTTTTCGAACTTTAATGAAAGGTTATGACAGCCTTTTCCAGCAGTCACAACAAATTTCTGGGGCGTCAGTGCCCATTGGAAACCAAGTTTTTAAGTCCAGGTGTAACCTTTTACGTTTTTTGGACTAGAAGAGCAAGCTCTTTCCACTTAGTAGCAGCTTAAAAAAAAAAAAAAGGAAAAGTCAAGAGCTGTAAAATAATTTCGATTTTTCGGTTTAGTCGAGCTCCACCAAGCCTCTACCGCGGTTTGGACATATGCAGCTGAAAAATCTACTTTGGTTTTGAAGGGTCAAGTGGAAAGAGGGGTCATGCTGAGGTCAGTGATGTCCTCTTTCTAAATTGCCTTTCTTAAGCACTGCTGGAGATTTACCTCTCAAGTTGAAGCGGGCAGCATTGGCGGACAAGACTGATTCACAAACCAATGGATGCAGATTGGAGGGCACTCAGGGGTACTAGCAGCCAGGTCAAATTTCAGGGCATTTACAGGCCCCACTTCCGGTGCCCACTGAGGCCTTTTTCTCACTTTCTGCCTGACGGGAATCTGTTTCATCATTACAAGCAAAAAAATAAAAATAAATAAAAGCAAAAACTGTAATTATCAAATCTCTGGGAATCTGCAACATGAGGACACAACGATTACCTCACACTCAATGAAAAGCAGCTCAATCTACCGTTTGCAATTTTATTGTCATTTGCTGTAAAGAAGATTCTGATGTAAAATTCCTGCCAGTTTTCATTTTTAGCACCAGGACGAAAAATTAAAGAAACCTCAACAATCAGGACTTTATATGCATGGAGGTCTTGCTTTTTTTTAAAGAAAATTATAAAAACGTATGGGGGGAAAAAAGACTTTGATTTTACTGTGCACTGAAGCTGGGCCATCAGGATTCCTGGTCCTCCTCAACTCAGACAACTGCAGCTTCATCTGTTAGGCCTCCTGTGGCCATCACGAGGAAAATACATTTTTTATTTTTTAAAAAGCGGGAGCACTGGTATTTAGAAAGGGAGGAACACTTCCATATCTTAAATCAATCATGTCACACAAAATAGTTAATAAACAACATTTCCCACATGTCTACTTTAAATGAGCACAATTTTTGAAACATCGCTTTTTTGTTAGGAAATTATAAGGGTTAAAAGTTAACCAGTGATTTCTAATTTTTACAACAGAATTTACAAAACCATTTTTTAAGGACCACATCACATTTGAAGTGACTTTGAGGTTCCTATAAGTCAGAAAATACAAAAAAGAGGCACCATTCTAAAAACTGCACCCCTCAAGGTGCTCAAAACCACATTCAAGAAGTTTATTAACCCTTCAGGTGCTTCACAGAAATTAATGGAATGTTGAAACAAAAAATAAACATTTTCTTTTCGCAAGTTTTTATACCCATTTTTTTTACTTTCGCAAGGGTAACAGGAGAAAATATACCATAAAATTTGTTGTGCAATTTTTCTTGAGCATACCTATACCCTATATGTGGGCAGAAACCAATGTTTGGGAGCACGGCAGGGCTTGGAAGAGGAGCGCCATTTGACTTTTTGAATGTAAAATTTACTGTCATAATTACCGGACGTCATGTCGCGTTCGGAGAGCCCCTGATGTGTCTAAACAGTGGAAACCCTCATCAAGTGACATCATATTGGAAACTAGACCCCTCAGGGAATTTACCTAGATTTGCAGTATGTTACATGTAAATACGAAGCAATGATGTTATATGTTCCCCATATGTTCTATAATGTTCTATTATTTGCATAAGATATGTACGGTTTTCCTTTGTTCCTTATATTTGTTTATTTTATTGTATAGTCTTAGTCTTATGAAGGGCGATGTTAGTTACCAAAATGTTACTTTAGTAAAACAAAGAGTGCCAGATTTCATTTTTTATATTATTAAGTAGTGGTGTCCTATCTGGGCAACTTTGGTGACTAACAGAGTGATGTATATCCATACTCATTTAAAGCGTACAACAATATAAGATTTGGTCAGACATAGCGGATGTGAAGCTGTTTTTCCCTATAAATAAATGTGTAGGCAGAAATTTGGACAGTACCGTAGCAGCATAGTAAATAAGATTTATGGATTTTATACCCACAACATCTCAATTCAATTCTCTGTTTTACATATTCCATAATCTGCATGTAATGATTGACAGCTTGCTCTTCTGATCTATCTACATCTCACACTGGTAATGCCACCTTTCTTTTAAAATACGCTCTGGAGGCAGATTCTTATGCCGATCAGTGTCCGGCCCATAGAGATCAACAGCTCATTCACATATAAGAAAACGTGGATTTATCTGGAATGAAACATCGGATTACAGATGTCAATGTATTTTATTCAGCTCCCTATGACCTACATATCCATGTAGATGGCTTAGGAGGGTTGATTCTACTGAAAGATTCCCTTTAATTATGTAAAACACAAGTTTTTCAGTATAGAAAAATAATTATTTTAATTATATCTGTTTGTTATTTGCTTTCTTTTAATATTAGATATGGAAGAAAAATCACATACCTGATTTCGTCTTTTGGAGTTGGATTGTGTGGAATTGTAGTAGCATTTGCACCAAATTTTTACGTTCTGGTGTTTTTCCGGTTTCTGCAAGGTATTTTTGGGAAAGGAACATGGATGACATGCTATGTTATTAGTAAGTAAACACAATATTATTTTATCTATAATTATAAGCCAATATAGACTTCTTCATAAAAATTATACAGACACATTTTTCATGTGCTAAGAAATAATCCAGTTAATAAAACTTCTACTGTCAGAAAATAGTATGCAGAGGAAATCAGTACCATAGTCAAGTAATTCGTATTTATAATATTTCTGGATTGTATAATGACAGGGCCTCTTCCACAGGCCTGACAAATATGGTACCAGTGTTTAAAATGGTGTTTAAAACGGACTAAAACCATGTTAGGAGTCTACATTTACAAGGATATATTTTTGGACAAGCCATGCATAAAACATGTGGACTCCAATGCATTGCAATCTGGATGAACAGAGAGAGCACTTGAGTAAAATGCCCCAAATTTATGGGCTTGACCCTCTTAATGAGATGCCGTGTGCCACCGCAAGAAATGTACTGCAGTCAGTTGTAATGTAAGCCACTTTTGGTGTAAATTAGGATTTGTGCAAATTGTACAAATATTTGGCCTCATTTCAAACAGTTTTACAGCAAAATTCAGCCAAAAACTGTTTGATGTATCAACACTTACATGTATAGTTCATATATTTGGTACTTGTATCACATATACAGGTGCTTCTCACTAAATTAGAATATCATCAAAAAGTTAATTTATTTCAGTTCTTCAATACAAAAAGTGAAATTCATATATTATATAGAGTCATTACAAACAGAGTGATCTATTTCAAGTTTTTTATTTCTAAGAGCAAGAAGAGAATACCCTGAAAAGTGGACTAACATAAAATGCAAGACAAAGAGATATATTCAAATAAAATTGCATTTATTAAACAGATAGTGGCCAACAGTAGTATTAAATAAAAAACATGTGCACGTATCAGGACGGAATTTATAATGGTATATGAATAAATGTATGTAAGGATACAATGTAAAAAAAAAAGCGGACCAAAGGAAAAAAAATAAAAAATAAAAAACATATACCATATTTTTCGGACCATAAGACGCACTTTTTTACCCCAAAATTTTGGGGGAAAGTGGGGGGTGCGTCTTATGGTCGCAATATACTAACCTCCGAGGCTGGTGCGGGTGCCGCAGGGCTCTGTAGTGCGGTGGTGGCAGCGGGCTGTGCTCCGGTTCAGGGGTAGCGGCTCTCTGTGCTCCGGTGCAGGGGCGGAGGCTCCGCTGGCATTTCGTCCAAGCCCGGAGGCCCCCGCACATGCCTTGCTGGCCGCCGCCATGTTGCGGTGGCATCCGGGAACATGGACGCCGGGAAGATGGCCGCTGGTCCGGGGACGGCGCATGCGCAGGTTCAGATCTCGTCCCGAGATTTCGGGGGATGAGATTCAAATCTCGGCAACGGAGCACAGAGAGCCGCCACCCTCACCCCACAGAGCCCACCTGCCCCAGCCCAGCTGCTCCAGCCCCAGCACAGCTGCTCCAGCCCCAGCACAGCAGCCCCAGCCCAGCTGCCCCAGCCCCAGCACAGCTGCTCCAGCCCCAGCCCAGCTGCTCCAGCCCCAGCACAGCTGCCCCTGCACAGCCCAGCTGCCCCAGCCCAGCACAGCAGCCCCAGCACAGCACAGCTGCCCCAGCACAGCACAGCTGCCCTAGCCCCAGCACAGCTGCCCCAGCACAGCGGCCGCAACCCCTGCCCAGCTGTCTCAGCCCTAGCCCAGCTGCCCCAGCCAAGCTGCCACAGCACAGCTGCCACAGCCCAGCTGCCCCAGCACAGCCCACCTGCCCCAGCACAGCCCAGCCCAGCTGCCCCAGTACAGCCCAGCTGCTCCAGCACAACCAACCTGCCCGAGCACAGAGCTGCCACCGCACGAGCCTGGACCACTGAATGACCCCTGCAACCATTCCTCCACCTGTGCCAGATCCCTTCCCAGGTAAGCTGAATTCGGACTGTAAGACTGACCCCCATTTGACACATTATTATTTTTTTCCCTATTTTCCTTCTGAAAATTGGGGTGCGTCTTATGGTCCAGTGCGTCTTATAGTCCGAAAAATATGGTATACGTATTTTCCGCTTTGTAAGGCGCACTTTTATTTCCCCCAAATTGGGGGGGAAATAGGGGTGCATCTTACAATCGGAATAGTGTAAAAAAGTGATGTAATCTCTTACTTTAATGGTGGCGGTGACTGCGGAGCGGGCGGGCGGCTGTGGAGCGAGCGGGCGGTTTGGGCTGGCTGGCTGGAGGAAAGCAGGGTCACTGGTGGGGCGTGCAGGAGCTGGGGGTGGCGGTGCAGCTTCTCTGGTGTTCGGGCGGCAGAGTGCAGGCCAGAGCCATTGCACTTCTGGTATCCAGAGTTCCTGGTGTCAGGAACACCGCACTGTACTTGCTCACTGAGCCAGTGCGCGTGTCCTGAGTGTCAGGATCCTGTCAGCGCCGGCATGCAGCCTCCGCTGAGCGTTGACTCACCCGCACAGTAGGGGTTCCGGGGTCAGGTACAGCCAGAAAGTACAGATGCACAGGACCTGTGGAAGCTGAAGTTTAGCAAGCAGACACGGGACCTACGGTCATGTGACTGCAAGGGGGCGGGGCTTAGCATCCTGCTTAGTGAGATGGAAAGACACTATACAGAATTACTCAGAGTCAGGCAAAACGGGGTTCATACACAGAGATAGCTGTAACGTACCAAGGATGAGACAGACATAGAAGGTACCAAGCAGAATCCAAATCAATATCCAGAGAACAGACCGTGTCATACACAGATTATCAAGCAACCAGAACACAGCAAAAACACACTCAGGGGTCACCACACTATGCCAAGGGCAAGAGTATAACTGACAGGGATGGGAGCATCCTGAGGCTATGAGAAGCCTCTCCCAGAATCAGGGAGAGGCCACAATCATAGCCCCAGGTGTGCAGGTAAGCCTGCACCGGGATCACAAACTTTAACCCCAGAAATGCCAGTCATCAGCACTGGTTCCAGACACTAACCCCATATGTGCGAGTCAAACCCGCACTGAGATCATGACAGTACCCCCCTCTCAACGGGGGGACTCTGGACCCCCAGGCTTGCCCTGGTACTTAGCATGGAAAGCCCGCACCAGGCGATCAGCATGCATCAACCGGGCCGGTACCCAGGACCTGTCTTCCGGTCCATACCCCTTCCAATGAACCAGGTACTGTACCAACCGCCGTACCAACCTGGAATCTACGATATGACCAACCTCGTACTCCACCTGCCCCACGACCAAAACAGGAGAAGCAGCAGACTCGGAGTCTGAGTTTTCAGTAGAGATTTGTGCAAGACGTTAGGGATCTTGAAAGAGGGTGGAAGGCACAGCCTATACGTCACTGGATTGATTTTTTCCACAATCTTGTATGGGCCAATGAATTTGGGCCCCAACTTGGCTGAAGGAACCTTCAACTTAATGTTTCGAGTGGAGAGCCAAACCTTGTCTCCAACCTGAAACGTGGGCCCTGGTGTTCGTTTCCTGTCCGCGAAAAACTTATACCTGCCCTGAGACCTAGATATACTCTGCTGAACTTCTGCCCACATATTCTGTAATCGCTGAACAGAGCCCTCAGCCCCGGGACACCCCGAGTCCAGACGAGAAATCTCACCAAAATGAGGACTGAACCCATAATTGATAAACAAAGGAGTCATACCCGTGGATTGACTCACCCGACTATTGAAGGCAAATTCAGCCATCGGCAGTGCATCACACCAGTCATTTTGTCTAGCAGAGGTTAGACACCTGAGGATCTGTTCCAGGGACTGATTAGTGCGCTCCGTCTGACCATTGCTCTCAGGATGGTATGCAGACGAAAAGGACAGAGACATCCCTAATTTTTTGCAGAAAGCACGCCAAAACTTAGCCACAAACTGCACACCACGATCAGACACCACATTCGGGGGTACCCCATGCAACCGGATCACATGCTGCACAAACAACCTGGACAACGTCTCAGCTGACGGTAGTGCGGACAGGGGTACAAAATGAGCCTGCTTAGAAAACCTGTCCACCACTACCCATACCACTGTATTACCCTTAGATGGAGGGAGATTGGTAACAAAATCCATGGATAAGTGAGTCCATGGTCTTTCGGGCACTGCCAAGAGCATCAGCTCCCCTGCCGGCCGGCTATGAGAGCTTTTAGAACGAGTGCAGACCCCACAACCTGCAATGAATTTTTTTATGTCCGAACCAAGGGTAGGCCACCAAAAGTTCCTAGCCACCGCCAGACGTGTGACTGAAATACCAGGGTGAGCACTCAGCTTGGATTCATGGAACTCCTGCAAGAGTTTCAGGCGAAGTTGCTCTGGGACAAACAACTTCCCCTCCGGCTTGGCCGCCGGGGCCCGCGACTGGGCCCCCTGAATCTCCCGTTCCAATTCAGATGAGACCTCTGCTATCACAAGCCCAGGGTGAAGAATGGAGGACGGTGGCTCAGGGGGCGACACCGGCTGAAAACTGCACGATAAGGCGTCAGTCTTGATATTCTTAGACCCTGGACGAAATGTAATCGTAAACTGAAAACGGGGAAAAAAAAGTGACCAATGGGCCTGTCTGGGCGTTAGTCTTTTAGCAGACTCAATGTGTGACAAATTTTTGTGATCCGTGATCACCGTAACCGGGTGACTGGCCCCCCCAAAAAGTGCCTCCATTCTTCAAACGGCAATTTGACCGCAAGAAGCTCTCTATTGCCTACGTCGTAATTTCTTCCGCAGCAGAGAACTTCTTGGAAAAGAAAGCACATGGCCTGAGGTTGGTTAGAGTGGCAGGCCCTTGGGACAACACCGCCCCCACCCCCACCTCAGAGGCGTCCACTTCCATGACGAACGGTTTGGACGGATCTGGCTCTACTAACACAGGAGCAGACATAAAGCTTCTTTTCAGGGTCGCAAAGGACTCTTTTGCGAGCGAGGACCAATTTCTCACATCCGCACCTTTACAAGTAAGATCTGTGAGTGGTTTGACCACCTGTGAAAACCCTCGAATAAATTTGCGGTAATAATTGGCGAACCCCAAGAAGCTCTGAAGACCCTTAAGGTCTCGGGGTTGCACCCAATCCGCAATGGCCTGCACCTTCTTGGGGTCCATGCGAAAACCCTCACAGGACACAATTAATCCCAAAAAAGACAATTCTTGAACAAAAAACACACATTTCTCCAATTTGGCATACAGATGATTTTCCCTCAGTCTTTGGAGAACGGTTTGTACATGATTCAGATGAGA
Organism: Dendrobates tinctorius; assembly: GCF_039654945.1. Taxonomy (NCBI): domain Eukaryota; kingdom Metazoa; phylum Chordata; class Amphibia; order Anura; family Dendrobatidae; genus Dendrobates; species Dendrobates tinctorius. The sequence continues at coordinate 24,315,773 of NW_027361960.1, read as the reverse complement.
TTGACTGTCGTGTGAGTATATCAGAATATCGTCTAAGTAAATGACAACAAAACGACCAATGAGATCCGAGAATACCACGTTGATGAAATTCTGAAATATGGCTGGGGCATTGGTAAGACCAAATGACATGACTAAATTTTCAAACAGTCCCTCGGTCGTGAGGAACGCGGTTTTCCATTCATCCCCCTCCCGGACCCTTATTAAATTATTTGTCCCCCGAAGATCCAGTTTGGAGAACCATTTTGCCCCTGAAAGTTGATTACACAAATCGGAAATCAACGGAAGGGGGTACGTATTTCGTACAGTAATCTTGTTCAGCTCACGAAAATCGAGGCAGGGACGTAAACCACCATCTTTTTTCTTAACAAAAGAAAACCCTGCTGCCACAGGTGAGACTGAGGGACGTATGTGTCCTTTGCGAAGACTCTCAGCAATGTAATCTTTCATGGGCAAGGGCTCAGGGCCAGATAAATTAAACAGACGGGCTTTAGGCAATTTAGCCCCCGGGACTAACTCGATAGCGCAGTCAAAGGGTCTTTGTGGCGGCAACGTCTCGGCCTCGCTTTCAGAGAACACATCTTCGAATTCTTTCAGGTACTCCGGAATACCTTCCAGCTCGACAGATGACACAGATGCAGATTTAACAGGTTCAACCAATAGTGCAGACTTATCACATAACATCGAATCATTAACCCCCACTGAACAATCTCCCCCACTTTCCAGTTAATGACTGGGTTATGGCGTTGTAACCAGGGCATGCCCAACACCAGTCCTGCTGGTAGATTGTCCGGAACCAAACAACTTAATTTTTCCACATGGGTAGCACCCACTTTGAGTGAAAACAAGTCAGACATAAAGAGAATTCCCTCTTTAGTGAGGGGGGAGGAGTCAATGGCCACCACTTTGATCGGAACCTTAAGTCTAACTGTCCCTATCTTACAGCGTGTGACCAATTGGGAGTCAATGAGATTGATGGATGATCCGCAGTCCACAAAAGTTGTAGAGGGAAAACAACAATCGTCCACTAACAGTTCCACATGAAGCAACACCTTAGAAAATGAGGAAAAGGGTACCTAAGGGTCTGAGTAGTCTCCCCGCTGACTACCCAGACCTAGTCGTTTCCCGTCGATCGGGTTGAGGATGGACAATCAGGACACTCCCTTTTCCAATGTCCTATTTTACCACAGTAGAAGCATAACTGCTTTTCTCTCCGGCGTTCTCTCCTTTTCCTTCAGGGAGAGAGCCCCTACGTCCATGGGTACAGAAACAGTCTCTTTTCCACTAGGGAACAATGGAGTCTCCGCCTGCATCACCCCCCTGGCCCACAGCCTGCGGTCCATCCGGACGGCCTGGGTCATGGCGTCCTCGAGAGAGTTAGGTGGGGGATGTACTGCCAAGGCATCCTGTAACCGCTCGGACAAGCCTCTGCGAAAGAGTCCTCGGAGTGTGGCATCGTCCCAAGAGACCTCTGCGGCCCAGCGGCGGAATTCTGTGCAAAACCACTCAGCCGAGTGTTTCCCCTGACAGACACTCATCACCATGTCCTCTGCCAATCACACTCGGTCCGGCTCATCATATATGTAACCGAGGGCCTCAAAAAACGCATTCACAGACACTCTCTCAGGGGCAGTGGGAGGAAGGGAGAAAGCCCAAGCTTGTGGGGACCCTCTTAACAGAGACATAATGACCCCAACCTTCTGACTTTTGTCCCCAGAGGAACGTGGCCTCAAACTAAAGAAGAGTTTGCACCCCTCCATGAAGAACCTGAACTCCTTTTTGTTCCCAGAAATAAATCAGGCAGTTTAACAGGTGGTTATGGGGACACCAAAACAACATCACTCGCCCCAGCCCCCAGAGATCAAGCAGCTAAAGCCCCCCGCTCTGTCTCAGAAACTTGCTGCTGAGAACGAGCCAGAGCTTGCTGCTCCAGAGATAAACCCTGAAACATCTGACTCAGATTTTTCATTTGCTCAGCAAGAGATTGTATGGGATCCATATTTCTCAGCAGAGAAAAAAAAAAAAACCCAAAAACTTAATGGTTAGTTATAATGTCAGGAACACCGCACTGTATTTGCTCACTGAGCCAGTGTGCGTGTCCTGAGTGTCAGGATCCTGTCAGCGCCAGCGTGCAGCCTCCGCTGAGCAGGGACTCACCCGCACTGTAGGGGTACCGGGGTCAGGTACAGCCAGAAAGTACCAATGCACAGGACCTGTGGATGCTGAAGTTTAGCAAGCAGACACGGGACCTACGGTCATGTGACTGCAAGGGGGTGGGGCTTAGCATCCTGCTTAGTGAGATGGAAGGACACTATACAGAATTACTCAGAGTCAGGCAAAACAGGGTTCATACACAGAGATAGCCGTAACGTGCCAAGGATGAGACAGAGCGGATAGTCAGGGCCAAGCAGCAGTCAAAACCAAACAGACATAGAAGGTACCAAGCAGAATCCAAATCAATATCCAGAGAACAGACCGAGTCATACACAGATTATCAAGCAACCAGAACACAGCAAAAACACACTCAGGGGTCACCACACTATGCCAAGGGCAAGAGTATAACTGACAGGGATGGGAGCATCCTGAGGCTATAAGAAGCCTCTCCCAGAACCAGGGAGAGGCCACAATCATAGCCCCAGGTGTGCAGGTAAGCCTGCACCGGGATCACAACCTTTAACCCCAGAAATGCCAGTCATCAGCACTGGTTCCAGACATTAACCCCACGTGTGCGAGTCAAACCCGCACTGAGATCATGACACCTGGATCCGGAATGAGCGCTTGTGCCTGTGCTGTACAGGACTTCAAGAAAATGGCCGCCGAGCCAGCGCATGCGCAGATGGAGCTCTCGTTCACTGAGCGCTCGATCTGCGCATGCGCTGCACTATTTCAAGGCAATTTGAGCTGGCAGCAGGCAGAATTCTGGGCTCCTCTGCACACGGAGCCCTAAAGCAGAGGAGGGAGAGAAGCATGATTCTCCACCTCCTCTGCAGGGATAGATATTGATAGGTGGAGGGAACTGTTGCTGAGCTGCCTCCACCAATCATATATCTGTCCCTACACAATGTACGGTATACTGTTGCACTTACACTTCCACAAGTACCAGATCCTTGGGAGATGTGAACACACATTGAAGGGAAGCACAACCACCATCATCCTTCAGAATATACTGTACCAATGGGTGTATTCTGATGGATGATGGGGGTTGTAGCCATATTTGGTGTAACCCCCATAACTCAGTCATCCACAGATCCCCCATAACAGTGCATCACCACAGATCCCCCATAACAGTGCATCACCACAGATCCCCCATAACAGTGCGTCACCACAGATCCTCCATAACAGTGCGTCACCACAGATCCTCATAACAGTGCGTCACCACAGATCCTCATAACAGTGCATCACCACAGATCCTCATAACAACGCGTCACGACAGATCCTCATAACAGTGCGTCACCACAGATCCCCATAAGGCCTCTTTCACACTTCCGTTTTTTACAATCAGTCACAATCCGCCAGGTTTTGAAAAAAAACGGATCCTCAAAATTTTTTTGAGGATCCGTTTTTTTTCCCATTGACTTGCATTAATGACGGATTGTGACGGATTGCTGTCCGTTGCATCCGTTTTTTGTGAGGATCCGCCAAAAGTTGCTGTCCGTCACCATCCTCAAAAATTTCAAAACGGAGCATGTAACGTTTTTTTCTCTGGCGGATCCTGCAAACACTGATTTAACCCGAATTTCTTTCTGGGTGCCGGACAAAAAAAACACTCTCTCTCTCTCTCTCTCTCTCTCTCTCTCTCTCTCTCTCTCTCTCTCTCTCTCTCTCTCTCTCTCTCTCTCTCTCTCTCTCTCTCTCTCTCTCTCTCTCTCTCTCTCTCTCTCTCTCTCTCTCTCTCTCTCCAGCAAAAAACTGAAGTGTGAAAGAGGCCTAACAGTGCGTCATCACAGATCCTCATGACAGTGTGTCACCACAAATCCCCATAACAGTGCGTCACCACAGATCCTCATAACAGTGCGTCACCACATATCCCCATAACAGTGCGTCACCACAGATCCCCATAACAGCGCATGATCCACAGATCCTCATAACAGTGCGTCACCACAGATCCTCATAACAGTGCGTCACCACAGATCCTCATGACAGTGTGTCACCACAAATCCCCATAACAGTGCGTCACCACAGATCCCCATAACAGTGCATCATCCACAGATCCTCATAACAGTGCATCACCACAGATTCCCCATAACAGTGCGTCACCACAGATCCTCATAACAGTGCATCACCACAGATCCTCATAACAGTGCGTCCCCACAGATCCTCATAACAGCGTGTCACCACAGATCCTCATAACAGTGCATCATCCACAGATACTCATAACAGTGCGTCACCACAGATCCTCATAACAGTGCGTCATCACAGATCCCCATAACAGTGCATCACCACAGATCCCCATAACAGTGCGTCATCCACAGACCCTCATAACAGTGCATCACCACAGATCCCCATAACAGTGCATCATCCACAGATACTCATAACAGTGCGTCACCACAGATCCTCATAACAGTGCGTCATCACAGATCCCCATAACAGTGCATCACCACAGATCCCCATAACAGTGCGTCATCCACAGACCCTCATAACAGCGCGTCACCACAGATCCCCATAACAGTGCATCATCCACAGATACTCATAACAGTGCGTCACCACAGATCCTCATAACAGTGCGTCATCACAGATCCCCATAACAGTGCATCACCACAGATCCCCATAACAGTGCGTCATCCACAGACCCTCATAACAGTGCATCACCACAGATCCCCATAACAGTGCATCATCCACAGATCCTCATAACAGTGCGTCACCACAGATCCTCATAACAGTGCGTCACCACAGATCCTCATAACAGTGTGTCAACACAGATCCTCATAACAGCGTGTCACCACAGATCCCCATAACCGTGCATCATCCACAGATTCTCATAACAGTGCATCACCACAGATCCTCATAACAGTGTGTCACCACAGATCCCCATAACAGTGCATCATCCACAGATCCTCATAACAGTGAGTCACCACAGATCCTCATAACAGTGTGTCAACACATATCCTCATAACAGCGTGTCACCACAGATCCCCAAAACCGTGCATCATCCACAGATCCTCATAACAGTGCATCACCACAGATCCTCATAACAGTGTGTCACCACAGATCCTCATAACAGTGCGTCACCACAGATCCCCATAACAGTGCGTCACCACAGATCCTCATAACAGTGCGTCACCACAGATCCTCATAACAGTGCGTCACCACAGATCCTCATAACAGTGCGTCACCACAGATCCTCATAACAGTGCGTCACCACGGATCCCCCATAACAGTGCATCATCCACAGATCCTCATAACAGCGTGTCACCACAGATCCTCATAACCGTGCATCATCCACAGATCCTCATAAAAGTACGTCACCACAGATTCCCCATAACAGTGCGTCACCACAGATTCCCCATAACAGTGCGTCACCACAGATCCCCATAACAGTGAGTCACCACAGATCCCCCATGACAGTGCGTCACCACAGATCCCTCATAACAGTGCACATTTCGCAGATACCCCGTGACAATGTTTTTATTAATCACATGTGTAGAGAAAGACATGGGCCACACATCTAAAATCATAAGTTCATCTAATGCCACGTAGGCAAAATGAAACTGAATATGAAGTTCTTAGTTTAACATTCTACCGTAATTACGGTAGACTGTATGAAGCCGCTAGCACATGACGGTGAACCTCTTAGTGAGCAAAAATATGCGGAACCCCTCTTGCCGTCTCCAGCCTTGCAGCATGGGTACTGTGGGGCACCAGGTACCCACCCTGCTGGTTCATTGTAGCTGTGGTGGTGGTTGGCACATTGCTTCACACCTTTAAGGCTACTACCAAAGACCTCCTGAGTTCATAATGCCTGGAACAGTATTGACTCTAACGAGAAATCACACAAAACCATTGTTTTTGTGCAAAAATGTACAATCAATTTTATTAGATAAAATACATGTAATCACAGATCCAATGAGTATATATAAGGTGGAAACAACAAACCACTCGACACAATGTGCACAAGATGTAAACCATTAAATAACGTCTAGTGCAGGGTATAAGTATAATAGGTTATTAATAATGATAAAGTGCCTGTGCATTATTAATAACCTATTATACTTATACCTAAGTAAATTCCAGGGGGGCTTACCAGCCAGCTGCAACCTCTCGATGTTTCTATAAACAAGCCGTTTAAAGTCTACATGTGAGAAGAGTGGAATAAATGGATGGCTGCTGGCAATCATGACCTGCCACCAACTGGACAGATGAAGAGGCCCGCTATCACTCAAGTTTGTGAGTGGGTGAAAACATCATGGGAATCAGTAAAGGATGAAACGGTTATACGGTCATTCAAAAAATGTGGAATTAGCAATGCCTTAGATGGCGCCGAAGATGGTTTTCTTTATGAGGACAGTGAGGAAAGTGATACTAATGACTGTGGGGACTTGCGCTTCCTAGACTCTGACAGCAGTGATGAGGCGTTCCTGGGATTTTCTGACTAGAAGATTGCGGTGTCTGACGATTAATGTTTCTCCTCACTTGTTAGCCAGAACATTGCTCTTGCTGTTACTTACGGTACATGGGATTGTTCTTACATGTTACCCACAATGCTGCTGTTGAGTCTACTATATTAAAATAATATTTTGTTATTTAATTAAAGTTTTTTGCACACTATTTGGCTCAAAATATTTTTTTTCTTATATTCCTCATCTAAAATCTAGGTGCGTCTTATAATCAGGTGCGTCTTATAAAGCGAAAAATACGGTAGATGTTGATCACAATAAAAAGTGATAAAGTGAGCTGGGACAGCTCAGGAAACGTGTAGGCACCAATAAATTTCCTTGAATCATACCTACAGCAGCGCAGTGTATCATTGCACCTTAAAGCCATCTTCAATAAAAAGTATTAAAATAATTAAAATATATGTGATCACATAAAACAACGCACTCCAAAAATTATTACACATGAAGAATACATTAAAAAAATGTGCACGAATGTGTGGAAACAGATACAAATAATTTACTTCAACATAAAAAAAAATATTATTTATTTATATACCTTAAAGGTATGCAGCCCCCTTTTTTCTTGACATTGGCACCTTGCAGACCAAGGTTAAAAGACCTTTTTAAACACTTAGGAAGACTTTGCATGTGCTTTTTCAGTGGCTGTAAGCCATAATCCTCAACATTAACAGAAATAAACACTTGACATTGATCACTCTGTTTGTAAAGACTATATACTGTATAATACATGAGTTTCACTTTTTGTATTGAAGAACTGAAATAAATTAACTTTTTGATGATATTCTAATTTTGTGAGAAGCACTTGTATGTGCAATGACGTACATTTGTGGCCAAAAGTATTGACACCCCTGCAATTCTGTCAGATAATACTCAGTTTCTTCCTGAAAATGATTGCAATCACAAATTCTTTGGTATTATTATCTTCATTTAATTTGTCTTAAATGAAAAAAACACAAAAGAGAATGAAGCAAAAAGCAAAACATTGATCATTTCACACAAAACTCCAAAAATGGGCCAGACAAAAGTATTGGCACCCTCAGCCTAATACTTGGTTGCACAACCTTTAGCCAAAATAACTGCGACCAACCACTTCCAGTAACCATCAATGAGTTTCTTACAATGCTCTGCTGGAATTTTAGACCATTCTTCTTTGGCAAACTGCTCCAGGTCCCTGATATTTGAAGGGTGCCTTCTCCAAACTGCCATTTTTAGATCTCTCCACAGGTGTTGTATGGGATTCAGGTCTGGACTCATTGCTGGCCACCTTAGAAGTCTCCAGTGCTTTCTCTCAAACCATTTTCTAGTGCTTTTTGAAGTGTGTTTTGGGTCATTGTCCTGCTGGAAGACCCATGACCTCTGAGGGAGACCCAGCTTTCTCAGACTGGGCCCTACATTATGCTGCAAAATTTGTTGGTAGTCTTCAGACTTCATAATGCCATGCACACGGTCAAGCAGTCCAGTGCCAGAGGCAGCAAAGCAATCCCAAAACATCAGGGAACCTCCTTCATGTTTCACTGTAGGGACCGTGTTCTTTTCTTTGAATGCCTCTTTTTTTCTCCTGTAAACACTATGTTGATACCTTTGCCCAAAAAGCTCTACTTTTGTCTCATCTGACCAGAGAACATTTTTCCAAAACGTTTTAGGCTTTTTCAGGTAAGTTTTGGCAAACTCCAGCCTGGCTTTTTTATGTCTCGGGGTAAGAAGTGGGGTCTTCCTGGGTCTCCTACCATACAGTCCCTTTTCATTCAGATGCTGACGGATACAACGGGTTGGCACTGTTGTACTCTCAGACTGCAGGGCAGCTTGAACTTGTTTGGATGTTAGTCGAGGTTCTTTATCCAACATCTGCACAATCTTGCATTGAAATCTCTTGTCAATTTTTCTTTTCCGTCCACATCTAGGGAGGTTAGCCACAGTGCCATGGACTTTAAACTTCTTTATGACACTGCGCACGGTAGACACAGGAACATTCAGGTCTTTGGAGATGAACTTGTAGCCTTGAGATTGCTCATGATTCCTCACAAATTGGCTTCTCAAGTCCTCAGACAGTTCTTTGGTCTTCTTTCTTTTCGCCATGCTCAATGGGGTACACACAAGGACACAGGACAGAGGTTGAGTCAACTTTAATCCATGTCAACTGGCTGCAAGTGTGATTTAGTTATTGCCAACACCTGTTAGGTGCCACAGGTAAGTCGCAGGTGCTGTTAATTACACAAATTAGAGATACATCACATGATTTTTCCAACAGTGCCAATACTTTTGTTCACCCTCTTTTTTATGTTTGGTGTGGAATTATATCCAATTTGGCTTTAGGACAATTCTTTTTGTGTTTTTTCATTTAAGACAAATTAAATGAAGATAATAATACCAACGAATTTGTGTTTGCAATCATTTTCAGGAAGAAACTGAGTATTATCTGACAGAATTGCAGGGGTGTCAATACTTTTGGCCACAACTGTAGGTACTTTTGCTTAGTATATGTTTGTATTTTTGGCATATTGGCATGTTAAAGTAGAATATAAGTCCAATAAGAGGATGCATAGCTGCACTACAGTTGTGAGCCATGAGGACCTTTCACCAAATATTTCAAGTTGAACGGGACACATGTTGAAATAGTGGTTGCATTTTTTTAATTTGCTTTTCCATTGTTGAGAAATTAGCTATTAAGTATTTTGCAAATACTATGATAGCTTTAGTTAAATCCAAGTGGATGTTATTAGGTAGATTTTACCGTGGGTGTGTACTTTTGCCTCCTGTATGATGCTGACCAATCATAAGCATCATCACAGGCCCTTCTGCACTTCTATTTTGCTGCCTGTTTGTGAATGATTAGCATCATAAATTGGCAGCAGTACATAACCCAAGTGAAAACTATCAAATAACACCCACTTTGAGCTAACTAATGTAAACTCATTAGGAGCCGAATGCTTGATTACTAGCATGTGAGCAATGGAGAGTCAAAATAAAAAAAAATCTTTTTATTCCTCTCTGCAGCTTCTGTTACATTGTGTGCTCAATTTGATAGTTTAATAGTTTTAAAGGGAACCTGTCAGCAGGATAGTGCACAATAACCTATACAGTGTCTGGTCAGCGCTCTTATACTGATTAAAATGATACCTTGGTTGATAAAATCCGTCATTTGGTTGCTTTTAATCTTTATTTTCAGTTTTGAGTTGTGCTTTCGGGTGGCCCAGGAGTTGGGGGCTTTATGTGGCGCTCTGATTAGGTATTCATAATGCAAACTGCTGACAGGTCACTGATCCCTCACTGACCTGCCCCTTAGTTTGAATAATGAATATCTGTACATACTGAAGAAAAGAAAAAACAAACCCTTGTGCAGGCAGGTGCCAGCCGTGGCATCTGTGCTGCAGCATAATCGCATGTGTAATGTCTCAATAATAAATGTCGTTGATGTTATTCATATAGAAAAAAAAAATCAATTTTAAAATAGCACCCGTCGCACCTGCACAGTAGCAGCTATCGGTGTATATATTTGACGATAGCTGCTACTGCGCTTGCGCCGGAGGCGCCATCTTGCTGGAGAAGAAAAAAAATCTTCTTCCAAGATGGCGCCGCCCACGCCTGCGCAGTAGCAGCTCTCGGCTATCTCTGATGGCTGCTATTGTGCAGGCACGGGCAGCGCCATCTTTATATGAGGAAAAAAATTGTTCTTCTCCATGACGTTGGTAGTGTCAAGTTGTTACCTGAGGGGGAAACGAGCATCACAGCATCCCCTAGCCTCCCCCTGCATCACCTCCATTACCCATACCAAAAACACAGAGACCAGGGATTTATTTTGGAATGTTATGGCCACAGCAGCCTTTATTAAATACTAAACAACAAACAGTGAATCATAAATCACATATACAATAGCTTGAACACTGAGAAGGAGTCCTTGAAGCCCCAAGATCTTGGTGAAGAAGCCCAAAATGCTGTGGACAAACCCATCATGATTGCTCCCAGCCGTTACCCCACCGGCTCGGGAGCACCAACACCGATATATATTGTCCACTAAGCTACTCGGGGATCCGCCCACTTCTGTCAGAAACTCCCCATCCACCTTTCACCAGATCACGCCCAACATACCTTTGAACTAAGGAGACCCTAGACACTTAGTCTCCAAAACCAAATTTCCACCGACTTCAAGGACTCCCCCCCTCTCGAAACCACCACAGCGAGGGCCCTTGAACACCTCAACGGCCCGAGACCCCCCGAACACGCCACGCTATGGCCCGCTCAATACCCTCCTGGAGACCAAGAGCCCAAATATCGGAACCAACCGAATTCAGATGAACCCCATCGGTCAGCCAAAAATCACTCTCGCCCTTTTCCAAATCAAAGTGTCGCACAGCCACTCCCCCATTCCTGATGACAAAAGAAGACACAGCCCTGTTTACTTTTATCCTGGCCTTGTTGACCTTTGTGAGAGACCTCATGGAACGCCATCGCCTACAAGGTACGATGTCGGACCAAACAATAGTGACCCCCCGGTATAGCAGCCACAGGTGCAGACAATCCTGCTTGATGTCCCTTATCAATTCCCGGAAAGGTCGAACCGCCAAGTCATTGCCCCCGACATGTAACACCAGGATGTCCGGAGCGCGGTCCAACCGAACGCACTCGTGTATTTCCTGCAAGACCCGTCTCCACTCCATCCCCCTAAAACCACACCAACGCAACAAGGCCATGTTCCTGGAAAAACCGAGCTGTCTGCCTTCATTCCTGACATCGGCTTGCAATGCTCCCCAGTAAACGAAGGAATGACCAAAAATCCACACCAGCAACGGCTCGACGCCTGAAATAAAAAAGGCAATGCCAACATCAAAACCAACCTAATTTAAACATGAATGCAACCCTCTGCATCACCAATCACCACCCACCAACCTAACATAACTTCGGTAACGATTGGATGGCCAACCGCCAATGCGCTGTATCAAAGCCGCATCCAAACCCCGAACTGCCGCTTCTGACATCGCCCATATCCTGAACGAATGAGAAGCAAATCAAGATTCATCCAAACCCAACAATCAAATGGACTTCTTAAAAACAGCGCCAAATTGGTATCTGGACAAACTAGAGCCATCAACGTGACACAAAAGGGAACCGCTCAAACTAGAACTAAGTTCCCAAAAACCCCGCAAACACCGAATGGGACACATCAAAGACCCGGGCACACTGCCTAACACCACTCGGCGGCCTTTTCCTGCCTGATCCGTCTTAGACAGCCAAAACTCAATGCCCCGTGCAGTAACCACAACGTCCCTGGCTATTATACCCCCAGTTGACTCCTTGTTACCCGACACTAGCTCCCCTACCCTCGCCAAAAAATGCCAACGAAAAAGCTAAGCGAAATAGCAAAACCTCGTAGCGTGAAGAACACACCGACTCCAAAATGCCGCCCAGGCGTTCCAGTAGACTAAAAGATATCGGACGCCTCAAATTGCCCCCGCTTTTCAAACGGCGAAACCCTTTTGCCACCTGTTTCACCAAAAATGTCTTTGTCCAATCGCGGCAACCGAGCAAACGGAAACCAAAAGACAACCCTGCCAAAATATGCGTGGCTTTCGCACCAGACCAACCCTCAGAGGCCCCGCGCCAACCAAGACAGCAAAATTCCCTCCTGATCCAGCCCTGGCCCGACTGCCGCACCGGCTGCCAGATGCTCCTCCCATTTGCTCCATACAGCCAGATATGCCTCCCAAGTTTTTGGAGCTAACGACGACTCAATCAACGACTCCGCGGCCCGTAAGCCACTTTCCACAGCTCCTCCGGACAAGCTAAACCCATGATCTCTGCCTCTGGCACCAAAGAGCGGAACCGATCCCACTGTGAACGAGAAAGAGTCAGCGATATCGTTCTTGACACCTGGAACATGTGTCGCGGTCACATGCGCATTCAGATCCAAACATAGTAAGACAAACTGTTGCAACAACCGAACGACTGGGGGGACGATGCCGTAAGACCATTGATCACACACACCACGCCCATGTTATCACAATTAAAACACACGCGCCGATCCCGAAACTCCTGTCCCCACAGATGTACGGCTGCGAGAATCGGAAAGATCTCCAACAAAGTGATGTTGCGTACCAAGCTGTCCGTAATCCACTCATTGGGCCACCGGGACGCGCACTACTGCCCCCGAAAATAAGCCCCAAATCCGACAACGCCAGCTGCGTCCGTGAAAAACAACTCCAACGGGTCGCTGCTGACCACCTCTTCCATCACCAACGAACGGCCATTGTACCCTTCCAGAAAAGACTCCCAAATCACCAAATCTGCCCTGAGTTCCGCCGACAATCTGATGAAATGATGCGGGGCTTGAATCCCCGCAGTCGCACTTGCCAGACGACGTGAAAAAACTCGCCCCATCGGCATGACTCTACATGCAAAGTTGAGCTTCCCCAACAAAGACTGGAGATCACGCAGAGACAACTTTTTTACGCAGTGCGCTCAGACCACCTTCGCCCGCAAATCAGCCAACTTATCCTCCAGCAGCCGGAACTCCCAACTCACCGTGTCAATGACAATTCCCAAAAAACACAAGCACGTACTGGGGCCTTCGTTTTTTTCAGGTGCGAGTGGAACTTCAAAACGTTCCACCACCCACTCAATGGCTTGTAACATTCTCTCACAACGCGAAGAACCCGCCGGGCCAAAACACAAAAAGTCATCCAAGTAATGAATGACCGAATTGAAACCGGAAACATCACGCATGACCCACTCCAAAAAGGAACTGAAGGCTTCAAAATATGCACAGGACAGTGAACATCCCATGGGTAGACATCTGTCCACAAAAACATGCCTTCCCAGTAGCAACCCAGCAACTTCATGCTATCCGGGTGGAACGGCAGCAAATGCAGATTCAACGTCCATTTTAGCCATGAGGGCCCCCCGACCACATTTCCTCACCCACCGTGCTGCGTCATCAAAGGAGGAGTAAACCACCGAACAGATCTCTGGATCAATACCGTCGTTAACCAAGCCCCCGCGCGGGTATGACAAATGCTGAATAAGCCGAAACTTATTCGACTCTTTCTGCGGAACCACTCCCAGAGGGGAAACCACCAAATCCAAAAACGGAGGAGAAACAAAGGGGCCAGCCATATGGCCCAACGAAACCTCCTTACCCAGTTTTTCTGAAACCACCAAGCCATGTAACAAGGCTGAACGCAGATTTTTTAAAACCCGCGGAATTGCAAAAGGGGGGTGAGGGATAACAAAACCGTCTTTAAAACCCGCGTACAGCAACGCCGCCTTCTCCCTGTCCCCATATCTATTTAGATAAGGGACCATCCTTTCCAGCTTCACTGGAGTCTCCCCTTGGGAATTACTACTGCTGGTTCTGGGCTTCCCTTTCTTGAAACACTTAGCGGCTCCATGCGAAGCGCTATTGCAGTTGGAGCAAAGATGTTTGAATTTGCAGTTCACCCCGAACTTATACTGGCCGTCATTGAACTGCCAGCACACACCCAATTTATGACTCCCCGATTGATCTTGCCCGCCTCCGCCTGAGACACCAGAACTGCTGCTACTCTGGCTGGTACTCCCAGCCCCCCGTGAAAGGAGCTCCCAAACTTTTTTTGAGCTATGACCCGCATCCACAACCCAATATCCTTCTGGTCCCAACGGATAGCTGGACGGACAGCCTTCCTCTGCCGGAATTGCTCGTCGTAACGCAACCAAGCCTGCCCCCCGTAAACCCTATAGGCCTCCCCGATGGCATCAAAGTAACAAAATAGCACCGAGCAATTGTCGGGGGACTTTTTCCCAATGACACTCGCCAAGATAGCGAATGCCTGTTGCCAATTAACAAACGTTTGAGGGATCAGGCGCCACCTGCGCTTTTCTTCATCCTCCTTTTTGCTGTCATCCTTCTTCCCCTTATCCAAATTAAATTTCTCTAGTGGCAACAAAGAAAATATTTCCACGTACTCGTCCTTCCAAATGCTCTCCTTTACTTCCTTCTTTAAGTGAGCCCCCAACTGGCCTTCAAAACAAACATACACCTCCCCATGCGCCCTGTCATCCAAATGCACACGACATTCTTTTTCCTACTCGGTCTGCACCGACACCGACTCGCTTGCGCACCCGGCCAGATCCGACCCGCTCTGCACTGCAGGACTCCCAGCTTGTACCCCTACCCAAGTCGCTACCGGTGAAGGTGAGATGAGACCCCGCTCCAGACGGGACACCAAATTACGCATGTCCGCAAGCACGTCGCTGACACCGCTGACTGCGGCTATGACACCGAACCCCAACCCTCCACTGACACCGAGGGATTCCGCCAGCGGCCCGCCACCTAACCAAGATAATGTCGCAATGGGATGACAAACAGGGGACACAGAACCATACTCACCAGGCTGCGAGGGGGCTGTGTGCCCTCCAGCCGGAAAACCTGGATCCACGGGTGCAACTTCGCCAGCTTGCTGTCGACCTCTGGGACTCCCCACGGGAGGAGCCGGATGGGGGTGACTGAGCCCCCCGGGGGACCCCGATGGCGGGACCCCGGATACGGATGCCGGCCGGGACACCATGCGTCGAGTGCCTGCTGCCACGCCTGGATCCAGCAGGGAAACATGTATGGCCCCCCGCTGCGCCTCCAGGCCACCCGGAAAGAGCCCATCACCTCCGTCCATGGGCATCCTTGGTGCCGGCCCTGTAGGGGAGCAAGCCGCGACCCTGCTGCTGTAGCGTCCTCGTCCTCCAGATGCAGTCACTGAAGTGGACTGCCGATCCGGGGCCCCCTCGCCGCGGACCTCCGCCGCACCCGATGTCCCCCCACTGCTAGGGGACGGTGATGGCAGCCCTGCCAGGCTGCAGGCCGATGGTCCCCTGTCGATCTCCCCCCTGCTTGAGGGGGAGGCAGGCCTCGCGGCGTGGATGCTACTGCCGTGGCCCCCCGCTGTCCCTGGTGCCTGCCGCCACCCAGCGCAAGACAGGTCCGCCCCCCACCTGGATCTAGGCTGCGGCCTTGTCACCGCCACGGGCCCTCGCCTGGCCTGCGGATTCCTCCCAGGCCGGGTTGCGGCGGTGGGAGTAGAACGCAGCACCCGGCCTGGAGGGTCCCGGGAGGGGCTCCTGCGGCGCCGCGAGGCCCTGGGAGCTGAAACGGGTGAGAGCCGCTCCTGAAGTCGACTGCCCGGAGGTGCCTGGCACGATCCCCGCCACCTGTGACAACAGCCAGCCCCCAACTGCTCCACGAGCCGCTCCACCTCGGCCATGGTAAGTGAACTCGCTGTCTCTGTGGTGACTGCTTCTTGCTGGGGAGCTGGATCCAAAGAGGAGGGGGACACCCCCGCCCCTCCACTATATACTCCCCTGACTCCCCTCCTCCCAGGTACTCCGCCTGTGTTCCTGAGCACCTCCCGTCATGCTTGCCTCCGCCTATGCCTCCTTTGGGAGGGTGGGGAGGCTCAGCTCTGGCAATTTCTTAAAGATGGCACCGCCATAGCATGTGCAGTAGCAGCTATTGGATCACCTATATACACCGATAGCTGCTACAGCGCAGATGCGGCGGGCCATTTTAAAATTGATTTTTTTCTATCTGTATAATAGCATCAACATTTATTATTGGGACATTACAGATGCCAGTGCAGGTGCCATGGCTGGAAATTTTTTTTTCTTCAGTATGTGTATTCATTACACTGGGGAACGCAATTTTTTAGGAGTTAGGTCAGACAACTGTTCTTAATTAATTTTTGGATGCTGAATCCAGAAATGATCTCAGTTTTTCTCTATCACGTCAAGTTTTTGAACTATAGGATTTTTGTCTTCTCAAAAATATGTAAACTACTGTACCTAAAAAGTTTTTTTTTGTTTTTTTTTAAATAGTACAAATATGAACAAAAATGAAATATATAAGAAATAGGCATGACAAATATGTTTTTTAACACTATCATGTTTTTTACAAAGGATATATATATATATACTGTATATATATATGCAAGTATTTAAGGTAAAAATGTACATTTATAGCTTTTTCTGGAGTGTTTAACTTGAGGACAATCACGTTTGATGCTCCAGCAATAGTCAGCCATCATATGTACATCCCATCTACCCTGGTAACGGTCTTCCATAACTTTCAAATCTTGGTGAAATCGTTCACCTTGCTCATCGCTAACAGCACCAAGATTTTCCGGAAAGTTGGCAAGATGGCAATGCAGAAAATGTAGTTTAATACTCATGTTGCAACCAAGCAATAGTTTCTGAACAATTTCTTTGTAATTACTTGCACGTGTATTTCCAAGAAAGTTCTTGATGACGTCTTTGAATGATAACCAAGCATTCTTCTCAAGATCTGACATAGTCCAGGTGAAATGTTCATCTTTGATGAGCTGTCGAATTTGTGGACCATCAAACACACCAGCCTTGATTTTTTCAATGGACAGTCCAGGAAGTGCCAACATGATGTACTTAAAACAGTCGCCGTCAGTTGGCAATGCTTTTACAAATTGCTTCATGAGACCTAGTTTTATGTGCAGAGGTGGGAATAGTTTATTCTTCCTGTCAACAAGTGGCTGATGTAGAATGTTAGGATCTCCAGGTTTAAGACCAGATCTTGGAGGACAATTCGACTCAACCCAATGCTTTTCTCGAGCTCTGCTATCCCACATACAGAGAAAGCAGGGATACTTTGTGTACCCACGTTGCTGACCAAGAAGGAAGCAAACCATTTTAAGGTCAACACAGATGATCCAATTGTGTGTGTCATATTTCAATAACTCAATAACTCTCTTTACATCTCCATGTTCTTCACGAAGAGAGACAGAATGCCCAACAGGGACTGCACCAAATAAATTGCCATTGTGTAGAAGGACACACTTAAGACTCCGCTTTGAGCTATCAATAAACAGTCGCCATTCATTTGGATTGTACATTGAAAGCCCTAATTCTTGTAGTAAACCAGGAATATTATGGCAAAACACAAAACCGCTGTCACACCGAAAGTACTGCAAAAATGTACTTTCTCTAGTACGAAAGTATGATACCTTCGCTCCTTGTTCAAGTAACTGTTTCTCATTCAGCCTTGATGCTAGTAATTCTGAAGCTTTTTTTGATAAGCCCAAATCACGTGCTAAATCATTTAACTCATGCTGATCAAATCCCTTACGAACTGAATCCTTGTGACTTTCAAATTCTGCATCATTGCTGTCACTGTGTTCGTCAACATCACTCAGAACTTCTAGAGATGGTAGCTGTTCGAAAACTGGCACTGGAATTTCAGCTGAATGAGGCATTGGTCTGATAGCTGACGGTAGATTGGGATATTCTATTTTACTTTTATTTTTCCTGTTAAATCCTGATGTTTTCACTAAACAGAAGTAACAGTCTGTGGAATGACTTTTTTGCTCTCTCCACACCATGGGGATACCAAATGCCAACTTTTCACGTGTTCCTTTGGTCCACATCCGTAAACTCTCGACACACTGCTTGCACACTATGTGAGGGGCCCATGGCTTATCTTGATCACCGAGTTTTACTTTAAAATATGCAAAATATGCTTGTTTGACAAATGCACTGATGTTTGCACTTTGAACTGGAATGGTGAAAACACCACAAATATAGCAGAAGGAGTCAGGGTTGTTTAGGCATTTACGACGAGAGGAAGAAGGAGCAGACATGATCTGAAACAAAGGAAATATGTACATAAGTAAATAAAACACTGAGATGGAAAGTTACAAGCTTTGAAAACTAACAAAGAAAAAAATCATAAAAGATATATAAATTACAACTAAGCGCCCAATGTAAAGAGAAAAGCTATCACAAATCCTATTTATTCCTACTATGATACATTTTTTGTGTAAAGATATTGATAATTATGACGTATTGGGAGCTGTACACACCTCTCACCACACTGTCTCAGTTGTGACTACTCTTACGAGTTGCCACGTAGCTCTATATGAGTCGAATTGTACTCAGATAACAAGTCTTATTACAGAAATCAGTGCAATTGTGCTTCTATGGCAGGTAAGTTGAGGAGGAAAAACTTGACGTGATAGAAAAAAACTGACTACATTTTTGGAATCAGCATGCCAATTTTAGTATAAATCAGCTCAAAAACCTAACTCAACAGAAAATTTTTTTCAAATTGTTCCCCAGTGTTATGTAAACTAGGGAGCAGGTCAGTGAGGGATCAATGACCTGTCAGCAGTCTGCATTATGAATACCTAATCAGAGCACGACATGAAGACTCCCCATAGGCCGCCCCGGGGCACGAGCATATCATTAACTGAAAACTGAAAATAAAGATTAAAAAACAACCACAAGATCAACCAAGGTATCATTTTAATAAGTATAACGGCGCCGACCTGACACTGTGTGTAGGTTAGAGTGCACAATCCTGCTGACAGGTTCCCTTTAAGGTTGAAGTAGACTTAAGTCCATTGACTTCAACCTACAGCCTAACATGTTGATGCATAGGAAGGCAAAAACCCCATTAGTAACTCCATATTAGAGGAAAAACTCCTTACTGACTCCATACAGCAATCAGATTAGTTCCCTGGATAAACGTCTTATCACAGAATAACCTGTAATATTATATATGTCAAGAAAGGCATCCAGGCCCATCTTGAATATTAGTAGTGAATCAACTATTACAACATCATGTGACAGAATTCCGTAGTCTCACAGCTCTGAAAGCTCAACATGAAAAACGTGATGAAAGGGCCTCTTTAATAGAATATTCTACAACTTGTTTGTTGTTGTGTATTGCAGTTGCTTCATAATTAAATTAACTAATAAGAACTACAGTATGTTGTGAATTAGTGAGTATGATATAAGTCACCAATGATTTCACGGGCATGGCTACAAAACGTAGGAAGGATGAACCATTATTCCCATTATAGGCCATATGGCTTTGTGTGACTTTGATCATAATGCAACATGATATACACTGCTCAAAAAATAGAGAACACTTAAACAACAGAATATAACTCCAAGTAAATCAAACTTCTGTGAAATCAAACTGTCCACTTAGGAAACAACACTGATTGACAATCAATTTCACATGCTGTTGTGCAAATGGAATAGACAACAGATGGAAATTATTCGCAATTACCAAGACACCCTCAATAAAGGAATGGTTCTGCAGGTGGGGACCACAGACCACATCTCAGTAACAATGCTTTCTGGCTGATGTTTTGGTCACTTTTGAATGTTGATTGTGCTTTCACACTCGTGGTAGCATGAGACGGACTCTACAACCCACAAGTAGCTCAGGTAGTGAAGTCAAAGTTCACAGCTTATTACATATAGGAGGTATTAAAAGGCTTAAATCTGATTGTGGTGTACTACTGCAACGCTGAAGCACATTGAAATTGAAATGGTAGTCATACTCTCAGTCTGTGATTAATAATATAAAAACTCAAGTGATAAGAAGGTATGATATATGGGATATACTGCATTAGACCACTTTAATAACATTTTTTTTTATTCTTGACAGACTGTATACTAAGAGAGCAATTTAAAGGGAACCTTACAACTAATATTTGCTGCACTATCCACAGGCAGCATGTATCAGGCACTGGCTGTATGATTTCAGCCAAATAAGTTTGACCGGCTATTGTTATAATGTAGCAACTCACTCGGGAAAATAGATGACACGCTAAAAACTGCAACTGACGCTCCCGGTTCCTGTACAGACACTGACCCCCCACAGTCACTAGTAATTCCTGTGTGAGCTGACATAGCTCTAAGGCCGGGGTCACACTAACCGACGCAAAATACGGTCAGTATTTTACATGCGTAATACGGATGAATGGCCCCTAAACAGTGCTCCGTATGTCATCCGTAATCAAGGTGAGGTCGCGTATTTTGCGCATGTAAGCATCCGTATGTAATCCGTATGGCAACCGTATGGTGAGATTTTCTCGCAGGCTTGCAAAGTGGACATATAATGGAGCCCTATGACAGGGTTTCTAACAGAAACCAAAGAATAGATATAGAAACATAGAATGCATATATATATATATATATATGTATGTATTCTATGTGTATATATCTATTCTTTCTTTCTTTATTAAAACTGTCAGTGTGAGTTTACTGTATAGCGCACTGAATTGCCGGCTTTGCTAAAAGACACCGGGTGCGTATTTCTCGCAAGTCACATGTGTGGTCCGTGTGTAATCCGTATTTTTTGCGCACCCATAGACTTGCATTGGCGTACTACGGCCGTAGTACGCTGACAATCGCAGCATGCTGCGATTGGCACGGACTGTAGAATACGGATGAGAAATATACGCCTGGTGCGAGTGACCCCATAGAGAATCATTGGTCCGTGTCTAATGCGTGCTTTTAGCGCCTCTCACTCGGCCGTATTCCTCGCCAGTGTGACCCCGGCCTTACCATAGACTCACAGACTAGACTATAGCAACGTGGACCTATGCTGCCTGAAAGGCAGTCGAGCACTTCATGTTCCTCTTAAAGAGCCGGAGGGCAGATCAGAGTGCAAATTACATACAGGAGGGAAAGCGTGCTGAAATAGAAAGATCTCCTAGTGGGTAAAGCAAACGATGAAATACAAAATAAAGGATTAAGTACATACTGTTCAAGAATATGCCGTCTACTTCCTAAAAAGAAACAGAAGATAGGTGAAGGGTAAAGATCATAAACAGCATTGATATAAACCCTAGCTGGCCTTTCACTGACTGGCTTAAACTGCAGCACCCAAATGAGAATATCACCAGCAGGAAATACCATCAGAGGAAAGTATATAAAGCAGGACCCAAAAGGTGATACAGCAGACAGATGAGTTAAGGAAAACACCTGTTACCCAAAAAACACTGAGGCAAGGATAACAGAAACTAAACACCCAGAGAAAAGGTGTGTCTGCTGTGGTTCAGAGGGAGGAGAAGCTGACCACAAAGCACAGGCTCAAGGGTTCGAACCCAAACACACGACAACTAATTTATATTGTGAGATTTGATGCCTTGTTCCTATTTTCTCGGACGTGGTCTTTTTTGGACATCGGACATTAATCTGCTTTAACTGTGCAGTTCTGTTCACTGTTTAAATTGTCAAATTGTAGATACAGTACACATACAGTACACATACTCCACACTGGTGTCAAGGGCAGGTTGTTGTTGCATTAGTCTTTTTGGCCATCACGTGTTTAAATCAATAGTTCATGTGAACATATGCAACTTTGAAATATCTTTTATTAGAGATTAGAGAAATCTGCCTCTTTCTCTGCCAGGACTCATTATTCATTTTAAAAATTCTCAATTCTGGGGCTAATTCTGTATTCAATGAAGACAGGATTGTACATTACTGAGTTAGGAATTGAAAGTTGCTACTGATAAGATTTTATATAGAGGGAATGGTGAGTAGAATGTAGGGGCTAGAGAATGAAAACTTTTGACATTTTCATGCCCATCTTAACCAGTATTGCTAATATGGGTGGAGCAGGGTGGCCTAAGCCCGCCCATCAAATTTGTGAAAAATTACATTACCTGATTGGGATACATCTCTGATGAAGGCACATGGTACTTTTAAGATGCACTTAATTAATTAAAGGGAACCTGTCATCAGGATTGTGCTGAGTAACCTACAAACAGTGTCAAGTTGGTGCCGTTATACTGATTAAAACGATACCTTGGTTCCATCTTGTGGTTGTTGTTTAATGTTTATTTTCAGTTTTGAGTTAATGATATGCTCGTACTGCGGGGTGGGCCTGTGGTGGGGTCTTCATATAGTGCTCTGCTTAGGTATTCGTCTGTATGGCTACTGACAGGTCACTGATCCCTCAGTGACCTGCTCCTTTTTTACATAATAAATATTATATACAGTGGGTACAGAAAATATTCAGACCCCTTTACATTTTTCACTCTTTGTTTCATCGCAGCCATTTGGTAAATTCAAAAAAGTTCTTTTTTTCTCATTAATGTACACTTTGCACCCCATCTTGACTAAAAAAAACAGAAATGTAGAAATGTTTGCAAATTTATTAAAAAAGACCTGAAATATCACATGGTCATAATTATTCAGACCCTTTGCTCAGATACCCATATTTAAGTCAAATGCTGTCCATTTCCTTGTGATCCTCCTTGAGATGGTTCTGCTCCTTCATTGGAGTCCAGCTGTGTTTAATTAAACTGATAGGACTTGATTTGTAAAGGCACACACCTGTCTATATAAGACCTCACAGCTAACAGCGCATATATCAAAAACTGACCCTCACATCCAAACATAAATTAGGTCTGAACAGGTGCTGCTTACCAAGAGTAGCCAATCATATACAATCAAGCAAATAAAGCAGCACTCTGTAGTGCTATAGCATGCAAACAAGAAATATGAAAATTGAAATGCTTTACTGGACTAGAAATATGAAAAATTGAGAATTCTTAGCGCATACATTGGCCAATTCATGTGTACCTGGCAGCCACGATAAGGCGATTCTCGTTGCCAGGACCTTATGCCAATCCTATCTTAAACTGAAGTCTAAATCTCTATTGGAACCTAATGTGAATCCTCTCTTAGACTGAAGTCTATATCTCTATGAAGAGGTAGGTCCTTGCTGCAATTAAAAATGCCTGACGCTAAGGGACGGAGTGCTCAGTCAGAAGGTGTCACGGATTGACTGGCCCAGCGTGACACGACCCAACGATTGGTCAGCAACCAAACAAAAACACACACCAGGAAACACCAGGGAAACAATAACAGTGGTAGGCCCTGTCGATAGGAAACGGGGGAATGGACACATCCTGCACTCACTTAAGGATGTGCCCTTATCTCCCTATTGTCCCTATGCAGGTTTTTTCACCCTGTCACCGACCAGGATACCTAAACCCTCACTTGCCCTGCTCCTATCCTTAAGTAGGGAATTGGCAAGTGAGAACACTGGTCCAACCGCTGCACTAAGACAACACAAGGTAAGGTAAGACAGACACCAAAAGGGAATGGGGAACAAAAATACAACACTTAGCTTTCTCTGCTGCAATACACAGCAGGGTAAGGCACTAGAACACAGCATTCAGCTGAAGCACCACTACACCAGAAAGCTCCTGTCTCCTGATCGGTTGGTCTACAAAAGGACCTGTATCACCAACAGTCAGCTAATGCATCAGGTGACCTTTTGAAGGAAGATGGGAGTGGTCACCACAGACATCAGGAAACCCAGCAGCAATGTAATTACACTAGCAGGCCACCGGGGGGGAAAACTGACATTAGCCAAGGGAAAAAAGTTTTAATATGAAAATCCAAATCTGCCACAGATCCAAAAATGGATCGTGACAGAAAGATAATACAAATGTCAAAAAACTGACCGTTACATCCAAACATAAATTAGGTCTGAACAGGCGCTTACCTAGAGTAGCCAACTCATATACAATCAAACAAATAAAGCAGCAGTCTGTAGTGTTATAGCATGCAAGCATGAAATATGATAATTAAATTGCATTACTGCACTAGAAATATGAAAAATTGAGAATGTTTAGTGCATACATTGGCCAATTCATGTGTACTTGGCAGCCACAATAAGGCACTTCTCGTTGCCAGGACCTAATGCCAATCCTATCTTAGACTTGAAGTCTAAACCTCTATGGGAACCCAATGTGAATCCTCTCTTAGACTGAAGTCTATATCTCTATGGAGGGATAGGATCCTGCTGCAATTAAAAATGCCTGATGCTAAGGGGTGGATTGCTCAGTCAAAAGGCTAATACAAATGTCAAAAAACTGACCATCACATCCAAACAAAAATTAGGTCTCAACAGGTGCTTACCTAGCATTGCCAACTCATATACAATCAAACAAATAAAGCAGCAATCTGTAGCAGTATAGCATGCAAACTTGAAATATGAAAATTAAATTGCACTACTGCACTAGAAATATGAAAAATTGAGAATGCTTAGCGAAACACTGGCCAATTCATGTGTACCTGGCAGCCACGATAAGGCGATTCTCATTGCCAGAACCTAATGCCAATCCTCTCTTAGACTGAAATCTATATCTCTATGGAGGGATAGGATCCTGCTGCAATTAAAAATGCCTGAGACTAAGAGGAGGATTGCTCAGTCAGAAGGCTAATACAAATATAAATAAACTGACCATCTCATCCAAACATAAATTAGGTCTAAATTGTATATGAGTTGGCTATCCTAGGTAAGCACCTGTTCAGACCTAATTTATGTTTGGATGTGATGGTCAGCCTCGGGCGTTTTTAATTGCAGCAAGATCCTAATGATGAACTAATGATGACTTTCCCTTTTGACAGTGGCTGTGCAGTGGAACAACAAGGCAGATTCAGAGGAGGAAGTTGCCCACAAGCTCTGTCACCACCACCACCTCTAAAGGCAGGGTTAGCATGGCCGCCATGTGGAAAAATTTCAAGAGCATGCCACAACATACAGCACCACCAAGTGATACTGTCCATATCAGCAGGAGGCAGCATTTCCAAAACATGGTGGAATAGTACGTGTTCACACATATGCACATACTAACTGATGGGTCTGCCCCATTTAACTATTGGGTGTCAAAATTGGACACATGGCAAGATCTTGCCATGCATGCCTTGGAGGTGCTAGCCTGCAGTGCAGCAAGTGTCATGTCAAAGTGTGTCTGTGGTGACATCACAAACAGGTGCATCCACCTGTACATAGTCAACATGGGGAACCTATCATTCCTAAAAATGAACAAGGCAGGGATCACAAATGACATGACCGTACCTGACTAGACTGTTTGACTAGACAGTTATAGGATGGATGGATGAGGGAGGGAGGGATGGATGGACTCTTTTTTTAGAATCAACCAAGGGAAAGCAGACAGCTGGGGGCTGCAGCCCTTAGCGTTTTGCTTTCCCGTAGCTGGTTATTAAAAAGAGGTAGAACCCATGATGTTTTTTCATTTATTTTTTACTAACATAAATAAATGGTAAAGAATATGTGGGGTCACCCCCCTATTTTAACCCCTTTACGATCTTGGATGTATAGGTACATCCAAAGTCGCCTCCCACTGTGTTGCTGCAGGCTCCGACAATGAGCTTGCAACTTTTACAGCACATGTTAGCTGATTTCAACAGCTGACATAAGCCCCTAACAGCCGCCGGTGGAATTGCAGGCAACCCATGGCTGTTAACATGTTAAATGCCGCTGTCAATCTCTATTAGCTGCATTTAACACGCTTGCACTGGAAGAGCGTCACAAACCCCGCCCATCGGCGCCCGTGTCACATGAGCACGGGTCACCTATGGGTTGGCATGACAACCCGGGGTCTGCAGGAGACCCCTGTGGTTGTTACTGCCAGATAGTTATGAACAATACCCGATGGCCAGGACTCATAGCTGATGAGCATTTTAGCTACTCATAGCAGGGCTGAAACAGCCATGGTAACTGTTGAAGCCAGTAAAAAGCAAAACAAATTTTTTTAAAAATATTAAAAGGTGAATAAAATTAATAGTTTAAATCACCCCGGATTCACTCGATTCAAAATAAAACAATTAAAAAAATAAAAAATACACATATTTGGTATCGACGAGATCAGAGAATCGCCTAATCTATCAATATATAAAAAGAATTAATGCGATCAGTAAACTATGCAATGAGAGAAAAAGTCAATACGCCAGAATTACTCTTTTTGGTCACCACAACATTATATATATTGCAAGAATGGGTGATCAAAAAATCGTACCTACACCAAAATGTTATCAATACAAATCTCCACTTGGCACGCAAAAAATAAGCGATCACCCAGCCCTAGATCACGAAAAATAGAGACGCTAGGGGTTTCGGAAAATGGCGACCTTTTATTTAACAAACTTTGTCTTTTTTCACTACTTAAATAAAGAAGAACCTATACATCTTTAGTATCTACAAACTCATAATGACCTGGAGAATTATAATGGCAGGTCAGTTTTAGCATTTAGTGAACATGACAAAAAGCAAAAGCAAAAAACAATTGTGGAATTGCACTTTTTTTTTGCAATTTCACCGAACTTTGAATTTTTTTCTCATTTTCCAGTATATTATATGGTAAAACCAATGGAGTTGTTTGAAAGTACATCTTGTCCCACAAAAAAACAAGCCCTCACATGGCCACATCGATGGAAAAATAAAAAAGTTATGGCTCTAGGAAGAAGGGGCGCAAAAAATAAAACCTCAAAAATGGAAACAACAGGCCAATTTCTATAAAGGTTCTAGGCTATTAATTTCAACTCTCAGCTGTTTGCTCAGCCTTTACTGGTTGTTATAGAGGAGAAACTCCTAAAAAGGATGTGGGGTTTCCCATATATTCGATAATCAGAAAAATGCTAAACACATAGCTGCGGACTGATATTAATAGCCTAGGAAGGGGCCTTGGATATTGCCATACTCCCAGACTAATAACATCAGCTCATAGCCACACCAAATATGGCCCCAGAATTCAGGCGCTTAGCCTCGCTCTTCCCACTTGCCCTGGTGCAGTGGCAAGTGAGGAGATATTTGTGGGGCTGATGTCAGCTTTGTAATGTATGCTCACATCAAGCCAACAGGTTAGTAATGGAGAGGTGTCTATAAGATACCCCCATTATTAACCTCATAGTCATATTGTAATAAGGACAGAGACAGAGTAAAGTATTTTATTTGAAATAAAACGCCCCAGTCCTCTTTTACCCATTTGTTTACAAAAAATAAAAATAAAAAACACCATATCCCTCACATGTCCGACAATATTCCATATGTCCCACGATGCGCTCCAACTCTGCTATATCTGGATTTCATGGGTGAGCAGTGGCATTATGCGACTGCTCAGCCATGCATCCAGGAGAACACTAAGATGAGCCTGAGAACTCAGCTGCAGCGCTGAGTGGTGACGTCAATAAGATGAGCGGAATTCATAGTCGATGAATTCCGGTGAGCTCACTGACATCAGCGCTCGTAAGAAACATCTCAAGCAGCCAGATATAAGGTCGACTATGAACTCCGTTCACCTTATTGACGTTACCACTCATCGCTACAGCTGAGTTCTCAAGCTCATCATGCCACTGTTCAGCCATGAAATTCAGATATAACATAGTTGAAGTGCATCGTGGGACATATGGATTATTTTATCGTCGGACAGACGAGCAATGTGGTTTTTTATTATTTTTAATTTTACAATAACATATTGATGAAAGAGGGTGGGGCATGTAGCTTTCAATAAAGGAGTCTGTGTTTCTATTTCAAATAAAGTACTTTTCTCTGTGTCTTTGTATTAAATTTCATTAAGGGGTTAGTAATTGGGGTTTCTTTTGATGCCTCTCCATTACTAACCTGTAGGCTTAATATCAGCTGATACTAAAAAGCTGACATCAACCCCACAAATATTACGCTACTTGCCACGGAACCAGGGCAAGTGGGAAGAGCCAGGCAAAGTGCCAGAATTGGCACATCTGCACATCTAATAGATGTGCCTTTTCTGGGGCGGCTGCAGACTCCTATTTTTAGATTAGGGGAGCCAATACCTATGGCCCCTTCCCAGTCTGAGAATACAAGCCCCCAGCTGTCAGCTTTAGCTTGGCTGGTTGTCAAAAATGAGGAGGGCACTATGCCATTTTTAAAAATTGTTTATTTAAATTATTTTAGCCCCTCTATTTTTGATTATAAGCCAAGTGTTAGGAACGGTGGAACGCACGAAATAAAAATAATAATAAAGTGCATTCGCGGCTTGGGGTCCACCGTGCAATAGGTGATATAACCGATGTTAAGTGGTGGCAGGAGCAATATGGCGGAAATGCGCACAGGGTTAAACTTCACCCAGGTGCGCAGAGCAATCTCAGTTAATTCACAGAGATGCCAAATAAGTACAAGCACAAAAGACTGAGCCTGTTGAGGTCACAGTACTCAGTAAAAACGCACACACGGTATCAGGTCACAGGAGGAGCCCAAGACGGCGGCACTACGTCCGTCTAGACCTACCGTGTGCGGAGCGTCTCAACTGCGGACACAAAGGGGCTGCTACTGCAGTGCGGCATGGACACTGCCATTAAAGGACAAGGGTAAGGCGTAAGCGCAATGTCGGACGCTAGCAGCTGTGGATGTTGAAGCAGAGGAGCGCTGGCGCTGATTCTAACTCAGTCCCTAACCACATACGTAATATCAGAGGGAAGGGATTTTATAATGAGTCATTCACCAGAATCATACATCCGTCCTCATACACACAGCAGCAAGTAAGTCTATACTAGTGCACGGCGGAATAGCCATGCGCACCTTTTATAGCAGCCGGGACCTTCCACAAGCTTCCAGATCTCTGAGATGGACCAATGAGATCTGGAGCGGGACCTGAGCACATGACTTCCGATCTCCAATGGGAGATCGTTCCATGAGCATGCTCAGTAGGAGGACAGAAGGACTTAGCCTCAGGAGAGATTTACTGCAAGGCAATCTCCTCTGCAATCTCCTCTGCAGTAGATAAACAGCCGGAGACTGCAGAATGTGAGGGTCTGGATCCCTGCGGTGTAAATGCAGAAATTCGACGCCTAACACCAAGATAATGCTGACAGCTGAGGGCTGCTGGCCGCAGCTGTCAGTTTTGCATGCAGTGGTCAGCAAAAGCAGAGGAGATACCAAGCCATTTTTTAATTTGATTTATTGCACAGGCTCCGGCTTATGAATACTCTCATCATCATACACCTGCTCTCGCTGCTATCAGCTAGACCAGGCATATGATTATGAGAGTAGTATTCTCATCAGCCGATGCCTGTGACCGGCAGTAAAAAGGCATCTGGACAGCTGCTGGCTCACACGCTGTCATCTGTGCTATCACACAAATAACAGCACTGGAAACACCTGTTGTTTGAGCTGCCAAACCTGAACAATTTCACGGACTTCAGGGAGAATTCAGTGTTGGGGGTTTGTGCACGGACACTAGGTGTTTGGTACGGACCCCAAACTTAATCGTCCTGGTTTTCCCATCCCTAGTCAGTACAAGTATGCAGATAACAAATATGTATATTTTTTTTTTATTTACATGGTGAAAAATAATTTGGAAATTTGTAAAAAAAAAAATCACAATCTCCTATGAGCGCCAGCTACAGGCTGGCTTTCACAGGAGGATCATCATGACAAACATGGAGGTCTTGAGCAGACCCGCAGCTGTCATAGCAACCCATCGGTAACCCGCAATCGCGCCACGGGCATGCCAACGAATGTGTGGAATAATGCGCTCCCTGCCTGACGCTATCAGAGACTGACATTTAACAGGTTAACAGCTGCAGGCAGAGCTCTGCTACACCCGCAGATGTTAAAGGCATATGATGGCTGATTAAATCTATCAGGAAAGATGTGATCTCAGCGTACAAACCCACATCCAATGCAGGGACAGAGCTTTTGATGTAGATGTACGGCAAATGTTATGAAGGGGTTAAAGGGAACCTTTCAGTAGGATCAACCCTCATACGCAGTCTCTATGGGCATGCAGGTCATAGAAAGTTGAAAAAAATGATACCTTGATATTCGCAATCCGACTTCTTATTCAAAAGATATCTGTGCTTTTCTAAGTAAGTAAATGAGCTATTCAGATCTAGAGCTTTCCAGTGCGAGACATGTGGATCAGTAAAGCAGACTGTCAGTCATCATGTTTAACACTGGTAATGCCCCTTTTCATTTATAATAAGATTTAGAGGCAGGCTCTCGGGTAGATCTATGCCATGCCCATAGATCTTAACAGCTCATTTACTGATTGAGAAAACACATCACAGATGTTTCTGCAATAATACATTGGATCACAGATAACAAGGTATCATTTTATTCAACTTTTTATAACCTGCATGGCCATATATAGGCGACTTACAAAGTTTGATCCTACTGATAGATTCCCTTTAGTTAGAATAATGTCTTAAAGTAAGGTGATGTTATTAACTGTGATTTCCAAGATGTTTGTACACCAAAGGGTCCTAACAATTACCCCAGAACTATACATTGTCATTCCTGAATGTTAAGGCCCCCTTCCCACGTCATTGTCTCCAGTACATGTGGTCACAGTTTTCACACGTACTGAAACATTTAGACACTGAGACCCATTCAAATCTTTGGGACTGCGCACATGTCAGTGTGTTTGCATGGACCATGTGTCAGTTTGCAAAACACGTAGACGTGTCAGCATGACACCAACGCCAGAGAAATTCACCGCACACTCTGTTTCTTGGTGATGGAAGTTTCTTTATTTTGTGGGAACAAACAAAATTAATTGAGACTTTGAAATATGCGACAAAGTAAGGACGCTTCGACCTCATTGGGGTCTTTATCAAAATGTCGCTGCAAAAAAAGGAAGACAGTATAAGTGAACGATATAATGACCACAGGGTTCAATTATATAAACAAAGTGCTGTACAAACGTACAATACATATAAGCAAAAATAAAAGTCATGTAAACTGAAAGCAAAATGAAGATAGAATGAACAAAATTAGATAAAATTGAGCGAAATAAATACAACAGTATCATAATGTAGTCCTGGGCATATACATAGCAAACAGATATAGCAATTACACAACAATGAGGGTAACTATATGAAGAAAGCTTACTTTAGTACTTGAAATGGAAGGGATATATTTGGAGAAGAGTCGCAGTTACTGCTGAAAACACATGACCGTTTACGAGACATCATTTTTCCCACGCATCCCCCCTACTCTGGAACTCTCTACCACAACATATCAGACTCTCGTCTACCACGGAAACCTTCAAAAGAAACCAGAAGACCCACCTCTTCCAACAAGCCTATAACCTGCAGTAACCACCGATCCACCAAACCGCTGCACGACCAGCTCTACCCTCGCCTACTGTATCCTCTTCACCCATCCCTTGTAAATTATGACTTGTATTGTTTAAGATTACTGTACTTGTATGTATTATGTATACCCTTTTCACATGTAAAGCGCCATGGAATAAATGGCGCTATAATAATAAATGATAATAATAATATTAATAATGACACATGTATCAAGTTGGTGGCATAGCAGTCAGCACTATAAGTGGGTGGCATAGTGGCTCACTAAATAGACATAGCAGCTCATACTCCCAGTTGGTGGCATATCAACTGACACTTGAGCTTCTATGCCATCTACAGTTTTAGCAGCCTTGCCACCAACTGTAAATGTTAGCCACTATGCCTACTGAGGGTGGGAGCCTCTATACCACCTACCTAGAGTGTCAGCTGCTATGCAACAAACTGGAAGTATGAGCTACTATGCCTACTTAGTGAGTTACTATGCCTCCCACTTATAGTGTTAAGTGCTATGCCACAAACTTGATACATGTTTCATAAACTGTCATTTCTTTTCAGCAGTAACTGCAACTATTCTCCAAATATATCCCTTCCATTTCTAGTACCAAAGTAAGCTTTCTTCATGTATTTGCCATCGTTGTGTAATCCCTTAACCTGAAACTGGTTTAAATACTAAAATATTGCAATATCTATTTGCTATGTACAGTGCCTTGCAAAAGTATTCGGCCCCATGGAACTTTTCAACCTTTTCCCACATATCATGCTTCAAACATAAAGATACCAAATGTAAATTTTTGGTGAATAATCAACAACAAGTGGGACACAATTGTGAAGTTGAACGAAATTTATTGGTTATTTTAAATTTTTGTGGAAATTCAAAAACTGAAAAGTGGGGCGTGCAATATTATTTGGCCCCTTTACTTTCAGTGCAGCAAACTCACTCCAGAAGTTCATTGTGGATCTCTGAATGATCCAATGTTGTCCTAAATGACAATGATGATAAATATAATCCACCTGTGTGTAATCAAGTCTCCGTATAAATGCACCTGCTCTGTGATGGTCTCAGGGTTCTGTTTGAAGCACAGAGAGCAGCATGAAGACCAAGGAACACAACAGGCAGGTCCGTGATACTGTTGTGGAGAAGTTTAAAGTCGGATTTGGATACAAAATGATTTCCAAAACTTTAAACATCTCAAGAAGCACCGTGCAAGCGATCATATTGAAATGGAAAGAGTATCATACCACTGCAAATCTACCAAGACCCGGCCATCCCTCTAAACTTTCATCTCAAACAAGGAGAAGACTGATCAGAGATGCAGCCAAGAGGCCCATGATCACTCTGGATGAACTGCAGAGATCTACAGCTGAGGTGGGACAGTCTGTCCATAGGATAACAATCAGTCGTACACTGCACAAATCTGGCCTTTATGGAAGAGTGGCAAGAAGAAAGCCATTTCTCAAAGATATCCATAAAAATGTCGTTTTTTGCCTCAATCTTTTTGCACTCTTGCACCTTATGTGTCTCTTGCATTTTGAACAGTGAGTGGCCCCCTTTTTACTCAGGGTCCACTTCATCTTACTTCAGCCCTTTTGGCATACATCTCTATTTCTAATGCTGTCGGACCCATATGGGACTGTATGCTTATTGATATCCTATTGTATTTGTGGGACATATTGAATCAATGGTTCATTCAATTTTGGTTTAAGATAACTCATGTAGAGCTGGTATTGTTATTATAATTGTGCCTTTTCTGAGGAACATTGTGTGGATTGCCACAGCCTCTATATGAAGACCTGGCATTTGTGTAAGTCCTTTTGCATGCATTAGATGCAATTTTAATCCCTTTCTGACATCAGACGTACTATCCCGTCCATGGGTCCCGGGCCCCTATGCCCATGGACGGGATAGTACGTCTAGCGTGATCAGCGGCGCCCACGTGGTGAGCGCCGCTGATCGCGGCCGGGTGTCAGCTGATTATCACAGCTGACACCCGGCACTATGTGTCAGGGGCGGTCACGTTAGCCCCTTGCACACCGCGATCAAACACGATTGCGGTGTACCGGGGGTTAAAGGGAAGCATTGGCAGGGAGGGGGCTCCCTCCGTGCTTCCCTGAGCCCCCCACAGCAGCGCAATGTGCAGCGCTGCTGCGGGGGGCTCTTTCCCTGCAGGTCCCCGGATCCAAGATTGCTACGGGGACCTTCTGGGGCCTGCAGGGAGCTGGCTTCCTCAGTGCCTGCAAAGCGCAGGCAAGGAGGAAACCTGCACACTGCCTGTGACAGATTGCTGATCTGTCACAGTGATCTGTGATGTGACAGATCAGCGATCTGTCACAGGACAGTGATGTCCCCCTTGGGACAACCTAATAAAGTTAAAAAAAAAAGTATAAAAATAATTTTTTAAAAATCGCTAAATAAATGTAAAAAAAAAAAAATATTCCCTAATAAATTCATTTTTTGGAAATTAAAAAAAACAAAACAATAAAAATACACATATTTGGTATCACCGCATCCGTAACGACCTGCCCTATCAAACTGTCCCATTAATTAACCCCTTTAGCGAACCCCTTAAAAAACAAAAATAAAAAACGAAGCAAAAAATAATGACTTATTATCATACCGCCAAACAAAAAGTGCAATAACGCGCGATCAAAAAGACGCATATAAATATCCATGGTACCGCTGAAAACGTCATCTTGTCCCGCAAAAAACAAGCTGCCACACAGCATCATCAGAGAAAAAAAAAGTTACAGCTCACAGAATAAAGCGATGCAAAAATAATTATTTTTTATATAAAATTGTTTTTATTGCATAAAAGCGCTAAAACATAAAAAACTACATAAATGAGGTATCGCTGTAACCGAAGTGACCCGAAGAATAAAACTGCTTTATCAATTTTACCGCACGCAGAACGGTGTAAACGCACCCCCCAAAAGAAATTCATGAAACGCTGGTTTTTGTTCATTCTGCGTCCCAAAAATCGGAATAAAAAGCGATCAAAACATGTCACGTGCCCGAACATGATACCAATAAAAACGTCAACTTGTCCCGCAACAAATAAGACCTTACATAACTCAGTGGGTCAAAATACGAAAAAATTATAGCTCTCAATATGTGGTGATGCAAAAACTATTTTTACAATAAAAAGAGTCTTTTAGCGTGTGACAGCTGCCAAAAATAAAAACCGCCATAAATAGTAAATCAAACGCCCCATTATCACCCCCTTAGTTAGGGAAAAATAATAAAATTAAAAGAAAATGTATTTATTTCCATTTTCCCATTAGGGTTACGGCTAGGGCTAGGGTAAGGGCTAGGGTTAGGGTTAGGGCTAGGGTTAGGGTTAGGCCTGAGTTAGGGTTAGGGGTGTGTTGGGGTTAGAGTTGGATTTAGAATTGGGGGGTTTCCACTGTTTGGGCACATCAGGTGCTCTCCAAACGCAACATGGCATCTGATCTCAATTCCAGCCACTTCTGCGTTGAAAAAGTCAAACGATGCTCCTTCCCTTCCAAGCTCTGCCATGCGCCCAAACAGTGTTTTACCCCCACATATGGGGTATCAGCCTACTCAGGACAAATTGCAAAACAACTTTTGGGGTCCATTTTCTCCTGGTACCCTTGGGAAAATAAAAAAATTGGGGACTAAATGATCATGTTTGTGGAAAAAATACAATTTTTTTATTTTCATGCCCGGGCATTATAAACTACTGTGAATCCCTTGGGGGTTCAAAGTGCTCACCACACATCTAGACAAGTTCCTTAGGGGGTCTAGTTTCCAAAATGGTGTAATTTGTGGGGGGTTTCCACTGTTTAGGTACATCAGGGGCTCTCCAAAGGCAACACGACACCCGCAGACCATTCCATCAAAGTCTGCATTCCAAAACGTCACTACTTCCCTTCCGAGTCCCGACGTGTGCCCATACAGTAGTTTTCTCCCACATATGGGGTGTCAGCGTACTCAGGACAAATTGGACAACAACTTTTGGGGTCCATTTTCTCCTGGTACCCTTGGGAAAATAAAAAAAATGGGGACTAAATGATCATGTTTGTGGAAAAAATATGATTTTTTTATTTTCTTGCCCGGGCGTTATAAACTTCTGTGAAGCACTTGGGGAGTTCAAAGTGCTCACCACACACCTAGATAAGTTCCTTAGGGGGTCTAGTTTCCAAAATGGTGTCATTTGTGGGGGGTTTCCACTGTTTAGGTACATTAGGGGCTCTCCAAAGGCAACATGACACCCGCAGACCATTCCATCAAAGTCTGCATTCCAAAGCGTCA
The DNA here is from genome assembly GCF_039654945.1 of Dendrobates tinctorius. Taxonomy (NCBI): domain Eukaryota; kingdom Metazoa; phylum Chordata; class Amphibia; order Anura; family Dendrobatidae; genus Dendrobates; species Dendrobates tinctorius. Next base: position 24,280,214 of record NW_027361960.1, on the reverse strand, counting down.
CTACTTCCCTTCCGAGCCCCGAAGTGGGCCCATACAGTAGTTTTCTCCCATATATGGGGTATCAAGGTACTCAGGACAAATTGGACAACAACTTTTGGGGTCCATTTTCTCCTGGTACCCTTGGGAAAATAAAAAAAATGGGGACTAAATGATCATGTTTGTGGAAAAAATATGATTCTTTTATTTTCACGCCTGGTCGTTATAAACTTCTGTGAAGAACTGGGGGAGGTCAAAGTGCTCACCACACATCTAGATAAGTTCCTTAGGGGATCTAGTTTCCAAAATGGGGTCATTTGTGGCGGGATTCCTCTGTTTAGGTACATCAGGGGCTTTCCAAACGCGACATGGTGTCCGATCTCAATTCCAGCCGAAAAAGTCAAATGGCGCTGCTTCCCTTCCAAGCTCTGCCATGCACCCAAATAGTAGTTTACCCCACATATGGGGTATCAGCGTACTCAGGACAAATTGCACAATAACTTTTAGGGTCCTGTTACCCTTGGGAAAATAAGAATTGAGGGTGAAAAGATCATTTTTGTGGAAAAAATATGATTTTATAATTGTACGACTGTACGTTACAAACTTCTGTGAAGCCCTTGGGGGTTCAAAGTTCTCACCAAACATCGAGATAAGTTCCTTGGGGGGTCTAGTTTCCAAAACGGTGTCATTTGTAGGGGGTTTCAACTGTTTTGGTACATCAGGGGCTTTCCAAACGCGACATGATGTCCGATCTCAATTGCAGCCAAAAAAGTCAAATGGTGCTGCTTCCCTTCCGAGCTCTGCCATGCGCCCAAATAGTCGTTTACACCCACATATGGGGTATCAGCGTACTCAGGACAAATTGCACAACAACTTTTAGGGCCCTGTTACCCTTGGGAAAATAAAAATTGAGCGTGAAAAGATCATTTTTGTGGAAAAAATATGATTTTTTTAATTGTACCGCTGTATGCTATAAACTTCTGTGAAGCCCTTGTGGGTTCAAAGTTCTCACCACATATCTAGATAAGTTCCTTGGGGGGTCTAGTTTCCAAAATGGGGTCACTTATGGGGGGTTTCCACTGTTTAGGTACATCAGGGGCTCTCCAAACGTGACATGGCATCCAATCAGAATTCCAGCCAATTTTGCATTGAAAAAGTCAAATGGCACTCTGTTATGAAAAAGTCACCATAGGAGGCAAAAACAGGAATGCTAGCTAAGTCCAGAAAACCAGAGAAGTTGGCAGCTATCGGATTGCAGACCCCTGAACCTATCAACACAACTAGCAGTAGCCGTGGGGGGTTCCTACGATGCCCTAGACCCCTCGATCACAGCCGGAGGACTATATAGCCTAAAGACAGAAAGGGAAATCTGAATTGCCCCAGATCAGACCCCAAAGCAAAAGGCAGCCCCCAACATATAATGATGGTGAAGCAAGAAGAAAGAACACTAACACAGACAGAAAGATAGACTGAGGGGCCCAAGCTAACTAGATAGGAAAGGACAGGAAGGCTGCTGTCTGCAATCCGTGAAAAACCCTATGAAAATAAGAGCCAACAGACTGACAGTGAAAAAGGCCCTGAAGACGCTAGGCTTCAAAAAAGCTATGTCAGTACTCAGGAATATTCTGAAGACAGAGCAACCGGCAAAAGGAGATTCAGCTCACCCCAGCAGGGAATGGCAGAATCCAGAAAAGCAAGGCAAACAAAAACAAAACACAAATACTAACAGGCAAAGCAGAAAACTTAGCTTTAGAGGAGCAGGAATCAGACTGGTATCCTAGAAGTCCACAGAGAAATCACCCGCAGGGCAGAAGGGTGTCGGCAGCCTTATATCCAGTCCGTGACTCCACTCAGCCAGTCATCCTCATTAGGCTCAGGTGCCTGATAATCAGGCTCATTACCTTCCTTTACCAGAATAGGGAGTTCACCAGACCTCAGTGACGAAGGGGAAAATGAACTCACAACAGCACTCCTTCCCTTCTGAGCTCTGCCATGCGCCGAAACAGTGGTTCCCCCCCACATATCAGGTATCAGCGTACTCAGGACAAATTGCACAATAACTTTTCCAGTTCAATTTCTCCTTATACCCTTGGTAAAATAAAGAAAATTGAACCTGAAATTTTTTTTGTGAAAAAAAGTTAAATGTTCTTTTTTTTTTTTTAAATATTCAAAAAATTCCTGTGAAGCACCTGAAGGGTTAATAAACTTCTTGAATGTGGTTTTGAGCACCTTGAGGGGTGCAGTTTTTAGAATGGTGTCACTTTTGGGTATTTTCTATCTTATAGACCCCTCAAAATGGCTTCAAATGTGATGTGGTCCATAAAAATAAAATGGTGTTGTAAAAATGAGAAATCGCTGGTCAACTTTTAACCCTTATAACTTCCTAAAAAAAAAATTTTGGTTCCAAAATTGTGCTGATGTAAAGTAAACATGTGGGAAATGTTACTTATTAAGTTTTTTGTGTGCTGTATCTCTGTGATTTAAGGGCATAAAAATTCAAAGTTGGAAAATTGCAAAATTTTTGCCAAGTTTCCGTTTTTTTCACAAATAAACATAAGTTATATTAATGATATTTTACCACTAACATGAAGTACAATATGTCACGAGATAACAGTGTCAGAATCACCGGGATCCATGGAAGCATTTCAGAGATATTACCTCATAAAGGGACAGTGGTCAGAATTGTAAACATTGGCCGGGTCATGAACGTGCAAACCACCCTTGGGGGTAAAGGGGTTAAATGTTTTTATTTTGTATGTGCCTTGTCTTGTCATGCACTGTTTTGGATATCTGTTAATAAAATTAATCTATAAATTTATCTATATTGTTTTTTCTTGCAATGGAGGTGCTCCCTGTTATATGGGTGTGATCTTTTTCTCTTGTTTCTAGTACTTTCATTGCATACCCATAGTGAGCCCTCTTGCTAATAATTATAATTAAATTTTACTAGCGGTGCCCTCCACTCACTTTATATACACATGTTTGGTGTAAAGGCAACACAGCTCATCACCCTGAACACACCATCCCCACTGTCACACATGGTTGTGGCAACATCATGGTTTGGGGCTGCTTTTCTTCAGCAGGGACAGGGAAGATGGTTATAATTGATGGGAAGATGGATGGAGCCAAATATAGGACTTCTTGAAGAAAACCTGTTGGAGTCTGCAAAAGACCTGAGACTGAGACTGAGATTTGTCTTCCAACAAGACAATGATCCCAAACATAAAGTAAAATCTACAATGGAATGGTTCACAAATAAGCGTATCCATGTGTTAGAATGGCCAAGTCAAAGTCCAGACCTGAATCCAATCGAGAATCTGTGGAAAGAGCTGAAAACTGCTGTTCACAAACGATCTCCATCAAACCTCACTGAGCTCGAGCTGTTTGCCAAGGAAGAATGGGCAAGAATTTCAGTCTCTCGATGTACAAAACTGATAGAGACATACCCCAAGCGACTTGCAGCTGTAATCGCAGCAAAAGGTGGCTCAACAAAGTATTAAGTTAAAGGGTCTGAATAATATTGCACGACCCACTTTTCAGTTTTTGAATTTCCACAAAAATTTAATACAATACATGAAATCTGTAAGATTATGACATCCAACCTGACGAAGCTGCCTTTAGGCATCGGACTGAGCAGACTGCATGAATCACCACTGGTAACTATGATCTCTTACCTGACTATTTGTATTGGTGACTTCTGACAACAGGCTGGGGGTCTCTACTATTAGGGGTTGGATGTCATACTCTTAGAGATTTCATGTATTGTAGCTTCCAGGAGAAATTGGGCTATTTTATACTGTAACGATAATGTAAAATATCATGTATTTTTCCCTATTATCACACCTTCCAGAATCTTCTATTCACATACTGAACTCTGCTATGCCAGTTATGAGGGGTTGACCCCCCCTTCCTTTCCTTAGCTTGCCAGCAGCTGCAACTTTCTCTCACTCACAGCCTGTTACACTGTCCACCTCCCTCCCCCCCAGCCTCCACACACACTAATTGTAAACTGAGATACCAGAGAGTGATTGTTAGATGTCAAGTTTCCCCCACTGCACAGTGGGAATCTCAAGCCATGTCCTCTACAGTCTCCCATCCCTCTGCAGCCGCAGAGATCCCTGCTCAGCAGAGATGTCGGTCCCAGGCTGATGCTAGGTGTCTGATTGCTCCATCTAGCTCTGCTATTACACCATGCTTGAGTCAGCAGCAAGCAGATGCTTCTGGGACTAAGTCCTGTCTTTTGCTTACTGAGCATGCCTGTGGGACGACCTCTCATTGGAAATCGGAGGTCACATGCGCAGGTCTCATTCCTGCTCAGATTGGTCCACTGGGAAGGCCCTGGAAGGACGCCGCTATAAAAGAGTCGCATGGCCGCTCGGCCATGTGCTAGTATAGACTCTAATTGTTATTTGTGTGTATGGATGCATGTATCTGGTGACGGACTCATTAAGATTCCCTCCCTCTGGTTGTGTTTGTGTTAGGGATTCAGAGTTAGAGTCAGCGCCAATGGGTGGCAATGCTCATGCCACTGTGCTCCTAGTTCTCAGCACACACTAGCATCTGATGGTGTCGCCCCCTGTGGGGCACTATCGTACCGTGGCAAGTAACAGCCATCACCTGTGCAGCGCCATGCGCAACCTGTGTGCTTATCTGCCCAATCCGGGGCAACTGGCGATGTCCGCCTGAGCGGCTTTGTGCACCCTTGCACGCTCGTTTATAAATATATCTGTTTTGCTGGCAACGCAGTTGCGGTGCCGCACGCTAGTGAGTCAAGAGGGACTCTATCCCTGTGTACTGGGGGCAGAGTCCTGAGACTCTACACTACGGCTCCATTTGCCGAGTCCTGTGGAGTTAACAGGCTCCGGCCTTTGTACCAGCGAACTCTGTGAAGTAACAGAGTTTGCTCCTGTATACACCGGGTCAGTGGTTACCCGCCGGTGTTTACTTTGCACTCCGCCATTACCAAGCAGTCTACCATCTCTGCACGGTGGACCCCGGGTTGCGATCGCAATTCTTTATATTTAGTGCAATCCGCAACCCTAACAGTGATTTCACTCCTCCAAGCAGGGAGCCCCTTTGTCTTTCCCATGTGCTCTGACTTCTCATAGACTATAATTGGAATCTAATCATTTGGTCATAAAGCAATGTGAATTTATGATAGAAATGCGAAAACTACATATCCGGGACGTTGTTCGACGGGACTATTTAGCCTGTGTTTTTCAAAATTCTAGCTTCAGCGGAATCCGAAAAGTGGATTCCTGCGCAGCCAGAGCTTCGTGTTTGGTTTTGAATGAACGCCAGTGACAAGCTGAATAAGATGATACTATGTGCGATTCTATACGAGGTACCCTCTTTGAGATATGATTATTATAGTTTTCTTAGCCAGATTGTAACTCTGAAAGCAGGGGGAGGACTGCCACAAACCAGCCCCTTTAGTGATGTCACAAGCCCAGAGGTTTTACGGTACTTTCCCTCAGTCTGCAGTCACTTCGTGCCTGGGAAACTGCTGAAACCAGACCCCTTAATGCATTGTGATGTCTGGCTCCTCCCACCTGCATGGTTTTGCCTAAGATGATCTAAGCAATACGTGAGTTTATTTCTTCTCTTAATCCCCTTTTATTTGTATTCGCTTTGTATATATTTTAATTGTCTCATATTGCAAAATCTTTTTATACCTTCTGTAAACACTGCCTACCTTTTGGAGTAAAATATAATACTACTAGTTCATCTCCATGTTCTATACCGAACTTTTACGTGCCTGAAGTGATTACGCTACTAATTTGGGTTGACTTCGTCCCCCTTTATTAATTTAAATATTGATAGCGAAATCGGAAGCTGGTGGCAGCGAAGTGTGCTCTGGGCTAGATGGGCTAGCTGGCAGTAACGAAAGGGGTTTTATAAGCTGATTGTCTGGCTGCAGCCAGAGCCTTTATAGTTCCCTCGCTGCAGCGGGCCTAATAGCCAGTGCACAACAAGTATCCCGTCCGGTGAATAATTATCCTAGGTGCAGTTCCGTGACTGACCTCAGGGTAAAAGGGGGCACCGGAGAGCTGCAAGTTCCAAAGCGGAACCAAAAGTGGGATATACATAAATCCCTGCAGTTCGTGACATATTGTGGCAGCAGTGGGATAACTACAATAAGCCCCTGCGGTAAATTGTTAGGGCAAGACTAGCTTGCTGTTTTCATCACATTGTTGGCAGAGGTGGGATAACTAAGATAAGCCCCCCCCTGCACATGTGATAGCCATTTGCCGGCCAAAGGTCACAACCCCCGACCGTGACATATACTATTTTCAGTAAATATGCATACTTGATACATGGCTAAAAATCTTTTGGATAATTGTAATTTGTATTTTATATTACACCTTTTTTTCCACCTAAGAGTATTTATATATACATTTTGTCCAAAAACATTTTTTTGCTCCATGATTCTCCAGGCAGTGCCCTCTTGAGGATGTTCAGTCAGTGGTGTGTTCATTTATATGCACATGTATGTATTGTTAATTATTAAATGTACATGGAATTGCTCTTTTTTCATATATCTGCTCACGTATATCCATGTTTTTTGCACATGATTTTAATGCTGTTTTTTAAATTGTCTATTGTCTGTTTGCTTGGCATTTTCGTCTAAATAAAGCCTTTTTCTATATTGGTATAGGCTGTGTGTGCGCTATTTTCTTGTGTTTCTTTTCTTCGCCTGTTTTCTACTATTTAATAAGCGCATGAGCTGCCCCCGGCCCTAGCATAATATTTTCTTATACTCCTGTGGTGCCCACCTTTCCTTGATTATATGCACATGACTGCATTGTAACACTGTCATATTCCATTTGAACCTTCAGGCTAATAGCCTTATCATGTGATGTCTCTGATTTTGTCACCTGTTGTGTTGTATTTATTTGCTCAATTTGATCTCATTTTGTTCATTTTTTCTTTATTTTGCGTTCAGTTTACATGACTCTTATTTTTGCTTGTATGTTTTGTACGGTACGTACCAGGTGCTGAAAACAACTCTCATCATCCTCGCTTGCTCTCCCTATGATCAGTAAGACCAGACAATGCTGATGACCATTGTAGTCAGCTCCTGCCACCTGGGAAATGCGCTAACTACAACTATTATCATCTTCTTACCTGTTTTTTCTGTGATCAGCGAGACCAGGTGATGCTGATGATAGTTGTAGTCAGCTCATTAATTAAATAAATAAATTTAAAAAATGGCATGGGGTCTTCCTTTTTATTAACCAGCTGAGGGAAAGCAGACAGCTGGGGGCTGGTGTTATTGTTCTAGGAAGGGGCAAATATTCATAAAGGTTCTGTCATGATCTCTGTGCGGGTTTGACTCGCACATGTGGGGTTAATGTCTGGAACCAGTGCTGATGACTGGCATTTCTGGGGTTAAATGTTTTGATCCCAGTGCAGGCTTACCTGCACACCTGGGGCTATGATTGTGGCCTCTCCCTGGTTCTGGGAGAGGCTTCTTATAGCCTCAGGACGCTTCCATCCCTGTCAGTTATACTTTCGTCCTTGGCATTGTGTGGTGACCCGTGAGTGTGTTTGTGCTGTGTACTGATTGCTTGATTCTCTGTGTACGACTCGGTCTGTTCTCTGGATATTGCTTTGGATTCTGCTTGGTACCTTCTATGTCTGTTTGGTTTTGACTTCTGCTTGGCCTTGACTATCCGTTCTGTCTCATCCCTGGTACTTTACTGATATCTCTGTGTATGACCTCTGTTTTGCCTGACTCTGAGTATTTCGGTATAGTGTCCTGCCATCTCTGAAAGCAGGATGCTAAGCCCCGCCCCCTTGCAGTCACAGGACCGTAGGTCCTGTGACTGCTTGCTAATCTTCAGCATCCACAGGTCCTGTGTATCTGTACTTTCCGGCTGTACCTGACCCCGGGCCCCCCTACAGTGCAGGTGAGTCCCTGCTCAGCGGAGGCTGCACGCTGGCGCTGACAGGATCCTGACATTATAACTGACCTCAGGCCATGTGCTTTCTTTTCCAAGAAGTTCTCTGCTGCGGAAAGAAATTACGACGTAGGCAATAGAGAGCTTCTTGCGGTCAAATTGGCGTTTGAAGAATGGAGGCACTTTTTGGAGGGGGCCAGTCACCCGGTTACGGTGATCACGGATCACAAAAATTTGTAATACATTGAGTCTGCTAAAAGACTAACGCCCAGACAGGCCCGTTGGTCACTTTTTTTTTCCCGTTTTCAGTTTACGATTACATTTTGTCCAGGTTCTAAGAATGTCAAGGCTGATGCCTTATCGCGCAGTTTTCAGCCGGTGTCTCCCCCGAGCCACCGTCCTCCATTCTTCACCCTGGGGTTGTGATAGCAGAGGTCTCGTCTGAATTGGAACGGCAGATTCAGGGGGCCCATTCGCAGACCCCGGCGGCCAAGCCGGAGGGGAAGTTGTTTGTCCCAGAGCAACTTCGCCTGAAACTCTTGCAGGAGTTCCATGAATCCAAGCTGAGTGCTCACCCTGGTATTTCAGCCACGCATCTGGCGGTGGCTAGGATCTTTTGGTGGCTTACCCTTGGTTCGGACATAAAAAAATTCATTGCTGGTTGTGGGGTCTGCGCTCGTTCTAAAAGCTCTCATAGCCGGCCGGCAGGGGAGCTGATGTCCTTGGCAGTGCCCGAAAGACCATGGACTCACTTATCCATGGATTTTGAAACCAATCTCCCTCCATCTAAGGGTAATACAGTGGTATGGGTAGTGGTGGACAGGTTTTCTAAGCAGGCTCATTTTGTTCCCCTGTCCGCACTACCGTCAGCAGAGACGTTGTCCAGGTTGTTTGTGCAGCATGTGATCCGGTTGCATGGGGTACCCCTGAATGTGGTGTCTGATCATGGTGTGCAGTTTGTGGCTAAGTTTTGGCGTGCTTTCTGCAAAAAATTAGGGATGTCTCTGTCCTTTTCGTCTGCATACCATCCTGACAGCAATGGTCAGACGGATCACACTAACCAGTCCCTGGAACAGATGCTCAGGTGTCTAACCTCTGCTAGATAGAATGACTGGTGCGATGCACTGCCGTTGGCTGAATTTGCCTTCAATAGTCGAGTGAGTCAATCCACGGGTATGACTCCTTTTTTGATCAATCATGGGTTCAGTCCTCATTTTGGTGAGTTTTCTCGTCTGGACTCTGGGTGTCCCGGGGCTGAGGGCTCTGTTCAGCGATTACAGAATACATGGGCAGAAGATCAGCGGAGTATATCTAGGTCTCAGGGCAGGTATAAGTTTTTCGCGGACAGGAAACGAACACCAGGGCCCACATTTCAGGTTGGAGACAAGGTTTGGCTCTCCATGTGAAACATTAAGTTGAAGGTTCCTTCAGCCAAGTTGAGTCCCAAATTCATTGGCCCATACAAGATTGTGGAAAAAAAATCAATCCAGTGGCGTATACGCTGTGCCTTCCACCCTCTTTCAAGATCCCGTCTTCCACAAATCTCTACTGAAAACTTTTAAAGCAGTCCGGGGAGACTCCGAGTCCACTGCTCCTCATGTTTTGGTCGAGGAGCAGGTGGAGTACGAGGTTGGTCATGTCGTAGATTCCAGGTTGGTACGGCGGTTGGTACAGTACCTGGTTCATTGGAAGGGGTATGGACCGGAAGACAGGTCCTGGGTACCGGCCCGGTTGATGCATGCTGATCGCCTGGTGCGGGCTTTCCATGCTAAGTACCCGGGCAAGCCTGGGGGTCCAGAAGCCCCCCGTTGAGAGGGGGGTACTGTCATGATCTCAGTGCCGGTTTGACTCACACATGTGGGGTTAATGTCTGGAACCAGTGCTGATGACTGGCATTTCTGGGGTTAAAGGTTGTAATCCCAGTGCAGGCTTACCTGCACACCTGGGGCTATGATTGTGGCCTCTCCCTGGTTCTGGGAGAGGCTTCTTATAGCCTCAGGATGCTCCAATCCCCGTTAGTTATACTTTCGCCCTTCGCATTGTGTTGTGACCCCTGAGTATGTTTGTGCTGTGTTCTGGTTGCTTGATTCTCTGTGTGCGACTTGGTCTGTTCTCTGGATATTGCTTTGGATTCTGCTTGGTACCTTCTATGTCTGTTTGGTTTTGACTTCTGCTTGGCCCTGACTATCCATTCTGTCTCATCCCTGGTACTTTACTGATATCTCTGTGTATGACCTCCGTTTTGCCTGACTCTGAGTATTTCTGTATAGTGTCCCGCCATCTCTGAAAGCAGGACGCTAAGCCCCGCCCCCTTGCAGTCACAAGACTGTAGGTCCTGTGACTGCTTGCTAATCTTCAGCGTCCACAGGTCCTGTGTATCTGTACTTTCTCTTTCTGGCTGTTCCTGGCCCAGGGCCCCCCTACAGTGTGGGTGAGTCCCTGCTCAGCGGAGGCTGCACGCCGGCACTGACAGGATCCTGACAGGTTCCCAATTTATTAACATCAACTCATAGCTGTCTGTATAGCCTTTACTGGTTATTAAAAAGCAGAACCCCAAAAAAATGGTGCATGGGGTCCCCCCTATTTTTAATAACCAGCAAATGCTAAACATATAGCTGTGGGCTGACATTAATAAGCTGAGAAGGGGCCATGGATGTTGGCCCCCTTCCAGACTAATTACACCAGCCCTCAGCCTTCCCAGAAATGGCGCATCCATTAGATGTGCCAACTCTTGTGCTTAGCATCAGTAATACATGATTGGCTGAGGGCTGGTATTATTAGTCTGGAAGGCCAATATGCATGACCCCTTCCCAGCCTATTAATATCAGCCCACAGCTGTCTAATAAACCTTTGCTGATTGTTAAAAATAGGGGGAACCCCATGTCATTTTTTGGTGGTCCTCCCTTTTTAATAACCAGAAAAGCCTATGCAGACAGCTGCAAGCTGATATTAATAGGCTGGGAACCTTTATGGATATTGGTCCCTTCCCAGAATAATAATAACAGCTCAAAACTTTCTGCTTTCCCTTAGCTGGTTAATAAAAATAAGGGCGACCCCACTCTATTTTGTTAATTAATTAAAATAAAGGTACAGAAAAGTACACACGCAAAGGTACCTCAATAGGTGAGGGGGTTTGGGCCACCAGCCTTATTGTTCTCCTGTTATACCCTAAGCTGTCCCCTCCCCCTCCCCAAGGATTCCTGGGACAGAAATGCTAGTGTATAAACACTTAAGACAAACAGAGATAGCAAAAAGCACCTAACATACAAAACACTCACAAAAGGTAGATGAAAGCATAAAAACAGCGTACAACAATCTCAAGCAATAACAATGATCTCCAACTTCAGCACAGCAACTCCAGCAAACCAGGAAGTAGACTTTCACTGGTGAGAAAGAGAAGGTCTGGCGAGATTTTATAGAGAGAGGAAATGAGGAGGACCTGACACACTCATGACACATATTTCCATCTATTCATCTTTCTCTATCATTGTACATCTAACACCTAACAATATGTCATTTGTATTCTTCATTCTATTCCATTACTTGTCACACTGATGGTACACACGTACACATGGAGATGGTCACATGTATGCCACATGGATAGTGTCAAACTGTCACACGGAGGGCACACAGACATGGACCATGGATCTCACTGGTACTGATTTTTCCAGTACCGAAAGTGTCAGGATGTGTGAAGGGGGTTGAAGATAAATTAAAATGCTCTGGCATTATTTTAGACATATACAATTCCTTATCTCATTTAGTGGCGCTAGTAATCTATCTTATATTTAAAGAAAGAGTTAGGTTAGTTAAAGTTTAGAAATAGTTAATGTTAAATATAACATATATTGTTTAAAAAAACAAACCTCATTCATTTTTTGTATAAATAAAAATATTATTTTCTATATGTTTCAATGGTATGGCATGTTTGGTATTATTATTAGTGTAACAACTGTAAAATACAATTTCTTGATAATTCATGAAGTTATACATCAAAAAAATTTGTCTGAATTACTTTTGTTTCCGAAATGTATCATTTTTTTTTCATCTGAGAAACTTGATATAAAATGTGGCACAGTTTAAAATTTTTTGTCTGAAAACATTAAGGTATCATTGACATCTTGTACAAGTAAAAGAAGGACTTCATAGCACTGTAATAACAAGTGGTATAGGTGTGGCGACATCGCATTTAATCTGAATTATCCAGACATATTATTTCAGTAGTCCCAGGGACATGAGAGTTCATGTGAGAATGCCTGTTGACCCTTATTACCATTGAATTATTGTTCACTGGCTGCAAATGTTAACTGTCTGCTGATTGTATCAGTCCTTGTATTGCAGTCCTAGTATTGTTCCACAATCTTTGGGAAACAAAGGCACAATGTTTGAATATTTGATAATATGTTGATGACCCAACCTATACATGTTGTTTGAACAATCCAGCAGTGAGGGATGGTCCCCTACCACCTTCCCCCAAACCCAAGCCCGTGGTGGAATGACTGAATGAGAAATTGTGACCTATAAAAAGGAGGATCTGCCTGTGTTCAGGGAGTCTACATTACAGAAGTCATGGCATCATCACTCCAACTGAAGAAATACAGAGCTACCTCATCAACCATCACTGAACCCTCAAAGACGTTTAGAGAATCCAGGTTGGGACAATCAAGTCACCTGGCCTCGTACATCAATGGACTATCAGCTTCCTAAGCTTAAATAGAAAAATAAACTGGGAAGAGAGAAAGCGCAATAGGGTCTTATCCAATGACAAAGGGGTATCAAGAAAAGGGGAGATACACTCACCTTGCTGAGTTGCTTCATGGCAACACATAAATTGCATATAACAGCTGGTGCACAGATACCGGTCGAGAAGATGACCCCAGATGTTAAAGAAAGTGAACAAAGGTATCACTTATGTGCTGCCGAGATGGAATAATCCTTAAAATCAAAACATTTATTTGAACAGGTTTAAAAGTCAAGGCGTTTCAAAGTCACACAAGGACCTATTCATCAGGACAAACCTGATCACCCCAAATCACCCAATCTATCAACATAAAAAAAGAATTAACCTGATCACTGAATGGCGTAACGAGAAAAAAAATTAAAAACGTCAGAATTATGTTTTTTTGGTCGCCGCTACATTGAAATAAAATGCAGTAACGGGTGATTTAAAGATCGTATCTACACCAAAATGGTATCACTAAAAATGGTTGGCAAAGTGTCTGTGAACTTGTAATGGCCTGGATAATCATAATGCAGCACAAGTAAGCGCAAGTTAAATACCGGAGGGGGATTTTTTTCTTACAACCACTTGTCTCAATACTCCATTCATCAGGGTCTGCTCCCAATTTATTTAGCTCTGCCATGAGATTGTGCTACCAGATCAGGTACTGCTGGTCACATGCGCTGTCGAGTCCCTGTACTCAGACATCAGCCACATGGACAGCGTCCAGGTTCACGCCTTCTTCTTGGACCAACAGAGTAATGCAGATCGTATGCACAACTCTCTTGTGATGGATATTATGAATTTTGTTCTTCATCACAAATATTTTTTATTTGATAGATCATTTTTTCGTCAGATGTCTGGGGTGGCTATGGGGATCCACGGCGCACCAGCCTATGCCAACATCTTTTTAGGCTTTAGGCTGGTGGGTGGAGACAGTGTTCTACCAATCCCACTAGTTCCGTGATTATGTCCGGCATTGGCACCGTTTTATAGATATTATATTATTTGTTTGGCTGGGCTCAGACTAATTACAATTTTTGAAAAAGCTTAATGACAATGCGTATAACATTTTTTTAACCCCTTCTCTTTCCTCCAATTCAGCCATGTTCCTGGATCTCAAGGTATCCACTGCTGACGGTAATCTTACCACTGACCTCTTCAGGAAACCCATGGCCACTAATAGCCTGCTTCAGTTTGAGAGCTTTCATCCATTCCACAAGAGAAAGAGTGTCCCATAGGACAATTTCTTAGGACCTGGCGGAACTGTATTTTGGATAAGGATTTCGGATCACAGGCCACGGCTCTTACGGAGAGGTTTCGGCAGCGTGGCTAACCGTTCCAGCGAGCTAATAGTCAGAGTCAGGACTCATTACTCACTCCCCATAATTGCCAACAAGACCCCATGCCAAGATTCATCACCAAGTACAACACTCAGTGGGATCAAGTGAGGGGTATTTTATGGAATCACTGGTCTATTCACATGACAGAAGACCTGACCTAACCACTTGTTAGCACACGGCCTTTGTTGACTGTGAAGAGGGTGCCCAATTTGCGTGTTATCTTGACCAGGAGCCATTTTGTTGGATCTCCCACTAGGCTATATTGGGGTATTCGATTCAGGAGCTCATTCCCTTGGGCAGACTGCAGTGTCGGTCCATTTATGCAGTCCACCAGGGATTTTTTTACTAACCTCCTGGACTCTAGTATGTAGTAGCAATAATCTATGCTATTATTTGTCCTTGCCACAGGGTATATATTGGTCAAACTTCCCAGGAACTGAGAAAACGATCACAAAAGAATTTATCAACCATCCAAATGGCAGCCTCCGATCTTAAGAAGGGTAAGACATTAACCTCTGTTGCTGCCCATTTCCTGACCAAGCATGGTGGCAAATCTAATAACATACGGGTTTTTTTTGGCCTACAAAGGACCGTTGGCAACGGAAGAGGTGGTAGCTGCCATAAACAATTGCTACAAGTGGAGTGAAGAGGGATCTTTTATCTACATCTGTTGCCCCCTCTGGATTCAATGAAGAACTCCTCTTCACGGTGTTCCTGGGCTAGTTCACTTGGACCACTATGACCACACAGACCTATATCCATTGTTAATCCCCCCTAATGGATTGTCAACTCTCACTGGATATTTGTCTTTTTTCCATTTTACATATCTGGGACTGATCAATATGCTTATTCAGATAGCCCTATAACCTGGTGACGGGGTACTTGCCTGTAACCCCCCTGGTACTTTAAACACTGTGGCTCATGCTTTGGCCTCATACTTCGAGTCTCCTGCTCATTGGATCTCATCTGGTGTAATTGACTTATAAAACATTTGGCTTGGCTTTGATATAAAGTATTTGCCGATCTAATGCACATGCATCTGCATGTGATGCTGAGTAACCCATCTGTGTTAGCTTTGCTCTCTCCTGACACTGGGACCCTCACTGCGCTGACTCCGGCCGCACGTCGTCCGGAATCAGCTGTTCAACTGTTCTTCTGGCTTTTCAGCACACGCACTGACTTTGGCCGCATGTCATCTGGAATCAGCTGTTCTTCAGCGCACATGCTGACTTCAGCCGCACGTCATCCAGAATCAGCTGTTCAGCTGGTAACATCCCTCATACCATTATGGCTGCATGCTACAGGACACACCAGTTATCGATCACTAATCTTGACTTATATTTATACATGTGTTGCTGACACCGTCTAGCACAATCCCCCTGATAAAGCTGCAATTGCAGTCATATGTGTGAGGATCTCCCCACACCCCTGGTCTCCAGAGCCACTGGTCACCATGGTATTATTTGATCTGATCTTTTGATAGACCTGTGCTTTCTCACTGGGATGACAGTGTCATGTGTTTTGGCACCATCTTTTCTCATATCCCCCCTCTTTACCCACCATCCTGCCTTCAAAATTTTCCTTACATGATTTTTCATTGTGCCTCAACCAAAGGTTCACTTTTAAGTTGTCATTAATATTGGTGACCCATTTGCCATACTTTTTTTCTCTCATGCATGTGCTGTAGTTTGAGAGTTTATTGTGGTTTGTTTGGCATGGTAACTACACCAACTATGGGGATGCCCATCTTTGGTTAACTTTTGTTAATTTTCCTGAGGTACCTCTCCTATGGATGATCATCTGTTTCTCCAGTTAGCTTTATTGTTGCCTATATTTCATGTATGATGCTCCCATTACTGACTTGTTTCATTGTATTATACAAGTTTACATTCTTTGTCAACCAGGTCATCATGCACCTAAGGGGTGTGGTCACACGGGTTTTAATTTTTTTTATTGGTTTTGTGTTTTTGGTGTCAATACAATTGTGGTTTTTTTATTCTTATACATCAGGTGTGCGCATTGTATATGCATTGACCTCTTCTCAGCCTTAATTTGCTTGAAAAAAATATCCACTATTCTCTGACATCCACTGCATTTTTACAGAAAAATATTGGCTGAATAATATATATATGTATATTTGCAGTGTGTAAATGGCCCTAAATTGTGTATGTTCGTCTTGTAACCTCACATTGATCGTGTACCATTAGGCCTGTTTCGTTAAAAAACAAAAAAAAAAAAAACAAGTGTCCAATAGTGTTTTGTAATGAAAATAAAAATGTTATGACTGTAGGTAAGAAATAAGTTATCTTATTTATTTATACTATAAAATTGGTTTGCATGTCTTTTTTTCTCCGCAGTAACCGAACTCGTGGGATCAAAGCAGAGACGTATCGTTGGGATTGTGGTTCAGATGTTTTTCACGTTGGGAGTAATGATAATCCCTGGCATTGCTTACTTGATTCCTACATGGCGGGGCATTCAGCTCGCCATTTCACTGCCAAACTTCCTTTTCCTTCTTTATTACTGGTAATTACTGATACTGATTTTTAATACACTCAAAAATATTTTTTCCAACAATAATATTTTTTTCAGTTATATAAGTTTTCTCCATTGTCAGTTAAATAGCTTTATTTGTCAAAAAATAGATAGGAATGTCAGCTTCCTAGTTATTGCTAAGTCATTGTTTACAACAAAATTGTATTGTATGTTTTATGCCTTTCAGCTCATCAGTCTGTAAGGTGCCCAGGGCGGTAGCCGTGGGCAAGCTGTTGCTTCTCCTCACCCTGGCACCCAACTTGTACACAGTGCTCAAGTCCATATATACAGTAGTATGCTGTGAATGTTGCATTGCACTCATTTTTAGGCCAGAGGCCTATGCTACAGTCACGATCTCAGGTACAGGATCAGCTGCAAACACATCAGGGGACACCTGATTCATTATAACAAGTTCAACTTTACTGGACTATTCAGGTATATCAGTCTTTAATATGCATTTTCAGGCACAACACCCTTCAGTTCCCGTTTTCTCAACACAGTTCATTTCAAACATTTACTTCTGTTCAGCTTTGGACTATCCTTACGCTTGATCCTCTCATCAGCCCCAGGAATTTCCTGTCCGGCACCTGAGCACTCCTGAGATCCGCAACATTTCCCTGTCAGGCTTCCTCTGCATAAAAGCGAATAAAGCACACTTCCTAACACTGAACTTGGGCAGTAGGCCATGGACATTATAGGAAGTCAGAACGTTATGTACTCCACTTGACTCCAGCCCACTGCAGCTTGAACCTGAACTTACCACAAACCTCACACTAACTCAGACTCATTAAATAAGGAAGTGATTCCACGTTTTGTGTGACCCTTACCCATCCCATGCTGGGCTGGTCCCAAATATTCAACTGTATCCTATACTGTACACTAATAAAAACCACCACTGCCTATTTGCCCTAATTTTCCTATATATAATTAACTAGCGGTGACCCAGTCCATGGCCCTGGACGTCCATGTGAAAGGGGATGGTGTTAAGCGTGGCTGATTAAAGTTTATAAGTAGATGATTCGTGATGCCACCTGTGGTGTTCGGCAATGAAGGTGTTAAGCCGACGCTGCAGACAGATCCTCTGGGACAGATGGTGTGGTGCAGCAATGATGTTGTGGCCCTCCACAGGTAGGGCCGTAGTCCCAGGGCAGTGTAGATGAAGAGCTAGTGAGGAGAGCGTAATGGTGCGGTGTTAAGCACAGAGATGTAGCAGTGCTGAGTGGGTTGACACAGGAATAAGCGGACGACACCAGGGCATGTAGTTCCAAAGCTTTACTCACAGTCTGTTGTGCATACAGGTGCCCACCTCGGTGCTGTGTCCTCCAGGTCAGGGGCTCAGCCAACCTCCAGGCAAGATGAAGTACTCCGTTCCAACATGCCGCCAACATATGCCTTATCTAAACGTCTCCTTTCTAGCGCTTGTAATGAAGTACTTGTGGTTGTGTGTTAAACCCAAGTTCCTCCTTTAAGATGTTCCTTTGAACTCTACTTGTACAGCAAACAGCTGTAGCCTGCTTCGAGGATGCCTTGCTACCAAGTCTTGGCTCACTTACGTTGCTGTTGTGCCCCCAAGTCTTGTGTGGGAATAAAGTGGTGACAACTTCTATTCCTCCGGTGTCTGCTGCAGGACCATTAGTATCCATACAACCTTGGGGACCGGACCCCGGCCATGCGCTTAGAACTTTAGGAAGGGCCCTGCTCTGACCCTAGTCCTTAGTTCTCTTCTTCTCCTTACGTTCCGTACAAATCTTTCTTCCTTATGGAGAATCAGGCTTTCTATATCTCTTTCCAGTGCCAGCAGCTCCAGGTCACAGGAGACTGCTGCAGCACTTCGTTCACTCCATCCCTCTCAGGGGATCTTCTCTCACAGACTGACCTAGTCCTAATCATCTCCCGCTCACTTGTGCAGACTAAGCTCCACCCACCTCCCAGCACTCTTCATGTTCCAAGCAGGGAGCCACCAAAGGTGCTTTGCTACACAACTATGTTGTGTGGGATGCAGGTGTTGGAGTGTGGTCAGGTATCTCCACCTTACCTGGATGGTGGGGTACCACACCTCAGAAGGAGGTGCAGCACCTCTGTGGCAGCTGAACCCTCAGGGGCGCCACACATTACCAATACAGTACACACAGAGCAGCTGTTAGAGTCACACTAAAGCTGTGTGATCATCTTGATCATCTTAATTGTCTACTGACAAATTATATATCAGAGAGATTTACTTGTATGACTCTAACACAGCATGAGTACTTCAAACACTGCATTTTACATTATACCATGGAAACACAACACAACAACAAGAGTATTCAGACTAGAATTGTCTTCAGGGGAACGCATATGACAGTCCCTGTCACACCCTTACAAGTGGGACGCCCTCACACCCAGGGCTGTGGGGTACTCGGTACCGGGCCCAATGAGCTTCAATAGGAGATGTCACGGCAGCTGGGACCCGGCCCATGGCCCTGGGTGCCCATTGTAAAAGGGAAATGTTCAGTGTGCTTATGATGAGTGATTCGTGATGCCACCTGTGGTGTTCGGCAATAGAAATGTAAGCCGACGCTGCAGACAGATCCTCTGGGACAGATGGTGTGGTGCAGCAGTGATGTTATAGCCCTCCACAGGCAGGGCTGTAGTCCCAGGGCAGTGTAGGTGAAGTGACACGTAGATGGTGTAGTGTCAGGCGCAAGGGATGTAGCAGTGCTGGGCAGGTTGGCGCAGGAATAAGTGGAGGACACCAGGGCATGCAGTTCCAAAGCTTTACTCACAGTCTGTTGCAGGTACAGGTGCCCGCATCCGTGCCGTGTCCTCCGGGTCAGGAGCTCAGCCAACTTCCAGGCAAGTTGAAGTACTCCTTTCCAACACTCCGCCAACATATGTGCCTTTTCTGAACGTCTCCTCTTATAGTGCCTTTGAATGAAGTACTCCTAGTACTCAGTTACACTGGAGTTCCTCCTGTCAGATGTTCCTATGAACTCTACTTGTACGGCAGACAGCTGTAGCCTGCTTTGGGGACTCCTTACTACCTAGTCCCGGCTCACTAATATGTTGCTGTTGTGCCCCCAAGTCTTGAGTGGGAATAAAGTGGTCACTACTTCTATTCCTCCAGTGTCTGCTGCAGGACCATTAGCATCCATACAACCTCGGGGATCAGACACCGGCCTTGCGCTTAGAACTTGAAAAGGGTTCTCCTCTAACCCTGGTCCTTGTCCTCTTGTTCTCCTTACGTTCCATGCTAATCCTTCTTCCCAATGGAGAATCAAGCTTCCTTTCTCTGTCTCTTTCCTGTGCCAGCAGACCAAGATCACTGTGGCCTGCTGCAGCACTTCCTTCTTCCATCCCTCTCCCGGGGATCTTCTCTATCTCACACTCAGCCCTTCCACATCCTCACTCACTGACTGAATGAAAGACTGACTGACTGACTCAACTCTTCCCGATCTTTTATGCGAACTAAACTCCACCCACCTCCCAGCACGTTTCGTGTTCCAAGCAGGGAGCCACCAAGGGGTGCTTTGCTACACTACTGTGTAGTGTGGGATGCAGGTGTTGGAGTGTGGTCAGGTGTCCCCACCTTACCTGGATAGTGGGGTACCACACCTCAGGAGGAGGTGCAGTACCTCTGTGGCGACTGAACCCTCAGGGGCGCCACACAAGTCAATGGGGTTAAGGTCCCGTTACATTTAGCGATGCACCAGCTATCCCGACAACGATACGACCCGGTCAGTATCACTGGTGCATCGCTAAATGGTCGCCAGTGAGCTGCCAAACAGGCAGATCTCACCAGCGTTGCAGCAGCGGTCGGCGGTCGTTGCTTACCTGTCACACGCAGCGAGGGAGACTTCTTCCGCCCGCGTCCATGGAGTCGCTCGTCGGCGCCAGCAGGAAGCCGACGACGAGAAATGGACTATCTCGTTCTCGCACGATCAGCGATATCCAGCGGGGAGCCGGGTCAGAGGTAAGTGTCACATGTAGCAAGATCGCTACCGATATCGCTGTTGCGTCACAAAATCGGTGACGCTTTAGCGATATCGCTAGTGATCTCGCTATGTGTGAAGGGGGCTTTAATTTACTAAACCATCACTTGAAGAGGATATAAATAATCTGTGGATTTCACATGGCTTCCAAGAGTCCTTTATCTTTTACCATGAAAAGAACCAGCTTTGTAGCTAGAGTAGATTTTATCACAGAGACAAAGAATTAAATTACTGCCTTAAGGCCCTGTCACACACAGTGAGATCGCCAGTGAGATCGCAGATTTTGTGACGCTACAGCGATCTCGCCAGCGACATCGCTGTGTGTGACATGTGTCAGTGACCGGCCCCCCTGCCTGGTATCGCTGATCGTGCAGGATTGTCCTGGGCCGTTTTTTGATCGCTTGTCTCTCGCTGCCCAGCACGCATCGCTGCATGTGGCAGCGAGAGACCAACGATCAGCGATACTACACGCTGGTTTCCACTGTAAACAGCGGGTATCTAGGAGCTGCGCGGCTCTTAGTTATCCGCTGTTTACCTTGGAAACCAGCATGCTCTTAGATACCCGGCTCTTAGATGCCCGCTGTTTACCTTGGAAACCAGCGTGCATGCTGGTTTCCAAGGTAAACAGCGGGTAACCAAGAGCCGCACGGCTCTTAGATACCCGCTGTTTACATTGGAAACCAGCTTGATTGCTGGTCCTGATCGCTGGTGGGGCTGTCTATGTGACAGCTTACCAGTAATCAGCTAACTATGTCCCAGCGATCCCATCCACGTCAGATCGTTGGTGGGATCGCTGGGACATTGCTACGTATAACGGGGCCTTTAGTTACATTTATGTGATATAGATTGTTGATAGATTTCAACATGAATCCACATTGAAATTCATGTCACATATGAACCCTGTGAACCCAAGAGTTATTGTGTTTAATCATTAAAAGGATGAGTGTTATAGCTAGAGTTTTTTTGTACACTTGCAAAGATTCAGATCCTAATCATATACATAAGATATGAATTGTCATCAGATTTCATATCTATTTTCATGTGAAATCTGCAAAAATCCATGTAAAATTCGACCCAAGTGAGTTGTGAATACAACCTAAAATCCATATTTTCATAGTCTATTGGCATGTGGGACGTTTCTTACTGACAGTGGGTCGGCATCTTCCTGCAGATGATGGGTTGGGAAAGGCATCCTGGAGATTTCCATCCATAATGACAAATCTCTCCACCAGCTCCACTAGATGATCTGCACTCCAGGGGTCACCATGGCTGACCCAAAGCTGCAATTTTCTGGGAAGGCCCTGGGAAAAAAGTTTGATGACCATCCGCTGCACGATCTGTGCAGGAGTGCAGAAATTGATTTCCAACCATTTCTTTACCAGAAGAAACAAATCAAACATTTGGAACCAAGGAGATCTGTCTAACCATTATTTGCAGAACTAGACCCGTCTAGCCCGCACCACATCCGTAACCCTTAGGCGAGCAAGAATCTCAGCATTCAGTTTTGCCTAGACTACCAAGTCTTGCTCACTAAGGTCATGATATGCATTTTGAGACTCTCCTATCAATTAAGGCGCCATCATATCCACCCAGGGAAGGAGTCGCTTCCTTTTGTGCCTCTTATTCAAAAATAGTGAGGAAAGTCTCCACGTCGTCATCTGGAGTCATCAGGCACCGCACAACACACAGCCCCTAGCTGACGTTGTCTCGGAGTGCACCATGACTACCTCTTTCAGCAATGCCATCTGCTCCAGCATAAAGTGGGTGGTCTGCTCCTGGGTCTGGCGCTGCTGCTCCAAGGCTTGCTTCTGGGCCTGGACAAGAGTTTTAACAACTTCCTCCATAGTGTGGGCTTGTGACTGCATAGTTTGCAGCGACTGCATCCCAGACACTCCCCAAATCTCAGGAACAGCAGACTGCAACCCTTATTGTCCGGTGAAGTCTTTATTTGTTAGGCCATTGCCCTTAGCAACCTGCATTGCCTGCATACTCCACCATATTGTAACACAATAGGGCATTACAGGGTATCATGGCAGGGACATAGGCAGACCTAGCCTATAAAAAGAAAGTGTGGGGTTTTATTTTCAGCCAAAAAGGAAACAAACAGTAAAGAAACTGAAAACAACAAAGACTTGCCCGTCTAGGCGCTAACATACCATGCCACTGACTCATGCTACCAAAATTAGAATATCATCAAAAAGTTAATTTATTTCAGTTCTTCTGTGAGGTTTCCAGGGTGGTAGTCACGTCGAGGGGCTGCTGTTCCAGCACACGCTGTCATCCCACAAAGAAATTGCAAAGTCCCAACTGCTGTGTAATATGTGTGCAGTGCAAGTCACTCAGTTTTAGGTTAGAGTCCTCCTCATGTTGCAGGGTTCCGGTTTTAGATATCATCACACACTGAGTGAGAGTCCAAGTTCATTTTTAACAAAACAACTAGTTTAGCTACAGGCATCACATAGTGGTCCTCATTGATCATAGATCCTTTCCTTTGTGCTGTCCCTTACTCTCCTGAAATCCTTTGTTCCGGTACCGTACCCTCTGGTACCACAGCTTCCCGACTAGCCAGACTAGTTCATGCTTGGGGTTCCCCGCCCATTTTCTCCTCCAAGGGCAAAATAAAGGAAGGCGCTTTCCAACCTTTTCCAGACCGTAGGTCTCAGACGTTCCAGGAATTCCCATTGAACCTAGCGGCTGCCACACTCATGCTGCTCTTACTTCCATGTGCTCGTGTGACTTCCAGCCCCGAGGCCCTGAACTGCTGGACTCCTCTTCTTAAACTTGTTCCTGAAACAACCTTGCTGTTCTTCATCCCACTCTCTAACTGACTAAACCCAGGAAGTGTCTCAACTATCACACCATGGCCTCTGTTAACCTGGAAATCCTATATTTGTTAAAAAGATCTTAGCCTAACTTTATCGAATTTTGAAATCTACTGTGCCCCCCACTGTACTAAACCGTAATATTACCCACTACTATTACTATTACTAGACCTTACTCTTATACTATATTTCCCTATCTCTATCCCTATTCCATAAAAATGCATAACTTACATAGACTGTAAGGATTCCGGATGTTACTTGCAGCCTATTTTGCCCTTGTCCAAGATGGAGTCTGGTACTTCGCCCTGTCCTGGAACATCCTGTCTGTCCTGCTATTTAAGTCCAGATCGAGAGATCCTCCTTGCCTGAGTATTTTGTTGCTGTTGGCTCCTGAGCTTCTTCCTGTTTCTTCTGGACTCCTTGCTGCTGCTGCTGCTGCTGCTCGTTACTCGGTGCTATACCTCTACACATTCTGCTGACTTCAGTCCTCTGTGCTGCTCCTGGATCCTGACTGGGATTATCTATTGTCTGGTCTTCTGATATGGAGCTACTCGCCTCTGGAGCTGCTGTGGTCAGTAAGAAATTCTGACACCATTATTTCTTCCTGAACTGTATCTGTTGGGCTGCAGTGCTGGACTTGAGCGGAACTTTTCAGCCCAAAAGGTACATCTAGAAACCTTCTCCTGCTAATGCTCTACCTGTGTATTGCTGGACTCACATGTTTACCTGCTGTGTGCATTCTCACTCATATTATTGATGGACTTATTGCTGGACTTCCACGTTTAAGTGCTGTGTGCATTCTCACTCATACTATTCCTGGGATTCCATGTTTAAGTACCGGGTGCATTCACATTCATATTATTGCTGGACTTCCATGTTTAAGTGTCATGTGCACTCCTGCATCATATTTTTGCTGGACTGGTTCGTATTAGCAGTCGTGCCCCGCTATTCAGTTTGTTGAACAATTCTATATTGTGCTGTGCACTTCGTTACAATTGCAGGAAGATCTCATCTCGCATTGTCACATAGTACCCAATTTATCAGGAAGGGATGCGAAGGGATGCAGTGCATGACTTAACCTCCAACACACCCCTTATACTTCAATACAAAACTCATATATTATATAGAGTCATTAAAACAGAGTAATCTATTTCAAGTGTTTATTTCTGTTAATGTTGATGATTATGGCTTACAGCCAATGAAAACCTAAAAGTCATTATCTCAGTAAACTAGAATAGTTAACAAAAAAATACCTGCAAAGGCTTACTAAGGATTTAAAAAGGTCCCTTAGTCTGTTTCAGTAGGCTCCACAATCATGGGGAAGACTGCTGATTTGACTTATGTCCAGAAGACAGTCATTGACTCACTGCACAAGGAGGGTAAGCCACAAAAGTCATTGCTAAAGAAGCTGGCTGTTCACAAAGTGCTGTATCCAAGCTTATTAACCCCTTTCTGACAGATGACGTACTATCCCATCCAGGTGACCTGGACCTGTATGACCGTGGACGAGATAGTACGTCATCGCGATCAGCTGCACTCACAGGGGGAGCGCAGCTGATCGCGGCCGGGTGTCAGCTGATTATCACAGCTCACACCAGGCACTATGTGCCAGGAGCGGTCATGGACCGCTCCCAACACATTAACCCCGGCACACTGCCTTCAGACATGATCGCAGTGTTCCGGGGCATAGGGAAGAATCGCGCAAGGATGGGGTTCCTTGCATGCTTCCCTGAGACCCTCGGAACAACGCGATGTGCTCGCTTTGTTCCGAGGGCCTTCCTCCCGCTGGGGCCTTCCGGGACCTGCAGGGATGTGGCTTTCTCAGTGCCTGCTGAGAGCAGGCGCTGAGAAGCCACCTGCACTGCCTGTCAGATTGCTGATCTGACACAGTGCTTTTCAAAGTGTCTGATCAGCGATCGGACACTATACAATGATGTCCCCCCCGGGATAATATACAGGTGTGGCCAAAAGTATTGACACCCCTGCAATTCTGTCAGATAATACTCAGTTTCTTCCTGAAAATGATTGCAAACACAAATTCTTTGGTATTATTATCTTCATTTAATTTGTCTTAAATGAAAAAACACAAAAAGAATTGTCCTAAAGCCAAATTGGATATAATTCCACACCAAACATAAAAAAGAGGGTGGACAAAAGTATTGGCAGTGTTCGAAAAATCATGTGATGCTTCTCTAATTTGTGTAATTAACAGCACCTGTAACTTACCTTTGGCACCTAACAGGTGTTGGCAATAACTAAATCACACTTGCAGCCAGTTGACATGGATTAAAGTTGACTCAACCTCTGTCCTGTGTCCTTGTGTGTACCACATTGAGCATGGAGAAAAGAAAGAAGACCAAAGAACTGCCTGAGGACTTGAGAAACCAAATTGTGAGGAAGAATGAGCAATCTCAAGGCTACAAGTCCATCTCCAAAGACCAGAATATTCCTGTGTCTACCGTGCGCAGTGTCATCAAGAAGTTTAAAGCAAAGAAAAATTTACAAGAGATTTCAATGCAAGATTGTGCAGATGTTGGATAAAGAACCTCGACTAACATCCAAACAAGTTCAAGCTGCCCTGCAGTCCGAGGGTACAACAGTGTCAACCCGTACTATCCGTCGGCGTCTGAATGAAAAGGGACTGTATAGTAGGAGACCCAGGAAGACCCCACTTCTTACCTCGAGACATAAAAAAGCCAGGCTGAAGTTTGACAAAACTTACCTGAAAAAGCCTAAAATGTTTTGGAAGAATGTTCTCTGGTCAGAAGTAGAGCTTTTTGGGCAAAGGCATCAACATAGAGTTTACAGGAGAAAAAAAGAGGCATTCAAAGAAAAGAACACGGTCCCTACACTCAAACATGGCAGAGGTTCCCTGATGTTTTGGGGTTGCTTTGCTGCCTCTGGCACTGGACTGCTTGTGTATGGCATTATGAAGTCTGAAGACTACCAACAAATTTTGCAGCATAATGTAGGGCCCAGTGTGAGAAAGCTGGGTCTCCCTCATGGGTCTTCCAGCAGGACAATGACCCAAAACACACTTCAAAAAGCACTAGAAAATGGTTTGAGAGAAAGCACTGGAGACTTCTAAGGATGTCCAGCAATGAGTCCAGACCTGAACACCTGTGGAGAGATCTAAAAATGGCAGTTTGGAGAAGGCATCCTTCAAATATCGGGGACCTGGAGCAGTTTGCCAAAGAAGAATGGTCTAAAATTCCAGCAGAGCATTGTAAGAAACTCATTGATGGTTACCGGAAGCGGTTGGTCGCAGTTATTTTTGCTAAAGGCTGTGCAACCAAGGATTAGGCTGAGTTTGCCAATACTCTTGTCTGGCACATTTTTGGAGTTTTGTGTGAAATGATCAATGTTTTGCTTTTTGCTTCATTCTCTTTTGTGTTTTTTCATTTAAGACAAATTAAATGAAGATAATAATACCAAAGAATTTGTGTTTGCAATCATTTTCAGGAAGAAACTGAGTATTATCTGACAGAATTGCAGGGGTGTCAATACTTTTGGCCACAACTGTAATAAAGTAAAAAAAAGTGTAAAAATAATTTGTTAAAAATTCCTAAATAAATAATAAAAAATTCCCTAATAAATAATTTTTTTGTAAATAAAAAAACCCCAAAGCTTTAAAAGTACAAATATTTAGTATCGCCGCGTCCGTAATGACCCGCCCTATAAAACTGTTATGGTTAGGGTTGGAATTAGGGTTAGGGGTGTGTTGGGGTTAGGGCTGAAGTTAGAATTGGGAGGTTTCCACTGTTCAAGTACATCAGGGGCTCTCCAAACGCGCCATGGCACCTGATCTCAATTCCAGCCAATTCTGCGTTGAAAAAGTAAAACGGTGCTCCTTCCCTTCCAAGTTCTGCCATGCACCCAAACAGTGTTTTACCCCCATATATGGGGTATCAGCATACTCAGGACAAATTGCACATCAACTTTTGGGGTCCAATTTCTCCTGTTACCCTTGGGAAAATAAAAAATTGGGGGCAAAAAGATCATTTTTGTGGAAAACAATATGTTTTTCTATTTTTATGGTTCTACATTATAAACTTCTGTGAAGCACTTGGGGGTTCAAAGTGCTCACCACACATCTAGATAAGTTCCTTAAGGGGTATAGTTTCCAAAATGGGTCACTTATGGGGGTTTCCGCTGTTTAGGCACATCAGGGGATCTCCAAATGGGACATGACACCCGCAGACCATTGCATCAAAGTCTGCATTCCAAAATGTCACTGCTTCCCTTCTGAGCCCCAACGTGTGCCCATACAGTAGTTTTCTCCCACATATGGGTTATCTACATACTCAGGACAAATTGGAAAACTACTTTTGGGGTCCAATTTCTCATGCTACCCTTGGGAAAATAAAAAAATTGGGGACTAAAAGATCATGCTTGTGGAAAAAATTATGATTTTTTTATTTTCATGCCTGGGCGTTATAAACTTCTGTGAAGCATTTGGGGGTTCAAAGTGCTCACCACACATCTAGATAAGTTCCATGGGGGTTCCAATTTCCAAAATGGGGTCACTTGTAGGGGGTTTCCACTGTTTAAGCACATCAGGGACTCTCCAAATGCGACATGGCTTCCAATCTCAATTCCAGCCAATTTTGTATTGAAAAAGTCAAATGACGCTCCTTCCATTCCGAGCTCTGCCATGCACCCAAGCAGTGGTTTACTCTCACTTATGGGGTATCAGCATACTCAGGGCAAATTGCACAATATCTTTTGGGGTCCTGTTTCCCTTGGGAAAATAACAATTGGGGGTGAAAAGTTCATTTTTGTGGAAAAAATATGATTTTTTAATTTTATGGCTGTGCATTATAACCTTCTGTGAAGCCCTTGGGGGTTCAAAGTTCTCACCATACATCTAGATAAGTTCCTTGGGTGGTATAGTTTCCAAAATTGTGTCATTTGTGGGGGGTTTCCACTGTTTAGGCACATCAGGGGCTCTCCAAACATGACATGGTGTCCAGCTAATTCTGCATTGAAAAATTCAACTAACGCTCATTCCCTTCCAAGCTCTGCCATACGCCAAAACAGTGGTTTAACCCAACTATGGGGTATCAGCATACTCAGCAGAAATTGCACAATAACTTTTGGGGTCCTATTTCCCTTGGGAAAACAACAATTGGGGGTGAAAAGAACATTTTTGTGGAAAAAAAAGATTTTTTAATTTTATGGCTGTACTTTATAAACTTCTGTGAAATCCTTGGGGGTTTAAAGTTCTCACCAGACATCTAGATACGTTTGTTGGGGGGTATAGTTTCCAAAATGGGGTCACTTGTGGGGGGTTTCCACTGTTTAGGCACATCAGGGGCTCTCCAAACGTGTCACGGCATGCAATCTCAAGTCCAGCCAATTTTGCGTAGAAAAAGTCAAATGGTGCTCCTTCCCTTCCGAGTGCTGCCATGCGCCCAAACAATGTATCATATCAGGTATCAGCGTACTCAGGAAAAATTGCACAATAACTTTTGCGGTCCAATTTCTCCTGTTACCCTTGGTAAAATAAAAAAAAAATGGACCTGAAGTAATTTTTTTGTGAAAAAAAGTTAAATGTTCATTTAAAAAAAAAAATTCCTGTGAAGCACCTGAAGGGTTAATGAACTTCTTGAATGTGGCTTTGAGTAGCGTCAGGGGTGCAGTTTTTAGAATGGTGTCACTTTTGGGTATTTTCTATCATATAGACCCCTCAAAGTGACTTCAAATGTGATGTGGTCCCTAAAAAAAAATGGTGTTGTAAAAATGAGAAATCGCTGGTCAACTTTTAACCCTTGTAACTTCCTAACAAAAATAAATTTGGTTCCAAAACTGTGCTGATGTAAAGTAAACATGTGGAAAATGTTACTTACTAAGTATTCTGTGTGCCATATCCAGGACATGGGCTACAAGTTACACATTCCTTGTGACCAATAGACAACTCCAGATGCGTCTTACCTGGGCCAAGGAGAAAAAGAACTGGACTGTTCCTCAGTGGTCCAAGGTGTTGTTTTTAGTATTTTGCATTTCATTTGGAAATTAAGGTCCCAGAGTATGGAGAAAGAGTGGAGAGGCACACAATCCAAGCTGCTTGAGGTCTAGTGTGAAGTTTCCACAATCAGTGATGGTTTGGGGAGCCATATCATCTGCTGGTGTAGGTCCTCTGTGTTTTGTCAAGACCAAAGTCAGCACACCTGTCTACCAGGAAATTTTAGAGCACTTCATGCTTCCTTCTGCCCACTAGATTTTTGGAGATGGAAAGTTCATTATCCAGCAGGACTTGACTCCCGTCCACACTGCCAAAAAAGTACCAATACCTGGTTTAAAAACAACAGTATCTCTGTGCTTGATTGGCTAGCAAACTCGTCTGACCTTTATTGTAAAGAGGAAGATGAAAGACACCAGACCCAACAATGCAGACAAGCTGAAGGCTGCTATCAAAGCAACCTGGGCTTCCATAGCACCCCAGCAGTGCCACAGGCTGATCGCCTTCATGCCACGCCACATTGATGCAGTAATTGATGCAAAAGGAGCTCTGACCAAGTATTGAGTGCATTTACTGAACATTCATTTTGGTAGGCCAACATTTAGGATTTTAAAATCATTTTATAAGCTGGAGTATTCTAATTTACTGAGATAATAATTTTTGGGTTTTCATTGGCTGTAAGCCGTAAGCATCAACATTAACAGAAATAAACACTTGGAATAGATCACTCTGTTTGTAATGACTCTATATAATATATGAATTACACTTTTTGTAGTGAAGAACTGTAATAAATTAACTTTTTGATGATATTCTAATTTTGTGAGAAGCACCTGAATGTATGTGGGCTTGGCTTTCAGCAACTCGGCATTTAGCACATTTAACTGCTATACATTACCTCCTCAGGACCACATCATGTCAGTGCAGAGGCTGTGACACTCAGAAGCTTTTCCTTCAGCATTTTGTGTCAGTAATGAGAAGATCTCTCTCAGATGTGCTGGCTAAGCCCACAGCAAAACCAGTACTGGAGCGTGAGTGGGAGTGATAAGTCCCACCAATAAATCCTCCTCATCACTCCAATAAAACCTGGCCCGGAACTATCATAAATAAAACAGCTCAGAACCTAAGCTGCTACTCTAACCAGTACTACCAGGCTTTTAACCCCTTCACCCAAGGGACATTTTACGTTTTTGAGTTTCTCATTTTTATCACCTTCTTCCCAAAGTCATACCTTTTTTATTTTTCCATCAATATGGCCATATGAGGACTTGTTTTTATGCGGGATGAGTTGTAGTTTTGAGCAACACCTTTTTTTTTTACCATATTATGTACTTGAAAGCGGGAAAAAAATCCACGTGCAGTGAAGCTGGAAAAAGTGTAATTCCACAATTTTTTATATTTTTTTAACCATGTTCACCAAATGTTAAAACCTGCCATTATGATTCTCCTGGTCATTATGATAGCAAACATGTATAGATTCTTTTTTATTTAAGTGGTGAAAAAAATTTCCAAGATTTGTTGTGTGTGGATACAATGTTTTGATTGCCTGTTATTACATTTTTGTGCAATGTTGCGGTGACCAAAAAAACCTAATTGTGATGTTTTGATTTTTCTTCTCATTATGCCATTTACCAATCGGATTAATTATTTTCGTATGTTGATAGATTGGACGATTCTGAACGCGGCAATACCAAATATGTGTATTTTTTAAAATGCTTTCTTTTAATGGGGCAAATGGGGGGTGATTTAAACTTTTATTTATTTTTTTAATATTTTTAAAACCTTTTTTTGTTACTTTTTACTAGCTTCAATAGTCTCCATGGGATGCTAGAAGCTACAATCATCCTATCGCCTGTGCTACACACAGCAGAGCTTCAGTCCTACTGTGTTTAGCTAAAATGATCACTTAATAATAATCTTTTATATAGCACTGGCATATTCCACAGTGCTTTACATTTCAACAGTTCATATACAAGTCATAAGTAACAACGTTAAAGATATTAGTATAATTAAAGCAAAATAATGACGATCCTGCTCGAAAGAGCTTGCAATCTACAATGAGGCTGGGGAGACACAGTACAGCTGGATATTTCCAATGATGGTCCAGCCATCTTGAGAAAATGGGGGGTAGATAAAGGCTGATGGAGGATTATGATTAGGGAAGTATAGAATGATCTATATATAAAAGGACATAGAATAGGGAATGTGATAGGTCGCCCTAAACAGATGTGTTTGTAGGGAGTGCCTAAAACTGTGTAAGTTGTGGTTAGTCCTAACTTCTTGGGGTAGAGCATGTCAGAGGATTGGTGCAACTCGTGAGAAGTCTTGGAGCTGGGAGTGGTAGGTACTAGGGATGAGCGAGCATGCTCGGCACTACTCGGTCGGTACTCGCCCGAGCATCTCACTGCTCGCCGAGTATTTCCGGGATTGCTTAGTGGGAGCTCGGATCTCCTCCCTGCATGTTTGGCGCTCTTTAGAGAGCCAATGAACATTCAGGGATTGTCTGCCACACACTGTAATGCCACAGCCATGTTGGTTGTGGCATTACAGTGATTGGCTGGCCGCACAGCATCATCATGTCTATATCAGACCTGGCACCGCCATGCTCGTCACAGTCTACTCCGGAATCAGGCAGTGTAGGGAGAGGTGCTGCTGAGCTAGGGAGATATTTGCTTGTTTATTAGTTAGTGTAGGTATACCACAATATATTATACACATATCCATCTCAACTAACAGTCCTTTTGAGGACCAATCCAGCTGCATAGATATCAGCAGTGTCGAACTAGGGTGCTAAGGGCCCACCAATAACTGACTTTTGGGGGGGTACTTTTCACCTGCATACACATATTACACTACCCTTGTTCACAAATTTACCTATATCTCTATCTAATATATAAAGCTCAATGTGGGTGTGTATGTATGTATGTATGTATGTGTGTGTGTATGTCCGGGATTGGCATCCGCACCGTCGCAGCTACAGCCACAAAATTTGGCACAGTCACACGTCTGGACCCCAAGAGTGTCCTAAGCTATGTTGTGAGGTGAAATTTTAACACCGCGCGTTCCAATTCACCAAAAATTTTGCCCCTATCTACATAATGGGGAAAAAGTGTGTGTGTATCAAGCCCCGCCCCTGATTATGATGTCATAATGGTTGCCATCGCGACGCTGATGTCATCATAGGTTGCAAGCCCCGCCGCTCATTATGATGCCATAATAGTTGACTATGGGATGGAGGATGTGTGATGGGTATATGGGCACTGGACTATGGGATGGAGGATATGTATGACGGGTATATGGACATGGGACTATGGGATGGAGGATGTGTGATAGGTATATGGGCACTGGACTATGGGATGGAGGATATGTATGACGGGTATATGGGCACAGACTATGGGATGGCGGATATGTATGATGGGTATATGGGCACGGGACTATGGGATGGAGGATATGTATGATGGGTATATGGGCATGGGACTATGAGATAAAGGATGTGTGATGGGTTTATGGGCACTTGACTATGGGATGGCGAATATGTATGATGGGTATATGGGCATGGGACTATGGGATGGAGAATATGTGTGATGGGTATATGGGCATGGGACTATTGGATGGAGGATGTGTGATGGGTATATGGGCACTCGACTATGGAATGGAGGATATGTATGATGCGTATATGGGCACAGGCCTATGGGATGGTGGATATGTATGATGGGTATATGGGCATGGGACTATGGGATGGAGGCTAATTATAATTTGCTATAACTAACCACAGTTAGTTACTATGCCCGGGCAGCGCCGGGCTCTCCAGCTAGTATAATAATAAACTGGATAGTTTGGCTAATGAATAATTATATGCTGTTTTTTCTATACAGAGTTAATCAAGTAAATTATGCCAAGTACTGCCCATACATTGGGATTAGAGTCCCAACTCTGCACAGGAGCCCACTGGGGGATTCCCCTGTTAACCTGTGAGCCAGTCCGAGCCAGGATATCAGTGTTAGGCAGGCAGGCAGTGTATGTGGAGACTGCAGTGCATATAGCAAGAGGGTCCATTCCAATTCTGTCTGCTGCTGCCGCTTTTACAGATATTTCTAGACATAGCCCCAGGTATCAGGAGCCAGGAATATTTTTTTGGATCTTAATCCAAAGAACACCGTTTTTCTGCTCCATTTGCTTGTTGGCACTACAGAAAACAGCCAGATCCTTTCCATATTACAGCACTAAAAATCCATCTATTTAACCCCTTTCGGCCATCTGACGTACTATCCCGTCCACTGTACCTGGGCCCGTATGACAGAGGACGGGATAGTACATCATAGCGATCAGCGGCGCCCCCTGGGGGAAGCGCCGCTGATTGCGGCCGGGTGTCAGCTGATTATCATAGCTGACATCCGGCACTATGTGTCAGGGGCGGTCATGGACCGCACCCGGCACATTAACCCCTAGCATACTGCGATCAAACATGATCGCAGTGTACCGGGGGATTAGGCAAGAATCGCGCAGGAAGGGGGCTCCCTGCGCGCTTCCCTGAGACCCTCCGAGCAGCGTCATGTGCTGCGCTGCTCCAAGGGTCTCCTGCCTGCAGGCCCCCGCATCCAATATGGATGTGGGGGCCT
This sequence comes from Dendrobates tinctorius, assembly GCF_039654945.1. Classification (NCBI taxonomy): domain Eukaryota; kingdom Metazoa; phylum Chordata; class Amphibia; order Anura; family Dendrobatidae; genus Dendrobates; species Dendrobates tinctorius. The sequence continues at coordinate 24,246,368 of NW_027361960.1, read as the reverse complement.
TCGGGGGCCTGCAGGGAGGCGGCTTCCTCAGTGCCAAAAATTGGAATAAAAAGCGATCAAAATATGTCACGTGTCCAAAAATGGTACCAATAAAAACGTTAACTTGTCCCGCAAAAAATAAGACCCCACCTAACTCTGTGAGTCAAAATATGGAAAAATTATAGTTCTCAAAATGTGGTGATTCAAAATTTATTTTTACAATAAAAAGCGTCTTTTAGCGTATTGCACCTGACAATCATAAAAACCCGCCATAAATAGTAAATCAAATCCCCCTTTATCAGCCCGTTAGTTAGGGAAAAATAATAAAAATAAAAAAATGTATTTATTTCGATTTCCCCATTAGGTTTAGGGTTAGGGTTAGGGCTAGGGTTAGAGCTAGGGTTAGGGGTGTGTTAGGGTTAGGGTTGGAGTTAGAATTGGGGGTTTCCACTGTTTGGGCACATCAGGAGCTCTCCAAATGCAACATGGCATCTGATCTCAATTCCAGCCAATTCTGCGTTGAAAAAGTCAAACGGTGCTCCTTCCCTTCCAAGCTCTGCCATGCACCCAAACAGTGGTTTACCCCCACATATGTGGTATCAGACTACTCAGGACAAATTGCTCAACAACTTTTGGGGTCCATTTTCTCCTGTTACCCTTGGGAAAATAAAAAATTAGTGGCAAAACTATCATTTTTGTGGAAAAGAATATAATTATTTCTATGGTTTTACATTATAAACTTCTGTGAAGCACTAGGGGTTCAAAGTGCTCACCACACATCTAAATAAGTTCATTGGGGGGTCTACATTCCAAATGGGGGTCACTTGTGGGGAGTTTCCACAGTTTAGGCACATCAGGGGCTCTCCAAATGCGACATGACACCCACAGACCATTCCATCAAAGTCTGCCTTCCAAAACGTCACTACTTCCCTTCCGAGCCCCGTCGTGTGCCCATACAGTAGTTTTCTCCCACATATGAGGTATCCGCATACTCAGGACAAATTGTACAACAACTTTTGTGGTGTAGTCCAATTTCTCCTGTTACCCTTGGGAAAATAAAAAAAATTGGGGACCAAAAGGTCATGTTTGTGGCAAAAATATGATTTTTTTATTTTCGCGCCCATGCGTTATAAACTTCTGTGAATCACTTGGGGGTTCAAAGTGCTCACCAAACATATAGATAAGTTCCTTGGGGGGTCTAGTTTCCAAAATGGGGTCACCTGTGGGGGGTTTCCACAGTTTAGGCACATCAGGGGCTCTCCAAATGCGACATGACACCCACAGACCATTCCATCAAAGTCTGCATTCCAAAACGTCACTACTTCCCTTCCGAGCCCCGACGTGTGCCCATACAGTAGTTTTCTCCCACATATGGGGTATCAGAATACTCAGGACAAATTGGACAACAACTTTTAGGGTCCAATTTCTCCTGTTACCCTTGGGAGAATAAAAAAATTGGGTACTAAAAGGTCATGTTTGTGGAAAAAATATGACTTTTTTATTTTCATAAACTTATAAACTTCTGTGACGCACTTAGGGGTTCAAAGTGATCGTGACACATGTAGATAAGTTCCTTGGGGGGCTATAGTTTCCAAAATGGGGTCACTTGTGGGGGTTTTCCACAGTTTAGGAACATCAGGGGTTCTCCAAATGCGACATGACACCTGCAGACCATTCCATCAAAGTCTGCATTCCAAAACATCAATACTTCCATTCCAAGCCCCGACGTGTGCCCATACAGTAGTTTTTCCCCATATATGGGGTATCAGCATACTCAGGTCAAATTGGACAACAACTTTTGGGGTCCAATTTCTCCTGTTACTCTTGGGAAAATAAAAAAATTGGGACTAAAAGATCATTTTTGTGGAAAAAAATAGGATTTTATCATTTTCACACCCAGGTGTTATAAACTTCTGTGAAGCACTTGGGGTTCAAAGTCCTCACCACACATCTAGATAAGTCCCAAGGGGGGGTCTAGTTTCCAAAATGCTGTCATTTGTGAGGGGGTTTCCACTGTTTAGTCACATCAGGCGCTCTACAAATGCAACATGGCATCCGATCTCAATTCCAGCCAAAAAAGTCAAATGGTGCTGCTTCCCTTCCGAGCTCTGCCATGCAGCCAAATAGTGGTTTACTCCCACATATGGGGTATCAGCATACTCAGTACAAATTGCACAATGACTTTTGGGGTCCTGTTTTCCTTGGGAAAATAAAAATTGGGGGTGAAAAGATCATTTTTGTGGAAAAAATATGATTTTTTAATTTTACAGATGTACGTTATAAACTTATGTGAAGCCCATAGGGGTTCAAAGTTCTCACCACACATCTAGATAAGTTCCCTGGGGGGTCTAGTTTCCAAAATGTGGTCAGTTGTGGGGGGTTTCCACTGTGTAGGCACATCAGGGGCTCTCCAAATGTGACATGGTGCCCGATCTCAATTCCAGCCAATTCTGCGTTGAAAAAGTCAAACGGCGCTCGTTCCCTTGCGAGCTCTGCCATGCGCCGAAACAGTGGTTCCCCCCCACATATCAGGTATCAGAGTACTCAGGACAAATTGCACAATAACTTTTGCAGTCCAATTTCTCCTGTTACCCTTGGTAAAATAAACAAAATTGGACCTGAAGTCATTTTTTTGTGAAAAAAAGTTAATTGTTCATTTTTTTTAAACATTTCAAAAATTCCTGTGAAGCGCCTAAAGGGTTAATAAACTTCTTGAATGTGGTTTTGAGCACCTTGAGGGGTGCAATTATAAGAATGGTGTCACTTTTGGGTATTTTCTATCATATAGACCCCTCAAAGTGACTTCAAATGTGATGTGGTCCCTAAAAATAAAATGCTGTTGTAAAAATGAAAAATCGCTGGTCAACTTTTAACCCTTATAACTTACTAAAAAAAAAACATTTTGGTTCCAAAATTGTGCTGATGTAAAGTAAACATGTGGGAAATGTTACTTATTAAGTTTTTTGTGTGCCATATCAATGTGATTTAAGGGCATAAAAACTCAAAGTTGGAAAATTGCGAAATGTTTTAAATTTTACAACTATCATGACGTACAATATGTCACGAGAAAACAGTCTCAGAATCACAAGGATCCATGGAAGCATTCTAGAGTTATGACCTCATAAAGGGACAGTGGTCAGAATTGTAAAAATTGGCCGTCATTAACGTCCAAACCACCCTTGGGGGTAAAGGGGTTAAACTGTGGTTTGTCCGTCACATGGATCACATATAAGTGCACTCAAAATTCTGCCATTTCTGACCTCCATTGAAATTTTGTTGCAGTGTGTTAGCGAAGTTATTGACACTAGAGTTGAGCGAAACAGGTCGGCCAGATTCATAAGTCGCCGACTTATGCCAAAGTTGGGTTTCGCCGACTGAAACCCGACCATAGCATGAAGTCGGCCATGCGGTCTGCAAAACGAGCGCCAAAGTCAGATTTCCCAGAATGCTTGCAGGTGCCTTTTTTCAGCCAATGAGCAAGGACGTACACTGTGAGCAACAAGATGACATGTGCAGCGTCCACCACCATCGTAGAGAAGGGCATTGCAGTGATTGGCTTGCTTTGGGGGGCATCATAGTGTCTATAAAAGCCCTGACCGCCGACCTCCATTTTACTTCTGCCGATCTTAACAGTAGGGAGAGGTTGCTGTTTATCAGTAGGGAGAGAGTTAGAGTTGTAAAGATATAAGAACTTCTTATGTGCTTGTGCTGATAGCAATTGTGCTGTACAGTTAGTTTGCAGTGACAGGGGAGGATTTTCTTGTGTGTAGATGTGCTGGTTATTAGGCTGCATGATAGCTGTATTGCTGTGTGTACATTGCTGTGCAGACTGCTTTTTACACAGCAGTAATACTTTTATTCTTTTTTTCTGCACAGTTACCAACTGTTCATTTTTTCCCACACCGTATACACCTGTATGCTCCTCATACAGTACCCTATATCTGCTGTTTGTATTACGGTCAAATACATACTGAGTGAGCGTCTGTGTGTGACTCTGGAAATATATACAGAGATTTAAATTTTTCCCTACACCGTATACAGTATACAGCTGTACGCTTCTGATACAGTACCGTATATCTGCTGTTTGTAATACGGTGAAATCCATATTGAGAGAGCATCTGTGTGTGACTCCATAAATAAATACGGAGATTTAAATTTTCCCCTAGACCATATACAGCTGTACGCTCCTCATACAGTACCGTATATCTGCTGTTTTATAACGGTCAAATCCATACTGAGTGAGCGTCTGTGTGTGACTCCGGAAATAAATACGGAGATTTAAATTTTCCCCTACACCGTATACAGCTGTATGCTCCTCATACAGCACTGTATATCTGCTGTTTGTATTATGGTCAAATACATACTGAGTGAGCGTCTGTGTGTGACTCCGGAAATATATACGGAGATTTACATTTTTCCCTACACCATATACAGCTGTACGCTCCTCATACAGTACCGTATATCTGCTGTTTGCATTATGGTCAAATACATGCTAAACGAGCGTCTGTGTGTGACTCCGGAAATATATACGGAGATTTACATTTTTCCCTACACCATATACAGCTGTACGCTTCTGATACAGTACCGTATATCTGCTGTTTGAATTATGGTGAAATCCATACTAAGAGAGCGTCTGTGTGTGACTCTGGAAATAAATACGGAGATTTAAATTTTTCCCTACAACGTATACAGCTGTATGCTCCTCATACAGAACCGTATATCTGCTGCTTGTATTACAGTCAAATCCATACTGAGTGAGCGTCTGTGTGTGACTCCGTAAATAAATACGGAGATTTAAATTTTCCCCTACACCGTATACAGCTGTGCGCTCCTAATACAGTACCGTATATCTGCTGTTTGTATGACGGTCAAATACATACTAAGTGAGCGTCTGTGTGTGACTCCGGAAATATATACGGAGATTTAAATTTTTCCCTACACCGTATACAGCTGTACGCTTCTAATACAGTACTGTATATCTGCTGTTTGTATTACGGTGAAATCCATACTAAGAGTGTCTGTGTGTGACTCTGGAAATAAATACGGAGATTTAAATTTTTCCCCACAATGTATACAGCTGTACGCTCCTCATACAGTACCGTATATATGCTGTTTGTATTACAGTCAAATCCATACTGAGTGAACTTCTGTGTGTGACTCCAGAAATATATGGAGATTTAAATTTTTCCCTACACCGTATATAGCTGTACACTCCTCATACAGTACCATATATCTGCTGGTATTTTTAGTACTTTTTCACAAATATGAGTAAGTATGGTGGAAGAGTGTTATGATTGGGTCACCGAGGAGGAGAGCAAGCCCAAGCTAAGCCACAGAAAACCAGAGAGGTTGATAACTAAGCGGATTGCAGACCCCCGATCCTATCCACACAACTAGCAGTAGCCGTGGAGCGTGCCTACGATGATCCTAGATGCCTCGGCACAGCTGGAGAGCTAACTAAGCCTAAAGCATGAAAGGGGAAATCTAAACTGCACCAGAGCAGACCCCAAAGGAATAGATAGCCCCCAAACATATATTGCTGGTGAGACAAGATGAAAACACAAACGCAGGTAGGAAAATAGACTGAGCAAACATTGGGGCCCACACTGACTAGACAGGACAGGAAAGGAAAAACACTGTCTGGAATCACGCAAAAAACCCTGCAAAAAGGTCCAACATGTCTGATGCAAAAATACTGAAGTCGCAGGACTTCGCCCACTATATCAGCACTCTGGTATATTCTGAAAGCAGAGCAAAAAGAGGCCAATCTAATAAGGGACAAAAACAAACTGGCTCAAGCAGTAACATATGGATGGTGATTCAGCACAGCCCCAGCCGGAGCTGGCTGACCCACACAAAACTGAAATAGACAAAACCAGATCAAATGTGAACAGAATAGCAAAAGAAGACTTAGCTGAGCATGCAGGGACTGAGCTGGAAACTAAGACCTTAGGAGGCAGGAAAAAAATCACCAGCAGGGATAGAGGGAGTTGGCTGTCTTAAATTCAGTCTGAAACCCCAGATCTCCAATCGTCATCCTCATTATCAGGTGGCAAGCCTCTGTTAATCAGATCAGCTCCATTACCTTCAGTAACCACCAGAGGGAGCCCAGAAAGAGAACTCGCAACCCCTCCGTCAACCTGACCAGCTCCACCTCCTTCAGCAGTAACCAGAGGTAGGCCAGAAAGCGAATTCACAACAGAAGAGGCCCTGGACATGGGCGGGGGGGCCAGCTGGTACTGATGGTGGTGGTGGTGGTGCATCTGCTGGTAGTGCCAAAAGCACAATAGCACCTAAGGCAGGAGGTGTTGAGCCTGCGTCATGGTCTGGCTCCAGAAGGCCTGCAAGGCTCCCTTTTCTGGGAGTAGGTAAACCGCTTTTAAAGCCGGAGTATCAGGAATAGGTTTTGGCTTACATTGCTGAAACAGCCTCCAGCTCTATCGCCTCCTCTTCTGAAGTTTCAAAAACTGCAAGCACTGAGTCGTCAGTGCAGGCTCCTGGTCAGGAACAACACCTTTCCTTTTGTTCTTCACCCCCACCAAAAGTGAAGGATGCGGCAGGCCCCACTTCAGATTACTCCCTGGAGCTCTTTTCACATGCCATGCCTAAGTTATCAAGGGAAATTCTGAATTCCCCAGTCCAAGATGAATATGACATGGAGTGCACTGATGCACAGCCAGCGCTATATGATTCTGCTGGTACATTCACCCAGAGCACTGCATTGCCCTCGCCGTCTACTGAGCCAGATTCTGACCCTGATGAAACTCAGGTGCCCCTTCCCACATACTATACCACTTTACACGGTGACACAGAGGAAGTGTCAAAGTCCAATTCTTGGATCTGTGTCAGAGTTGGGTTTTCCCTCAGTTAAACCTTTTTTTTCCTTTCAGGCATTTGGGGACTTAATATGGGTTTTTGCCCCCCGGTGGCCATAGGTGTTATTGCATGTCTGTTGGTTTCCCTGCTGATGTGACCACTCCCTTTTCCTATATAAGGTCACATGGTGTATCAGCAGGTGTTGGTTATAGCAGTTCCTTTTTGGATTCCAACCACGGTGAAGTGAGCAGCTGGCTCTGAGGTGTTGAGCCACTGCTGAAACCTGGTGAAGTTAGCAGCTGGCTCTGAGGTGTCAAGCCACTGCTGAAACTGGTGCTGTACTCTGCCTGCCTGGTGTCTGCAGCAGAGATAGATGGTGAAGGTAGCAGCTGGCTATGAGGTGTCGAGCCACTGCTGAAAGTTAATCCGGTGATGAACTCTGCTGCCTGGTGACAGCAGCAGAGAAAGATGGTGAAAGTAGCAGCTGGCTCTGAGGTGTCGAGCCACTGCTAAAAGCTGATCTGGTGCTGCACTCTGCTGCCTGGTGACTGCAGCAAAGATAAATGTTTTGGTGTTTTCCCCTTTTTCCTTCATGTGTATTAATGCAGCTGTGGGACCAGTGTCCGCACTATCCAGTACCCTAGCAAGGGATAGGTAACATAGTAACATAGTAATTAAGGTTGAAGGGAGACTTTAAGTCCATCTAGTTCAACCCATCCTATCCTAACTTGCCCTAACATGTTGATCCAGAGGAAGGCAAAAAAAACCCATGTGGCAAACAGTAAGCTTCACATTGGGGAAAAAAATTCCTTCCCGACTCCACATACTGCAATCAGACTAGCTCCCTGGATCAACGCAACACTAAGGAAACTAGTGTATATACCCTGTAATATTATACTTTTCAAGAAAGGCATCCAGTCCCTTCTTAAATTTTAGTAGGGAATCACTCATTACAACAACATATGGCAGAGAGTTCCATAGTCTCACTGCTCTTACAGTAAAGAATCCACGTGTGTTAGTATGCTTAAACCTTCTTTCCTCCAGACGTAGAGGATGACCCCTTGTCCCAGTCACAGGTCTAAGAGTAAAAAGATCATTAGATAGGTCTTGGTATTGTCCCCTCATATATTTATACATTGTAATAAGATCACCCCTAAGCCTTCGATTCTCCAAACTAAATAACCCCAAGTGTAATAACCTGTCTTGGTATTGCAGACCCCCCAGTTCCCTAATAACCTTGGTCGCTCTTCTCTGCACCCGCTCCAGTTCAGCTATGTCTTTCTTATACACCGGAGACCAGAACTGTACACAGTATTCTAAGTGTGGTCGCACTAGTGACTTATATAGAGGTAAAATTATGTTCTCCTCCTGAGCATCTATGCCTCTTTTAATGCATCCCATTATTTTATTTGCAGGTATAATGAGGGATTCAGGTATCCTGCTTGCCGACAGGTGAAGAGTCTGTATAGGGAACGTTAGGAGTGTTCAGGGACACTGCCTCAGGGGAGTGCAGGAGGTCTTCACGTCCCCGTTCCCTATTGCAGGGCCCACTGTTGTAACTGTTTCCCTGGTGATCCTCTTTTATCTTGTTGTTTTAGTTACCGACCTGCCGGTCGTGTCACACAGGACAGGTACACGTGATAGGAAGGTGCAGGTGAAATTGAAGAGGAGGTGATGGATGACCCAGTTGTTGACCTGGATTGGCATCCATTGGGGGAAGAGGGTGCCTGTTATGAATGAGTCACCGTAGGAGGCAAAAACAGAAATACTAGCTAAGTCCAGAAAACCAGAGAAGTTGGCAGCTATCGGATTGCAGACCCCTGAACCTAACAACAACAACTAGCAGTAGCCGTGGGGGGTTCCTACGGTGCCCTAGACCCCTCGATCACAGAGGAGAACTAAATAGCCTAAAGACAGAAAGGGAAATCTAAACTGCCCCAGAGCAGACCCCAAAGCAATAGGCAGCCCCCAACATATAATGACAGTGAAGCAAGATGAAAAAACACTCACACAGATAGAAAGATAGGCTGAGCAAATGATGGGGCCCAAGCTAACTAAATAGGACAGGATAGAAAAGCTGCTGTCTGCAATCCGCCAAAACCCTATCAAAACAAGAGCCAACAGACTGATAGGGAAAAAAGCCCTGAAGACGCTAGGCTTCAAAAAGCTATATCAGTACTCAGGTATTTTCTGAAGACAGAGCAAAAAGGAATTCAGCTCACCCCAGCAGGGAATGGCAGAAATCCAGAAAAACAAGGCAAAACAAAACCAAAACACAAATGCAAAAAGCAGAGCAGAAAACCTAGCTTTTGAGGAGTAGGAATAAGACTGGTCTCCTAGAATCCCTCTGAGAAATCACCAGCAAGGCAGAAGGGCATCGGCTGCCTTATATCCAGTCAGCAATTCCAGTCACCCAGTCATCATCATCCTGCTCAGGTGCTTGGTAATCAGCCTCACTACCTTCCTTCACCAGAAGAGGGAGTTCATGAGACCTCAATGGTGAAGGGGAAAATGAACTCACAACAGGTGCCGCTGGCAATAGCTCAGAAGAGGAGGAGGATCCGCAGTAGGCATCGACATCGCAGCTGCGGTTATCTGGCAGGCCCATAGCAGTCCAAAAACATGTTAAAAATCAAAAAGAGTTGCAGGACAGCTTGGCCAGACGGTCAAATTAGCACAGCGTGCAAGCCCTGAAAATTTTTCCCATAGTAGGAAGAGTGCAGTGTGGCACTTTTTAACCAAAATCCTATTGATGAGGCAAAGGTTATCTGTAAGAAGTGTGGAAGGACCTTTACCTGAGGGAAAAATCTCAGAAATTTGAATAAAAGTTGCATGCTTAGGCATGTAAACACCATGCACTTGCAAGCGTGGACGGACTACAAAACCTCAGGTAGCACACATGCACCTGCTCCGACTGAAGGTAGCCAGCAACGCTACATCGCTTCCCCCACTGTAAGCCCACCGGTTAGCACACCACCAGCAAGAAATGTTGAGGTGTCGTCGCAAGGCCAAAGCAGTCAGGGAATCACAATATTTTTCCAACAAAAGACTGCATCTAGACCATCACCACCACCACCACCACCATTACCATCACCAACCCCCTCTCAGTCCACCATGTCCACCGCTAGTTCCACCTTATGCAGCTCTCAAGTCCAGCTCACCCTAGCAGAGACTCTGAGTAGGACAAGAAAGTACTCATCCTCTCATCCGCGTACACTGGCTTTGAACGCCTACATTGCCAAACTGATCTCATTAGAGATGATGCCCTTCCGTTTGGTTGAATGCACAGCGTTCCGAGAGCTCATGGCCTACGCTGTGCCCATGCTATGACCAACCCAGTCGGCATTTCTTTTCTAGAAAAGCCATCCCTGCCCTCCACCTGCGTGTGAAAGACCGCATTGTCCATGCACTCAAACAATCAGTGAGTGGAAAGGTGCACCTCACAACAGATGCATGGGCCAGTAGGCATGGCCAGGGCCGTTACGTGTCCATCACTGCGCACTGGGTGAATGTGGTGGATGCAGGGTCCACAGGGGACAGCGGTGGTGGGACAGTGCTGCCTAGCCCACGGTATAGGCAACAGTTGGCTGTAGGCGTTCGACCCTCCACCTCCTCCTCCTCCAGAAGCGAAAGCTCGTCGACAGAGCGCAGTCGCACGAGCAATCCATCGGCAGCTGCCGCTGTTGCACACGAAGTGTCCCACTGTCAAACAGCTAGTGGTAAGCATCAGCAGGCTGTTTTAAAGCTGATGTCTTTGGGCGACAACAGACACACCGCGGAGGTACTGGCCGACTACTTGCAGCGAGTCATGGCTGGGCAGTCTACATCTTAAGCCAGGCAAGGTAGTCAGTGATAACGGACGTAATTTTGTGGCGGCCATAGCCCTGGAAAAACTCAGACACATACCTTGCCTGGCTCACACCTTGAACCTGGTGGTGCAGTACTTCATAAATAATTATCCGGAGTTACCAGCCCTGCTCCATAAGGTGCGAAGATTGTGCTCGCACATCCGTCACTCGCCCGTAGACTCCAGTCGTATGCAGAGGCAGCAGGTATCGCTCCACCTCCGCAAGCAACGCCTAATCATAGATGTTGCAACAAGGTGGAACTCCACCATGCACATGGTTGAGAGGACTGTGCGAACAGAGGCAGGCTGTAATGCATTTGTGGGAGGATACACGGGCAGGCAGTTTGAGGGCAGACATCGAGTTGTCGGGTGTGCAGTGGTCAAAGCTGAAAGACCTCTGTAAAGTCCTTCAGTGTTTTGAGGAGTGCACACGGCTGGTAAGCGCAGACGATGCCATCATAAGCATGAGCATCCCACTTATGCGTCTGCTCATGCAAACTTTGACGCACATAAAGGATCAGGCGTCTGCAGCGGAGGAGGTGGAGGAGGGAAGCCTTGATGACAGTCAGGCATTGTCTGCTCAGGGAACTGTCCTGGACGACGAGGAGGAGGAGGATGAAGGGGATGATTATTTTGGGGAGGAGGATGCTTCTCAGGGGGGCAAGAGAAAATTTTGGCTTGCCAAGGTCAGATACAGGGTTTGTGCGTGACTGGAAGGATGTGGATTTGGCAGAAAGTGCTCCTCCACCCACCACTGACAGTGCATCATTGACACCTCGAACATTGGTCCACATGTGTGATTATCTCTTGCGGATCCTAAAAAGGGACCCCCGCATTGGCAAAATTATGAAGGATGACGACTACTGGTTGGTCAGCATCCTCGATCCACGCTATAAAGGCAAATTACAGAACATCATGCCACAGGAGAACCTAGAGCTAATATTGGCGAATAGAGTTGAGCGACTTTTGCTTTTTTAGGGTCGAGTTTCGTTTCATGAAACCCGACTTTTCCAAAAGTCGGGTCGAGCAAAATCGGCAGACTATAGGGAAAAGTCGGGGGTCCGACCGAAACACGAAATCCAATGTGAGTCAATGGGGAATTAAAGTCGGCAGTGAGAGGAGGACAGGAAACACACCTACAGTGCCCATTTGAATGCCAAAAGCATCAATTCTTCTTACTTAAGCTTGTCAACCTTAATTAACTTCATAATACTAGTTATGCACTGAAAAATGGGGGTTATTTGGCTAAAGTTGTGGGGGGGTAGGGCTGGCTCCAGGTTTTCATGTGCCCTGGGTGAAAGAGCGCCCCTTTAACACATACCACAACTCATGATGCTCCGATACGGCAGAGAAATAGCGGTATAGTACAATGAAAAATACTTCACTTTTTACATCTCATGACGAGGCCCATCTATTTCTCCATACAGAATCATTGGTCCCATATAATGTTTGAAACAGTATATGATGAGCTCCACATAATGCTACAGTATATGTTGGTCCCCATGGATGAAGCTCCACTGTCTTATGGGCCCAAATAATGCTCCAAACATAATGGGCCCCATTTCTAATGCTCTAGTGTATAATGGGCCCTGTAAATGCTGCTCCAGTGTCTGATGTCCACCTTTGGAATGTTCCAGTGTATGGTGGGCCCCATCTATCATTCTCCAGAGTATAGTGCTCCCCAAAAATTGCTGTCCCAACATTGAAAACAATGAAATAAGTCTCCTCGCTAGGGAATCCCTGTACTAGTCTGGACTCCTCGTCGTCCCCATCTTCCATCTCACTGCACAGTATTTCAACCCTGCAAGTGCTGTGATCCTGAGCAAGCAGGGGGGCCCACTCGTGGGCGATGGCACTGGCACAGGGCCCCTGATAGTACGGTGGTGTGTCTGACGGCGGGTTGGCCGAACCTGCACTTTCATCTGCAGCTTCCTCTTTGTCACTGTGTAAGATGGAACTTTATATGGGAAGGGTAACCTGAGTTTCATCAGTGTCTGATTCAAGCCGTGTAGCGTGTGAGGGGTATGTAGTGGTCTGGGTCAATGTACCAGCAGATTCATCGAGCAGTGGCTGGGCAACAGTGCACTTGTGTCGCCCCCAGGAGTACGGTCGCCACAGTGGCATTACCTTCCTCCTAGGGAGTGTGATGTCATGCTTGGGAGCAACGAAGGATCTCTCTAGCAGGTTAACTGATTGGGCGGCGTTATTTCCATGAGTCCCGACCCTCCAAACAGCGTTCATGAAGGCAAAGTGTTTGTTTTACGTGGGCAGTATGGTTGCAAAGCTGAACCTTAAAGGAATGTCCAGAAGGGCACCACCAGGAGTGGAGCCTACGGCGTAATTTGACTCAACACGGGCAACCTCAACCGTCCAGCAACAAAAAAGATGCACACATTGCAAGCTTAATTCTGTTAACGAACGAGACTCCATCATGCCCCGTGGTCCGAGTCTGGCTTACTAGAGGGACACGCGAGGCTCTGGCACGTGAGATTGGCCAAATAACTGGTGTGTCATGCCCTTATATGTCCGTGGCTGTGTCGGGGTCGTAAAGGACAATAAATCCTCATTCACCAGTCATTCCAAATCATTGTGCGAGAGCAAAACATCTGGTACCGATTAAGAATGACTCAGACACGTAGCTGATTCAATCTTAGCTAATGTCCTGCATCCACACCTGTCAGGAGCAGTACAACAACTGGCTTTTATTTAAAAATACACAATACTATATTGAGTGTTAGGGGAAGGCGTGCATTAGGCGGGGTTTATGCAGTATACATCTAGTGTCCAGTCTCTCTCTGATTCGTCAAACGTCTCCCGATGGTTACTCCTTCTTCACATTCCTGAGTTATCTTTTTTAGGAGAAATGAAACTTAGGAGAAATGAAACTTAACTTAACTCTTTAGACACTGAATTTAAGTGAAAGTGAACACTGGCAGCCATCTTTAATACAGTTACATTTGCATTAGCAAGCAATTAGGAAAAACTTATTGTTTCACAGTATAAAAATATAAAAGTTATATAAGAAAATATATTTTCACCTTGACAGCTGCATGTGCGCTACACTGAAAAGGCCAGCATTTGTCGCTTACAGGTGCAGATAACCCGCTGAACAACATTAGTGATGTGGATCTGGGATTACAATTATTACCAGCGAACGATGATTTCCCAGTAAGTGCAGGTCAACCGCAGTTCCGGAATTAGGCATAACCGTCATTCCTGAAAAAATGAAAAACTTACGTGTGCAAACCACAGGTGCTGTAGCTTGCTTAACAGCTCGCCAGCCGTTCTCAGGCCCAGTATGGATTACACGTGATTGCACAAAGGTGAGAAAGGGTACCGTATCCCCGGATAACATGTATGGATAGCATAGTGTACACATTCAAAATCTATGTCTATAGATCAGGAGGCAGGCTCAAACGGTGTCAGGCCCAGTATGGATTACACGTGATTGCACAAAGGTGAGAAAGGGTACCGTATCCCCGGATAACATGTATGGATAGCATAGTGTACACATTCAAAATATATGTCTATAGATCAGGAGGCAGGCTCAGACGGTGTCAGGCCTAGTATGGATTACACGTGATTGCACAAAGGTGAGAAAGGGTACCGTATCACCGGATAACATGTATGGATAGCATAGTGTACACATTCAAAATATATGTCTATAGATCAGGAGGCAGGCTCAAACGGTGTCAGGCCCAGTATGGATTACACGTGATTGCACAAAGGTGAGAAAGGGTACCGTATCCCCGGATAACATGTATGGATAGCATAGTGTACACATTCAAAATATATGTCTATAGATCAGGAGGCAGGCTCAAACGGTGTCAGGCCCAGTATGGATTACACGTGATTGCACAAAGGTGAGAAAGGGTACCGTATCCCCGGATAACATGTATGGATAGCATAGTGTACACATTCAAAATATATGTCTATAGATCAGGAGGCAGGCTCAGACGGTGTCAGGCCCAGTATGGATTTGACGGCCCAGACTACACAGCGGAGGAGCAGGGAGAGGTAAAGATTGCAAATGCTGGGGCCCTGCCCAAGCAAGGGGGGCCCACTCGTGGGCGTCGGTACTGGCACTGGGCCCCTCATAGTACGGCGGTGTGTCTGACGGCGGGTGTGCACCACCACCGTCAGAGACACTTGATTGCACTATGAGGGACCCTGTGCCAGTGCCCGCGCCCAAGAGTCGGCCTACCCACCTGTCCAGGGCAACGGCACTCGCACGGTTTCGTGCGCTAGGTGGTGACCCCGGCCATGGGGGGGGAGGCAGCACAGTTAGGGAGTTTTAGAAAGTGGCATATGTTGATGTTGGACATTCAGTTGATGCAAAAGGTGAAATTATTCAAGTCCCAGGAAGAGGAGGACCAAAGCAAGCCATTTTTCTGTCACCATATGTGTCATCAGGGGAAGGTGGGACAAAATCCTTGGAAACCCATGCATGGTTCATTTTAATGAAGGTTAGATCATCCACATTTTGGGTTGACAGACGGGTCCTTTTTTCTGTCAGGATTGATCCAGCTGCACTGAAGACTCTTTCCGATAGCACACTTGCAGCTGGGCAAGCGAGCTCCTGTAAGGCATATTGTGCCAATTCAGGCCAGGTGTCCAGTTTAGCGGCCCAATAGTCAAAGGGGAATGACCTGTGCGGGAGAACATCGATATGGGAGGAAAAGTAGTTTGCAACCATAGTTGACAACTGCTGTCTCCTGTCACTTTCCATCGATGCAGTATTACCAGTTGTGTGAG
The DNA here is from genome assembly GCF_039654945.1 of Dendrobates tinctorius. Taxonomy (NCBI): domain Eukaryota; kingdom Metazoa; phylum Chordata; class Amphibia; order Anura; family Dendrobatidae; genus Dendrobates; species Dendrobates tinctorius. The sequence continues at coordinate 24,230,971 of NW_027361960.1, read as the reverse complement.
CGGTACGTGAAAAATCAGTCCACAACATTGTCATGAAACCCCTATCTCCAACGCCACTTCTGCTGTGTGCACCACGAACATCACTGCCAAGCTGCCCCCGGCCCATACGGCTCGTGTGAGAACCATCACCGCTGCTGTGTGCTGGGAATGCCTCAACCAACTGGTTTACCAGAGTTGCTTGTTTATTAGCCAATATTAGGTCAAGGTTCTCGTGTGGCATGATGTTTTGTAATTTGCCTTTATAGCGTGGATCCAGGATGCTGGCCAACCAGTAGTCGTCATCGTTCATCATTTTAGCAATGTGGGGGTCCCTTTTTAGGATCTGCAAGGCATAATCTGACATGTGGGCCAATGTTCCCGGTGTCAATGATGCACTGCGAGTGCTGGTTGGAGGAGCACTTTCTGGCAAATCCACATCCCTCCAGTCACGCACAAACCCTGTACCAGACCTTGCCACGCCAACATTTTCACTTGCCCCACGAGATGCATCCTCCTCCCCTAAGTAATCATCCCCATCATCCTCCTCCTCCTCCTCTTCTTCCTCCTCCTCGTCCAGGAGAGGTCCCTGAGCAGACAATGGCTGAATGTCATCAAGGATTCCCTCCTCCTCTTCCTCCTCGTCAACATTGGCTGCAGACGCCTGCTCCTTAAGGTGCGTCAAAGTTTGCATGAGCAGACGCATAAGTGGGATGCTCATGCTTAGGATGGCATTGTCTGCGCTTACCAGCCGTGTGCATTCCTCAAAACACTGAAGGACTTTACAGAGGTCTTTCAGCTTCGACCACTGCACACCTGTCAACTCCATGTCTGCTCTCAAAGTGCCTGGCCGTGTATCCTCCCACAAATGCATGATGGCCTGCCTCTGTTCGCACAGCCACTCAACCATGTGCAGGGTGGAGTTCCACCTTGTTGCAATGTCGATAATGAGGCGGTGGTTGGGAAGGTGGAGCAATCGCTGCAGCTTCTGCATACGAATGGAGTGTACAGGCGACCGGCGGATGTGCGCGCACAGTCTTCGCACCTTCTGGAGCAGGGCTGTTAACTCCGGATAATTGTTGAGGAAGCACTGCACCACCAGGTTCAAGGTGTGAGCCAAGCAAGGTATGTGGCTGAGTTTTGAAAGGGCTATGGCTGCCACAAAATTACAGCCGTTATCACTAACTACCTTGCCTGCCTCAAGATGTATACTGCCCGGCCATGACTCAGTTTGTCGCTGAAAGTACTCGGCCAGCACCTCCGCGGTGTGTCTGTCGCCCAAACACATCATCTGCAACACAGCCTGCTGACGCTTTCCACTAGCTGCTTGATTGGGGGACACCTCGTGTGCAACAGTGGCAGCTGCAGATGGAGTGCTCGTACGACTGCGCTCTGTGGACGAGCTTTCGCTTCTGGAGGAGGAGGAGGGTCGAACGCCTACAGCCAACTGTTTCCTATACCGTGGGCTAGGCAGCACTGTCCCACCACCGCTGTCCCCTGTGGACCCTGCATCCACCACATTAACCCAGTGCGCAGTGATGGACACGTAACGGCCCTGGCCATGCCGACTGGACCATGCATCTGTTGTGAGGTGCACCTTTCCACTCACTGACTGCTTGAGTGCATGGACAATGCGGTCTTTCACATGATGATGGAGGGCTGGGATGGCTTTGCGAGAGAAGAAGTGGCAACTGGGTAGGTCATAGCGTGGTACTGCATAGGCCATAGGGCATCATCTCTAACGAGATTAGTTTGGCAATGTGGGCGTTCAAACCCAGTGTAAGCGGATTAGAGACTGAGTACTTTCTTGACCTACTCATAGTTTCTGGGAGGGTGAGCTGGACTTGAGAGCTGCATGTGGTGGAACTAGCGGTGGACAGGGCGGACTGAGAGAGGGTTGATGATGATGATGGAGTTGGTGTTCTTTCTGATGGCCTAGATTCAGTCTTTCGTTGATATAACAGTGGGATTCCCTGACTGCTTTGGCCTTGCAACGACACCTCAACATTTGCTGCTGTGCTAACCGGTGGGCTTACAGTGGGGGAAACAATGTAGCGTTGCTGACTACCTTCTTTGTGATCAGTTGCACATGTGGTACTTGAGGTTTGGTGTTGTGTCCACGCTTGCAAGTGCATGCTGGTTAAATGTCTAAGCATGCAACTGGTATTCAAATTTTTCAGATTTTTCCCTCAGCTAAAGGTCTTTGCGCACTGCTTACAGATAACCTTGGCCTGATCAGGAGGATTTTGTTCAAAAAAGTGCCACACTGCATTCGTCGTACTTTGGAAGACATTTTGCGGCCTAGCACGCTGTGCTATTTTGACCGTCAGGACAAGCTGTCCAGCAACTCTTTTGATTTTTGGAACCTGTCTTTGGAGTGCTCTGGGCCTGCCAGATAACAGCTGTTGCGATGTTGATGTCTGCTGTGGATGCTCCTCCTCCTCATCTGAGCTATTGGAAGTAGCACCCTCTTCCCCCAATGGATGCCAATCTGGGTCAACAACTGGGTCATCCATCACCTCCTCTTCAATGTCATGTGCACCTTCCTCTGTGTCACCGTGTATGGTGGTATAGTATGCGGGAAGGGGCACCTGAGTCTCATCAGGGTCGGAATCTGGCTCATTACACTGCGAGGACTGAATGTACCAGCAGAATCATCAATCAGTGACTGTGCATCAGTGCACTCCATGTCAGATTCATCTTGGCCTGGGTAATTCACCATTTCACTTGATAACCCAGGCATGGTATGTGAAAACAGCTCCATGGAGTAATCAGTTGTATGGTCTGCGTCATCCTTCAATCTTGGTTGGGGTGAAGGACACAAGGAAAGGTGTGGTTCATGAACATGACCCTCCAATGACGACTCAGTGCTTTTATTTTTTACAACTTCAGAAGAGGAGGCGATAGAGCTGGAGGCTGAGTCAGCAATGTAAGCAAAAATTTTTCCTGATGCTTTGGCTTTAAAAGCGGTTTGCCAACTCCTAGAAAACTAAGCCTTCGAGGCCTTGTGGAGCCAGACGATGACGCAGGCTCAACACCTCCTGCATTTGGTCCTATTTTGCTTTTGCCACTACCATCAGATCCACCACCAACACCATCATTACCAGCTGGCAACCCCCGCCCAATTCCATGGCCTCTTCCACCAGCCTTCCTCATTTTTGGTAAAAATGTACACAAAATCCCACAAACTATATAGTAATGTAAAACAAGGTACAAGGTGTATATAGGACAGGGGAGACGTCGAATTTCTGAACACACTTGTGGACACTGTTGGATTGTGTGAGCCCCAGTTAATATCACACTGCTATGGCACAGGCTCAATGTCGTAGGTGTGAAAAATGTCACTATAGGACAGGGGAGATGTAGAATTTCTGAACACACTTGTGGACACTGTTGGATTGTGTGAGGCCCAGATAATATCACACCGCTATGTCACAGGCTCAATGTCGCAGGTGTGAAAAATGTCACTATAGGACAGGGGAGATGTAGAATTTCTGAACACACTTGTGGACACTGTTGTGTGAGGCCCAGTTAATATAACACCGCTATGTCACAGGCTCAATGTCGCAGGTGTGAAAAATGTCACTATAGGACAGGGAGATTTAGAATTTCTGAACACACTTGTGGACACTGTTGTGTGAGGCCCAGTTAATATCACACCGCTATGTCACAGGCTCAATGTCGCAGGTGTGAAAAATGTCACTATAGGACAGGGGATATGTAGAATTTCTGAACACACTTGTGGACACTGTTGTGTGAGGCCCAGTTAATATCACACCGCTAAGTCACAGGCTCAATGTCGCAGGTGTGAAAAATGTCACTATAGGACCGGGGAGATGTAGAATTTCTGAACACACTTGTGGACACTGTTGGATTGTGTGAGGCCCTCGTTAATATCACACCGCTATGTCACAGGCTCAATGTCGCAGGTGTGAAAAATGTCACTATAGGACAGGGGAGATTTAGAATTTCTGAACACACTTGTGGACACTGTTTGATTGTGTAGGTCTGTAAGAACGGAACATGTCCTCAACTTATCCTTACAGAGTGACACACAGATAGCTTCACTGTGGCCGTGATAACAGCCATTACACGGTACTGAGAGAGGAGCGTGCACGTACACCGCTGTCCGGTGTCCGTAAAATTGTCAAGCTCCGTGTTTTTTAAGTATACGGACTGACACACGCTGTCTCTCTATAGTTTTGAATGTGATCAAACAGCAAATATACTTAACTGTTTGAAAAGTAGACAAAACTAGAAGGTGGAGGTCTGTAAGAACGGAACATGTCCTCGACATATTCTTACAGAGTCACACACAGATAGCCTCACTGTGGCCGTGATAACAGCCGTTACACAGTACTGAGAGATGAGCGTGCACGTACACCGCTGTCCGGTGTCCGTAAAATTGTCAAGCTCCGTGTTTTTTAAGTATACGGACTGACACACACTGTCTCTCTATAGTTTTGAATGTGATCAAACAGCAAATATACTTAACTGTTTGAAAAGCAGACACAACTAGAAGGTGGAGGTCTGTAAGAACGGAACATGTCCTCGACTTATTCTTACAGAGTCACACACAGATAGCTTCACTGTGGCCGTGATAGCAGCCGTTACATGGTACTGAGAGAGGAGCGTGCACGTACACCGCTGTCCAGTGTCCGTAAAATTGTCAAGCTCCGTGTTTTTTAAGTATACGGACTGACACACGCTGTCTCTCTATAGTTTTGAATGTGATCAAACAGCAAATATACTTAACTGTTTGAAAAGCAGACAAAACTAGAAGGTGGAGGTCTGTAAGAACGGAACATGTCCTTGACTTATTCTTACAGAGTCACACACAGATAGCTTCACTGAGGCCGTGATACCAGCCGTTACACGGTACTGTGTGAGGAGCGTACACCGCTGTATGGTGTGAAAAAATGCACGCTCAGTACCTCACCAGGACAAAAAAAAAATTTGGATTGCTTTTAAAAGAGCAGTTTGCAGAGCAGTGGGAAAACAGCAATGCAGCTATCAGGAAGCCTTATAAGGCAGCCTAACAACCAACACAGCTGATCCAGCAAAATATAGCCTCCACTTGCACTGCACACACAGTGACTGGTGTGTTGTACAGGCAAAATCGCTAGCAGCAGAAGCAGTTTTTGGTGTCTTCTTCCCTGCCTAACGCTCTCCCTACAGAATCAGCAGCAGCAGCTCTCCCTATTCTGAGATCAGCATGAGTAACATGGCGGTCAGCGTACACGCCCTTTTATACCCCCTGTGACGCCCCCCAAAGCAAGCCAATCACTTGCATGCCCTTCTCAAAGATGGTGGTGACCCCTGCCTATGTCATCACGTTGCCCACAGTGTCCGTGGATCCTGATTGGCTGAAAAAGGGCGGAAAACAAACTTTTGAAATGCGACTTTGGCGCTAAAGTCACCGAGCTCGTGGCTGACCTCACCCTAGGGTCGGGTTTCGTTTCATGAAACCCGACTTTACCAAAAGTCGGCGACTTTTGAAATTGTTCGACCCGTTTCGCTCAACTCTATTGGCGAACAAACAAGCAACTCTGGTAAACCGTTTGTTACAGGCATTCCCAGCACACAGCAGCGGTGCAGGTTCTACCATGAGCCGTACTGGGCAACATGGAAGAGGTGTTCGTGGTGCACACAACCGAAGTGGCATTGGAGACAGGGGTTTCATGACCATGTTGTGGACTGATTTCTCGAGTACCGCTCACACGACTGGTATTACTGAATCGATTGCAACAGACAGGAGACAGCAGTTGTCAACTATGGTTTAAAATTACCTCTCCTCCCCTATCGATGTTCTCCCTCACAGTTCATTCCCCTTTGACTACTGGGCCTGTAAACTGGACACCTGGCCTGAATTGGCACAATATGCCTTACAGGAGCTCGCTTGCCCTGCTGGTAGTGTGCTATCAGAAAGAGTCTTCAGTGCTGCTGGATCAATCCTGACAGAAAGAAGGACCCGGCTGTCGACCCAGAATGTAGGTGATCTCACCTTCATTAAATTGAACCATGCCTGGGTTTCAAAGGATTTTGTACCACCTTCCCCTGATGACACATAGGTTGCCAGCAAAATGTCTCGCTTTGTCCTCCTCTTCCTCCGACTTCTCCAATTCCTCCATTTGCAGCTGCTGAACGTCCAGCCTACACCTCAACATTTGCTAGTTTTTCCATCTCCCTAACTGGGCTGTACCCCCACCCACAACTTTAGCCAAATAACCCCTAGTTTTCAATGCGTTATTATTATAAAGTAAATTAAGGTTGACAAGCTTAAGTAATAAGAATTGATGTCGTTGCCATTTAAATGGGCACTGTAGGTGTGTTTACTGTCCTCCACTCACTGCCGACTTTTATTCCCCAATGACTTGCATTGGGTTTGGGTTTCGGTCGGAACTCTGACTTTTGTCGATAGTCGTCCGATTTCGTTCGACTCGAATTTTGGTAACGTCGGGTGGTCCGAAACCCAACTCGACCCTCCCGGAGGCAAAGTCGCTCATCTCTAATTGACACCAGTTTGCTGTTAAAATAGTTACCTACAGGCCAGCTATTTAAAAATGTGGTTTTCCATCACACCGATCACATATAAGTGCGCTCAAAATTCTACCATTTCTGGCCTCCATTTAAATTTTGTTGCAGTGTGTTAGCGAAGTTATTGACACCAGTTTGCTGTTAAAAATAGTTACCTACAGGCCAGGTATTTAAAATTGTATTTTTTCATCATACGGATCACATATAAGTGTGCTCAAATTCTGCCATTTCTGGCCTCCACTTAAATTTTATTGCAGTGGGGCTCATGCCACATATTTGGGAGGCTGTGTGGGGCTCATATCGTATATAGGGAGGTTGTATGGGGCTCATGTCATATATAGGGAGGCTGTGTGGAGCTCATATCGTATATAGGGAGGCTGTGTGGGGATTATGTTGTATATAGGGAGGCTGTGTAGGGCTCATGCCGTATATAGGGAGGCTCTGTGGGACTCATGCCATATGTAGGGAGACTGTGTGGGGCTCATGTCGCATATGGGGGAGGATGTGTGGGGCTCATGCCGTATATAGGGAGGCTGTGTGGGACTCATGCCATATGTTGGGAGACTGTGTGGGGCTCATGTCGCATATGGGGGAGGATGTGTGGGGCTCATGCCGTATATAGGGAGGCTGTGTGAGGCTCATGCCCTATATAGGGAGGCTGTGTGGGGCTCATGTTGTATATAGGGAGGCTGTGTGGGGCCTCATGCCGCATATAGGGAGGCTGTGTGAGGCTCATGCTGTATATAGGGAGGTTGTGTGAGGCTCATGCTGTATATAGGGAGGCTTTGTGTGGCTCATGCCGTATATAGAGAGGCTGTGTGTGGCTCATGCCGCATATGGGGGAGAATGTGTGGGGCTCATGCCGTTTTTGATGGTATAATTGACTGCACTGTCAAAAACATTCCTTGTAAATTCACCCATATAGTCTTTGCTTCTACAGAACATAATATAAAACACCCACACATAGAAAGTAAACTGAACAGTTGAAAATCCTAACAATTATCATTTGATTTATGTTTCAATTAGTCATGAAAGTTTGTGGCTGGGTTGTTTAGACTACAGTTTACTATAAATCATCAGCAGTGATGATCATTTTTCAGAAACAAACGCAAAGATCCAATTATCACTATTTAAACTACAGTATTTGCAATGTTGTCATTATCTAAACTACAACCTGGAAGACAGTAAAACATCTGTTATTATAGCAAAGTCTCTTAACCGCTTTAGTACATGAGCATTTTACCCCTCCTTTATTACTAAGCCTATTTTGGCAAACGTTTTTCTTTTTTTCATTGAGAGCCATAACTTTTTTTTTATTATTTTTTTATTAGTATAGTATCATTGTTTTTTGCAGGCTCAGTTGAATTATTTTCAGTGGTATCATTTTAGGGTATATACAGCTCTGGCAAAAGTTAAGAGACCACTGCACAGTTTTATAAAAATCAGCTTCTCTACTTGTCTGACAGCCATTAAATTACAGTGTCAGTTGAATTCCAACCAGAGTACACCTCATTCTACTTAACCCCTTCACCCCCAAGGGTGGTTTGCACGTTCATGACCGGGCCAATTTTTACAATTCTGACCACTGTACCTTTATGAGGTCATAACTCTGGAACGCTTCCATGGATCCCGGTGATTCTGACACTGTTTTCTCGTGACATATTGTACTTCATGTTAGTGGTAAAATTTCATTCAAATAACTTGCGTTTATTTGTGAGAAAAACGGAAATTTGGCGAAAATTTTGAAAATTTCACAATTTTCCAACTTTGAATTTTTATGCCCTTAAATCACAGAGATATGGCACCCAAAAAACTTGATAACTAACATTTCCCACATGTTTACTTTACATCAGCACAATTTTGGAACCAAAATTTTTTTTTGTTAGGAAGTTATAAGGGTTAAAACTTATCTAGATATGTGGTGAGAACTTTGAACCCACAAGGGCTTTACAGAAGTTTATAAGGTACAGCGGTACAATTAAAAAATCATATTTTTTCCACAAAAATGATCGTTTCACCCTCAATTCTTATTTTTCCAAGGGTAACAGGACCGTAAAAGTTATTGTGCAATTTGTCCTGAGTACGCTGATACCCCACATGTGGGGGTAAACTACTATTTGGGCGCATGGCAGAGCTCGTAAGGGAAGCAGCGCCATTTGACGTTTTTGGCTGGAATTGAGATCGGACACCATGTCGCGATTGGAAAACCCCTGATGTACCAAAACAGTGGAAACCCCCCACAAATGACACCATTTTGGAAACTAGACCCCCTAAGGAACTTATCTAGATGTGTCATGAGAACTTTGAACCCCCCAGTGCTTCACAGAAGTTTATAACGCCCGGGCGTGAAAATAAAAAATTCATATTTTTTCCACAAACATGATCTTTTAGTCACCATTTTTTTATTTTCCCAAGGGTACCAGGAAAAATTGGACCCCAAAAGTTGTTGTCCAATTTGTCCTGAGTATGCTGATACCCCATATGTGGGAGAAAACTACTGTATGGGCACACGTCGGGGCTCGGAAGGGAAGTAGTGATGTTTTGGAATGCAGACTTTGATGGAATGGTCTGTGGGTGTCATGTTGCCTTTGGAGAGCCCCTAATGTACCTAAACAGTGGAAACCCCCCACAAATGACCCCATTTTGAAAACTAGACCCCCTAAGGAACTTATATAGATGTGAGGTGAGCACTTTGAACCCCCAAGGGCTTCACAGAAGTTTATAATGCCCGGGCATGAAAATAAAAAAATCGTAATTTTTCCACAAACATGATCAATTAGTCCCCAATTTTTTTATTTTCCCAAGGGTAACAGGAGAAATTGAACCCCAAAAGTTGTTGTCCAATTTGTTCTGAGTACGCTGACGCCCCATATGTGGGAGAAAACTACTGTATGGACACACGTCGGGGCTCGGAAGGGAAGTAGTGACGTTTTGGAATGCAGACTTTGAGGGAATGTTCTGCGGGTGTCATGTTGCATTTGGAGAGCCTTTAATGTACCTAAACAGTGGAAAACCCCCACCAATGACCCTATTTTGGAAACGAGACCCCCTAAGGAACTTATCTAGATGTGTGGTGAGCACTTTGAACCCCGCAGTGCTTCACAGAATTTTATAACGCTCGGACGTGAAAATAAAAAAATCATTTTTTTCCACAAAAATGATATTTTTGCCCCCAAGTTTTTATTTTCCTAAGGGTAACAGGAGAAATTGGACCCCAAAAATTGTTTTGCAATTTGTCCTGAGTAGGCTGATACCCTACATGTGGGGGTAAAACACTGTTTGGGCGCATGTCAGAGCTTGGAAGGGAAGGAGCACCATTTGACTTTTTCAACTCAGAATTGGCTGGAATTGAAATCAGACGCCATGTTGCATTTGGAGAGCCCCTGATGTGCCCAAACAGTGGAAACCCCCAATTCTAACTCCAACCCGAACCCCAACACACCCCTAACCCTAATCTCAGCCCTAACCCTAACCCTAACCCTAGCCCTAACCCTAGCCCTAACCCTAACCCTAACCCTACCCTAACCCTAACCCTAACCGTAATGGAAAAATGGAAATAAATACATTTTTTTTTATTTTATTATTTTTCCCTAACTAAGGGCGTGATAACGGGGGTTTGATTTACTATTTATGGCGGTTTTTATGTTTGGCGGCTGTCGCACGCTAAAAGACGCTTTTTATTGTAAAAATAGTTTTTGCATCACCACATATTGAGAGCTATAATTTTTCCGTATTTTGATCCACCGAGTCATGTGAGGTCTTATTTTTTGCGGGACGAGTTGACATTTTTATTGGTACCATTTTCGGGCACGTGACATTTTTTGATTGCTTTTTATTCCGATTTTTGGGACGCAGAATGAACAAAAACCAGCATTTCATGAATTTCTTTTGGGGGGGTGCGTTTACACCGTTCCGTGTGCGGTAAAATTGATAAAGCGGTTTTATTCTTCGGGTCAGTACGGTTACAGCGATACCTCATTTAGGTCGTTTTTTTATGTTTTGTCAGTTTTATGCAATGAAAACTATTTTATATAAAAAATAATTATTTTTGCATCGCTTTATTCTGCGAGCTATAACTTTTTTATTTTTTCGCTGATGATGCTGTGTTGTGGCTCGTTTTTAGCGGGACGAGATGACGTTTTCAGCGGTACCATGGGTATTTATATTTGTCTTTTTGATCGCGCGTTATTACACTTTTTGTTTGGCGGTATGATAATAAATCATTATTTTTTGCTTTGTTTTTTATTTTTATTTTTTAAGGGGTTCGCTAAAGGGGTTAACTAATGGGACAGTTTTATAGGGCGGGTCGTTACGGACGCAGCGATACCTAATATGTGTACTTTTATTGTTTTGGTTTTTTTTTATTTTCAAAAAATGGATTTATTTGGGGGAATATTTTTTTTTTTTTGTAATTTATTTGGCGATTTTTTTTAAATTATTTTAACACTTTATTTTTATTTTTTTTATCTTTATTAAATAGTCCCAGGTGGGACATCACTGTTCTGTGACAGATCGCTGATCTGTCACATCACAGATCACTGTGACAGATCAACGATCTGTCACAGGCAGTGCAGAAGGCTTCCTCATGCCTGCGCTTTGCAGGCACTGAGGAAGCCAGCTTCCTGCAGGCCCCCGAAGGGCCCCGTCGCCATCTTGGATTCGGGGGCCTGCAGGAAAGGAGCCCCCGGCAGCAGCGCTGCACATTGCGCTGCCGTGGGGGGCTCAGGCAAGCACAGAGGGAGCCCCCTCCCTGCCGATGCTTCCCTTTAACCCCCGTTACACCGCGATCATGTTTGATCGCGGTGTGCAAGGGGCTAACGTGTCGGGGGCGGTCCTTGACCGCCCCTGACACATTGTGCCGGGTGTCAGCTGTGATAATCAGCTGACACCCGGCCGCGATCAGCGGCGCTCACCACATGGGCGCCGCTGATCGCGGTAGACGTACTATCCCGTCCATGGGCATAGGGGCCCGGGTCCCATGGACGGGATAGTACGTCGGATGTCAGGAAGGGGTTAATGTGCTTCTGACAAGGAGATCACCTGAACCAAATCTTATTTAATGAAGGAAAGTATAAAAAAAACTCTGCTGTCGTGTTCACAATCCTCTTGCAATAGGACAAGCTTGATGGCAAAACAAGTGCTAGTAATATCTCAAAAGTAATAACTTTTAACCATGCAAAAGGAGTTGAAAAGAAAAGTCTTGAGTGAGGAAAAGAAGGGCTCAATTCTGGCTTTACTAGCCAAAAATTAGGCCATAAAATAATGTATCTAATATAAACACATATGCTGTATTACCTAGATAGGTAAAAAAACGGGCCTCTAAAGATTTAAAATGACCTCAGGCACATGTAAGAAGTCCCTTGCATGCGCTCACTCCGACGCGTGTTTCAGCGTCTGCCTTCTTTCTGCCGGCTCCGGCTCCCATTGGCTGCTCCCTCTTTATTTACTCATCTCTTTTGGATGACACCACTCCCTGACGAAGGCAGATGCCAAAACGCGCGTCGGGGTTAGCACATCCAAGTGACATACATGTCCATGAGGTAATTTTAAATCCTTACAGGCCCCCCTTTTTTTACCTATCTAGGTAGTGCAGCATATATGTTTATATTTATTATACATTATTTTAACGCCGTACTTTTGGCCGCTGTTCCTTTAGCCTCTTTTGGAAATCATTAATATCAGTGATATCAGTGTATCTTCATTGGAATTGTTGCTTTTGTTTAATTATTATTTCATCTGCTTTGACTTCTTTTTGCGATCTGTGCTGTTCCTTGAATTGTGCCCTTTTTCTGGTATTTGTTTCCCCACCTCATTTGTATTCACAATAAATATATTTGTATACTTCTTTGGACTTTTTGTCGGTTTGTCTTTGGTTTCTGTTCAAAATTTTACCGATTTGTCCTAAATATCATCCAATGGTACACATGTGGTGGTGATGGCTTACTTTTTCATGTGATGTTCTTTTATGACCATATGTAGTATGTGTACCATACCTTTGAGTTTTTTAAGTGTTTAAAGCTACAAACCGGCAGAGAGCGAAAATGACTCTCCACTGACCAGGATGACCGTCATCTTATTTGAATGTCACTCAGCAACTGCAGGATGACATCAGATGACCTACAAAAGGAATGGCAAGTGGCAGCTGGGTTGAAGTGCATGGCAAGAACAGTTTGTAAAAGGCTCCTAGAGGCAGGACTCAAGTCATGTAAAGACAGTTAGATGAAGACCTGGAAAGGCGTACAAGCCACAGTGTCTTGTACCCACTGTGAAATTTGGTGGAGGATCGGTGATGATCAGGGAATGCTTCAGCAAGACTGGAACTGGGCAGGTTAATCTTTGTGAAGGACGTATGAATCAAGCCACATACAAGGTTATCCTGGAAAAACAGTTTATTCTTTCTGCTCATGCGTTGTTCCCCAACTCTGAGGACTGTTTTTTCCAGCAGGACAATACACCATGCCACACAGCTAGGTCAATCAATGTGTGGATGAAGGACCACCACATCAAATCCCTGTCATGGCCAGCCCAATCTCCAGACCTGAACCCCATTGAAAACCTCTGGAATTTAATCAAGAGGAAGATGGATAGTCACAAGGCGTCAAACAAAGAAGAACTGCTTAAAGGGAACCTGTTACCCCCCAGGGCGTTTTTCAGTTAAAAAGCCACCTTCAGCAGCACTAAGGCTGCATTCTGCGAAGGTGGCTCTACTTTTTCTGACCTCCAGCAATGCTGAAATATCGACTTTTATAAATAGCTCCTCATATCTGTAATGTGTCCCATAGGTATGGTGTTGTTATGGTTAGGACATGGTTAATGTCCTGTTCTCACAGGGTTAACTTTTGCCGGCCTCTCTTTGGATTTGGGAGGGGTATTTATACTCACTCCAAACTAGCATTCTCTGTCAGTTATACTGCTGTTCTGGTGTGTCTGACCCCTGGTGTGCGTGTACTCTGCGTTGTTTGTTTGCTTCCCGTGTATGACCTGGCTTGTTCCTTCACTCTGTACTCCATCTCTCGTTTTTGTACAATTGTCTTTTCTGGTTCTGACCTCCTGGCTTGGCTATCGTTATTCCGTTACAGGTTACCCCTATTGTACCGTCTAATACCCGTTCTGGTTTTCTGATCTATTGCTACTTCCTAACTGTCCTTTCTGTCTAATCCTTTGGTACTGTCCTGCTATCTCGTGCTTTGACCTTGGCTTGATCTGGTTTCTGCCTCTGTCTATGCCCCTTGGTAACATTGTCCTGTAGTTACCTTTCTAGGAGTTTCCCTGCAGCTCCTAGCTCTGTGGAGCTTAGGCCACGCCCCCAGCAGTCACGTGCTTCAAGTCCTGGAGCATGCATTGTCACCACTGCTGCCCGCTCCACAGGTATCTTTGTGCACAGTCTTTGTACTCAGGACATGCGCACTGGCTCAGTGAGCAAGTGCAGTGCGGTGTTCCTGACAGTTGTGTCCCCTTATATCAGCCGCCTACCATCCGTCCATCATGCCTGTCCGGTGACTCGGCGCCGCCCACCATCTGCCCATCATGATGCCCCTGTGCGTTACTGCCTCCTCCAGTTTTGAATGCAGGCGCCTGCGCTGTGACATCAGGCTATTGCGCCTGCGTGTTGCGGAGGCCCCAGCCCCACAGTGTGAATACATCATAACATACAGCAGAGCGGGATCTGGGGCCTCCACAACACGCAGGCGCAATAGCCTGATGTCAGTTCTCGGGCAACGCGTACTGCGCATGCCCAAGAACTCTTGTCACAGCGCAGGTGCCTGCATTCAAAACAGGAGGAGGCAGCGACACACAGGGGCATCATGATGGACAGATGGTGGGCGGCGCCGAGACACTGGACAGTCATGATGGATGGATGGTAGGCGGCTGATACAGTGGGACACACCATACCTATGGGACACATTACAGGTATGAGGAGCTATTTATAAAAGTCGATATTTCAGTGTTACTGGGGATCAGAAACAGAAGAGCCACCTTCACAGAATGCAGCCTTAGTGCTGCTGAAGGTGGCTCTTTAACTGAAAAATGCCCTGGGGGGGTGACAGGTTCCCTTTAAATTTTTGTACCAAGAGTGTCATAAGGTCAGCCAAAAGCAGTGTGAAAGACTGGGGTGGAAAGCATGCCAAGACGCATGAAAGCTGTGATTAAAAATAATGGTTATTCCACAAAATATTGGTTTCTGAACTCTTCCTGAGTTAAAACATCAGTATTGTTGTTTCTAAATCATTATGAACTTGCTTTCTTAGCATTATTTGAGGTCTGCAAGCACTGCATTTTTTGGTTATTTTGACCAGTTCTTATTTTCTGAAAATAAATGCAAAATTTAGTGCTTGGAAATTCGGAGACATGTTGCCAGTAGTTTATAGAATAAAAGAGCAATTTACATTTTACTCAAAAATATACCTATAAAGAGAAAAATCAGACAAACTAAAAATTTTGCAGTGGTCTCTTAATCTTTGCCAGAGCTGTATAACATATTGAGTAACTTTAAATAGCTTATTATAATATGGTTGTGCTGAGTTACTACAGCTGATGTCTAAAAATGACGCTAAAGAGTTAAAAATGTGCTACAAGTTTATAGCCTTTGCTAAGGATTACAGTAGAGAATGTGATGCAGATCACACTGCTGCAGTTACCAGTGGTCAAGGATAAGAGCCGGGGTTGGGGGGTTCACGCAGATCCCACTGCTGCCACCAGTTTGTCAGTAGAAAGCAACTCCACTGCCTCCAATCGTCAGGAGAATTACGCAATTGGCTGATAAGTGATAGACAAGGACGCGACTGCTTCCACTACTAGGCCAGTTGTTGGGGAATTCACAGGGGGCGTATGGTATATACATCTCCAATTCCAACACATGGAATATATATACCCCGGTATGGTCACTGCCATTTCCACAATAACATACAAAGGAACCACATCTAGCTGCCACCACCAATCATTTATACTGACCAATTGGACACAAGTTACAGGGAACCTATGGCTTCAGGGGTGTGTATTAAAGAGCAAGAATAACAGAGCTATTAAATTTTATATAATTAATAGGTAGGCATTGTGTATAAAAAAAATATACAAAGATGATAAAAAATGGGAACAAAACAATATAGTGTACAGCATAATTTAATGAAATAAAAAAAATATTTAGATTTGAGAGTCCTCAGTGGTTGATACCTTTTAATGGCTAACTGAAAATAAGGTAAGAAATTGCAAGTTTTCGAGACTACTCAGGTCTCTTCATCAGGCAATGACTAATACAACATCTGAAGAATCACATATTTATGCACAACAGAGCACAGAAATAATTCAATAAATATAACAAGTGACGTGAAGCATAACTATCATTATGGGAGAGGCATAAACAGTGGTGGTCGTAAATATTGGAACAGTTCATAGATAAGGAGTGTGAAAGTTTTATTGTCCTCTGATTGGGGTCTGGTCAGTGTTATGTTGTCCTCACAAGGTCTGAGGGTAAAATTCCTTAGTTGATGTAGAAAGACATAAATCCATGTGACACATTCATTCCTGCACTGAGTGTACTCTCAAATCTAAATATTTTTCTATCTACTGTCTAACATGGTACAAAGATATATACTTTTCTTGCATGAAATAAAAAGGAATAATGAAAGAACATTAGTAAACCTGATGTCACGGAAATGGCTCAGAACTTAGCGGGGAAATTGGAACACTCTTACAGCGAACATATGTTTTCCGGAATGAACAAAGACAGAGACCCACACTTTCATTTTTATTTGCTCAATGCTGTGCCCACGAACCTCCCTGATGAGCTCACATGGGTGCTGGTTGTGGGATGTGCTAGCTCTTTCAGAATTCCATGAGATTCCCAACTTACAGGATATTTTCATCCATGAAGGTCCCAGGTGATAGATATTTTTGTAATGATTCTTATCATGATTTTACTTGTCTACAGAAATGAAACATGATATGGATAGCATCATTGATTGGTCAGATATTAAGTTGGAGGGGTTATAATGGCCTTATGATGATGTGAGCGAATGCGTTTTGTCCATCCCTTCACTGCAACACCAAAAATCATAAATATCAGATTGAGACAAAACCCCAATATTCATCACTGACTACTGGCATCAAAAGGTCTATAAACATGGCTTTGATTGGAAAAAACTTATTCCTGAGAAGCGTAAACAAATCTCAGACTTGCTGTCTTTTCTCAAAACATTTCTCGACTGCAATTACCCTGTTAATTCAGGAGGTCCCTACTTCAATGGAATGTTAGTTCTTTTTCTCCCTTTTCAAGTTATAATTAGTTTATTTTTTTCCCAGACACAATTAATCTCATATGCTCAATGTGAGTCCTACTTCAATGGAGGTTGAAGTGTTAGCAATTAATCCCATCTGTTCAATGTGAGAGTGATATGTCCCCTCTCCATAGAGGTGTTATGAATTTTAATATTTCTCTATGACAGTCTTGTTTAGCAGAATAATATTATATATTAATATCTATTTCAGGTATTTCTGTGACTCTATTGGTTATAGTGGTGGTCTTATGGGTTGTATCCCTAAGATAAAGGTTCTGTTGCAATGTGTGCATTTTAAAATCGTTTTCTTTGTCTTCTCTAGGATTTTGTGTTTACTTTATAATTAAGATTTATGTTGTTAAAATTTAGGAAGTACAATCTCTTAAAGTTCTTTCATATGTTGCTTTCCTACTTTTCGAATTACATATATATTACAAGAATTTTGGTTAGCACTCATTTAATATATGTGTGAATTTCTTGTCACAAGCAACATATTTGATATCAAGTTTCCTCCAGATTCAAAGAAGAAATAGAACATATTTTTGTGAATGTTATGGCAATATCCATCTCAAATTTAAATTAAAAATATAACCATCTGCTATTTGATGTATTCATAGGTTCATCCCAGAGTCTCCTCGATGGCTTCTAATACGGAAAGAGAAAGACAAGGCTTTACGTATAATGGGCGACATTGCTACACACAATGGAAGGTATCTCACCCCAAACTACTGCCAGGTACCCCAAGTGAAAATTTTAGCCACCAACCTATTTATTAATATATTTTCTATGCTATTTACAGCTTCCACACCATCTTGCTTTTTGCTGTTGACCTCACAGTCATTAGCTTACAGTCAATTTATTTTCTTCATGTTAAGATTCAGACTGTTGCTTCCTTGGACTGAACCTCTTTCATGTAGAAGCTATGTCACTTTATCCTGCATCTCATTAGATCTGAAGCATGCCTGCAAGCTTGAGCCGGATAAAAGCAGGATAAAGGTTTTTGATGCGCCTCCAATGACTCATTGGCATAAAGCAACAGCTCATTCAGCTCAGTGTAGCATTCTTCTACAATTAAGGGAATTCATCGCCTTTCTGATGTGCCAAGAAAGATCAATGGGAAGTTTGGTTATTTGTGTCCTACAGAGAAAATGCAGAAAAGTTTATCACCTTGTCAATCTCTTTCTTTTATATTAAGCAACCTAGAAAAGCAATTCCATATCAGCCTAAAGGCACTGTCACACTTAGCAATGCACCAGCGATCCCGACCAGCGATATGACGCGGTCAGGATTGCTGGTACATCGCTAAGTGGTCGCTAGTGAGCCGCCACACAGGCAGATCTCACCAGCGACATCGCTGGGGACGGGGGTCGCTACTTACCTGTCAGACGAGGCGATCCTGACGTCCTCCCGCCCGCGTCCACGCGTCGCTCGTCTCCACAGCAGGAAGCTGACGATGAGAAACGGTCCAGGACATTCTCGCGCGATCAGCGATAACCAGCGGGGGAGCCGGTCGGAGGTGAGTATCAGACATAGCGATATCGCTAGCAATATCGCTGCTGCGTCTCAAAACCAGTGACGTTATAGGCCCTTAAGTCTTTTCACCCACTTACCATTTCTTCTAGAAACAATCCGTAGTTTTGCTAAGGGGTTCATTTACGATTATACACACGTGATCAAAATTGTTGGTAACCTTCGTTTAATGACAGAAAATCCCACAATGGTGACTGAAATAACTTGAACCTGACAAAAGTAATAACAAATCAAAAATCTATGAAAATGAACAAATGAAAGTCAGACATTGCTTTTGAACCATGCTTCCAAAATTTAAAAAAAAAAAAAATAAAACTCATGAAATAGGCCTGGACAGATATGATGGTAGCCCATTGTTTTATATTATTGCAATGTTGCAAACGTAATTCTGGTGTTTTGATTTTTTTTCTCGCTACGCCGTTTACCGATTGGCTTAATTCTTTTTATATATTGATAGATCAAGCGATTCTGAATGTGGCGATGCCAAATATTTGTATATTTTTTTTTAATGTTTTGTTTTGAATGGGGAGAAAGGGGGGTGAGTTGAACTTTTATATATTTTTTATTTTTTTAATATTTTTAAAAACATTTTTTTTACTTTATACTTGCTTCAATAGTTTCCATGGGAGACTTGAAGCTGCAGTTGTCCAATCGCCCCTGCTACATAGACCAACCACCAAGTGGCGCTCATAGAGATCCAGCAATGACAACCACACGGGTCTTCTCCTGACCCCGGGTTGTCATGCCAACCCATCGGCGATCCGTCGTCATGTGACATGGGTGCCGATGGGAGGAGGTAATGATGCGCTTCCTGCCCGTGCATGTTAATTGCCGCTGTCAGAGTTTGACAGCAGCATTTAACATGTTAACAGTCACGGGTGAATTGCAGGCACATATCAGCTGATCATATCAGCTTTCATGTCCCAGGAAAAGGTGTGGGCTCCTCCCCGGAACCCGCACCAAACAGGAGGAGGGGTCCAATGACAGACTCTGTTCGTCATTGGACGTTAAGGGGTTAAATCTGTCAGTAGGATCAATGCTACTAAGTTGTGTACATGGGCTTGAAAGTCATAAAAAGTGGGAGAAAAAAATTATATTTTCATATCTGCAATCCAATGTCCTATTCCAGAGAAATCCACATATTTCTTAATATGTTAATGAGCTACTAAGATCTATGGGTGGGACACAGATCTCCCTAAGAATCTGCTTCCTGAACTTATTTTAAATGTGAGGAGGCATGACCAGTGTGAAAGATGTAGATCAGAAGCATAAAATGAATGAACAAATGGGTTGTTCTGAGCTGCCGTGAAAGAATGGAGGATGCCAAATCCAATGGTAAGAGATTTATTCATCAATGTGTTTCAAAGCATACCATTTCTTCATCAGGACAACCACGTGGTTGCAGTCATCTCCTCGTGGGTCTACAGCAGCCTTAACCTCTATGAGAGGTTTTGTGCACACAACCGAATAAGGTGAGCACATTTTGTGCATTTATGTTTATATTGATACCCAGATAACATAAGACCCTATTTGCGCTTTGTCTTCTTCCAGTTTTCTCCTTCTCTTTTGTAGATCAGAAGAGCAGACTGTCAGTTATTACATATAAACATGCAAGAAAGAAAGGAGTCTATATCCATAGATAAAAACAACTAGTTATTTTATTAGTCACAGGACATATATTTAGAAATAGACAATTATATACAGCTATCAATATGACAGAGTGTCAAAAATAGAGACTAAAGTGCAACATGAATGCGGTGTCCCTGACAGCAGGAGTATATAATTAGCAAAGTCACTACTTACCCATAGCTGCCAGGTCGACCGCACACTCCACCCCGATGCGCATTTCGCGTGGGCTTCTTCCAGGGGCTGTTGCAGTGACTTTGTGGTTATGACCTAAGGACTGGTTGGCAAGCGACTATTCAGTTATTCACACCTCACTGGGGGATCACTATGCCTATGCTAATTAGTTCCTATGGGGCCTCTTGAATACAAATGCGCTTGCTTATTATAAAGTCCTGCTGTCAGGGATGCCGCATTCATATTGCACTTTAGTCTCTATTTTTGACACTCTGTCATATTGATAGCTGTATGTAATTGTCTATTTCTAAATATATGTCCTGTGACTAATAAAATAACTATCTATGGATATAGACTCCTTTCCTTCTTGCACGTTTATAAGTTTAATGGAGTTTTCCTTGGGCTAATGCATATTTGGTGGTTTGGAATCTCTGCTGTCGACCATTATTGATTATGATTGTTGCCTTTGGGATTTTGTATTAGTTGTCAGTTATTACATGCCTCACACTGGTAGCTCCCACTTTAATTTTAAATAAGCTCCCTGATTCTTAAGGCGATCAATGTCCGGCCCATAGATCTGATCTGAACAGCTCCCTTGCATATTAAGAAAAAAGTTGATTTCTGAGAAAAAAAAACATTGGATAGAAAATATAAGGTATAATTTTATTCAACGTCCTATGACCTACATGCCCAGATAGATGGCTTAAGAGGATTGATCCTACTGACAGATTTCCTTTAAATTTGAAACATAACATTTTTTTATGTCTATTGACCATGTCTGAGTTTGTTTTTGTAAGTTGAGTTTTAGTATTTTTGTTACAATTCCTATTCTATTCCTATGACTGTGAGGCAGAATAAACAATTTCACCATTTTTTATGCTTACTTATATATCACCATCATATTCCGCAGCGCTTTATAAACATTGTCATCCCACACAAACACAGGAAGAACATACAAACTCCTTGCAGATGTTGTCCTTGGTGGGAGTTGAACCCAGGACCCCAGCGCTGCAAGGCTGCAGTGCTAACCACTGAGTTTCACTATTTTTTATAGTTTATGCGCTCAAAAAGAAGAAAGGCAGAAAGGCATGTACTTAAATGTGTGGAAAAAAGAATAAACACAATGGGATAGTATGCTAACTCTCAAAGTGTTAAAATTGAAGCAATTTTATTATGAAGTATAGATATTAAATATGTATGCAATATTAAATGTGGCTGTATCTGTTAATAAAATATATTAGACTAGATTATGGCCCGATGCTATCGCATCGGGAGGATGCGATAGCATCACACCTCTTGCCATGTTATCCCTCAACACACACACTCCTCTCACCTTTCAGCATCTCCACTCACTCTTTCACTCCACATACGACCCCTTCTCTCACTCCGTCTCTCATACTCACGCCGTCATCGCCGCTGCTCCACGATCCCCGACATCTTCTTCCGCCGGCGCCATCCTGGATCCAGATGTTGTCCATGCCGGCGACATCTTCTTTTGGCGACGCCATCTTGAGTATCGTGAAATCCCGCGATACTCAAGATGGCGTCGCCGGAAGAACATGTCGCCGGCGTGGATGCCGTCGGGATCCAAAATGGCGTCGGCGAAATCTCGAGAGATTTTGCCAACGCCATTTTGGATCCCAACGGCATCCACGCCGGCGACATGTTCTTGCGGCGACACCATCTTGACTATCGCGAGATTTCGCCGATCCAAAATGGCGTCGCTGCAAGAACATGTCGCAGGCCTGGAGGACGTCTGGATCCAGGATGGCGCGGTGGAAGAAGATGTCGGGGATCGTGGATCAGCGGCGATGACGGCGTGAGTATGAGAGACGGAGTGAGAGAAGGGGTCGTATGTGGAGTGAAAGAGTGAGTGGAGATGGTGAAAGGTGAGAGGAGTGTGTGTGTTGAGGAGGAGTGGTGTGTTGAGGGTTAACATGGAAAGAGGTGTGCGGTGACGTCACCGGTTACAACTGGACGGAAGTTGTTACAACCGGAAGCTGCTTAGGGCATTTATTATTATAGATAGTAAATTAAAGAAATTAAAAAAAATCAGATAAAAAGAGTGCAGTCAATTACATTGTACTAAAAATAGAATTCTTAAGTTTTTTTGGGGCCATAGCAGTTGAAAAAAACTAATGCCCTAATATGTGGCAATAAGATGTTAAAAATGTCCGTTCCTGTTATTAGATTATTCTAAATCCAAAGTCAAGATGATTTGGTTGGAAATAATCATCATCCACTTTGGGATCCTCACGGTTTGTGATTTGACCCTGGTTACACATATAGTGAATATTGCAGCTGTAGATGCTTATGATTAGATTGTTGCTAATCCTCAGGACGTCGTGTAGGCAAGATTGGTTGGAAATAGTCTGCATCCACTTTGAGTTACACAAGGTTTGTGGTTCCTCCTCTATTTCCAAATGTGGACTTGTGGACTATTTCCAACAACTCACCTTTTTTGCAATAGGTCATTTGGGTTTATACTCATCCGACAACAAGAATTTTACATTTTTAATATCTTATAAAACACATTAGAATTGCAACAGTATTTTGTTGATATGCTGGTCCCACAAGATACCAACAATTCTAGTTTTAGTACTAGATACTTGGACTGGACTAATTTTATCTGAATTTCTTTTATTAATCTCTTTCATTTAATACCTAATATATTTTATTAGCAGATGCAGCTCCATTACATGGACAGTGGGTGAATTTTGTTTTACCTTTTCTTAGTCCTACTAGGGAACTAGAACCTGCTTGATCACTTGCACACTTGCATAACACACTGCAATTCTAATATATTACTTATCATTGCTTGTCATTCTAATACCCAATTAGGTTTTAACTGGATCTAGTAGATATACTATTTCACACTTCTCAATTAGGTTGTGAATTTCGGGGTACGGTGATGATTAAAAAAGCAGCTTGTTGTCAGCCCTTCATAAGAGCTATAGATAAGAAAGTATACACCGTATATAAATATACCTTATATATGTTTGTATATACAGTGCCCAGGATAAATGCGTATACCCCAACATACTGTATTTTTTAGAAAACCTTAAGTTTCCTTTTAGAATTAACATTTTCTACAGGATATCATAGTACAAAATGACACAATATGGCATACACTGCAGAAAAATGGCATGCATGGGTGTTGTCTAAGGCTACGTGCACACGCTGCAGAATGGGGTGAGGATTTGGCCGCGCGGATTTTATAAAATACGCAGGTAAATCTGCAGGTCAAAAGACCTGCGGTTTTACCTGCGGATTGCTCTGTGGTTTTGCCCTGCAGTTTTTCATCTCCACAATGGAAGCGATGGCAAACCGCTACGGATTCCGCAGAAAGAATTGACATGTCAATTCTTTCTGCGGTTTCAAAACCGCAGAAAAAACGCGCGGAAAAATCTGCACCGTCTGCACTGCATTTTTTTTATTCCCATAGGAAATAATGGTACTGTACACTGCAGCAAAAACTGCTGCGGACCCGCAGCGGCCAAATCCGCTGCGGAACCACAGCAGCATCCGCAGCGTGTGCACACACCCTAAGAAGGAAGCCTCTTCTAGAGCCCATGCACAAAAAAAACTACAATTTGCCTGGTCCCATGCTGAAAAATATGAAGAGTATTGGGACTGTATACTCTTTGTGACGAGATCCAAATAAATGTTTTTGGAACTTATGGCTCCAAAACTGTTTGCCATCACAAAGGTGAGGAGCCCAAAGAAAAATGCATGGTGCTTACAGTGAAACATGATGGTGGCAATGTCGTTATGTGGGACTGCATGAGTGCTGCTGGTGTCAGGTAGCTACATTTCATTGATAGTACCATGAATTCACAGATGTATTGCTCAATATTGAAAGAGAAAAATACATCCCTTCGTGCTCTTGGTAGATGTGCACTTTTCCAATGTGACAATGATCTAAACACACATCCCTTGCCAGCTTTAAGTCCAAGCTCTCTGCCGCTAAACAAACTTACTTTGCATCTCTCATATCCTCCCTGTCTCACAACCCTAAACAACTCTTCAACACTTTCAATTCTCTACTCTGTCCCACAGCACCTCCTCCCCCTCCTCTCATTTCTGCTGAAGACTTTGCCTCCTTCTTTAAGCAGAAGATCGACAAGATCAGACAAAACTTTGGCCCGCAGCCCCCAATGTCCCTCTTGGCCGCTCAGACCTGTTCTGCAAAAGCCAGCTTCTCCACCAAGACAGAAGATCAGCTCTCCACCCTTCTGTCAAGATCACACCTCACCACTTGTGCCCTCGACCCACTCCCGTCTCACCTCATCCCTAACTTGGCCACAGTCTTCATCCCATCTCTTACACACCTCTTCAACCTTTCACTTACAAATGGTGTCTTTCCCTCATCCTTCAAACATGCCTCAATCACGCCCATCCGCAAAAAGCCCTCCCTTGATCCATCCTCTATGTCTAACTATCGCCCGATATCTCTTCTCCCTTACGCCTTAAAACTACTGGAATAGCATGTATATCTTGAACTATCCTCCCACCTCTCCTCCTGTTCCCTCTTTGACCGTTACAATCTGGCTTCCGACCGCATTACTCAACTGAAACTGCCCTAACTAAAGTCACTAACGACTTACTAACCGCCAAGGGCAAGCGACACTACTCTGTCCTCCTTCTCCTGGACCTGTCCTCTGCCTTCGACACCGTAGACAATTCCCTCCTGCTACAGACTCTCTCATCTCTTGGCATCACAGACTTGGCCCTATCCTGGATCACATCATACCTAACAGACCAAACATTTAGTGTCTCCCTCTCACACACCACCTCCTCACCTCGCCCCCTGTCTGTTGGTGTTCCTCAAGGCTCTGTCCTAGGACCCCTACTATTCTCCATCTACACCTTTGGCTTGGGACAGCTCATAGAATCCTACGGTTTGCAGTATCACCTCTATGCCGATGACACGCAGATCTTCCTATCTGGACCCAACCTCGCCTCCTTACTGACTGAAATCCCACAATGTCTGTCTGTTATCTCAGCCTTCTTCTCTGCTCGCTTTCTCAAACTGAACATGGACAAAACAGAATTCATCATCTTCCCCCATCTCACTCTACCCCTCCACCAGACCTATCCATCAATGTCAATGGCTGCTTTCTTTCCCCAGTCCCGCACGCTTGGTGCCTTGGGGTGATCCTCGACTCTGCGCTCTCTTTCAAACCACATATCCAAGCCCTCGCCTCCTCCTGCCGCCTGAAACTCAAAAAATATCCGCTCATTCCTCAACCACGAAACCACAAAAACACTAGTACATGCTCTTATCATCTCCTGCCTCGACTACTGCAACCTCCTACTCTCTGGCCTTCCCTCTAGCACTCTGGCTCCGCTCCAGTCCATCCTACACTCTGCTGCCTAACTAATCCACCTGTCTCCCCACTATTCCCCAGCCTCCCACTATGCTAGGCCCTTTACTGGCTTCCTATTGCCCACAGGCTCCAATTCAAAACCCTAACCATGACATACAAAGCCATCCACAACCTGTCTCTTCCATACATCTGTGACCTGGTCTCTAGGTACCTACCCCAGGCAACCTTCGATCATCTCAAGATCTCCTTCTCTACTCCCCCCTCATCTCTTCTTCCCACAACCGCATACAAGACTTCTCCCGTGCTTCCCCCATACTCTGGAACACTCTGCCGCAACACATCAGACTCTCACCATCAACGGAAACCTTCAAGAAGAAATCGAAGACCCATCCTGTTCCGACAAGCCTACAGCCTTGCAATGATCCTCGGTCTACTGAACCACCGCCCGACCTGCTCTACCCTCTACTACTGTATCCTCACCCATCCCTGTAGACTGTGAGCCCTCGCGGGCAGGGTCCCCTCTCCTTATGTACTTGTGTGTCCCTTGTCTTACACATGTTTATTATGCTTGTCTATATTTCCCCTTTTCAAAAGTAAAGCGCCATAGAATAAATGGCGCTATATAAATACATAATAATAATAATAATAATAATCTAAGGTCACTGTTGTATTTCTTAAGAAGAACACAATGAAAGTTATTCAGTGGCCAAGGATGTCTCCTGATCTGACCCCAATCAAACATCTATGGGGAATTCTGAAGAGGCAAGTTGAGCATCACTCTCCATCCAGGATCCAGGCCCTAAGAGGTTGTTTTTAAAGAATGGAAATAGGCAGAAATCACAATATGTCACAAACTAGTTCAATCCATGCCTACATGACTTGATAAGACTTGGAGATATCCTTGAAAATCACAGAGGTCATACAAAATACTAG
Source organism: Dendrobates tinctorius (assembly GCF_039654945.1). NCBI lineage: Eukaryota > Metazoa > Chordata > Amphibia > Anura > Dendrobatidae > Dendrobates > Dendrobates tinctorius. The sequence goes on along the minus strand of NW_027361960.1, from coordinate 24,204,591 downwards.
ATGTAGTCTTTTTTAATGTGGAGTGAATTAATTTTTGCGTCAACTAATTTGAGTAAAACGTAAGCCTTTGTAATAAAAGTTATAATTTGAACCTTACTTCTATGAAGCTCAGTGTTGTCAACATTTTGGAAATTGATCTTGTGTTCAGATAAATATTAATTAATTTGGCTACAACACAAAATTAAAGTGAGTGTGGTTTTGGTCAACCTATTTGACCAAGTTAGAATTAGGAAAATCTGACATGGGCTTTTATCTTTGTAGAAAGATGTAGGAAGGAAGTAGGATGGATCTCTCCCTCCAGTATGGGTCTTGGAAGTGGTCTATGGCCACGATTCCTATTTAAACTTTCAGGTAAAGATTGGGTGTGTTAGTGTTGATTTGCAAACAGCAGAGCAGGAGGCTTTGTGTATGCATGTCTGAAATTGAACGCAGATCAGAGTCAGAGACCAGAGCAAAGCCATTACCGCACCCACGAGTTATATGGTGGTGCAGTCACCAATGGCAACAAACTGACACGGACATTCCGGCTGCAAACCAAATTATAAAGTTTGGATTCGTTTTGTAAGTTGTCAAATAAAGACATTTAAGTTGAATTTACTTGGATCACTGCCTCATTACTGCACGTACATGAAAGTTGCTGCCTTATATATGATGGAGAATGCCGGCAGTGTGAACTAAGGCATATCCAAAAGAAAGCTGCATGTCTGCGATTAAGCCTGCAACATTACAAATCAGGCCTGCAAACATTATGGAGGAACTACTGAAGCAGTTGGTCCTCACCAGTGTGCAGCAGCAGAAATTTCAGCAACAGCAGGCTCACAGCCTGATTCTACAACAGATTGTGGCCCTGCGAGAGACACCTCCACCACCGACCCGGTCAATCCCGAGGCCCATGACAACGTCGGTGCTGAGGAAGATGAGTTAACCTGGAAGTGGAGCAGGAGAGTTTGCCAATCTCCTCGTAGGCTGAAATGGTGGCCTCTTTCCTGATGGGAGACACTCAGAAGGTCTATTTTGACCCAATCCAGGAGGATGCCCAGGACTATGGGAAAGATCTTTGTCCAGATGGGGGTTAATATATTTGTATGGATACAGAGAGTATTCCAGTGGAAAATTCTGAAGGCCTGACCCGCTAGGTCTCAGGCATATGACTTGTTGGATTTAGTGAAAAAATTGCTCGAGCCTGAGACCTTGAGCCCAGCCCAGATGATAGTAGAGGTTAGTAGTCAACCGGTTGGTACGAACATTGTCGACAGCCATACAGTGTTGGATGGGACAAAGGAACCCGGCCATCCTAGATCAGGTGGTGTGCCTGATTGAGTGTTATATGGCCACCCAGCACTTGGAAAGAACCTCTGCCCCACTGCAGGTATCACACCAACTTCTTCAAGCCCAAGAGCCTGGAAAAGTGACACAACCCTCTGCTGGGGTCAGTTAGAACCAGTTTCCCGAAAACCCACCTCGTGGACTAGCGGTGCCGTCACTATCAGGTGCAGGCAGTGCCAAGGGCTAGGACATGTGGCTGTCAACTGCCCCCTGACTGCTGAATTCATGGACTGTCAGTTTACTTGCTTGGTATAGATATATGTTCAGACATTCTACCAGTGTAGAATTCGTGCAGACATTCGTCTCAGCTGGTGAACCCGATCTGTGCCAGGTGCGTGACAACAGACACCGGGCTGAGGCTTTCTTTGACTCAAAGAGCCTGGGACACGTGCATGGGCCATTGATCTCCAGGATAAAACCCACTGAGTGGAAAATTGGGGTCATTTGTATACACGGTGAACTCCAGGAGTATCACCCCATTCAAGGACATTAAACATATAGTGGGAAGAGTAAAGAGTAGACTATTCCTTATGGGACAGTTTTGGGAAGAGACGTGCCCCTGTTCTGGTCCCTATGGGAGAGAAAAACTAACCCCCCAGGGTAAAGGTCTGTCTGGGAGTGGAACTTGAATATCATGATTCGGGGATACCTTCCATAGGGATCATTCTCATAGGGAAAATAGTGTAAACCCGATAGGTTTCCCCGATATGTGTTGGCAGGAGAGGTTGAGAAGACCACATCAATCCCGGAGCTGGAAGTATCCTGGGGGAATTATGGGACAGCTCAGCTCCAGGATCCCAAACTGGCCCTGGCATGGAAATGGTGGGCTCAGCAACTGGGGACAAGAGTTGCTATATCCAGTTGACAGAATGCAGGATGAAGTAGTAGAACAGCTGGCAGTGCACCAATCGTACCACCGAGTGGTGCTCAAGATGGCTCACAGACACATGTTGTGTGGTCACCTAGGGGCTAAAAAGATGCGAGAGCGTATTATACAATGGTTACTTTGGCCTGAGATTTATGTCGAGCTTCAGAGGTCTTGCAAGTCTTGCCTAGAGTGTCAGCTGACCACACCCACCACAAGTTTCTGTAGTCCATTGGTCACTCTGCCTATTATACAGGTACCTTTTGAGCAGATTTCCATGGATCTGTTAGGGCCCACAGTAAAGTCAGCCCGTGGCCACCATCATACAATAGTGGTATTAGACTATGCTACTCGTTGCCCGAAGGCAATTCCGCTTTGTCACACCTCAGCAAACAGCTCCAGGGCAATAATTTTAGCCATGTTCTGTCACCTTGGACTACCTAAGGAGATCCTTAAGGATCAGGTAACTCCTTTTATATCCATGGTGACAATGGAATTGGGTAAACTGCTTCAGATCAATCAGTTGTGCAAGTTGGTGTACCACCCACAGACAGATGGTCTAGTGAAAAGATTTAACAAAATGCTTAAATCTTTACGTTTTGGTGCCCACCACAGAAAATAAATTCATGGCCAAGTGGCAAGGGACATATAAAGGAAAAGGTTGGGGAGGTGAATTACAGGGTATACCAACCCATAAAGAGGAAACCTGAGCAACTATATCATGTAAACATGTTAAAGATGTGGAAAGACCAAGAATGTATGGTTACAGACATGACTCAGGTTGTATCGACTGTGGACCCTCTGACACTGGTTTGGGAGGAGGCCCAGAATGAGGTAAAAATAAGCGACGCTCTCTCTAAACAGCAGTGACAGGAGGCTCTGAAATTAGTGCTGCAGAATACAGAAATATTTTCAGATCTGCCCTGCTGTACATCTTTGATCCACCATGACATGGTCACTGAGCCTCAGGTAAGGGTACGAATAAAACTGTACCGTGTGCTGTAGGACCAGAGGCAAGCCATCGTGGCTGAGGTGAAACAAATGCTCCAGTGATTTAGGAGTCCAAGAGTGAGTGGGCTATTCCCATTGTGCTGATTTCAAAACTGGACAGATCACTATGATTAAGTAACGATTTCCGGAAATTGAATGAAATGCCGGGTAGATGCAATGCCAGGTAGATGCAGCTGATTGAGAAAGTGGGGCAGATCCAGTGCTTCACAACGGTTGATCTGACCAAGGGTTAATGGCAGGTGCATCTGACAGAGTCGGAGAAAGAAAATAATGCCTTCATTTCACCGGAGAGTCTCTATCGTTATGTTGTCTTGCCTTTTGGGTTATATGGGGCCCCAGCCACATCTTAGAGTCTGATGGACAATGTTTTAGAGCCCCATTAGAAGCATGCATTGGCGTACTTGAATAGTATCATCTCTAGTACCGACTGGCATACCCATTTGTCCCAGGTGCCAGCAGTAGTGGATTCACTCAGAGCTGAGAGCTTGATGGCAAATCCAAAAAATGTGCAATAGGTCTAAAGAAGCCTGTTACTTGGGCTACAAAATTGGCTTTGGAACAATAAAAAAATAAATAAACAAAATCAAAGCCATTCAAATCTGGCCCCGTCCACTCACTATGAAACAGGTAAGAGCATTTCTCTGCATCATTGGATATTGCTGACTATTTATACATCATTTTGCCAGGAGATTGGCACCTTTGACCAACCTCTTAAATGAAAGAAAATAGTTCATGGTTCTGTGGAACGTTCAGAAGGAGGAAGCATTCCAGTCCATAAAGCTGGCGTTGTGATTACAGTGGGTCTTCATCAGCACCAATTTTAGGAACAGTTTTATTATTCAAACGGTTGCCTGTGAAGCAGACTTAATAGTGGTTCTCTCTCAGGAGGTGCACGGAGAAAAACATCCAGTCACCTACTTGAGTAAAAAAAATGTACCCCGGCACATAAAAATTATAGCGTAGTAAAGGAGTGCTTGGTCATTAAGTGGACTTTTGGGTTCCTATGCAATTACTTATTCGGGCAACAGTTCCGTCTGGTAACTGACCATTCACCTCTGGTCAGGATGAGAAATGTCAAGGAGAGGAATGCCTGGGTCATCAGATTTTTTTTTGTTACAAAAGTTTAGTTTCTCAGTGGAAAATCTGGGAAGTCACAAGAAAATGTGGATGTCTTGTCACGGGCAACCTGCATGGTAAAAGGTGTTCAACCCCCAAGTTTGAACAGATGGGGCTATGTGAGGCAGTGAGGGGAATCATATATGAGGGTTGTTATGTGTTCCCCAAGATGTGCATAGATACATATTGAACCTGTTGGAGACCATTGTAATCACAGCCACAGCTGTTTTTTGTAAGTTGTCAAATAAAAACATTTAAGTTGAAATTTCTTGGATCATTGCACCATTGATGCACGGTTGTGAAAGTCGTTGCCTTACAATATATATAACAGATATGGAAGGGGTGAAGAAGTAGGTTTACAGTTTAAACAATAGTTTATTTATAATTATGTTATCAATTGTGAATGATTTTCTTGAAAGTTCCTAAACCTTGGTAACTGCCCCTCCCAAAATAAAGTCTTTCTGGCTAAGGTTCGGTGACAGTTGTGATCGTTCAACTAGGCCTCGTCGGACTATGCATTTATAATAATACTAAAAACTAATATGAATAGACACTATATGCATACATATACACTTCCCAGTAATCTGATGCACCATTTTTATTACATTTTACATCCATCAGACTATCTGCATTTTGCTATTTATTGCTGGCACAAATTGTTTATGTACTACTAAGTTTACAATATTTTTCAGCATTTAGTATTTATGAGTTGTTGTAACATGGATGTCATTATTTTGCATTTCCCTTTAGATAACTGTTTCTGATGAGAACGTCACAAATCCTGCATGCATGGATTTGGTCAGAACACCGCAAATGAGGAAGTGCACTATAATTTTGATGTATGCCTGGTAAGATATAATTAAATCAAAAAATCTTGTAAAATTTTGCTTTAATCTAACATTTGTAATGTCGATGTTAACCATTAGTAAAAGCATTAAATACCTCTATTAAATGACAAGCACTGGAAGATTTGCTACATTTTTATTTCTTATAGATTCAGACTTTTGTGTACCTTTTTTAAATTTAGCAGGGCATGTAAGTGTAAGGAGATGGACATATTTCCCTGCTACTCCTTGATGACATCAGTGCTGTGTAAGATGTGATGTGTAATCTGAATAATGTCCTGCAAATTGTGTATATATTGTGTAATGTGAAGTGTAAGATGTTTGCCTAAGTAATGCAAGCAATGTACAGTACAGGATGTGTTAGTATAGGATAAGCATTATAAGTGTAGGTTTATTGTATAGAGAGACAGAGAGATAGTTAATATTTTATGATAATAGTTAATATTTGGGAATAGCCCACAGTGGGAGGGGACAGTAACAGGGAAGGCAGATTACTTCTTGAATAGAGTCAGGGAAAAGTTGGAGAACAAGGAGTGTGCAGTGCTGCCAAAGACTGATCCACAGCTAGAAGGAGACGAGTGGCTTTCCACCTTAAAGGGGTCCTTGGATTGAACAAATTGTAATGAGAAACCCTCAGTCTGATAAATGCCAAAGGTACTAACCTAAAGCAGACTGAGACTGTGGGACTAGTGAGGGTCCTGAGCGGTGGATCCAGAGCGTCCATAGTGATAGGACATGGAGCCACTGAGCAGGTGTAGAGACACTCACTGAACTGTACTGTGACTTCATGCTGTGCTATCTGTATTCTCTTTTTCTTCCTCCCATGTCCTGGAGGTATGGTATGATAAGACCATATCCCTGCATGGTGAGCATTTACACAGTACGCAGCAGGGGCACATTTATAAGATTTTCTCAGTACAGGAACATTTTTTTAAACACATCCAAATTATTATTATTCCAAGATCTATCGATTAAAATCAACTTTAAAATTAATTTTGTTTGTGGGAAAACTCATTTAAGGACACAAAGTATTGAACATTCTCAGCAATTTTTCTCTAAATCGCCTTCTGTCCATTGGTTTTATTTTGTCTTGTATTGCGATTAAAACTAAGAAATACATAACAAATTATTTGACATGTGTCTCAGGAAATCAGCCACTTCTCTCTCCTGGCAATCCAGTGTCTGTCTGCAAGACAACTGGCTGCAGAAGGATCCTCCCCCCTCTACCCTTATTCTATTAGGAGACAAATATTCTGAAAACTCACTCCAAATGGCATAAGTAGAATTTTATAGGTGCAAGGGTAAGATTTGGACCTGGGCTGCACCCCCATCCAGAATGCTGATCATATGCATGAGCCCAATTGGTGTTGTTAGAGCCAAAAAATACAGATAGAATATACACAGTAAATTTCACAGAAAATTCAGTTATAAGATCATTTTCCAAGTAATATGTTTAAATAACAGTCATACAATTACCAAATAACAAATTCAGTCGTGGTCGAAAGTGTTGGCATCTTGAAATTGTTCCAGAAAATAAAGTATTTCTTTCAGAAAATTATTGCAATTACACATGTTGTTACACACATGTTTATTTCCTTTGTGTGTATTTGAACAACACAAACTGAGGAAAAAAAAAGCAAATTGGACATAATTTCTCCCAAACTCGCAAAAACAGGCAGGACAAATTTGTTGTCACCTTTCCAACACTGTGGGTAAACAACTTTCAAGTATGTGATGCTCATTCAAACTCACCGGTGGAAAGTAACAGGTGTGGGCAATATTGAAAATCAAACCTGAAACTAGATAAAAAAGGGGAGAAGTTGACTGAATTTTTGCATTAATTGCCTGTGTGTGCCACACTAAGCAAGGAGAACAGAAAGAGGTGGAGGAAACTGTCTGAGGACTTGAGAACCAAAATTGTTGAACAATATCAACAGTCTTGAGGTTACAAGTCCATTTCCAGAGATCTTGATGTTCCTTTGTCTATGGTGCGCAACTTAATCAATAAGTTTACAACCTATGGGGCTGTAGTTAATTTCTATGGATGTGGACGGCAAAGAAAAATTGATGACAGGTTGCAATGCAATGATAGTCTGGATGGTGGATATGCAGCCCCAATCAAGTTCCAAAGAAATTTAAGCTGTCTTGCAGGTTCAGGGTGCATCAATATCATTGCTAACTATCCATTGACATTTGAATGAAATGAAAAGCTATGGCATGAGATTCAGGAGAACCCCACTGCTGACACAGAGATATAAAAAGTTAGGCTGCAGTTTGCCAAAATGTAATAGAGTAAGCCAAAATCCTTATGGTAAAGCATCATGTAGACAGATGAGACCAAGAGAGAGCTTTTTGGTAAATCACATCATTCTATTGTTTATCAAAAACAGAATGAATCTTACAAAGAAAAGAACACAGTACCTAAAGTCAAATATGGTGGAGGTTCAGAGTTGTTTTGCTGCCTATGACACTGAGTGCTTTGACTGTGCAAGGCATAATGAAATATGAAGCTTACCAACAGATTGCAGTGTCCAGTGTCAGAAAGTTGGGTTTGCATTCTAGGTCATAGATCTTCCAGCATGACAATGACCACAAACCTATTTCAAGAAGCACCCAGAAATGGATGGAAACAAAGCACTGGAGAGGTCTGAACTGGCCAGCAATGAGTCCAGATCTTAATCACATTGAATACCTGTGGAGAGATCTTAAAATTGCTGTTGGTAGAAGGCACCCTCCAAATATGAGAGAACTTGAGCAGTTTGCAAAAGAAGAGTGGTTCAAAATTCTAGTTCTGAGGTATAAGAAGCTTGTTGAATGTTATAGGAAGTGATTAATTGCAATTATTTTTTGCAACCAAATATTAAGTTTAGGGTGTGAACGTTTTTGTCTGGCCCATTTTGGGGATTTTGTGTGAAATTATGTTCAATTTGCCTTGTTTCTCATTTTTTTGTGTTGTTCCAATACACACAAAGGAAATAAACATGTGTATAAAAAAACTTGTGTAATTGCAATAATTTTCTGGAACAATTTCAAGGGTGCCAACACTTTTGGCCATGACTGTATTACCACAATACTGTACTGAAAAATGTTCACTATACCCAGATCAATATTAATGATAATGCCACAAGGGCATAAATATGTACAGCATCTTGGCCACATATTATCACCGCACAGTTTTTATATATAACCACCATCTAGTAACTAAACAAAGCCCATTATACCAGACCAAAATACCAATAATACCACACATAGAGTACAAATTTTACCACACCATGACCACTTATTAATAGTACATTGTTTCTAATGTCCTTCGTTGTGGCACCCCACACACTAATTTCCCCTATTATGGCACACCTTACATGTCAACTGCTGATATATAATGATAAAATCAACTCTTTTCCCATTCCAAAAATAAAAATTAAGCATATTTGGTATTGCTGTACCTCGTAATTCTCTGATCCATCAAAATAAAAAAAATATTTTTCTGGTGCAGGAAATACAGTTTTTCGGTCATTTTGCCTCTCAAAACAAATAAAACAAATATGGGCAGCCGATAAATGGACCGAATTTATTAAGAAACCTCTTATTAAATTTTGTACACCTTACTACAGTGGGAGTCTTCATTAATTCCCTTTAACCTCTTAAGCACCCTTGATTTTTTTCCCTTTTTTATTTTCTGCTGACATAAGCGTTTGGGTTCTTGTTTCTCATGGGACAAACTGTAATTTTGATGGAAACCATTTATTTCACCATGTGATGCGATGTGCTGGAAAATGGGCAAAAAAATTCAAAGTGCATTAAAATTGCAAAAAAAATGCAATATCACAAATGATTTTTGGGCAATAGATTTTTTTTATTCATTGTGCAGTAAAAATTACCTGCCAATATGATTCTTTAGATTATTATTATTATTATTATTATTGTGATTTAGATCACTATGAATACGGAGGTTCTAAACTTGCATTTTTTTATGTAATAACAAAAAGGAAATTCATTAAAAAAAATGTGCATCCATAGAGCTTGTGAGGACTTTTCTTTTGCATGGTGAGCTGACATTTTTATTGATACCATTTTGGGGTGGATATGATATTTTGACTGCTTCTTATGGTGGAGTTGCATCTACCGAAAAAATGCAATTCTGGCATTGAAATTCATTCATAAACCATAAATACCATTAGTAAATGGCAGAAAAAGAGGTAAAAAGCATGATAATAAAATTTCTTCCAAATTTATTATTTACTCAATACATAAAATAAACAAGGGAATATGCACAAAATGCCATGATAATATACAGACCAGAAACCATATCAGAAAATATGACAGGAACACCCCATAAAACTCATGTAATCAAAAACTTAGTTTGATAGATAGCAAAAATTATAATAAAATGCTTGATGTAATAGACAGATTATGTGCAAAATTCACAATGAAAAAAGTGCTACATGCAAGGAGGTACAAATAATTGTCTGCTGCGTATAAAATGCTAGCCACCCTATTGAAAAAAGCACAGCCTTTTATTAAATGCACAAAAATCCACCGTTGAGAAAATGGTGTATAGCGCCACTCAGAATGAGCATTCACTTATTTCATATAAATTCCAGTCACCTATACCTCGGAAAAATAAAGTGCTTAATGCAATAAAATAATTTTGTGTGCAAAATATGCAGGAAAAGTGCATAAAAAGGTGCCAATAGTTGCCTGCTGCAAATAAATGCTAGCCACCGTATTGAAAAAGCACAGTCCTATATTCAGTGCACCATATATTATAATTTTTGCCATCTATCAAACAATAAGTTTTTGATTACATGAGTTTTATGGGGTTTTCCTGTCATATTTTCTGATATGGTTTCTGGTCTGTGTATTATCATGGCATTTTGTGCATATTCCCTTGTTTATTTTATGTACTGAGTAGAGTTGAGCGACTTTTGGTTTTTTAGGGTCGCGTTTCGTTTCGTGAAACCCGACTTTTCCAAAAGTCGGGTCGAGCAAGATCGTCCGATTATAGGGAAAAGTCGGGCTCGTCCCGAAACACGAAACCCAATGTAAGTCAATGGGGAATAAAAGTCGTCAGTGAGAGGAGGACAGGAAACACACCTACAGTGCCCATTTGAATGCCAAAAGCATCAATTCTTCTTACTTAAGCTTGTCAACCTTAATTAACTTCATAATACAAGTTACGCACTGAAAAATGGGGGTTATTTGGCTACAGACTATGGGGGGGAGGGCTGGCTCCAGGTTTTCATGTGCCCTGGGCGAAAGAGCGCCCCTTTAACACATACCACAACTCATCATGCTCCGATACGGCAGAGAAATAGCGGTATAGTACAATGAAAAATACCTCACTTTTTACATCTCATGACGAGGCCCATCTATTTCTCCATACAGAATCATTGGTCCCATATAATGTTTGAAACAGTATATGATGAGCTCCACATAATGCTACAGTATATGTTGGTCCCCATGGATGAAGCTCCACTGTCTTATGGGCCCAAATAATGCTCCAAACATAATGGGCCCCAATTCTAATGCTCTAGTGTATAATGGGCCCTGTAAATGCTGGTCCAGTGTCTGATGTCCACCTTTGGAATGTTCCAGTGTATGGTGGGCCCCATCTATCATTCTCAGACGGTGTTAGGCCCAGTATGGATTGCACATGATTGCACAAAGGTGAGAAAGGGTACCGTATCCCCAGATAACATGTATGGATAGTGTACACATTGAAAATATATGTCTATACATCAGGAGGCAGGCTCAGACGGTGTTAGGCCCAGTATGGATTGCACGTGATTGCACAAAGGTTAGAAAGGGTACCGTATCCCCAGATAACATGTATGGATAGCGTACACATTCAAAATATATGTCTCAGGAGGCAGGCTCAGACGGTGTTAGGCCCAGTATGGATTGCACGTGATTGCACAAAGGTTAGAAAGGGTACCGTATCCCCAGATAACATGTATGGATAGCGTACACATTCAAAATATATGTCTCAGGAGGCAGGCTCAGACGGTTTTAGGTCCAGTATGGATTGCACGTGATTGCACAAAGGTTAGAAAGGGTACCGTATCCCCAGATAACATGTATGGGTAGCATACACATTCAAAATATATGTCTCAGGAGGCAGGCTCAGACGGTGTTAGGCCCAGTATGGATTGCACGTGATTGCACAAAGGTTAGAAAGGGTACCGTATCCCCAGATAACATGTATGGATAGCGTACACATTCAAAATATATGTCTCAGGAGGCAGGCTCAGACGGTGTTAGGCCCAGTATGGATTGCACGTGATTGCACAAAGGTTAGAAAGGGTACCGTATCCCCGGATAACATGTATGGATAGCGTACACATTCAAAATATATGTCTCAGGAGGCAGGCTCAGATGGTGTTAGGCCCAGTATGGATTGCACGTGATTGCACAAAGGTTAGAAAGGGTACCGTATCCCCAGATAACATGTATGGATAGCGTACACATTCAAAATATATGTCTCAGGAGGCAGGCTCAGACAGTGTTAGGCCCAGTATGGATTGCACGTGATTGCACAAAGGTTAGAAAGGGTACCGTATCCCCGGATAACATGTATGGATAGCGTACACATTCAAAATATATGTCTCAGGAGGCAGGCTCAGACGGTGTTAGGCCCAGTATGGATTGCACGTGATTGCACAAAGGTTAGAAAGGGTACCGTATCCCCAGATAACATGTATGGATAGCATACACATTCAAAATATATGTCTCAGGAGGCAGGCTCAGACGGTGTTAGGCCCAGTATGGATTGCACGTGATTGCACAAAGGTTAGAAAGGGTACCGTATCCCCGGATAACATGTATGGATAGCATACACATTCAAAATATATGTCTCAGGAGGCAGGCTCAGACGGTGTTAGGCCCAGTATGGATTGCACGTGATTGCACAAAGGTTAGAAAGGGTACCGTATCCCCAGATAACATGTATGGATAGCGTACACATTCAAAATATATGTCTCAGGAGGCAGGCTCAGACGGTGTTAGGCCCAGTATGGATTGCACGTGATTGCACAAAGGTTAGAAAGGGTACCGTATCCCCAGATAACATGTATGGATAGCGTACACATTCAAAATATATGTCTCAGGAGGCAGGCTCAGATGGTGTTAGGCCCAGTATGGATTGCACGTGATTGCACAAAGGTTAGAAAGGGTCCCTTTTCCCCGGATAACATGTATGGATAGCGTACACATTCAAAATATATGTCTATACATCAGGAGGCAGGCTCAGACGGTGTCAGGCACAGTATGGATTTGACGGCCCAGATTACACAGCGGAGGAGCAGGGAGAGGTAAAGATTGCAAATGCTGGGGCCCTGCCCAAGCAAAGGGGGCCCACTCGTGGGCGTCGGTACTGGCACTGGGCCCCTCATAGTACAGCGGTGTGTCTGACGGCGGGTGTGCACCACCACCGTCAGAGACACTTGATTGCACTATGAGGGACCCTGTGCCAGTGCCCGCGCCCAAGAGTCGGCCTACCCACCTGTCCAGGGCAACGGCACTCGCACGGTGTCGTGCGCTAGGTGGTGACCCCGGCCATGGGGGGGGAGGCAGCACAGTTAGGGAGTTTTAGATAGTGGCATATGTTGATGTTGGACATTCAGCTGATGCAAAAGGCGAAATAGGTGAAGTACCAGGAAGAGGTGGACCAAAGCAAGCCATTTTTCTGTCACCCTATGTGTCATCAGGGGAAGGTGGGACAAAATCCTTGGAAACCCATGCGTGGTTCATTTTAATGAAGGTTAGATCATCCACATTTTGGGTTGACAGACGGGTCCTTTTTTCTGTCAGGATTGATCCAGCTGCACTGAAGACTCTTTCCGATAGCACACTTGCAGCTGGGCAAGCGAGCTCCTGTAAGGCATATTGGGCCAATTCAGGCCAGGTGTCCAGTTTAGTGGCCCAATAGTCAAAGGGGAATGACCTGTGTGGGAGAACATTGATATGGGAGGAAAAGTAGTTTGTAACCATAGTTGACAACTGCTGTCTCCTGTCACTTTCCATCGATGCAGTATTACCAGTTGTGTGAGCGGTATTTGAAAAATCAGTCCACAACATTGTCAGGAAACCCCTGTCTCCAACGCCACTTCTGCTGTGTGCACCACGAACACCTCTGCCAAGCTGCCCCCGGCCCGTACGGCTCGTGTGAGAACCATCACCGCTGCTGTTTGCTGGGAATGCCTCAAGCAACCGATTTACCAGAGTTGCTTGTTTATTAGCCAATATTAGGTCAAGGTTCTCCTGTGGCATGATGTTTTGTAATTTGCCTTTATAGCGTGGATCCAGGATGCTGGCCAACCAGTAGTCGTCATCGTTCATCATTTTGGCAATGCGGGGGTCCCTTTTTAGGATCCGCAAGGCATAATCTGACATGTGGGCCAATGTTCCCGGTGTCAATGATGCACTGCGAGTGCTGGGTGGAGGAGCACTTTCTGGCAAATCCACATCCCTCCAGTCACGCACAAACCCTGTACCAGACCTTGCCACGCCAACATTTTCACTTGCCCCACGAGATGCATCCTCCTCCCCTAAGTAATCATCCCCATCATTATCCTCCTCCTCCTCTTCTTCCTCCACCTCGTCCAGGAGAGGTCCCTGAGCAGACAATGGATGAATGTCATCAAGGATTCCCTCCTCCTCTTCCTCCTCATCAACATTGGCTGCAGACGCCTGCTCCTTAAGGTGAATCAAAGTTTGCATGAGCAGACGCATAAGATGCTCATGCTTAGGATGGCGTAGTCTGCGCTTACCAGCCGTGTGCATTCCTCAAAACACTGAAGGACTTTACAAAGGTCTTTCAGCTTCGACCACTGCACACCTGTCAACTCCATGTCTGCTCTCAAAGTGCCTGGCCGTGTATCCTCCCACAAATGCATTATGGCCTGCCTCTGCTCGCACAGCCGCTCCACCATGTGCAGGGTGGAGTTCCACCTTGTTGCAATGTCGATAATGAGGCGGTGGTTGGGAAGGTGGAGCAATCGCTGCAGCTTCTGCATACGAACGGAGTGTACAGGCGACCGGCGGATGTGCGCGCACAGTCTTCGCACCTTCTGGAGCAGGGCTGTTAACTCCGGATAATTTTTGAGGAAGCACTGCACCACCAGGTTCAAGGTGTGAGCCAAGCAAGGTATGTGGCTGAGTTTTGAAAGGGCTATGGCTGCCACAAAATTACGGCCGTTATCACTAACTACCTTGCCTGCCTCAAGATGTACACTGCCCAGCCATGACTCAGTTTGTCGCTTCAAGTACTCGGCCAGCACCTCGGCGGTGTGTCTGTCGCCCAAACACATCATCTGCAACACAGCCTGCTGACGCTTTCCACTAGCTGCTCGATAGGGGGACACATCGTGTGCAACAGTGGCAGCTGCAGATGGAGTGCTCGTACGACTGCGCTCTGTGGACGAGCTTTCGCTTCTGGAGGAGGAGGGTCGAACGCCTACAGCCAACTGTTTCCTATACCGTGGGCTAGGCAGCACTGTCCCACCACCGCTGTCCCCTGTGGACCCTGCATCCACCACATTAACCCAGTGCGCAGTGATGGACACGTAACGGCCCTGGCCATGCCGACTGGACCATGCATCAGTTGTGAGGTGCACCTTTCCGCTCACTGACTGCTTGAGTGCATGGACAATGCGGTCTTTCACATGATGGTGGAGGGCTGGGATGGCTTTGCGAGAGAAGAAGTGGCGACTGGGTAGGTCATAGCGTGGTACTGCATAGGCCATGAGTTCGCGGAAAGCTGTGCTTTCCACCAACCGAAAGGGCATCATCTCAAACGAGATTAGTTTGGCAATGTGGGCGTTCAAACCCAGTGTACACGGATGAGAGACTGAGTACTTTCTTGACCTACTCATAGTGTCTGGGAGGGTGAGCTGGACTTGAGAGCTGCTTATGGTGGAAGTAGCGGTGGACAGGGCGGACTGAGAGAGGGTTGATGATGGTGATGGAGTTGGTGTTCTTTCTGATGGCCTAGAATCAGTCTTTCGTTGATATAACAGTGGGATTCCCTGACTGCTGTGGTCTTGCAACGACACCTCAACATTTGCTGCTGTGCTAACCGGTGGGCTTACAGTGGGGGAAACAATGTAGCGTTGCTGACTACCTTCGTTGTGATCAGTTGCACATGTGGCACTTGAGGTTTGGTGTTGTGTCCACGCTTGCAAGTGCATGCTGGTTAAATGTCTAAGCATGCAACTGGTATTCAAATTTTTCAGATTTTTCCCTCGGCTAAAGGTCTTTGCACACTTCTTACAGATAACCTTGGCCTGATCATGAGGATTTTGGTCAAAAAAGTGCCACACTGCACTCTTCCTACTTTGGCAGACATTTTGCGGCCTAGCACGCTGTGATCTTTTGACCCTCTGGACAAGCTGTCCAGCAACTCTTTTGATGTTTGGAACCTGTCTTTGGAGTGCTCCGGGCCTGCCAGATAACAGCTGTTGCGATGTCGATGTCTGCTGTGGATGCTCCTCATCTGAGCTATTGGAAGCAGCACCCTCTTCCCCCAATGGATGCCAATCTGGGTCAACAACTGGGTCATCCATCACCTCCTCTTCTATGTCATGTGCACCTTCCTCTGTGTCACCGTGTATGGTGGTATAGTGTGCGGGAAGGGGCACCTGAGTCTCATCAGGGTCAGAATCTGGCTCTGTACACTGCGAGGACAATGTAGTGCTCTGAGTGAATGTACCAGCAGAATCATCCATCATCGGCTGTGCATCAGTGCACTCCATGTCAGATTCATCTTGGCCTGGGTAATTCACTATTTGACTTGATAATCCAGGCATGGTATGTGAAAACAGCTCCATGGAGTAATCAGTAGTATGGCCTGCGTCATCCTTCAATCTTGGTTGGGGTGAAGGACACAAGGAAAGGTGTGGTTCATGAACATGAGCCTCCAATGACGCCTCAGTGCTTTTACTTTTTACAACTGAAGAAGAGGAGGCGATAGAGCTGGAGGCTGAGTCAGCAATGTAAGACAAAACTTTTTCCTGATGCTCTGCCTTTAAAAGCGGTTTGCCAACTCCTAGAAAACTAAGCGTTCGAGGCCTTATGTAGCCAGACGATGACGCAGGGTCAGCACCTCCTGCATTCGGTCCTATTTTGCTCTTGCCACTACCATCAGATCCACCACCAACACCATCATTACCAGCTGCCAACCCCCGCCCAATTCCACGGCCTCTTCCACCAGCCTTCCTCATTTTTGGTAGACAAAATCCAACAAACTATATAGTAATGTAAAACAAGGTACAAGGTGTCTATAGGACAGGGGAGATTTTGAATTTCTGCAGACACTTGTGGACACTGGACACTTTTGGATTGTGTGAGGCCCACTGATATCTGAGCGCTATGTGACAGGCTCGATGGCACAGCTGTGACCAAAGTGACTAGAGGATAAGGGAGATTTTGAATCTCTGCACACACTTTTGGACACTGGACACTTTTGGATTGTGTGAGGCCCACTGATATCTGAGCGCTATGTGACAGGCTCGATGGCACAGCTGTGACCAAAGTGACTAGAGGATAAGGGAGATTTTGAATCTCTGCACACACTTTTGGACACTGGATGGACACTTTTGGATTGTGTGAGGCCCACTGATATCTGAGCGCTATGTGACAGGCTCGATGGCACAGCTGTGACCAAAGTGACTAGAGGATAAGGGAGATTTTGAATCTCTGCACACACTTTTGGACACTGGATGGACACTTTTGGATTGTGTGAGGCCCACTGATATCTGAGCGCTATGTGACAGGCTCGATGGCACAGCTGTGACTAAAGTGACTAGAGGATAAGGGAGATTTTGAATCTCTGCACACACTTTTGGACACTGGACACTTTTGGATTGTGTGAGGCCCACTGATATCTGAGCGCTATGTGACAGGCTCGATGGCACAGCTGTGACCAAAGTGACTAGAGGATAAGGGAGATTTTGAATCTCTGCACACACTTTTGGACACTGGATGGACACTTTTGGATTGTGTGAGGCCCACTGATATCTGAGCGCTATGTGACAGGCTCGATGGCACAGCTGTGACCAAAGTGACTAGAGGATAAGGGAGATTTTGAATCTCTGCACACACTTTTGGACACTGGACACTTTTGGATTGTGTGAGGCCCAATGAATATCTGAGCGCTATGTGACAGGCTCGATGGCACAGCTGTGACAAAAGTGACTAGAGGATAAGGGAGATTGGATTGCTTTTAAAAAAGCAGTTTGCGGAGCAGTGGGTAAACAGCAATGCAGGAATGTCAGGAAGCCTTAGAAGGCAGCCCAACAACCAACACCACTGATACACCACTATATAGCCTCCCCTTGCACTGCACACACAGTGACTGGTGTGTTGTGCAGGCCAAATTGCTAGCAGCAGAAGCAGTTTTTTTTTCTTCTCAGCAGGACAAAAAAAAAAAATTGGGATTGCTTTTAAAAAAGCAGTTTGCGGAGCAGTGGGTAAACAGCAATGCAGGAATGTCAGGAAGCCTTAGAAGGCAGCCCAACAACCAACACCACTGATACACCACTATATAGCCTCCCCTTGCACTGCACACACAGTGACTGGTGTGTTGTGCAGGCCAAATCGCTAGCAGCAGAAGCAGTTTTTTTGTCTTCTTCCCTGCCTAACGCTCTCCCTACAGAATCAGCAGCAACCTCTCCCTATACTAAGATCGGCAGAAGTAAGATGGCGGTCGGCGTGCACGCCCTTTTATACCCCCTGTGACGCCCACCAAAGCAAGCCAATCACTTGCATGCCCTTCTGAAAGATGGTGGTGACCCCTGCCTATGTCATCACGTTGCCCACAGTGTCCGTGGATCCTGATTGGCTGAAAAAGAGCGCAAAACAAACTTTTGAAACGCGACTTTGACGCGTAAGTAGCCGACCTCGTGGCCGACCTCATCCTAGGGTCGGGTTTCGTTTCATGAAACCCGACTTTGCCAAAAGTCGGCGACTTTTGAATTTTTTCGACCCGTTTCGCTCAACTCTAGTACTGAGTAAATAATACATTTTGAAGAAATTTTATGATCATGCTTTTTGCCTCTTTTTCGGCCATTTACTAATGGTAGTTATGGTTTATGAATAACTTGTTAGGTGGTATTTATACATCTTGGACATTTTTTTGATACATTGAAATTCATTGTAGGTTTTTTGTCAGGTCAGTAAATGTTATATTTTCATTGATAAACTTTTCTGCAAGTAGCAATACCAAATATGGAAAAGGTTGTGATTCAATTTTTTATGTTGTTTTTATTTTTTAATATTTCTTTAAAAATATTATATTTACATTTTACTGTATTTACTGTATTTTTTAGTCCCCTTAAGGGACTTGAACTTGAACTAATCTAATTTCTTGTACTATATACTGCCGCTCGATCCTTGTTCACATTCACGTCACTTGGCAAGTGAAAAGGTTTTAAATACTAGAGTAGGGACTGTCCCACAAGGGTTGCCGTGATGTGGCGGGATGGCTTGTACATTATTTTGATCAAAATTATGTTTACTAAATACCCTTATTATTATTATTACCTTTATGCATTATTTGCAGTTTATTTTTTACTTTTTAGTTCAGGATATTTGTGTTTTTTGTTTTCTCTGGTTAATGGTCATGTGTTAATATGCACTTACATTGTGCATACACATTAACTTACTTTCTCAGTTCAGATTAGTTTTTTTTTTTTTTTTTTTTTTATTGGTCTTCATAGGTGTATTGTAATAGTAGGTATGGCAGTCTCCATGATCTCCAGGCCGCACACTAACTTGAGACTGCCAGCGCCATTTAATAGGTTAATAGCAATTGGCATAGTTCGGCTTCACCAGCGGCTATTCGGGGAAAATGATGGCTGCATGCACCTCTCATTAAGCGATAGAGATGGTGACATTAAGGGATTGTGTGTCGCCATCTCTATCTCTGCTGAGCATGTTGTGTCTACCTCTCAATTAGTAATGGCCCATTGTATATACTGTTTGTATGTGAACATGATGGTTTAATTTATTTGGCTAGCTTACCAACTTTCCGTTATTTTTGTTTCTTGCAGGTTCACAAGTGCCGTCATCTACCAAGGTCTTGTCATGCGGCTGGGGATTGTATCTGGAAGTCTGTATATAGACTTTTTTATCTCTGCAGTTGTGGAATTACCAGCAGCCTTCATTATTCTCTTCTCTATTGATCGTGTTGGCAGAAGACTTCCATTTGCCTTGAGTAATGCTGGAGCAGGCATTGCATGTTTAATAACAGCTGCCATATCCAAAGGTACCAAGTTATTAGAAGGGATCGGTTGGTTGGATGCTATGTGATATGTCCTTAAAGTGGTTGTCCGATACCTAAAATGCCCTTTATAAATTTCTATCTTCACGACCTAATTATTGGGTTAATGTGAGATGTCATCTGAGCAACTTTGTCTTAAACATAATAATCAGTACGAGACTAGCCAGGGAGTGTATTCCAAAAACTGCCAACCTTGTGGAGTTTATAGTAAAATAATCTCAAGAGCACAGGAGTCTGATGCTCCTAATTCATGAATGAGGAGTGCCTGATAAGAGGTGTACACCTCTATGTGCACCTCGCCACAAATTCTACTCAAGTCCCTGCTTGAGTAAGATTTGGGCCACACCAAACACCGACACTCGTCATGGATTTGATGAGTGTTTTCGCCATAACCTCATACTGACCAAGCTCAGCCAACTTTACCGGAGCTGAGTGAAAATGAAGTTAGAATGCCAAAAGTAGCATCTTTTTAGCACAGCCTCCAGTTGCTCCAAAATTATGTGACATGGGGGGCGTGGCTTCGGTGTCTGGACATGTGAGACACGGATTTTGTGAGCTCCTGAGGTATTGCCTCAAACCTGACATATATCTCAACTATAATAAGCCATTCAGGCCTAAAAGAGTCT
The DNA here is from genome assembly GCF_039654945.1 of Dendrobates tinctorius. Classification (NCBI taxonomy): domain Eukaryota; kingdom Metazoa; phylum Chordata; class Amphibia; order Anura; family Dendrobatidae; genus Dendrobates; species Dendrobates tinctorius. The sequence goes on along the minus strand of NW_027361960.1, from coordinate 24,184,524 downwards.
GACTAAATCTTATCTCAGGCTCATTTTACGGCCAGTTTTGTCCAAATTGGCCGCATATTAAGAAACTTTTACTGCTGAAACCACCTGTCAAGCCAGGTCGTAAGTTGAGGTCTCCCTCTCCTGACCGCAGAGCATTCTCGGCTTGACCCCAGACCATCTCAGCCCCTTATACAGTCAAGGGAAACTACAAGGCATACAAGTCGGTGGGTCACTGACCGGACCTCAAGCAACATCTCCCCTCTGGAACCGCCGGGATTATCCGTGAAACTTCAGATCTCCAGAGAGCAGCTATCAACAAGACCAGATGGGAGGACCACAGTGGCTGACACCTAAGACCACATCTCCTACCGGACCTACCATCACAGGCCCTCCAGCTCTGGCTTCTGGTGACCGTGCAGGTAATGATAGGAAATAACAGCCGAACCTCTGGAGATTACAGTGTATAAAAAGCAACACGCAGCTACCGCACTGAGGCTTATAACAGCAGGAGAACGGAAAATAGCTCCCGTTAATTTCCTCTCACTGCTGCAACGTCCAGACACATACTCCATCGTCGGTGACAGACACCCTGAGATCAACCACTCAGCTGGATCCGGCCGGACACCTCCGTGACAGCAATAGCACCAAGCGGGGATAGTGGCTCACAGCAGCGGCAAGTAAAGGCACTAGCTCTGGCCGCTTCATAACAATAAAATGCCGTGCATACCCGTCAGCAATACCCAAAACAGCATGAGCCCCGTGCCTATATTCTGGCATATATATAAACTGTCAGTCCTTTCCCAGGACCTTTATTAACACCCTATGTGCACATAAATATCAGCCACGCTATGGTTGACATCAACGAGAGACACATCCAATAACTCTAATATCCCAGGGCGCTTGAATTACTGTAAAATCGGAACTAGGTAATAGCTCTCATTACAGAGCAACTCCTTATCAGTGATTTTGTTCGACGTCAAGCTATATTTTGTATATAACCCATCTCTTTAATAGATGGGACTAAGGGCAATATTACATCACAAAATAAGGGAATAAGAAGAAAATAACTTCCCTTAAAAAACTTTCATATATTTGCTTTAAAAAGAGCAGTCCTCCTGAGGGTATATTATCTCATTTAAAGGTCATTAGCTCTATTTCAGCAAAACTAATTTGCTTACAGCACATTGCTTATTAATTAGTAACTTTTAGGAGTTAGCTCTCCTTCATGCTCACATCTTACTATAAGTAGGGCGTAAAAGATTTCTATATATTGGTCTTTATAAGGCAAACATTTAGCCTCTCATTATTACTCTTACAATTAAATAACTGTTACTGGTGAAACTCTACTCAAGTAACATAGGTCAACTTAGTTTTAAGTCTCTAAATGTACAGTAATATCACCACAACGTCCAAACATCCTAAATATCTAAAGGCCCCGTTACACATAGCGAGATCACTGAAACGTCACGGATTTTGTGACGCAACAGCGACCTCGCCAGCGATCTCGCTACGTGTGACACATAGCGGCGACCGGCCCCCCGCTGCGATATCGCTGATCGTGCTCAAATGTCCTAGGCCATTTTTTGATCATTGGCGTCCCGCTGGCCAGCATGCATCGCTGTGTTTAACACCATAACAATGACTAGCGACCTCGTTGGCGACTCAGAACTCACGCTATCGAGGTCTGAGTCGTCAGAATAGCTGCTGTGTGACAAGGTCCCAACAACAGCCGAGGTCGTTATATAGATCGCCGCATCGTTGCTGCGTCGTTGAGTAGATCTGCCTGTTTGACAGTTTACTAGCGATCATGTGGCGACGTACCAGCGATCCTTACCAGGTCGTATTATTGTCGGGATTGCTGGAGCGTCGCTATATGTAACGGTACCCTTAAAGGGGAGACACCACAGCTTCAATATAATCCTTCTGAAGATAGGTTAAATTTGTACAAAAGAGAAAAAAAAGTGATGGCACTCACCATTCTGTCGTGAAAATTCTTATTAATTAAAAGGCATTGGCACGGGTGGAATGTACAGAGAGTGGACAATGGCCGTTTCACGCACTTGCGCTTCAACCAAACCTCTGAAGATAGGATAAACACATTAAGTCCCAGGAAGTCTAGATCCCCTCTGAGAAAAGAGGAAGGAATGTCAAACATCCCCTGTCCAAATGGGAAAACCAAGCCGCCCAGTACTCCTACTGATAATCCTAAAAAGACCCACTCTGAAAATCTAATCAAACCAAAAATTCCAAGCTCCCAGGGCAACCTCCAAGCAGAAAACATGGACTTATCTATAACTTCAAAAAGAAGGAACCGTGACACTTGGGGCAAAATACACTTCCTCACAAGATTGTTCAGAAGGGGGGGATGATGATTTCAGCGACTCTTCCCCTAACCTCAGCCCTGTTAGGAGCAGATTCAAAAAAGATCCTGAAATTACAACAACAGAGACTAGCTTATCCATTTCAACCCCGATTATCGACCTTCCCAAACCAAATAATGCTAGTACTGAAGCATATATTCTGAATCTAGCAAACAAAATAAATGAAAATATGGAGCAAAGCCTTGAAAATCAAACAATTCTGCCTCAAAATACATTTGAACAACTTAACAAAAAAATCTCTGACCATGAAAATAGAATTGTGGTTATAGAGAATAAAACCATAGAGTCCTCCAGTACTATTTTTGACCTGACCACTGAAGTCAGGTAAATAAAAATCAAGCTGGCAGATTTAGAAGACAGAAACCACAGGAATAACATCAAGATCCGCAGCATCCCTGAAAATATCTCCCCAGAAAACCTTTCTGATCATGTTAAATTAATTTTCAAGATGGTTATACCCTCCCTTACCAACGCAGAATTAACCATTGATAGAATCCACAGATTACCCCGCCTCCAAAAATTTCCTGCTGAAGTGCCCACAGACATAATTATGCGAATACACTTCTACAAAACAAAAGAAAAAATCCTCCAATTTCTAAAAAATGAAAAAACCTTCCCAGAACCCTATCACAATCGCAAAGTCTTTGTTACAGGTGGGGTTTTCCCCTCAAGCTCTTACCCCCGAGGAAGGTTCCAGTTTCATTACTTCGTTGAGAGACAACCCTCCCCAGAGCAAAGCGCTGAACTGGGCCCAAGCCTTATGACACAAATTTATAACGGTCTGGTCATGTGTCATCTCATATCATTTTGTTACACATTGGTTTGTTAATCACAACTAGATGTAGTACCTCATTCTTTCCCATCCACGGTTTTCCCCCAAGAAGAAGAAGAAGCCCACTTTTAAGAGGGCTTCCTTTAAGGAGAACTTCGTTTTGAACGTATTGTAATTTTGCACAGGTTTGTGATTTTGTTACATTGTTAACTTTTCTCTTTGTTTGGTGTCCTTATTAATCTTGAGAGGTACACTTTTTAATTTATCCAGTGAAACTATCCCGGTGGCCCCTTTCTTTCCAAGTTAACCACACCATGAGTCTAAAGAGTATGACCTACAACATAAGAGGGCTAAATAGCCCATGGAAGAAATTTTCTCTTTGGAGGGAACTGGACAGATCACAGGCAGATCTCAAATGTATCCAAGAGACTATGAGTCATAGCCTATGAGTCATAGCCTGGCTCTATGCAAGCCCTGCAGCCTCCATTTTCTGCACATTGCATGCAGAACACAGCTAGTGTAGGGAGAGTGTGAGCAGCTGCTAGGGAGAGTTGTGTTTGTTTGTGCAAATCATCCAGAAATCCTCTGTAAAACCCAAAAGCTCTTTTCAGAACTGAAAGTATAAGGTCAGGAACTGAGTAGTGACAGTTTTCCCAGCTATTTTTGGGGTCTCATTTACCCCTGCAGGGCAGTTTTTTTGTGCTGTTGTGGTGCTGTGTTCACAGCGAATAGGACGCACGTTACTGCACAACTGACACGCAGCCAGCACCGCTGTCTTGTATGGTTACTTGGGTGCGTAATCTCTCCTTAAACCTCAGGGCAATTTTTTAGTGGCAGCACTGCTGTCTTGTGTGGTTACTGGGGTGCGTGCTCTCGCCTTAAACCTCAGGGCAATTTTTTAGTGGCAGCACCACTGTCTTGTATGGTTACTGGGGTGTGTAATCTATTTTTAAACCTCAGGGTAATATTTTTGTGCTGTTGCAGTGCTGTTTGTAAAACACAAAGCAGTACTAGGCTGTAGTGCTACCTTCCACAAAACACTAACTGCTCCTTGTTCCCCAATATCTGCATCTGAACAACGGCAACTATGGCAGAAAAATCCAAAATTCCTAAAAAGGCTATTGTGAAGGGACTGGGACGTGGACGTGGGGCTGTCATTGGCCCAACAAGGCACAGAGTCTGGGAGACCGAAGAAGATTGATGCATCTAGGTTCCTGGTGAAATTTTCCAGTCTGGAACGTAAATGGGTCTAGAAGCCAGTAGAACAAGAGCAGATACATTCTTGGATGGCTGATAAGGCCTCGACAAAATTTTCTAGCAGCAGTGTCACCCAATCGTCCATGACAAAACAGTCTCCTGTCCATACAGAGAACGCTGGGTCATCCTATTCTCAGCCTGTTCCTAGTTCATCACCCTGTCAGGAGTCACAGGAAACATTTGACCCCAACCTTGGCCATTCCGAGGATCTGTTTGGCAAATTTCCTTTCATTGCCTCTGGCCTCTCATCGCGTGACTTTAAAGCGGATCGTGAGGAGGTATCGTCTGTTGATGATAGCCAAATATTTGAAGCCCCACAGCCAGAAGAAAGCCACTTTCATCCATGTGATATACTGGGTGAAGAGGTGGAGGCTGATGGTGATGACACACAGTTTCCATCTGGCCAGTCGCCAATATCAACACGGAAGGAGGATGACATGGACGGCGAGATGGTTGATGATGAGACCACCGATCCGGCCTGGACCGTTGGTACGCATAGCCAGCACAGCAGCACAGAGGAAGAAGGTGGATACGTAGCACCAACAAAGGCACCAAGGGCTACTGGTTTGAGTAGAGTGCAAAGTGTGTCAACTGTTGCCAAAAGCAATCCCTCTGTGCCCTAAGTCAAGGCAAGGGTGCGTTCAGCCGCTGTCTGGAAATGTTTTTCTGATAGTCCTTCTGAATTAAATGTTGTCATCTGTAGCATCTGCCTTATAAAGCTGAGCAGAGGCCAGGGCAAAGGCAACCTTAGCACGACCAGTATGCGGAAACACATGGAAGCCAAGCACCCTAGTCAGTGGGTGGAACAACAGGGTACCAAATCAGTGTCTGCTGGTCAAACCACTGCCATGTCGCCCGTAATCCGTCCTTCCTAATCTGCTGGGCAGGAAGCAGGTGATCATCATACTTCTTGCTCACAAGCTGCGGTTGCACAGACACAGGACACAACAAGCTCATCCACGTGTTTATCCCAGGAAAGCGTCCAATTGTCCATGCCCCAGATGTATGAAAAGAGGCGTAAATACTAAGCCATGCACCCACAAGCACAAATAGTGAACGCGCACATTGCCAAGTTGCTAGCCGTGGAGATGTTGCCGTTTAGGCTTGTGGGGACAAAGTCTTTCCGTGATCTGTTGGCTGTGGCTGCCCCACTATTTTTCCCGGCGTGCCGTCCCAACATTACACCAGCACGTCTTAAACAATCTAAAGCGTGCTCTTACCAACGCCGTAACTGGGAAGGTCCACCTTACAACAGACATGTACTTGTGGCCAGGGACAATACATCTCTGTCACGGCACACTGACTCAACCTGGTGGGACAAAGTCTCCAACTGGATGATCACATATCCTACCCACGCCACGAATAGTGACCCAACCTCAGTCAGGGTTTCCGCCTCATCATATACGTCCTTTCTCCCCTCTTCCTCCTCCTCCTCCACCTCGTCATCCTATGCTGAATTACCTCCACATCACTCCCAAGTTGGGAGCTGTGCAGCAGCGCATCGGCAACATGCTCTGCTGAAGCTTATCTGCTTAGGTGAAACACCACACACTGCAGCAGAGCTGTGGCAAGGGCTAAAACAACAGACCGATCAGTTGCTCTCCCCACTAGAACTTCAACCCGGTCTGGTTGTCTGTGACAATGGGCGTAACCTGGTGGCTGCTTTAAGGCTCAGGAAACTGGTACACGTGCCAGGCATGGCTCACGTGCTGAACCTAGTGGTGCAGAAACTTATAAAAACATACCCTGACTTGCCGCACCTACTTGAGAAGATGCGCCGTATTTGCGCCCATTTCTGCCATTCCTCAACCACTGTTGCCGGTCTTACAGTGCTTCAAAAGCAATTTAATTTGCCAAACCACTGACTCATTTGCGACCTGCCAACACGGTGGAACTCAACATATCATGTGTTGACAAGGGCACTTGCTGAATACCAGCTTAAACATGCCCGTCACACTGAGACTCAGCCAAGACACATAACAACTGTCGAGTGGGTGTGGATCACTGATACTTGTGAGGTGCTTGATAACTTTGAGTACTGCACCAAGTTTGTGAGCGATGATCAGGCTATTATCAGCGTAACCATCCCTACGCTATGTCTGCTGGAAAAATCGCTGCAGAATGAAAAAATGGAATCTTTGAGTGCCCAGCAGCTGGGTATGGAGCAAGATTTCACAATGGGTGATCCTACCCAGCCCAGCCAATATCATCAGGTAAGATTGGGGAATGAAGATCATGATGAAAACGAGGAGGGAGAGGACTTCTTTTTCAGTGGTACTGAGGGGCCACCTCATGCTACAGAGGGGAATCCCAACCCCAGCTTCATGTCTGTCCAGCATGGGTGGGCTGGAGAGGAGAGGTGGAGGAGAAGAGTCAGTGTGAGGAGAGGATGGGTATTGTTCCTCCTTCTGGGGTCACAGAAGATTTGCCTCCTTTCAGCTTGGCACACATAGCACACTTCATACCTGACTGTCTGTGCCAAGACCCTCACGTAATCCACATTTTCAATAGCAACCTATACTGGTTGGCCACCTTTCTAGACCCACGGTACAAGGACAAATTTCCTTCGCTACTGTTGCAGTCACCAAGGGGTTTCACAATGAAATCTTTCAAGATTGCCGTTGTCGATCAAAGGTACCAGCTCTGTGCAACAGCATGCATTAATGGGGAGAGACACACCAAGCAGGTCCAAAAGAGGTAGTGGTAAAATGTCCACAAATTGGGCCATCTTCAATAAACCGGCTCATCAACAGGGACTAGCTGGAAGAGTAACAATGTCAAGGAGGGAGAAGTTGAACAAAGATGGTCAACGACTATCTAAGTGACCATACCTGCGTCTTTCCTGACGCTTCTGTTCCGTTTAATTACTGGATATCCAAGCTGCATATTTGGCCAGACCTTTCCTTATATGCCGTGGAGGTGCTGGCCTGCCCTGTTGCTAGTGTGATGTCAGAGCGTGTTTTCAGTGCCGCTGGGGCAATAATCACAGATACACGCACACTGTTGACTACAGAGAATGCAGACAGGCTGACTGATAAAATGTAACAAGGACTGGATTTTGCAACAGTATTTAAGCCCTCCAGATGACAGTATCCCAACTTAAAGTCACCCAAAACGTTATTTTTTTTGCAATTGGTGATCACGTCCATCCCTTCCCATACAAGCCCCTTTTCTTCTTCTTGCACATGTTTTCAAAACCTGCTTCTGACACATGTACCTCATGGTCAATAAGCTAAAAACAATGTTCCGTTAATTAATATTTTGCATAGGAGGCACTTGTGATGAGAGTGAGACCCTTCTTCCTTCATCAACCATGCTATCATGCCCCATGGGCTAATTTTTGGAGATACTATGCCTGGACACTGGGCACTGCAACTACTGTGCTAGTAGTCCTAGCTTCATAATAATTGTTTTGCCCTACAGACCTGCCCTGCTTCCTGCTTCAACCATGATACAGCCCCTAGGGGTAATGTTTTGAAGACACTTTGTCTATGTCTGCACATTGGGCACTGCAACTACCATGCTAGTAGTCTACTTTCATAATTGTCTGGCTCTTGAGGCCTACTTCCTGTGTCAACCATGATACAGCCCCCAGGGCTAATATTTTGAAGACACTATGTCTATGCCTACACATTAGGCAGTGGCAGTGGAACAACAAGGACAGTAGTCCAAGCTTTATAATTGTGAATCCCTTGTGATGATGATGATGGGTGGCTTCTTCCTGCGTTGACCATCACACAGCCCTTAGGGCAGATCGCTCTCCTTACACCACTTACACACTTAGCTGTCAGAAGATCTCCTCCATCATCACTCGCTCTTACGGCACTTCTGATATATTACTGGCACTGTGTAAGTGGCATACAAGTCCTGCTCTGCCGGCAAAAAATGACAGAACTTCAAATAGTGTTTGTACATTCTAGTGAAGCAGTGGTGTAAAACCACTCGTGCAGCCGTGACCAGGTGCACCCATGTTATGTACATTTGTTTACAGCATACAGTACATTTTTTAACATTTACACATTTTTAGCTTTTTCCTAAGCCCGCAGACCACTTTATAGGGTCCAGCAGACAATTACTTGAATTTTCCCTTGCCTCCCCACCTGACCTCCTCCGCTGACCTGCTCCTCCTAATAAAACATAAAACAAGCCGCCCACTCTCCTTCTCCCACATGCTCTGTCTCTCTCTGCTTCTCACTGCTGGCAACATATCTCCCAACCCTGGACCCCCACAGCTCATGCTGCCCATTATTACCCCCTTCTATCGCTCCCAAACTATAAACACCCAAAATATTTCCCACATCAAATCCGTGCCCTTGATGCCCACCACCCTGCTCCCACTCTCTGGATCACTCTGGAATGCACGTTCCGTCTGCAATAAACTCCATGTGATTCACGACCTCTTTACCTCTCAGAATTTTGTCTTCCTTGGCCTCACCGAAATATGGCTGATACCCTTCGACACTGCCTCCCCTGCTGCGCTATGATACAGCAGCCTCCACTTCACCCACACTCCTAGCCCTGGCATCAGACATGGTGGAGGAGTGGGCCTTCTCCTTTTTTCCAACTGCACCTTCAACCAAATCCCACCTCTTCCCTCCCTTATCCTCCCCTCTTTTGAAGTCCACTCTGTCAGCATCTACTCTCCCTCCCACCTCCAAGTGGCTGTCATATACCGACCTCTGGGCCTGACCACTGCTTTTATTGACCAATTCTCCACCTGGCTCCTTCACGTTCTCTCTGCTGACATTCCCACCATCATCATGGGTGACTTCAACATCCCCATTGACACCCACCAGTCGGCAACCTACTAACTCCTGTCCCTTACATCTTCTTTTGGACTTACTCAGTGGTCCCCCTCAGCCACCCACACAGACGGACACACATTAGACCTGGCCTTCACCCGTCTCTGCTCCCTATCTAATTTCACAACCTCCCCTCTCCCTCTATCTGACCACCATCTACTCACTTTCTCATCCCTGTCCTCCTCACCTGTCACCCATGTCCAGCAACATGTGCACCCCTGCAGAAACCTCACAAATCTAGACACTCGCACACTCTATGACTCTATTCAACCATTGTCCTCCATATCTACACTCCATGACACAGACACTGCCACTAATTTCTACAATGCCACTCTTGCATCATCCATCGACTCAGTCGCCCCAGTCATGCATAACAGAGTGCAACAAATCAATAGACAACCTTGGCACAATAACACCACTAAAAAGCTTTGGCAAGCATCCAGAATTGCTGAATGGCGCTGGAAGAAAATGCATTCGCAAGAAGTCTTCACTGCACTCAAACAAGCAACACGCATTCACATCAGCTCTCAACTCTGCTAAACAGACCTACTTTACATCCCTTGTATCTTCCTTTTCCGACAACCCCAAACAGTTGTTCAATACTTTTAACTCCCTCCTCCACCCACCACTAACCCCTCCAACCTCCCTAATCTCTGCCAAGGACTTTGCCACACACTTCAAAAACAAGATAGACCAAACACGGCAAGTCTTTATTGTTCAACCACCACAACCCCTTTTTATACCCCTTTGTATACCAGACCAATGCCCAAACCTTATCCAACATCACTGAAGGGGAGCTTGCTCATCTCTCCAAATCACACCTCACCACTTGTGCACTTGACCCTATCCCATCCCACTTCCTCCCCAACATCATCACCACTCTTATCCCATCCCTAACCCACCTCTTCAACCTATCACTAACTTCTGGTACCTTCCCTTCTGCTTTCAAACATGCCACAATCACACCTATACTTAAAAAGCTGCTCCCATTCTCTTCCAAACTCCTGGAACAGCACGTCCATGCTGAACTTTCCTTCCACCTCTCATCTAACTTGCTCTTTGACAATCTACAGTCTGGTTTCCACGCCATCACTCCACTGAGACAGCCCTGACCAAAATTACTAATGACCTACTTACAGCCAAAGCTAATGGACAATACTCTATACTCCTCCTTTTAGACCTGTCCTCTGCTTTCGACACAGTAGACCACTTCCTCTTTACTACAGATCCTCTCCTCCTTTGGCAAGACCTCGCCCTATCCTGGATTTCCTCATACCTCTCCAACCACACATTCAGCATCTCCCACTCCCACACTACCTCCTCATCCCACCCTCTCTCTGTTGGAGTCCTCCAAGGCTCTGTTCTAGGACCCTTACTCTTCTCAATCTATACACTTGGACTGGGGCATCTCATAATGTCCCACGTGTTCCAGTACCACCTTTATGCCGATGATACTCAGATCTACTTCTCTGGCCCAGACGTCACCTCTCTGCTCTCCAGAATCCCGAAATGTCTATCAGCCATATCCTCCTTCTTCTCCTCCTGCTTCCTCAAACTGAATTTGGACAAATCTGAACTTATCATCTTCCCCATCTCACAGATCTTCCTTACCTGACCTATCTATAACAATTGACGACATCATGCTTTCCCCCTTACCGGAGGTCTGCTGCCTCGGAGTAACCCTTGACGCTGCCCTGTCCTTCAAACCGCATATCCAAGCTCTCTCCACCTCTTGTCACCTCCAGCTCAAAAATATTTCCAGAATCCGTCCCTTCCTCAACCCTCACCCTACTAAAATGCTTGTGCATGCCCTAATCATCTCCTGCCTCGACTACTGCAACATCCTTTTCTGTGGCCTCTCTGCTAACACCCTCGCACCTCTCCCGTACATCCTTAACTCTGCTGCCCCACTAATTCATCTCTCTCCTCGCTTCTCCTCCACTTCTCCCCTCTGCAAATCTCTTCACCTGCTCCCATTCCCTCAGCATATCCAATTCAAATTACTAATACTGACCTACAAGGCCATCTATAACCTGTCTCCTCCATATATCGCTGAACTAATCTCCCGATATCTTCCCTCATGTAGTCTCCGGTCCTCCCACGACCTCCTTCTTTCCTCCACACTTATTCGCTCTTCACCCAACCACCTCCAAGACTTCTCCCGAATAGCCCCCTTCCTCTGGAATTCTTTGCCCGAACATGTCTGACTTGCAACCACACTCGGATCCTTCAGACGGAACCTGAAAACCCACCTCTTCAGGAAAGCTTACAGCCTACAATGATGCCTCCTCACCACTACTGGAGATACCACCTCACCATCACTGAAGCTGTTGCAACTTCCCAACCTACTGTCTCCTTCCCCACCATCCTGTAGAATGTAAACGCGCAAGGGCAGGGTCCTCTCTCCCTTCTATATCAGTCTGTGATTGTTAGTTTGTTTACTGTAAGTGATATCCGTAATTTGTATGTAACCTCTTCTCATGTAGAGCACCATGGAACCAATGGTGCTCTAGAAATAATAATAGTAATAATCACGCCAAATCAAACTAAGTCTGTTCGCAGACAATGTTATACTAACTCTAACAGACCCCACCAATTCCATCAAAGAGTTACATAAAACCCTCAACTCATTCTCAAATTTATCAAATTTTAAAATCAACGAAGATAAATCTAGAATCCTTCATCTCAATCTGAATTAGGACCAAGTCAAAGAAATTTAAAAAAATCATCCATTAGTTGGGCCACCAAAGAAATCACCTATTAGGCATCACTATAACGAACAACATTAATAATATTGTTTCGGCTAACATGAACTCAGTACTTGAGACAATTAATAGAGATATCAACACTTTTTGGGAGAAAGACCTCTCCTGGTGGGGAAAAAACTTTACAATAAAAATTTTCACTCTGCCTAAAATACTATTTGTCCCGAAGTCCATACCCCTTCTAATATCGGTTTCATACCTGACAACCCTTCAAGCATCAATTAAGGCATTCATTTGGAACAACAAAAAGCCAAGAACCTCATCAAACATTACTCATAAAACGAAATCCCACGGAGGCCTAGGCATCCCAAATATCACAGCCCACTACCTCACAATTTTAATAAAGCTGAGCATCCACTGGCTTTCTTGCGATAGCCCCCCAGCGTGGGTTGGATTTGGAAGTTTCATTGAACAAAAATAAACATCCAAAAGATTTCATTTTAAAAACCTTAACCAATCAATACCTCTGCTCAACCTCCCGCCCCATCTTCTTAGCTGTCACGTACGCCTGGAAAAAACTTTCCAAACATAAAAGGGGAACACCTAAAATGTTAGTCTTAAGACAATTGCCACTCTCTCTCTTTTTATCATTCAGCAACCAAACTCTACCTGCAGTCTGGACCGAAAATGGTATTAAGAGGTTGGGGGATGTACATGATGGAAAATCATTCCTAAAATTCAGCGACTTAAAATACAATAAAACACATGGGCCATGTACACAGTGAACAAGTCTGTAGGACAGCGTTCACACCACCAAAAGACTGAAACACAGAAAAACACAGTAAAACAAACATATAAAAATACTCTACTGTAAAACAGTAATCAGCAAGTGCTAGTAAAAAGATAACAAAACAGGGTATTTGGTTGATACGTTTTTTGCAAAAAATGTATACTAAGCCGCTCTACCAAACGTCAAGGTAACCCCATATTAGAGCAGTCGCTAACTGATGTAGATGACTTTTATGTGCATGGACCACAGGGGAGGGGTGAAAACCTCCCTAATCTTGCAAAAACAAGAAACAAATTGAATACACATGCACATAAAAGTCTTCTTCCATAGCGTGTCCACATCGGGCATTACCTGCCTGAATCCTGCTCATATAGGTACTATACACATGATCAGGTTTTTAAATACATCAGTTAGTGACTGCTCTGATATGGGTTACCTTGACGTTTGGTAGAGCGGCTTAGTATACATTTTTTGCAAAAAAAAAGTATCAACCAAATACCCTGTTTTGTTATCTATTTACTAGCACTTGCTGTGTACTGTTACCTTTTTACAGCAGAGTATTTTTATATGTTTGTTTTACTGTGTTTTTCTGTGTTTCAGACTTAAAATACAAGTATAAACTTCCGTCGTCGGCGTTCATCCAATTTCTGATTCTTAAAGACCAGACTTTTACTTTTCTTAAGAAGAAACCAAATATATCTGAAGAAACGTTAAATCTTCTATGCAACACAAATGGAATCTTTTGGAGTCATTGTCATATCTATGACTGGATTAACCAGGACTGTGAGATGTCCAAGAATGCCTACATTACCAAATGGGAAAGCGAGCTAAAAACATCATTCCACATTGAAGAATGGGAGGACGCCCTGACTTCCACCTATGCTTCAAACCTGTCCATGTCATTACAAGAGACCCATTTTAAGCTCAAATCAAGGTGGTACTACACACCGGCCAGATTGGCACATTTCAATCAAGAACTCTCCTCATTATGCTGGAGGAACTACTGTCTCCATGGTGATCTTCTACATATGTTCTGGAACTGCCCTAAATTAAAATCATTATGGTCTCATGCTTCTACCCTCATCAATAAAATTGTGGATAAAAATATAGCATTCACCCCTCAAATGGCGCTGCTTTCCCTTGATCTAGGAAATTTTAGTAGACACTATCATTCATATCAAACGAAACCCCTCCTATCTTTACAGATGTATTAGAGAAAATCTCCCTCCATAGATCGTACGAGCTGAAATTTGCCTTAGCTAACGATCAACAAATTAAATTTTCAAGAAAGTGGGCCCACTGGGATAGGATTCTCCCCTAACTGCTATCTGAATATCTACCTCACTATCTGGATATACTTCTGTTGTTGTTGCTGTTATCATTTATTGTTATATTGAACTGATTGTTTCCTTTTCTCAAAATGTATAATTCAGATACGCATCAGTTAATGTCAATATTTATATAACAATGTTCATGAGACATCCGTTCTCCTTTGTTCCCTCCCTTCCCCTCCCCCCCTTCTTCACCTACTCATCAGTAATACTTCTCTTTTGTTCACAAAAATTAAATAAATACTATTGGAAAAGCAAAATTATGTGACTTTTCAAAGATTTTTACACGAGAATACTGACATAAAAACAATAATGACTCCAGTCCCCCTTTGGAATCTGTGACATGACAAATTCATAAAGCCCAAACCTCATACAAAGCTAGAGAGCATCTCTAATAAATAGGCCATTTTGTATATTTCAAATAGACATACACACACACTTGACTTCCTACTAGACTTTTTACTTGGTTTTAGAAAATATTACACTGTTTTAATTTTACAGACTCTAATCTGATAAATATCTATTCATTTGCAGATCATTTGTGGCTAAAAATAACGCTAGCCACTTTAGGACGATTGGGAATCACCATGGCATTTGAAATAGTTTACTTTATAAATACGGAACTATATCCAACATCACTGAGGTAATAAATGAAATAAATGTGATATATAGAAATGTTGCTAATATCACAGGATCAGCCATAGGCTACCACCACACTATCAGTATTTGTTCAGTATTTTTTATCAGGATTTGTAAACCAAAACCAGGTGCGGAACAATCAGAGGACAAGGTATAAGAGAAACAAGTGCACCAATTCTGCATGTTTGACGCACTCCGGGTTTTGGCTTACAAATACTGATGTAAAATACTGACTAAATACTGATACTGTGACCGTAGCCATAAATGTGAACTCTGATGGTGTGAGAAGCCAGCTCTTTGGCCATTTTTACACAAACACATGTAATTAGTGTAAGGGCTATTGTGAAGTCTGGTGGGTAGCAGCCCCCACAGGAGAACTACCAAGCTCAGGAGAGGCAACCCTACACCTCTGGAATTGTGTGGTGCTCGATATCAAGGTGGCCAGCCATCACCTATGGTCACTATCGGGGCTCCAGCAAAATCTGTACAGCTTACAGCTGCATGGGACATACTGTTCTGCGCGGTTCAAAAGGTGTCCAACTGCCAGATGACGTCAGTTAGGGATCAGTGAGGAGGAATGTCTTGATATAATGCTTAGTTTCCAGTGGTGGGAAGAGAGCTGAGGTACTTTCCTGTGAGGCTGGTTTCACATTTGCGTTTTTTTGCGCTGCATTTTTGCGCATACGTGCGTATGCGTTTTTCCCCTATATTTAACATGGGTGCGCATACGTGCACATTGGCATGCGCACGTATGCGTTTTTCGTGCGCTGAGTTTTTTTATGGTGTGCGTCCTTAATTTCCAGACGCTACATGTTGCATTTTTTGGTCCGCCCAACCGCTTAAAAAAACGCATGCGCACGTATGCGAACGTTTTGCGCAAAAAATTACCATTATGGTCTATGGGTGCACATACGTGCGTGTATGCAGTTTTTTTGCTCATGCGTTTTTTTGGTGTCCATTGGTTAGACTAGTTATAAAAATCCCCACCTAAAAAAACTTCATGTCTATATAAAAGGAGGTGTCTGCCAGCACTGTACCATAACTATAGAGACAGCCTGGAGAGCAGAAAGGCTGCAAAAGAAGACCCCATTTTCAATTCCAGCTTCAGCGGCAAGAATGTGAGTATTATTACATCTAAAAAATGTATGCCTGACCTTTTAAATTGTATATGTACTAATGCTTTGTATTATTTTTACATGCAGTATGTCTTCGGAATCGGAATATTCACCATCCCGGCAGGAACTGGCGCAAGCAGACCGTGAGGTGATTATTTTCATACGTTTGGTAAGTATATCTGCTGCTTCTCAAAATCTCTAACATTTGTTGGCTTTTTTTCAGACATCGTCATCTTCAGCGGACGCGACTAGTGAGGGCGAACAGCATGAGCAGCCAAGCCAAGTCCCGGTGGTGATACGGAATGTAAGTATCAAATAATTTGTAATGTTCTTTATTTTTATCTTCTATATTTCCTCTTTTCTGGATCTTTTTTGTAACTTTTTATTCACACAAAATTCGAATATTCTAATGAATGTGTTTTGTCTAGGTTCCACAACGGGATGAAGACGTCTACCTGGATAATGAGCACCTTATCCGCCTGGTCCAGGAGCGTGCCCCGTTGTGGGACAGCCGTGACCGGCTGTACAAGGACAATGTGGTGACCTGGCGGCTATGGAATGAGGTGGCCGCAGCGTTGATGGATGGCTGGGACAGCGCCACTGCATCCTCCAAAAAGGCGTTTAGTAAGTATTTCCCTGCTCTGTTATGCAGCAGTGACTATTGTCCTTGATGGCACTGTTGGGTTTCCTGCTAGATATAATCTAGGAGGAAACCCAACAGTGTCATCTGGCTCAACAGTGACTGCTTTGGGTATTGTATTGCTGTCTTGTGCCGCAGTGACTATTGTCCTTGATGGCACTGTTGGGTTTCCTGCTAGATATATTCTAGCAGGAAACCCAACAGTGTCATCTGGCTCAACAGTGACTGCTTTGGGTATTGCATTGCTGTATTGTGCGGCAGTGACTATTGTCCTTGATGGCACTGTTTGGTTTTGTGCTAGATATATTCTAGCAGGAAACCCAACAGTGTCATCTGGCTCAACAGTGACTGCTTTGGGTATTGTATTGCTGTATTGTGCGTCAGTGACTATTGTCCTTGATGGCACTGTTGGGTTTCCTGCTAGATATATTCTAGCAGGAAACCCAACAGTGTCATCTGGCTCAACAGTGACTGCTTTATGTATTGTATAGCTGTATTGTGCCGCAGTGACTATTGTCCTTGATGGCACTGTTGGGTTTCGTGCTAGATATATTCTAGCAGGAAACCCAACAGTGTCATCTGGCTCAACAGTGACTGCTTTGGGTATTGTATTGCTGTATTGTGCCGCATTGACTCTTGTTCGCGATGGCACTGTTGGGTTTAGTGATAGCATATGTCGTGCATCAAACACAATTGTTAAATGTTGTTTGTTTGTTTGTTTTTCCAACAGTGGACAAAGTCCGAATAGATTGGCGCTCGATCAAGGACCGCTTCAACAGTGATGTTCGTGCTGAGGGCCAGGTTCGCAGTGGTTCAGCGTCAAGTACAAGAACAAGATACCGGTACTATCAAGCGTTGCAGTTCCTAAGTCCAGATCGTAAGTATTATAATTTTTGGGCTTTTATTTTTATTAATCTGTGTTTTTCTAATCCACAGCTGATGCTTCTTGTAAAGGGATGATAGTAATGATTTTCCTTTCTTCCACAGCACCTGTAGCAGCACCCTGCAACCTGGCCCTGGAGCGGTCCTTCATCAGACGTCCTCTGACCCGTCCCAGCCATCTGACAGCCAGGAAGCACCTTGCAGGTCAGCCACACAGACAGCTGGTGACCAGGAAGCTGGTCCATCAGGTGTACCCCTGTCCCAGGTCTCTGCCACTGGTTATGCGGGCACTACCCGCCAGCGGCAGAGGGCCTTGGACAGGAATGTCTTGCCCGAGTTTATGCACTTGAGCGAGGCCTTTAATGCCAGCCTCAAGTCGCTGTCAGACAGAGTGGATAGCGGTTTTTCACTCATGGAACGTGGTTTTAACCACATGGAACACCGCTTCCATTCTGTCGAACAGCTCCTTAACTGTCTGGAGGCCGATCTCAACAGACCAGCGTACCATTTTTTTTAGTAAGATTGAAAAGGGCATGGCGGAACACCTTAGTCCTGAGCAACAGCTGAGTGTGATGCAGGCCTGCAACAATGCTTTCTTGCAGGCTATGCAGCATAATCGGTATGGGCAGCAGTCAGTGGTGTCATTTCCAACTGTGCCACCATTGAATCGCTTCACCTCACTACCAACTTGTGCTGCATACCACTGCACGGACACCTCTATTGAAAGCCAGGACACCCACCATTGCACCACCACAAGTCTGAGTGCTGCTGGTCACTTCACCGCCACCACCATGGCAATCGCTGCTCCTGTCTGGAGCACCACCGCCACCCCCATGCATGCTTGGAGCACAGCCACAGTAACCACTCCTCAAACGTGGAGCAGCCCTGCCGCAAACACTACAACATGTAGTAGCACTGCCACTGCCACTCCGCAAACCTGGACCATCACTGCCACCACCAGTCCTCCTGCAAGGACGAGCACTGCCACCGCCACCACAGAGCATCAGCAGCAGCCACAGCAGCAGCCACAACAGCAGCAGCAGCCACAGCAGCAGCAGCATGCACAGCAGCAGCCACAGCAGCAGACGGGGGACCCACATTCCTTATTTGCCCAAAGTTCCAACAATCAAGGCGGGCATTGGGCCCAAGTAAGTCCAGGCAGGCCAGTTTAAGGAGACAAACAGTTAGGACCAATGTAGCTGAACCTCTGTCCTCTCCTCCTAGTGGGCCTAGTTCCATTCCCATAACTGGACTCCCTTCCCCCACAAGTTTTGTTGCCCCTTCCCCTAGAACACCTTCATCGACTATAAGCTGTTCATCTTCACTGCACACCCCCAACTTGCAACCATCTGCCCCCAAACGCAGAAAAAAATTAAGTTTTTTATAATTTTTTTGGTTAAAAATAAATTTAAATTTCTGGTTCACCATAGCAAAGTTTGATTAATGTTTTTGGCACCGCCTACACACACTGCGCCGTACACACAATGCGCCTTAAACTTTGCAAGGTGTCATAAAAAGTGTTTTGAGGATTGGCTGTTTTTACCATCGTCATTTCACTTATTGTGATACTAGGCAAGGGGGATTATTGATATACCTTGTAATTAACAACATACTCTTATTACATGTGTGTTGAATCCACTGATGGTTAAAATACACGTCATATGTTAAATACCAAGGCCTAGTATACTAACTAGAGTTGACCGACTAAGATCTGGTTTCATGAAACACAAACTGGTGAAACTTGGGCAAAAAAAAGTCAAGTTTCGTTCGAAACCCTACCACAATGTTAGTTAATGGCAAATAAAAGTCGGCATTGAGCGGATTACATTCATCCACTCAATGCAGACTTTTATTCCCCATTGACTTTCATTGGGGTCGGGTTTTGAATGAAACGCCGATTTTTTTTCCACTAGTCGGATCAGTTTCATTTGAAACAAATTTGGTTTCATGAAACCCGATCCTACCAAAGTTGCTCAATTCTAATCATAACTATTTATCAATCATGGCCTGGTTAATACACATATCATATTTAACCTGCAGCGTTGCTTACGTACCAATATATTTCACGCAGACTAGCGATGCTACAGTTTAACTCATATGTGTATTTACCTGCCCAGGTGTGAGAGCATCATGAATTCACAGGTATACATGGGAAGTTTTTTATTTTATTGGAGTGTAAAAAACATAGTGCACTCGGTACTGGTATCAAAACAGGTTTTTTATTAACATACACACACGAAAACATTTTTACACCATTTCATCTTGCCAGTGCACCCGTCCTACATCAGAGATAAAGTAGGCCGCAAATTGGTCCCTCATTTGGCCAACTTCGACGGATCACCTGAGAGGGTGCTGAGTGAATTCAGGCAATGGGTTAGGAGCAGCATCATCAAGTTCAAAGGTCGGGTGCTCTTTAGCCATCACAAAATTATGTAGAACCACACACGCCTTCACCACCTCATCCACTGTTTCAAGTTTAAGATTAATGGCTGTGCCGAAAATTCGCCATCTGCAGACAAGAATCCCAAAAGCACACTCTACAGTTCTTCTGGCCCTGGTCAGCCTGTAATTAAAGATTTTTTTTGATGTGGTCCAAGTCACGGCTGGAGTAGGGTTTCAGTAGGTTTGCGCACATTTGAAAAGCCTCATCCCCAACTATTACAAAGGGCAGTGGTGGAGCTTCGGTGTGGGGAAGAGGCCGTGGCATAGGGAAATTAAATTGGATGCCATACAACCTCCGGCCCATGTCTGAGTTTTTAAAAGCCTTGGAGTCATTACCACGGCCAAATGCTCCAATGTCCACCGCTACAAACATACATCCGGCATCCGCAATGGCCATGAGTACTATTGAAAAGTACTTTTTGGAATTCTAGTACTCAGATCCAGTTCTTTTGGGTTTGATGATCCGTATGTGTTTACCATCATCAGCTCCCAAACAGTTGGGGAAATTGCAGACTGTCCAGAATTTGTCAGCAATTTCCATCCACTTTTCAGTGGTGGGCAGGGGCATAAATTCGGGACAAAAACATTCCAGAGAGCCCGGCAGGTGTACACAACAATTCCAGACAAGGTGCAGATTCCAATACGGTACTGGAAGTGTAATGAAGATAGGATCTCTCCAATCGCCAGGAATCTGTGAAACAGAGAAAGAAGTAAAATTAATATGTCTGTATATGGTTTTTTAAAACTACAAAATAAAAAATTAGTACATTCACAAAAAATAATTAGCCCAGGTTTTGAATAGTACATGTTAAAAAACAAAACCATCAGTCCCCACCCCGTTTTTAAATATTACGTACTGTAATGTCACCAGGAGCCGTTCCTCAGGAGGAATCGCACGACGGAGCTGTGTCCTGTCTCCGGATGGATTCTTGGACACGAGCAAGCAAATCCCTGAAGCTTTCTTGGGACATCCGGATATAAAGAAAGTGAACATATAATCCCTATGAAAACGACTTTTAATTTCATATAATAATAAAAACCACCCATTCCCAGTGAAAAAATGGCAAATGCCACAATATAGACCTAATCTGAGATGCTGCAAGGCCCTACAATAAACTCAACTGATACCTTCCTAACCATGGAGGTTGGCACCCTAAGGATCCCGATTTTTTGGCGCCCCCACTCAGCGAGGACTGTCCCTCGCTGCCCTGTCAGTCCCTAATAACACAGGTATAAAAATAATGGCTGATAGTATAGAGATGAATAATAAGAGTGCCCTAGAGCTTATGCAGAAATCCAAGACAATTAAGACAAGAAATACCACATCATGACATCAAGGTCCACCATATTTTAAAGCAATGCCTTTGAGATGAGGCATACATAAAAGATAAAAAAGTGGCCACTTATCATTTGTGGAGTCACCCCAACTCGTTTCCCCGCATCAGCAGTTCATCAGGAGGCAAAACAAATGAAGAGAGTGTCCATCGTGTCAGATATCAAGATGAGATGGCATCGAAGGTCAGAGAGACTAGCCTTATATAGCCCCAGATTACTCCTCAAATGGGTAACGCCCACACAATCAGGCGTTCAAATCACAAGGAACCATACACATGGTTAATTCCACACGTGTCACAATTTACTCACATGGGCATATCAGACTTCCATGTCACCGGATCCCGGCGTGCGCTCCACTGAGGAACGCAAACAAAGATTGCCGCGGCAGCTTCCTGTCTCTGATGAACATCCCCGGTCAAATGCGCATGCCCGGGAGCCAGCCACGGGATGTAAGGCCAGGAACAACGATGGCCACAGTAAACAGCAAAACAAAACTGCGCAGGCTCCAATCTTAGTAAGCGCTCGCAATATTCGCGCTGCTTAGGTCCTGGAGCGTGTCATAGATATAGCGCAGTATAATAGTCAGTGGCCAGAAACCAAGATGGCCATGACATAACAAATCCAAACAGTGCATGCTCATACAATCAGCGATCGTTTTCCTTGTACAGCGCAGTACCTCAAAAAGCGACTACAGACCATTCAGTATACCACTTACATAGGGCCTATCATACAGATCCAAATAGTGAATTTAAGAATGGACTATATATGGAATTCATAAATATAATATAGGTTGATATTTAAGAAAGTAGAATATGATATAATAATCAAACCACCAATATGGTACACGTAAAACACGTTAAGACATGCCATTATGCTCCCACATACACTTGAACCGGCACATTTATCAAACCAGAGAGTGTTAAATATTAAATGTTAGATAAATCAGGTATAAGACATACACTCATTCATCCCATCTGGGGACAGGGATTGTAGACGAAAAATCCATTCACATTCCCGATCAAAATGACAGACGGATATAATCTGTAAATTTCTCCGGGTTTGCCTGTAGCTCACTGTAGAGGGTGTGGTACGCCCCACGGCTCTCCTGGAGTTGAACAATCGGATGTATCCACATACGCCGCCACTGCCGTCTTCGCTGTCTCTCTCTCTTCCTTTGTTCATGGCAAGCAACTGCATATGCCCTAGCCATCACGATGTCCAAATCCTAGTTGAAGTGAAAACTCTTCCAGCGCAGATCCATGTTGACACGAGAAAAATCAAGCAAATGTGAAGAATACTGTAGACAGGGTCTATGTATTAACATACCACACCGCCACTGACGTCACATTGGTCGTGTGTGTTGCAAGATTGTTATCTAGATTTTTTTGGGGTGAGGACAAGCAATGTGCAAAAAAACGCAAACGCACTAAAAACGCATACAAACGCTGCGTTTTTTCCTGCATGCGCATAAAAATGCTTGAAAAAAGCGCAGCGTTTGTATACTTTTTTTTCATGTGTTTGTGTGCGCAAAAGACGCACCACAAAAAAACGCAAGTGTGAAAGTAGCCTAAGACTGAGGTGCCGTGGATGCCAAGGTCCAGGCTGAGAGTGTACGTATAGTGTTATATGCAGCGGGAGTGAGGAGAGCTACTACACATTGCCAAAGAGCTGGGGTCATCACACCATGAGGGGCTATTTGCTCAATCAATAACTGTGGAGAGCTGTCATCATCATCATCATCAACTGCTCCAGGAAAAGAGAGGTTTTTTTCCTGCGTGCACCTGAGGTCTGGACATTGCTTTTTGAGACCGGATGATCCTGCAACCCTTCCACAACTTTCCCCTTTTTATTCTGCTGTTCTAGGTAGAGGACTACCAAGACAAATATCTGAGAGTGCAGCCTCTTTAACAGAGATAGCGAAATATCCTTAAAACCAGATGCCTTTACTACATCAGCTGGCCACGTATTTCCAGGCCTCATAACTGTTGCTTGAAAGAGTGCATATGCCAACCCTCCATTTCTATCTGAAAATATAAGAAATTGCATCTCACAATGAGCAGCTCTCTCCAGTTTCCGACCTCACAGCTGCACCAAGGGTGCTGCAGACATGCCATTGTAAACAGCAGAAAAGAATTATAAAACTGTAGAGCAAATAGGTCAACTATCTGTATCCACAAACCAAGGCCCTGTAGCAAAGTATTTCATTTGAGGCCAGAAAATACAATATACTCGTTTTTTCTACAAAGCATAAAATTTGACCATGTGAAGAGCATCACTGATATGCTTTGCAGCAAGGGAGGAAAATTGTTCTTGTATAGCGCCCGCAGGTTATGTGATACCTGAATTCCAAGGAAATGTGTAGAAAATGGCAGGACCAATCATGGAGGGAATTAGAGGTAACTTGGGTGTTTGTGTTGGAAGAGAGGGTGTCATTAAGTATTTGCAATTTCAGGTGGGTTTACATTACCCAATTTGGCAGCATCAAATGAGGGCTCATACTCACTTGCGAGAAACTCGGACGAGTCTCGCACGTCAATACTCGGCATTGCCGCTGGCACTTGGATGAATTCAGCTGCATAGAAATACATGCAGCTGAATGCTCTGATCCGAGTGCCGGCGGCAGTGCCGAGTATTGACGTGCGAGACTTGTCCGAGTTTCTCGCAAGTATGAGCCTTAATACAGATACTAAGAATTGCACCCAGTATACAAGACAGGAGAAGTGGTACTGTGCAGTGTATACACAGTATAATACAGATACTAAGAAATGCACCCAGTATACAGGACAGGAAAAGTGGTACTGTGCAGTGTATATACAGTATAATACAGATACTAAGAATTGCACCCAGTATACAGGACAGGAGAAGTGGTACTGTGCAGTGTATATACAGTATAATACAGATACTAAGAATTGCACCCAGTATACAGGACAGGAAAAGTGGTACTGTGCAGTGTATATACAGTATAATACAGATACTAAGAATTACACCCAGTATACAGGACAGGAGAAGTAGTACTGTGCAATGTATATACAGTATAATACAGCTACTGACAATTACACTCTGCATACAGGACAGAAGTAATACCGTGCAGTGTATATATACACAGACTAATACAGATACTGAGAATTACACCTAGTATACAGGACAGGAGAAGTAATATTCTATAGAGTATATATACAGAATAATACAGCTACTGAGAATTACACCCAGTATACAGGACAGGAGAAGTAGTACTGTGCAGTGTATATACAGTATAATACAGCTACTGACAATTACACTCTGCATACAGGACAGAAGTAATACCGTGCAGTGTATATATACACAGACTAATACAGATACTGAGAATTACACCCAGTATACAGGACAGGAGAAGTAATATTCTATAGAGTATATATACAGAATAATACAGCTACTGAGAATTACACCCAGTATACAGGACAGGAGAAGTAGTACTGTGCAGTGTATATACAGTATAATACAGCTACTGACAATTACACTCTGCATACAGGACAGAAGTAATACCGTGCAGTGTATATATACACAGACTAATACAGATACTGAGAATTACACCCAGTATACAGGACAGGAGAAGTAGTACTGTGCAGTGTATATATACAGTATAATACAGCTACTGACAATTACACTCTGCATACAGGACAGAAGTAATACCGTGCAGTGTATATATACACAGACTAATACAGATACTGAGAATTACACCCAGTATACAGGACAGGAGAAGTGGTACTGTGCAGTGTATACATACAGAATAATACAGATACTAAGAATTGCACCCAGTATACAGGACAGGAAAAGTGGTACTGTGCAATGTATATACAGTATAATACAGCTACTGACAATTACACTCTGCATACAGGACAGAAGTAATACCGTGCAGTGTATATATACACAGACTAATACAGATACTTAGAATTACACCTAGTATACAGGACAGGAGAAGTAATATTCTATAGAGTATATATACAGAATAATACAGCTACTGAGAATTACACCCAGTATACAGGACAGGAGAAGTAGTACTGTGCAGTGTATATACAGTATAATACAGCTACTGACAATTACACTCTGCATACAGGACAGAAGTAATACCGTGCAGTGTATATATACACAGACTAATACAGATACTTAGAATTACACCTAGTATACAGGACAGGAGAAGTAATATTCTATAGAGTATATATACAGAATAATACAGCTACTGAGAATTACACCCAGTATACAGGACAGGAGAAGTAGTACTGTGCAGTGTATATACAGTATAATACAGCTACTGACAATTACACTCTGCATACAGGACAGAAGTAATACCGTGCAGTGTATATATACACAGACTAATACAGATACTGAGAATTACACCCAGTATACAGGACAGGAGAAGTAGTACTGTGCAGTGTATATATACAGTATAATACAGCTACTGACAATTACACTCTGCATACAGGACAGAAGTAATACCGTGCAGTGTATATACACAGACTAATACAGATACTGAGAATTACACCCAGTATACAGGACGACAGAAGTAATATTCTATAGTGTATATATACAGAATAATACAGATACTGAGAATTACACCCAGTATACAGGACAGGAGAAGTAGTACTGTGCGGTGTATATATACAGTATAATACAGCTACTGACAATTACACTCTGCATACAGGACAGAAGTAATACTGTGCAGTGTATATACACAGACTAATACAGATACTGAGAATTACACCCAGTATACAAGACAGGAGAAGTGGTACTGTGCAGTGTATACATACAGAATAATACAGATACTAAGAATTGCACCCAGTATACAGGACAGGAAAAGTGGTACTGTACAGTGTATATATACAGAATAATACAGCTACTGAGAATTGCACCCAGTATACAGGATAGGAGAAGTAGTACTGTGCAGTGTATATATACAGTATAATACAGCTACTGACAATTACACTCTGCATACAGGACAGAAGTAATACCGTGCAGTGTATATATACACAGACTAATACAGCTACTGAGAATTACACCCAGTATACAGGACAGGAGAAGTAGTACTGTGCAATGTATATACAGTATAATACAGCTACTGACAATTACATTCTGCATACAGGACAGAAGTAGTACCGTGCAGTGTATATATACACAGACTAATACAGATACTGAGAATTACACCCAGTATACAGGACGACAGAAGTAATATTCTATAGTGTATATATACAGAATAATACAGCTACTGAGAATTACACCCAATATACAGGACAGGAGAAGTAGTACTGTGCAGTGTATATACAGTATAATACAGCTACTGACAATTACACTCTGCATACAGGACAGGAGAAGTAGTACTGTGCAGTGTATATATACACAGACTAATACAGATACTGAGAATTACACCCAGTATACAGGATGACAGAAGTAATATTCTATAGTGTATTGTGAGAATCATGTGGGAATAGTGGATGAGGGCAGGTATATCTCGCCCAGATTCCTTTCCTATGTCGCCTAGTCTGGTCAGTATCGCACCTGCTTGCTAATGAATAATGGGAGGTGGATATAAAAGGATGCCAGGTGGTTGTGTGAGTGTCTCAGCCTGGGAACACAGAGAGCCTGTCTGTGTGAGAGACACACGTGAGTGGAAGCAGTGCCCACTGCAACTGTGGTTTGGCTGAACGGGAGAAGCCCGCCAGTTGGTAGTTAGGTTGTCCATTGTTTAGTTAGTGCCGGACAGGCAAGGATTTGTTTTATGTTTTATTTCCTTTTGCATTGCTTTCACCGTTAATAAACCTGACCCAGGGTCAGTTACATCCGTATCCCAGCTCTGCGCCTGAGTTTCATGCTGAACGCACGTGACCTTTGACCCAAGCAAAGGCGATCCCGGAGTGTTTTATCACATTGTGGTGGAGAATGCAGGCATCACGTTGCAAGCATGAGCATGGAGGACGTGGTGAAAGCGCTGGTACAGTCCACCGCCGTCCAGCAAGAAGCTAATCGGGTGATGATGGCCCAGCTGAAGGAGTTGGTGGACATGACAGCTACCGATCGTTCGCTTCTCCAGCAGGTGGCGCAGCGCCTGGCAAGCCTACAGGAGGTTAACCTGGAAGCCGAGTTGAGAGTGATTCACGTGAGTCGGTACTGGCAGAAGATGACGACCGAAGATGACGTCGAGGCATACCTGACCACGTTTGAACGGACGGCGGTGAGAGAAAAATGGCCGAAGGCACGATGGGCCGGCCTGATTGCCCCGTTTCTTTCCGGTGAGGCCCAAAAGGCGTATTATGACTTGGAACCTGAAGCTGCGCAGGACTTTGACAAATTGAAATCCGAGATCTTGGCCCGGCTGGGAGTGACGACCGCTGTCCGTGCACAGAGAGTGCATCAATGGACTTATCAGCCGGATAAACCACCGCGGTCACAGATGTTCGACCTGATCCACGTGACGAAGAAGTGGCTACAACCCAAGGTGTTGACAGCGCCAGAGATAATTCAGAGAGTCGTCATGGACAAGTACCTGAGAGCTCTACCGCCAGCCCTGAAGAAGTGGGTAAGCCATGGAAATCCTACGACGGCAGATCAACTGGTGGATCTGGTTGAACGTTACTCCATGGCGGAAGGACTCCGAGACGACGCTACCCCACCTCGTTCTTCATCATCTCCACGTGGAACCGGTAAGACTGTTCCAGGGAGTAGGGGAGATGGAAAAATCCCTAAGACAGTGGAGGAGGAAAACGGGACTGCCCGCAATGCGAGGCCGAGAGTAACGAACTATGGTCTAAGCAAGGGGCCCGTTAGGTGTTTCCGCTGCCAAGAGATGGGACATATTGCTGCGAACTGTCCGGTCACTACTGAACCCATGCAGTGCAACGTCACGGACTCTAAAAACCGCATGTCTATGGTTGCACGGGTGGTGAGTGAGAATGCAGGTCAAAAGGATGTGGAAAAACACTTGTGTGATTTAATTGTTGATGGCAAAAATGTGGTGGCATTGTTAGACTCGGGAAGTGTGGTGACTCTGGTGAAGGCCAGTCTGGTGTCAGCCCCGACTGGACCATCAGACAAATTTTCTGTAACATGTGTGCATGGAGACACCTGTTCGTACCTCACCACCGTCATATGCATTACTACTTCCTATGGGTCTGTGCAACATAAAGTGGGACTCGTCCCGGCGTTATTGCATGATGTTATCCTGGGCCGGGATTTTCCCCACTTCTGGCAATTGTGGGAGAATCAGTTGATACCCCAGGGTAATAGTGAACATGATTCTTCTCCCAGGGCGCGTGTGGGTCCCGAACCCCTGGAAGAGGTCTCCCCAGAAGACTCTGGGGAAGAGTCTGCGGGAAATGACCTGCAGTTCCCGTTTTCAGTCATGGCGGGTGATACGGAGGAGACCGGGGAAGAGGAGGAGGCCGACAGCCGTCCACCTCCCCGTTTGCCGGATTTAGAAGTTCAGAAAGATGACTTCCAAAGCGAGCAAATAAAGGATCCTACCCTTTCTCAGGCTAGGACAAATGTAAAAGTGATAAATGGGGTACCCGTAGAACCTGGCTCTAGGCTGGCATATCCTTACATGGTTCTGGAGAATGATTTACTCTATCAGATAGAGAAAAAGGGGGAAGATATGGTGCAACTATTAGTCGTGCCAAAACCCTACCGGCGGCAGGTGCTGGACCTGGCCCACGGACATGTGATGGGAGGTCACCTGGGAGTCCAGAAAACCACCGAAAGGATATTACACTGTTTTGTTTGGCCAGGCATGCATCACGATATTCGTGTATATTGTGAGTCTTGTCCTGACTGCCAAGCCTCTGCACCTAAGCCCCGGTTCTGTAGCCCTTTGGTACCCCTACCTATTATTGAAGTCCCGTTTGAGAGGATTGGGATGGATTTAGTTGGGCCCCTTCCACGGTCTGCACGTGGACACCAACATATCCTGGTCATCTTGGATTATGCCACTTGTTACCCGGAGGCCATCCCTTTGCGTAACACGGCCACCAAGACGATTGCCAAGGAACTGGTGCATGTGTTTAGTCGGGTCGGTATACCAAAACAGATACTCACCGACCAGGGGACCCCCTTTATTTCCAGGGTAATGAAGGAGCTCTGCCGATTGTTACAAATTGAACCGTTACGCACATCCGTGTATCACCCTCAAACAGACGGGTTGGTCGAACGGTTCAATAAAACTCTGAAGCAGATGCTGAGAAAGGTGATAGACAAGGATGGGAAGAACTGGGACTATTTACTTCCGTATTTGCTTTTTGCCATCAGGGAAGTACCCCAGTCTTCCACGGGATTCTCGCCTTTCGAGTTATTGTACGCCCGACGTCCTCGCGGACTGTTAGACGTTGCAAAAGAAACCTGGGAGGGTCAGGTCACTCCGTTTAAAACAGTGATAGATCACGTCACACAAATGCAGGACCGTATTGCGGCTGTTATGCCTATCGTCAAAGAACACATGATACAGGCTCAAGGAGCCCAAAAAAGAATCTATGATAGGGGCGCCAAGATCCGTACGTTTGCACCCGGAGATAGGGTGTTGATCCTGGTCCCCACGGTGGACAGTAAGTTCCTGGCAAAGTGGCAGGGCCCCTTTGAGATCAAGGAAAGAGTTGGTGAAGTAAACTGCAAAGTATACCAGGCAGGTAAACGGAAACCTGAACAGATTTATCATGTAAATCTGATAAAGCCCTGGAAGGATCGGTCTGCCTTGTCAGCGGAGCTGGCCCGTCCTGTCTGCTCGCATACCGTACCGGAGGTACGGGTTGCAGAGACTCTCTCGGAGCGGCAAAAGACAGAAGTCAGGCAGTTTCTACTTCACAACCAAAAGTTTTTCTCAGAAAAACCCGGGCAGACTATGCTAATGAAACATGACATCGTAACGGAACCTGGTGTCACAGTTCACGTAAAGCCCTACCGAATCCCGGAAGCGCGCCGTGAAGCCGTTTCCTGAGAAGTGAAGGCAATGTTAGAGTTAGGAGTCATTGAGGAATCGCACAGTGCGTGGTCCAGCCCGATTGTGCTAATTCCTAAACCGGACGGCACCATCCGGTTCTGCAATGACTTCAGGAAACTGAATGCGGTCTCAAAATTTGATGCCTACCCCATGCCCCGGGTCGACGAGTTAATAGATCGGTTAGGAAAAGCCCGGAATATTACGACCCTAGACCTAACAAAGGGGTATTGGCAGATCCCTCTGGTGGAGGCTGCCAGAGAAAAGACAGCATTTGCTACGCCGGAAGGTTTATTTCAGTATGTGTATATGCCGTTTGGACTGCACGGGGCACCGGCGACCTTCCAGAGACTGATGGATCGAGTCTTGAGGCCACATAGGCGGTATGCTTCGGCCTATTTGGATGACATTGTCATTTACAGCTTGGACTGGGAGACTCATCTCCAGAAAGTACAAGCTGTGATTGACGACCTGTGGGAGGCAGGTCTAACCGCGAACCCCAAGAAATGTCACATCGGGCTAGAAGAAGCCCGGTATTTGGGGTATGTAATTGGGAGGGGTGTTGTTAAACCCCAGGTTGATGAGATTCAGGCGGTTCAGGACTGGCCACAACCTGTCAACAAGAAGCAGGTGCAAGCCTTCCTGGGGATCGCCGGTTATTATCGCCGGTTCATACCCAATTTTGCAGCCATCTCTACCCCCCTGACGGATCTTACAAAAGGGAAAGACTCCGTCATGATTAAATGGAGTTTAGCGGCTGAAGAAGCCTTCCATAGCCTAAAACGGGCACTTTGCTCTCAGCCCGTACTGGTGACTCCGGACTTCCACAGTGAGTTTGTGGTACAAACGGATGCCTCTGATACCGGTATCGGGGCTGTACTCTCACAAGTGAGGGATGGAGTGGAACACCCAGTCCTCTATCTCAGTAGGAAGCTGAATAAACACGAGCAAAGGTATGCAGTCGTAGAAAAAGAGTGCCTCGCCATTAAGTGGGCTCTAGAGGCCCTCAAATATTACCTGGTGGGCCGAAAGTTCAGGCTGATCACTGACCATGCCCCTCTCAAGTGGATGCACTTGAACAAGGAACGGAATAGCCGGGTGACCCGGTGGTTCCTTGCCCTGCAGGCCTACACTTTTACGGTGGAGCACCGCCCAGGGGTACAGATGGGAAATGCAGATGCCCTGTCCCGAGTGCACTGTTTGGCAGGTGTCATTGCTCGACCGGAGTGGTCTGAGCAGAAGGGGGGGATATGTGAGAATCATGTGGGAATAGTGGATGAGGGCAGGTATATCTCGCCCAGATTCCTTTCCTATGTGGCCTAGTCTGGTAAGTATCGCACCTGCTTACTAATGGATAATGGGAGGTGGATATAAAAGGATGCAAGGTGGTTGTGTGAGTGTCTCAGCCTGGGAACACAGAGAGCCTGTCTGTGTGAGAGACACACGTGAGTGGAAGCAGTGCCCACTGCAACTGTGGTTTGGCTGGACGGGAGAAGCCCGCCAGTTGGTAGTTAGGTTGTCCATTGTTTAGTTAGTGTCGGACAGGCAAGGATTTGTTTTATGTTTTATTTCCTTTTGCATTGCTTTCACCGTTAATAAACCTGACCCAGGGTCAGTTATACACGAATCCCAGCTCTGCGCCTGAGTTTCATGCTGAACGCACGTGACCTTTGACCCCAGCAAAGGCGATCCCGGAGTGTTTTATCACAGTATATATACAGTATAATACAGCTACTGAGAATTACACCCAGTATACAGGACAGGAGAAGTAGTACTGTGCAGTGTATATATAGTATAATACAGCTACTGACAATTACACTCTGCATACAGGACAGAAGTAATACCGTGCAGTGTATATATACACAGACTAATACAGATACTGAGAATTACACCCAGTATACAGGACGACAGAAGTAATATTCTATAGTGTATATATACAGAATAATACAGCTACTGAGAATTACACCCAGTATACAGGACAGGAGAAGTAGTACTGTGCAGTGTGTATATATACAAAATAATACAGATACTAAGAATTTCACCCAGTATACAAGACAGGAGAAGTAGTACTGTGCAGTGTATACATACAGAATAATACAGATACTAAGAATTGCACCCAGTATACAAGACAGGAGAAGTGGTACTGTGCAGTGTATACATACAGAATAATACAGATACTAAGAATTGCACCCAGTATACAAGACAGGAGAAGTGGTACTGTGCAGTGTATACATACAGAATAATACAGATACTAAGAATTGCACCCAGTATACAAGACAGGAGAAGTGGTACTGTGCAGTGTATACATACAGAATAATACAGATACTAAGAATTGCACCCAGTATACAAGACAGGAGAAGTAGTACTGTGCAGTGTATACATACAGAATAATACAGATACTAAGAATTGCACCCTGTATACAAGACAGAAGAAGTAGTACTGTGCAGTGTATACATACAGAATAATACAGATACTAAGAATTGCACCC
Source organism: Dendrobates tinctorius (assembly GCF_039654945.1). Lineage (NCBI taxonomy): Eukaryota > Metazoa > Chordata > Amphibia > Anura > Dendrobatidae > Dendrobates > Dendrobates tinctorius. Next base: position 24,152,013 of record NW_027361960.1, on the reverse strand, counting down.
AGTATACAAGACAGGAGAAGTGGTACTGTGCAGTGTATATATACAGATACTAAGAATTGCACCCAGTATACAAGACAGGAGAAGTGGTATTGTGCAGTGTATATATACAGAATAATACAGATACTAAGAATTACACCTGAATATATAATACACAGGACATGAGAAGTAGTACTGTGCAGTATAGATATACAGAATAATACAGATGCAGAGAATTACACCTGGATATATAGCACACGGGACATAAGAAGTAGTACCATGAAATGTATATACAGTGCCTTGCGAAAGTATTCGGCCCCCTGGAACTTTTCAACCTTTTCCCACATATCATGCTTCAAACATAAAGATACCAAATGTAAATTTTTGGTGAAGAATCAACAACAAGTGGGACACAATTGTGAAGTTGAACAAAATTTATTGGTTATTTTAAATTTTTGTGCAAATTCAAAAGCTGAATAGTAGGGCATGCAATATTATTCGGCCCCTTTAACTTAATACTTTGTTGCGCCACCTTTTGCTGCGATTAGTCGCTTGGGGTATGTCTCTATCAGTTTTGTACATCGAGAGACTGAAATTCTTGCCCATTCTTACTTGGCAAACCGCTCGCGCTCAGTGAGGTTTGCTGGAGATCATTTGTGAACAGCAGTTTTCAGCTCTTTCCACAGATTCTTGATTGGATTCAGGTCTGGACTTTGTACATTTGGTATCTTTATGTTTGAAGCATGATATGTGGGAAAAGGTTGGAAAGTTCCAGGGGGCTGAATACTTTCGCAAGGCACTGTACAGAATAATACAGATGCTGAGAAGTACACAGGACAGGAGAAGTGGTACTGTGCAGAGTGTGTATATATATGTGTATATATATATATATATATATATATATATATATATGCAATAATACAGATGGTGAGAATTACACCTGGATATATAGTATCCAGGACATGAGAAGTAGTACTGTGCAATGTATATATACAGAATAATACAGATACTAAGAATTGCACCCAGTATACAGGACAGCAGAAGTGGTATGGTGCAGTGTATATATAAAGAATAATACAGGTACTGAGAATTACACCTTTTACACAGGACAGGAGGAGTGATACTGTGCAGTGTATATATACAGAATAAAACATATACTGAGAATTACACCAAGTATACAGGGCAGGAGAAGTAGTACTGTGCAGTGTATATATACACAATAATACAGATACTGAGAATTACACCCAGAGGACAGGAGAAGTGGTACTGTGCAGTATATATATATACACAGAATGATACAGATACTAAGAAGTGCACCCAGTAGACAGGACAGGAGAAGTGGTACTGTGCAGTATATATATATATATATATATATATATATATACACACAGAATAATACAGCTACTGAGAAATACACCCAGTAGACAGGGCAGGAGAAGTGGTACTGTGCAGTGTATATATACAGAATAGCTCTGATGCTGAGAATTACACCTTTTACACAGGACAGGAGGAGTGGTACTGTGCAGTGTATGTATACAGGAGAGGAGGAGTGATACTGTGCAGTATATATACAGAATAATACATATACTGAGAATTACACCTAGTATACAGGACAGGAGAAGTGCTACTGTGCAGACAGTGTATATGTACAGAATAATAAAGATGCTAGGAATTACACCCAGAGGACAGGAAAAGTGCTACTGTGCAGTATACTTATACAGAATTATACAGATACTGGGAGTTACACCCAGTGGACAGGAGAAGTGCTTCTGTGGCATGCACTGTATATATACAGAGTAATACAGATGCTGAGAATTAAACCCAGTATACAGGACAGGAGAAGTGGTACTGTGCAGACAGTGTATATACAGTGGGGGGAAAAAGTATTTAGTCAGGCACCAATTGTAAAAATTCTCCCACTTAAAAAGGTGAGAGAGGCCTGTAATTAACATCATAGGTAGAACACAACTGTGAGAGTCAAAATGAGAAAACAAATCCAGAAAATCACCTTGTCTGATTTGTCAAGATTTATTTTGCAAATTATGGTGGAAAATAAGTATTTGGTCACCTAAAAACATGCAAGATTTCTGGCTCTCACAGACTTGTAACGTCTTCTTTAAGAGGCTCCTCTGTCCTCCACTCCACCTGTCCACAACTTTAAACAGTCACACTTCAACCTCCACTATGGTGAAGACCAAAGAGCTGTTGAAGGACACCAGAAACAAAATTGTAGCCCTGCACCAGGCTGGGAAGACTGAATCTGCAATAGGTAAGCAGCTTGGTGTGATGAAATCAGCTGTGGGAGCAATAATAAGAAAATGGAAGACAAACAGGACCACTGATAATCTCCCTCGATCTGGGGCTCCACGCAAGATCTCACCCCAAGGGGTCAAAATGATCACAAGAATGGTGAGCAAAAATCCCAGTACCACACGAGGGGACCTAGTGAATGACTTGCATATAGCAGGGTTAACCATAACAAAGGCTATCATCAGTAACACACTACGCCACCAGGAACTCAGATCCTGCAGTGCCAGACGTATCCCCCTGCTTAAGCCAGTACATGTCCGGGCCCGTCAGAAGTTTGTTAGAGAGCATTTGGATTATCCAGAAGAGTATTGGGAGAATGTCATATGGTCTGATGAAACCAAAGTAGAACTGTTTGGAAGAAACAAAACTCGTTGTGTTTGGAGGAGACAGAATGCTGAGTTTCAGCCAATGAACAACTTACCTACTGTGAAGCATGGGGGTGGTAGCATTATGCTTTGGGGCTCTTTCTTGGCAAAGGGACCAGGATGACTGATCCATGTACATGAAAGAATGAATGGGGCCATTTATAGTGAGATTTTGAGTGCAAACCTCCTTCCATCAGCAAGGGCATTGAAGATGAAATGTGGATGGGTCTTTCAGCATGATAATGATCCCAAGCACACCGCCAGGGCAACGAAGGAGTGGCTTTGTATGAAGCATATGAAGGTCTTGGCGTGACCTAGTCAGTCTCCAGATCTCAACCCTATAAAAAACCTTTGGAGGGAGTTGAAAGTCCGTGTTGCCAAGCGAAAAGCCAAAAACATCACTGCTCTAGAGGAGATCTGCATGGAGGAATGGGCCAACATACCACCAACAGTGTGTGCCAACCTTGTGAAGACTTACAGAAAACGTTTGACCTCTGTCATTGCCAACAAAGGATATAGAACAAAATATTGAGATGAACTTTTGTTAAAGACCAAATACTTATTTTCCACCATAATTTGAAAAATAAATCTTACCAAATCAGACAAGGTGATTTTCTGGATTTGTTTTCTCATTTTGACTCTCATAGTTGTGGTCTACCTATGATGTCAATTACAGGCCTCTCTCATTTTTTTAAGTGGGAGAACTTGAACAATTGGTGGCTGACTAAATACTTTTTTCCCCGACTGTAAACAGAATAATACAGATACTGGGAATTACACCCGGTATGGAAAGACATGTACTTCAAAAATAGCCATCTGAATGAGGCTTGAACTGATGTTTGCACTATCTGCTATATGTTTGTCACTTTTGTCAATGTTAATGTTCTTTGTTTGAAAATCAATGAAAAGATTTTAAGAGAAGTTAAAAAGTAGATAAATCTGTTTATAGCTAAAGTTTTTCTTAAATGCCACATAATGTCAAAAGTGTTTTAAATATGCCCAATAAAAGATGATTATTACTCATCCAGATCTTCTCATGATCCTTGGAGCCAGGCAATGTCACTGACTCATTCCAGCTACAAGCTCTATCATTGCTGCTAACATATAAATGAATGTTCTGCCGTCCCATTTGTTATTAGGGAATATTAGGATGGTCAATTTTGCCCAAATTTGAGCTGAGCTGTGCACATGTGTTTTTGCTAAGCACAATAAATCGTCCTGAACGTATCTCTACCAAACACCTGACGAGAAGGTGACTTATCAATAATATGGTATGAGGGCACATCTATCAATTTTATCAAGTAAATGAAGGTCAAGTAATAATATGCTTGTGTTATTAATTAATTATTGTCAATGATGAAACTTTTAAGCAAGGAACGTAGCAAAAAAATAAATATAAAATTATTTTCTATTGTAAATATTTTAGAAGTCTAAAAAAGTTTCACATGCTATATTTTACACACATTAGCATCTGAATTGTCTTTAATTAATTATGTTTTTATAATTATAGCCAAAAGTTGTGGGTTATTTTACTCAAAGATATGCATTAACTAATTTAGTCTGTTTTAAATGTTTTAAATGTTCCAGAAACTTTGGTGTATCCTTGTGTTCGGGCATGTGTGACCTGGGAGGGATTATCGCACCATTTTTACTTTTCCGATTAGCAGAACTATGGGTGGAACTTCCTCTCATCATATTTGGTAAGATGTGAACAAGTCAATTATAGTGACATAATAATATCACTAAATGGATTGAGTTCTTTTGACACTGAGAAGATCCAGAACAGGTACAGAACAGTTCCATAAGCCCCTTCACCAGATATTCTTCTGGCCAGTTTGGCCGTTATATATGACAAGATTTCTGTTTTGTTTTGTCTTGTTTTTTTTTTAGATCGGAAGGGAATAAGAACTCTAGTGCAAACTGGAATAAAAAAAACGACAAATTGTATTTTTTAATTAAAATGTTGATTTAGCATCAAATTTTCACACGGGTAGCAGAAAAAAATGGACCAGAAAATTTGTTATGGGATTTTTCCTTATTACGCTGATGTCCCTGATTTGGTTAGAAACTACTTTTTGGGCAAACAGTTGGTCAAAAGGAAAAAATAGTTTCAACAAATTGTTGTGCACATTCTCCCAAGAATTCCAATATTCCAAATATTGTTGGAAATGACAATTTGGGCACATGGTGGGGCAGTGAAGAAAAGCTGCGCTATTTGACTTTTGGAATGTAAATTTGTCTGCAGTAGACTATGGATTTCCCGTTGCAAGTGCAGTGCATCTGAAGAGCCAACACAGCAGGAACCCTTACAAGTTATCCCATTTTGGAAACTACACCTATCGAGGAATTCACCTAGAAGTGTGGACTGGAGACCAATGTGATACAAATTTAAAACACTATTCAGTGAAAATGAAAAATTCAGTTTTTTCCATAGAATTGTTTCTTTAGTCCCAAATTTTTCATTTTCAAAAGGAATAACAACAGAAATTGCAGTTTGTAATTTGTTGTGCTATTTATACTAAGTACACTGATATCCTATATGTGTTTGGGAACACAGAAGGGCTCAGTTGGAAAGAAGCACTATTTGACTTGAGAAGTGCAATTTTGGCTAGAATACATTGCAAACTCCATGTCGCATGTACAAAGCTCCCGAAATGCCAAAAAAAGCAAAAACCCCCTACGAGTGATGACATTTTGAAACTACAGCTCTCAATTAATTCATCCAGGGTTATATTCAGCAATTTAAACCCACAGACGTTTCATAGAATTTTACAAACATTGGCGGTGAAATTGAAGAGTTAAACTTTTTTCACTAAAATGCTGCTTTGGTCCCAAGTTTTTAATTTTCACAATTAGTAATATGAGAAAACAGATCACATAATTTATTGTGCAATTTTTCCTGAATATGATAATACCCCCGTATGTGGTCAGAAACTACTGTTCAGGCATACTCCAAAATGAAGTAGGGAAGAAGTGCCATTTTGGAGTGCAGGTTTTTGCTGAAACGGTATGAGGTGCCAAAACAGCAGAAACACCAATAAGTTACCCCATTTTACAAACTTTTATGAACTACACAACTCAATGAATTTATATAAAGATGTATGGAGCATGTTGTCACCATAGTATTTTATACCATTGTACAGTGAGGAAAAAAGATTACATGTTTACCACTAAAATGTTGCTTTTGTCCCAGATTTTACATTTTCATGAGGGGAAATAGGTGAAAATGTATCTATAGTTTGCTACACAATTTTCCTGCAAAGCCCCGGATAATGTATAGTTTAGAGGCACATGGGATTGTTCTGTCCCTCCTCACTCCTACTCTCCATTTTGCTATCTCTCTCCTTGTTTCGTTGTCATAGGGATAATTTGTGTTATAAGATTTGCCATCTACAGGTGATTTATTTCCTGGGGTCACGTGATTAGCTTCTGCTAATCAGCAGAGGGGTATTTTGACAGGCTCAAACACAGCTACTTAACCCACCCACACACACACACACTGCACACCTAGTTCCAGCCAGTTTACCTCAGGATCCTGAAAGAAAAACATTATCATTCTGATGGAAGACATTTTGAATCAACTGCTGAGGAAAGCTTTGGAGAGTGGGGGTGAGGACTGGCTCCAAAGATGCCAGCATGAAAATGAAGCCCAGCTTTCCAGTCTCAGTGCGGCGCATGAAGACGTTGTCACTGCGACATCAGAAAGAAGAACAGAAGAGGTGGTGAGAAAAGATTACAGTGCGGTGGCTGCCGGTTGGAGGTTAATGAAGAGGACCCAGAAGCAGCGCCATTGCTATTCACCTCTAGAGTCCGGGAAAAGAAGAGGAGGTGACTGAAGATCCGGTTTACCACCTGAGGTACGCATCATGAAGCAGAAGGTAGAGGAGGAGCGGAGAAGAGCTTGGAGCTGAAACCACCAGCAGTTGAGATGTCAGGAGCGGAGCGTGCTGAGAGTTTTTCTTTAGCAGCGCAGCTGAGGTATGAGAAGTAGTAGTCGCATGGATAGTGGGACTAGTAATGTAACATGTTGATGTTTTTCAAAAGTCTTGCTGACCTTGCTAAATCTGCACAAGGTAAACCTGTCACAAAGCCTAATAAGTAGAGTTGAGCGACTTTTGTTTTTTTAGGGTCGCGTTTCATTTCGTGAAACCCGACTTTTCGGGTCGAGCAAGATTGTCCGATTATAGGGAAAAGTCGGGGTCGTCCCGAAACACGAAACCCAATGTAAGTCAATGGGGAATAAAAGTCGGCAGTGAGAGGAGGACAGGAAACACACCAACAGTGCCCATTTGAATGCCAAAAGCATCAATTCTTCTTACTTAAGCTTGTCAACCTTAATTAACTTCATAATACAAGTTACGCACTGAAAATGGGGGTTACTTGGCTACAGACTGTGGGGGGGGAGGGCTGGCTCCAGGTTTTCATGTGCCCTGGGCGAAAGAGCGCCCCTTTAACACATACCACAACTCATCATGCTCCGATACGGCAGAGAAATAGCGGTATAGTACAATGAAAAATACCTCACTTTTTACATCTCATGACGAGGCCCATCTATTTCTCCATACAGAATCATTGGTCCCATATAATGTTTGAAACAGTATATGATGAGCTCCACATAATGCTACAGTATATGTTGGTCCCCATGGATGAAGCTCCACTGTCTTATGGGCCCAAATAATGCTCCAAACATAATGGGCCCCATTTCTAATGCTCTAGTGTATAATGGGCCATGTAAATGCTGCTCCAGTGTCTGATGTCCACCTTTGGAATGTTCCAGTGTATGGTGGGCCCCATCTATCATTCTCCAGAGTATAGTGCTCCCCAAAAATTGCTGTCCCAACATTGAAAACAATCAAATAAGTCTCCTCGCTAGGGAATCCCTGTACTAGTCTGGACTCCTCGTCGTCCCCATCTTCCATCTCACTGCACAGTGTTTCAACCTTGCAAGTGCTGTGATCCTGAGCAAGCAGGGGGGGCCCACTCGTTGGCGACGGCACTGGCACAGGGCCCCTGATAGTACGGTGGTGTGTCTGATGGCGGGTGGGCAGAACCTGCACTTTCATCTGCAGCTTCCTCTTTGTCACCGTGTAAGATGGAACTGTATATGGGAAGGGTAACCTGAGTTTCATCAGGGTCAGATTCAGGCCGTGTAGCGTGCGAGGGGAATGTAGTGGTCTGGGTCAATGTACCAGCAGATTCATCGAGCAGTGGCTGGGCATCAGTGCATTTGTGTCGCCCCCAGGAGTACGGTCGCCACAGTGGCATTACCTTCCTCCTAGGGAGTGTGATGTCATGCTTGGGAGCAACGAAGGATCTCTCTAGCAGGTTAACTGATTGGGCGGCGTTATTCCCATGAGTCATGACCCTCCAAACAGCGTTCATAAAGGCAAAGTGTTTGTTTTACGTGGGCAGTATGGTTGCAAAGCTGAACCTTAAAGGAATGTCCAGAAGGGCACCACCAGGAGTGGAGCCTACGGTTAAATTCGACTCCACCTGGGAAACCTCAACCATGCCAGCTACAGAAAAGATGCACACATTGCAAGCTTAATTCCGTTAACGATCGAGACTCCGTCATGCCCCGCGGTCCGAGTCCGGCTTACTAGAGGGACACGTGAGGCTCTGGCACATGAGATTGGCCAATAACTGGTGTGTTATGCCCTTACATGTCCGTGGCTGCATGTGCGCTACACTGAAAAGGCCAGCGTTTGTCGCTTACAGGTGCAGATAACCCGCTGAACAACGTTAGTGATGGGGATCACTGATTACAATTATTACCCGCGAACGATGATTTCCCAGTAAGTGCAGGTCAACCGCAGTTCCGGAATTAGGCCTAACCGTCATTCCTGAAAAAATGAAAAACTTACGTGTGCAAACCACAGGTGCTGTAGCTTGCTTAACAGCTCGCCAGCCGTTCTCACGCCCAGTATGGATTACACGTGATTGCACAAAGGTGAGAAAGGGTACCGTATCCCCAGATAACATGTATGGATAGCGTACACATTCAAAATATATGTCTATACATCAGGAGGCAGGCTCAGACGGTGTTAGGCCCAGTATGGATTGCACGTGATTGCACAAAGGTGAGAAAGGGTACCGTATCCCCGGATAACATGTATGGATAGCGTACACATTCAAAATATATGTCTATACATCAGGAGGCAGGCTCAGACGGTGTCAGGCACAGTATGGATTTGACGGCCGAGACTACACAGCGGAGGAGCAGGGAGAGGTAAAGATTGCAAATGCTGGGGCCCTGCCCAAGCAAGGGGGGCCCACTCGTGGGCGTCGGTACTGGCACTGGGCCCCTCATAGTACGGTGGTGTGTCTGACGGCGGGTGTGCACCACCACCGTCAGAGACACTTGATTGCACTATGAGGGACCCTGTGCCAGTGCCCGCGCCCAAGAGTCGGCCTACCCACCTGTCCAGGGCAACGGCACTCGCACGGTGTCGTGCGCTAGGTGGTGACCCCGGCCATGGGGGGGGAGGCAGCACAGTTAGAGAGTTTTAGAAAGTGGCATATGTTGATGTTGGACATTCAGCTGAGGCAAAAGGCGAAATAGGTCAAGTCCCAGGAAGAGGTGGACCAAAGCAAGTCATTTTTCTGTCACCCTATGTGTCATCAGGGGAAGGTGGGACAAAATCCTTGGAAACCCATGCATGGTTCATTTTAATGAAGGTTAGATCATCCACATTTTGGGTTGACAGACGGGTCCTTTTTTCTGTCAGGATTGATCCAGCTGCACTGAAGACTCTTTCCGATAGCACACTTGCAGCTGGGCAAGCGAGCTCCTGTAAGGCATATTGTGCCAATTCAGGCCAGGTGTCCAGTTTAGCGGCCAATAGTCAAAGGGGAATGACCTGTGTGGGAGAACATCGATATGGGAGGAAAAGTAGTTTGTAACCATAGTTGACAACTGCTGTCTCCTGTCACTTTCCATCGATGCAGTATTACCAGTTGTGTGAGCGGTACTTGAAAAATCAGTCCACAACATTGTCATGAAACCCCTGTCTCCAACGCCACTTCTGCTGTGTGCACCATGAACACCTCTGCCAAGCTGCCCCCGGCCCGTACGGCTCGTGTGAGAACCATCACCGCTGCTGTGTGCTGGGAATGCCTCAAGCAACCGATTTACCAGAGTTGCTTGTTTATTAGCCAATATTAGGTCAAGGTTCTCCTGTGGCATGATGTTTTGTAATTTGCCTTTATAGCGTGGATCCAGGATGCTGGCCAACCAGTAGTCGTCATCGTTCATCATTTTGGCAGTGCGGGGGTCCCTTTTTAGGATCTGCAAGGCATAATCTGACATGTGGGCCAATGTTCCTGGTGTCAATGATGCACTGCGAGTGCTGGTTGGAGGAGCACTTTCTGGCAAATCCACATCCCTCCAGTCACGCACAAACCCTGTACCAGACCTTGCCACGCCAACATTTTCACTTGCCCCACTAGATGCATCCTCCTCCCCTAAGTAATCATCCCCATCATCATCCTCCTCCTCCTCTTCTTCCTCCACCTCATCCAGGAGAGGTCCCTGAGCAGACAATGGATGAATGTCATCAAGGATTCCCTCCTCGTCAACATTGGCTGCAGACGCCTGCTCCTTAAGGTGCGTCAAAGTTTGCATTAGCAGACGCATAAGTGGGATGCTCATGCTTAGGATGGCGTCGTCTGCGCTTACCAGCCATGTGCATTCCTCAAAACACTGAAGGACTTTACAGAGGTCTTTCACCTTCGACCACTGCACACCTGTCAACTCCATGTCTGCTCTCAAAGTGCCTGGCCGTGTATCCTCCCACAAATGCATTATGGCCTGCCTCTGCTCGCACAGCCGTTCCACCATGTGCAGGGTGGAGTTCCACCTTGTTGCAATATCAATAATGAGGCAGTGGTTGGGAGCAATCGCTGCAGCTTCTGCATACGAACGGAGCATACAGGCGACCGGCGGATGTGCGCGCACAGTCTTCGCATCTTCTGGAGCAGGGCTGTTAACTCCGGATAATTTTTGAGGAAGCACTGCACCACCAGGTTCAAGGTGTGAGCCAAGCAAGGTATGTGGCTGAGTTTTGAAAGGGCTATGGCTGCCACAAAATTACGGCCGTTATCACTAACTACCTTGCCTGCCTCAAGATGTACACTGCCCAGCCATGACTCAGTTTGTCACTTCATGTACTCGGCCAGCACCTCGGCGGTGTGTCTGTCGCCCAAACACATCATCTGCAACACAGCCTGCTGACGCTTTCCACTAGCTGCTCGATAGGGGGACACCTCGTGTGCAACAGTGGCAGCTGCAGATGGAGTGCTCGTACGACTGCGCTCTGTGGACGAGCTTTCACTTCTGGAGGAGGAGCAGGAGGGTCGAACGCCTACAGCCAACTGTTTCCTATACCGTGGGCTAGGCAGCACTGTCCCACCACTGCTGTCCCCTGTGGACCCTGCATCCACCACATTAACCCAGTGCGCAGTGATGGACACGTAACGGCCCTGGCCATGCCGACTGGACCATGCATCAGTTGTGAGGTGCACCTTTCCACTCACTGACTGCTTGAGTGCATGGACAATGCGGTCTTTTACATGATGGTGGAGGGCTGGGATGGCTTTGCGAGAGAAGAAGTGGCGACTGGGTAGGTCATAGCGTGGTACTGCATAGGCCATGAGTTCGCGGAAAGCTGCGCTTTCCACCAACCGATAGGGCATCATCTCAAACGAGATTAGTTTGGCAATGTGGGCGTTCAAACCCAGTGTACGCGGATGAGAGACTGAGTACTTTCTTGACCTACTCATAGTGTCTGGGAGGGTGAGCTGGACTTGAGAGCTGCATATGGTGGAAGTAGTGGTGGACAGGGCGGACTGAAAGAGGGTTGATGATGGTGATGGAGTTGGTGTTCTTTCTGATGGCCTAGATTCAGTATTTCGTTGATATAACAGTGGGATTCCCTGACTGCTGTGGCCTTGCAACGACACCTCAACATTTGCTGCTGTGCTAACCAGTGGGCTTACAGTGGGGGAAACAATGTAGCGTTGCTGACTACCTTCTTTGTGATCAGTTGCACATGTGGCACTTGAGGTTTGGTGCTGTGTCCACGCTTGCAAGTGCATGGTGGTTAAATGTCTAAGCATGCAACTGGTATTCAAATTTTTCAGATTTTTCCCTCGGCTAAAGCTCTTTGCGCACTTCTTACAGATAACCTTGGCCTGATCATGAGGATTTTGTTCAAAAAAGTGCCACACTGCACTCTTCCTACTTTGGCAGACATTTTGCGGCCTAGCACGCTGTGATCTTTTGACCCTCTGGACAAGCTGTCCAGCAACTCTTTTGATTTTTGGAACCTGTCTTTGGAGTGCTCCGGGCCTGCCAGATAACAGCTGTTGCGATGTCGATGTCTGCTGTGGATGCTCCTCATCTGAGCTATTGTAAGCAGCACCCTCTTCCCCCAATGGATGCCAATCTGGGTCAACAACTGGGTCATCCATCACCTCCTCTTCAATGTCATGTGCACCTTCCTCTGTGTCACCGTGTATGGTGGTATAGTGTGCGGGAAGGTGCACCTGAGTCTCATCAGGGTCAGAATCTGGCTCTGTACACTGCGAGGACAATGTAGTGCTCTGAGTGAATGTACCAGCAGAATCATCTATCAGCGGCTGTGCATCAGTGCACTCCATGTCAGATTCATCTTGACCTGGGTAATTCACCATTTCACTTGATAATCCAGGCATGGTATGTGAAAACAGCTCCATGGAGTAATCAGTAGTATGGCCTGCGTCATCCTTCAATCTTGGTTGGGGTGAAGGACACAAGAAAAGGTGTGGTTCATGAACATGAGCCTCCAATGACGACTCAGTGCTTTTACTTTTTACAACTTTAGAAGAGGAGGCGATAGAGCTGGAGGCTGAGTCAGCAATGTAAGACAAAACTTTTTCCTGATGCTCTGGCTTTAAAAGCGGTTTGCCAACTCCTAGAAAACTAAGCCTTCGAAGCCTTATGGAGCCAGACGATGACGCAGGCTCAACACCTCCTGCATTCGGTCCTATTTTGCTCTTGCCACTACCATCAGATCCACCACCAACACCATCATTACCAGCTGCCAACCCCCGCCCAATTCCACGGCCTCTTCCACCAGCCTTCCTCATTTTTTGTAGAAATGTAGACAAAATCCAACAAACTATATAGTAATGTAAAACAAGGTACAAGGTGTCTATAGGACAGGGGAGATTTTGAATTTCTGCACACACTTGTGGACACTGGACACTTATGGATTGTGTGAGGCCCACTGAATATCAGAGCGCTATGTCACAGGCTCGATGGCACAGGTGTGAAAAAAGTGACTACAGGATAAGGGAGATTTTGAATTTCTGCACACACTAGTGGACACTGGACACTTTTGGATTGTGTGAGGCCCACTGAATATCACAGCGCTATGTCACAGGCTCGATGTCGCAGGTGTGAAAAAAGTGACTACAGGATCACAGAGATTTTGAATTTCTGCACACACTTGTGGACACTGGACACTTATGGATTGTGTGAGGCCCACTGAATATCACAGCGCTATGTCACAGGCTCGATGGCACAGGTGTGAAAAAAGTGACTACAGGATAAGGGAGATTTTGAATTTCTGCACACACTAGTGGACACTGGACACTTTTGGATTGTGTGAGGCCCACTGAATATCAGAGCGCTATGTCACAGGCAGAAATTGGCTAGTGTATCACAAACTACAAGGTGTATGTAGAATTGGGCAGAATAGGAATCTCCCTAGAGTGTAGGTCTGTAAGAACAGAACAAGTCCTCCACTTATCCTTCCACAGTGACACACAGATAGCTTCACTGTGGCCGTGATAACAGCAGTTACACGGTACTGAGAGGAGCGTGCACGTACACGGCTGTCCAGTGTACGTAAAATTGTCAAGCTCCGTGTTTTTTAAGTATACGGACTGACACACGCTGTCTCTCTATAGTTTTGAATGTGATCAAACAGCAAATATATTTAACTGTTTGAAAGCTAGACAAAACTAGTAGGTGCAGGTCTGTAAGAACGGAACATGTCCTCGACTTATTCTCACAGAGTGACACACAGATAGCTTCACTGTGGCCGTGATAACAGCCGTTACACGGTACTGAGAGGAGCGTGCACGTACACGGCTGTCCGGTGTACATAAAATTGTCAAGCTCCGTGTTTTTTAAGTATACGGACTGACACACGCTGTCTCTCTATAGTTTTGAATGTGATCAAACAGCAAATATATTTAACTGTTTGAAAGCTAGACAAAACTAGTAGGTGCAGGTCTGTAAGAACGGAACATGTCCTCGATTTATTCTCACAGAGTGACACACAGATAGCTTCACTGTGGCCATGATAACAGTCGTTACACGGTACTGAGAGGAGCGTGCACGTACACGGCTGTCCGGTGTACGTAAAATTGTCAAGCTCCGTGTTTTTTAAGAATATGGACTGACACACGCTGTCTCTCTATAGTTTTGAATGTGATCAAACAGCAAATATATTTAACTGTTTGAAAGCTAGACAAAACTAGTAGGTGCAGGTCTGTAAGAACGGAACATGTCCTCGACTTATTCTCACAGAGTGACACACAGATAGCTTCAATGTGGCTGTGATAACAGTCGTTACACGGTACTGTGTGCGGAGCGTACACCGCTGTATGGTGTGAAAAAATGCACGCTCAGTACCTCAGCAGGACAAAAAAAAAATTGGGATTGCTTTTAAAAAAGCAGTTTGCAGAGCAGTGGGTAAACAGCAATGCAGCTGTCAGGAAGCCTTAGAAGGCAGCCTAACAACCAACACCGCTGATCCACCACAATATAGCCTCCCCTTGCACTGCACACACATTGACTGGTGTGTTGTACAGGCAAAATCGCTAGCAGCAGAAGCAGTTTTTTTTTCTTCTTCCCTGCCTAACGCTCTCCCTACAGAATCAGCAGCAGCAACCTCTCCCTATGCTAAGATCGGCAGAAGTAAGATGGCGGTCGGCGTGCACGCCCTTTTATAACCTCTGTGACGCCCACCAAAGCAAGCCAATCACTTGCATGCCCTTCTGAAAGATGGTGGTGACCCCTGCCTATGTCATCACGTTGCCCACAGTGTCCGTGGATCCTGATTGGCTGAAAAAGAGCGCAAAACAAACTTTTGAAAGGCGACTTTGGCGCGTAAGCCGCCGACCTCGTGGCCGACGTCATCCTAGGGTCGGGTTTCGTTTCATGAAACCCGACTTTGCCAAAAGTCGGCGACTTTTGAAATTTTTTGACCCGTTTTGCTCAACTCTACTCACCACACATCTAGATAAGTCCCTTGGGGGGTCTAATTTCCAAAATGGGGTCACTTGTGGGGGGTTTCCACTGTTTAGATACATCAGGGGCTCTGCAAACGCGACATGACACCCGCAGACCATTCCATCAAAGTCTGCATTCCAGAACATCACTACTTCCCTTCCGAGCCCCACCGTGTGCCCAAACAGTAGTTTTCTTCCACATATGGGGTACCAGTGTACTCAGAACAAATTGGACAACAACTTTTAGGGTCCAATTTCTCCTGTTACCCTTGTGAAAATAAGAAATTGGGGGCTAAAAGATCATTTTATGGAAAAAAAATGATTTTTTATTTTCATGGCTCTACGTTATAAACTTCTGTGAAGCACTTGGGGGTTCAAAGTGTTCGCGACACATCTAGATAAGTTCTTTAAGGGGTCTAGTTTCCAAAATGGGGTCACTTGTGGGGGGTTTCCACTGTTTAGGTATATCAGGGGCTCTCCAAATGCGACATGGCATCCGATCTCAATTCCAGCCAATTCTGCATTGAAAAAGTCAAACAGCACTCCTTCCGTTCTGAGCTCTGCCGTGTGCTCAAACAGTGGTTTAGCCCCACATACGGGGTATTGGCGTATTCGGGAGAAATTGCACAAAAAATTTTGTGGTTCATTTTCTCTTTTTACACTTGTAAAAATAAAAAAAAATGGTTTTGAAGTAAAATGTTTGTGAAAAAAAGTTAAATGTTTATTTTTTCCTTCCATATTCCATTCATTCATGTGAAGCACCTGAAGGGTTAATAAACTTCTTGAATGTGGTTTTGAGTACATTGAGAGGTGCAGTTTTAAGAATGGTGTCACTTTTGGGTATTTTCTGTCATATTGACCCCCCAAACTCACTTCAAATGTGAGGTGGTCCCTAAAAAAAATGGTGTTGCAAATTTTGTTGTAAAAATGAGAAATCGCTGGTCAACTTTTAACCCTTATAACTTAAAAAAAAATAATGTTTCCAAAATTGTGCAGATGTAAAGTAGACATGTGGGAAATGTTATTTATTAACTATTTTGTGCGATATCACTCTCTGATTTAAGGGCATAAAAATTAAAAGTTTGAAAATTGCAAAAATTTCTAAATTTTTGCCAAATTTTGATTTTTTTAACAAATAAGCGCAGATCATATCTAAAAAATTTTACCACCATCATGAAGTACAATATGTCATGAGAAAACAATGTCAGAATCAGTAGGATCCGTTGAAGCGTTCTAGAGTTATGACCTCATAAATTGACACTGGTCAGAATTGAAAAAATTGGCCCGGTCACGAAGGCAAAAACAGGCTCGGGTGCGAAGGGGTTAATAGGCTGGGAACCTTTATGGATATTGGCCCCTTCTCAGAATAATAACACCAGACCCCTGCTGTCTGCTTTTCTCACTAATGTAATTTATCTCTGGGTGGGTTTCAATAAATGTATGGATATTTACACATGACATTGATAAGACTAGTCTACATTGCCTTACATTGTTTTGTAGTGTGTGTTCTCTAGCCTCACATCATTCTATGGATTCTATCAAGTCTGTTGGGTAAACTAATTAACTGAATTTTTAGTGAAATTTAAAGAATTTAAGCAATTTTCTGTCCACATTTGTTTGCAGGGCAATTGTCCTGCTCTTACCCCATGTTTGCCTTCTTTTGCAGCCCCCCAGCCCTTACTATGACCATTTTAGACCCATTATACTGCACCAAACTTCAGGTTCCCATTAACTTGCATTGGGTTCAGGTTAGGGGGTCAAGTTTGGACCTAACTTTTAACTGCCGAACCTGAACATATACGGGTCCGCTCATCACTATGAATGAACAGCAATTTTCAAGACTTGCCACAGATTCTCAATGGGATATAGGTCTGGACTTAGATTGGGCCATTCAAGCACATGAGTATGCTTTAGTCTAAACCATTCCAGTGTAGCTCTGGCGGTATGTTTTGGATTGTTGTCCTGTTGGAAGGTGAACCGATGCCCTAGTCAGGTTTTTCTCCAGTATTGTCCTTTATTTATCGCCCATCTACTCTCACCAACGTCCCTGTCCTTGTTGAAGAAAATCATCCCTACAATATGATGCTGCCACCATTATATTTGACAATGGAGATATTGTTTACAGGGTGATGATGTGCAGTGTTAATTATTTTTTCTGCCACACAGCATTTTGTATTTAGCTAAAAAAACTTATACTTTGGTCTCATCTGACTAAAGCGCCTTCTTTTACATGCCATATAGGTGACTCAGCTAGCATATTGAAAGAGCAGACATTGTAAAATCAACTATGCAATGTTTATTTGATATAATGCAATGCATATTTTTGTTTCCTGTAGGTATACTTGGCCTTATTTGTGGTGGACTAGTATTGTTATTGCCTGAGACAATGGGTATCTCTTTACCAGAAACAGTTGAAGATGTTGAGAATCTTGGAAGGTAAATACTATTTCTATTTTTTTACATAATAAACAGAATTAACTTGGCTCTTTAGAAAGAAGCTATCATTAGAAAATTCTCTTTTTTTAAATCAGGTTTTTGTGTCACATGTAAAATACTGTGTAAAAGTTTCTGGCAGGTGTGAAAAAAATTCTGCTAAATAAGAATGCTTTCAACAATAGAAGCGTTAATTTTTTTTATCAGTTAGCAAGATGGAAAGTAAATTAAGAAAGAAAGAAAGACAAGGAGAAATATAAATCAAATCAATATTTGGTGTGACCACTCTGTCTTCAAAACAACAAGTCATCGATTCTTCTATACACTTTCACACAGTTTTTGAAGGACATTAATAGTAATAATAATCTTTATTTTTATATAGCGCTAACATATTCCGCAACGCTTTACAGTTTGCACAAATTATCATCACTGTCCCCGATGGGGGTCACAATCTAAATTCCCTATCAGTATATGTTTGGAATGTGGGATGAAACCGGAGTCCCCGGAGGAAACCCACGCAAACACGGGGAGAACATTGGCCAAATGTTTTCTTGTGAATGTTGGCTTGCACAAATCTTGCCTTTTCCTATAATAAAAGACAGACTCGATGATGAAATCATGGCACTATGTTGGCCATATCATCACTTGCAGGGCTCTTTATTCCTCTTTATGCTTGTAATAGAATACATTCGAAGCCAAACAGACGTCTCCCTCATGGTATTGCATAATGGTGAAGTTAGGTTATCTGCTTGTTTCTCAGCATTGAGGATACCATTAAACTTAACCAAATTTCCAACTTCATTTGCTAAACTGCAGCCCCAAACTTGCAAGGAACCTGCAGCATACAGTTGTGCTCAAAAGTTTACATACCCCAGCAGAATGTTTGCTTTCTTGGTCTTTTTTCAGAGAATATGAATAATAACACCAAAACTTTTTCTCCTCTCACAGTTAGTGGTTGGGTGAAACTACTGTGGTTTTTAAATAAATAATCAAACAATGCAAGTTAATCTCATCAACCCTTCCCGTGACCTGTGAATAATGGCTTGAAAAACAGTTGTGACGTTGTAGGAACGTGTGCTGACTGGGGGTTGGTCCGTTTTCCGTCGCAGACAGACTTAAGGCAGAGACTGATGAGTGTTCAGCAGGTCCTTCTTTATTGGCCGTCCTCTCAACGACCCCAGCAATACAGCAGCAGCATGACAGCCTCAACACACAGACCCGGTACCGTTCACCTTCGTCTCTGTCCTTTCCAGTGACGTCCCTCGCGTCCCCTTCACCGTGGCTGCCTTAGGCCCAGCACTACAGCGCCACACCTGGTCGAGTCCATCTGTCCAGTACCCCTGGGCTCTCTCTCTCTGTCCTGCGGCTCTCCTGCCAGGGCTACCCCCCTGACCGTCTTTCTCCTCAGTCCTGTCTGGAGCTTCCTCTTCTGTCCGTCTCTCCTTTCCTTTTCTTCTCCCAAGCTCCTGCTCCTGGACTGGCTTCCTTCTGGAACTCTCTACCCCTTCTTATATTCCCCTTCCTGGGAATTCCCCTTTTGAGCTCCTGTAACTCCGCCCCCCATGACTGCGGTTTCGTAGCCTTAAGCTGATGTTAACGGTACCATGGCATCGGCTGAAAGAGTACAGATATGCTCAATGTACAATCACTGAATCCATGAATAAGTTTGGGGTAGTCAAGATTTGAACCCACAAGTCACCTGAGCCCTATGGATACATATAGACACCTGTATGGAGGGCAGAAGGCCAGTGTCCTCAGGCCCCACACTCTGAGGGGCCCACCCTGAGCTATGCTACTTTAATAGTATTAGCGTGTGCAGTGCTCCCATTCAGTTACACTTTGTGGCAGAGCAGGGAGACTCAATTTCCCTGCACTGCCACCCATCCGCTATGGGGCCCTTGAAGGGGGGTCCGGTGCTAGCACCAGGCTACCCGCTCATCATCACAAGTTCCACTGTATCAGCAGGATGTCGATACAGATGAAAGCAATGATGAGACAAGGAGCGACACGCTCCCTCTTCCATCATTCCCCTCTGTGTCTGACGTCAATGATACAGATACTGACAGCGGGCGCGATGATATCAGTGCATGGTGCCCGCTGTGCTGAGATGAGCGTCAGCTTGGAGAAGTGGGGGAATGAGGAGGAGAGGGGAGTATTGTAATTTTTTTTATAGGGAATGCATTATACTGTATGAAGGCGTATGGAGAGTGCATTATACTATATACTGTATGGAGGACTTTGGGGGAGTGCATTATACTGCATGGAGGCCAATGTCGAGTGCATTATACTATATATCTTAGGAATGGCGGAACGCACTAAATAAATAAATAATAAAGTGTGTTCACCGCTCATGGTCCACCGTGCAGTAGGTGTTAAAACCGCTGCTAAACAATGGCAGACGCATTAAATGGCGGCATAATGTGCTCATCTTCAACGTCACCCGATGAGCGCGGAGCGGACTCTGTTAATCCCACAGAGGCGCTGTAACAAAAACATACAAGTATGCACTGAGCCAGTTAGACTTCACTGGACTCAGTGAAATTGCACGCACGGTATCTGGTCACAGGACACGTTCCATGACAGGGGACGGTGTCCGTATAGACCTACCGTGCGTGCGACGTCGCTGCTGTGGACGCCGGTAAGTGCTGCTACATGCAGCACGGCGGCAGACACAGCCGCTAATCGATGATGCCTTGAGAGGCGTGACACCACCGGATGCTAGTGTAGATGTTCGGTGTGCACAGTGGCCTAAGGCTTGCCACTGACTGGTGCGGACTCTAACTATAGTTCCCTATCCACATGCGTAGTATCAAAGGGAGGGGAATCTTAATGAGTCAGTCACCAAAATCATACATCCATCACCATTCACACATCTAGCAAGAATAGCCTATACTAGCGCATGGCCGAACGACCATGCGGCCCTTTTATAGCCGTGCGCTGCTGGGACCTTCCAGATCTCAGAGATGGACCAATCAGATCAGGAGAAGGACCTGAGCACGTGACTCCCGACCTCCAATGGGAGATAGTCTCATGAGCATGCTCAGAGGAGCGGCAGGGGGACTTGCTGCGAAGCAGTATGTGAGGCTCTGAACTCCTGCTGTGTAGCTGCAGGAATCCGACGCCTATCATTACCCCCCTCCTAGGGCCCCCCTCCTGGCAAAATTTTTTGCCACGTACCACCTTATGACCCACGGAGGCGTAGGCCTCAGGCTCATCTGCAGACCAGCCTGATGCCCTAGCAGATGACTTGAAAAACCGAGACATGTGAATTGGTCCGAGAGAAGGCACGTGGAGGGCGTCGGGGATGGCTAAGTCACCAGGAGCCGAAGTTGGAGTGGGGCGCTGAAGTGTGTCGGCGGGCGTCTTCATTCTCATTACAGAGATTTGAGTGACATGCGGGGTGCGACCCAGACTGTCGCGGACCTCCATTGCCCGGTCTGCCACTGGCAAGGGACACCGTAACCCAGCCGACCTCTGTTCAGAGGATCTACTCCGAGCACAGGAGGTGCATGCCTGAAAATATTTTTTTGTGTCCTGAGCCCTGTGCGGCCTCCAATAAGAGCTAGCCAGGAGTTTTGTGGTATACTTGTAACCATAGTGACCACCCACCCTGGACGCGTGTGCCCACTCGAGAACCTTGGACCGCAGATGAGGCAGAACAAAGGTTTTGCTCGGCGGCACTGGTTCAAGGATGACAGGAGCCATGAACTTCAGATTCCCAGTGAGGGGTGCGGAATGATCCACAGGCACCTCCTCAGAGGCTACTTGAACACTGCCCCCAATGCACCTACCCACACAGTCCTTGCTCCAGCCCAGTATACTCCCCGAGGACCACTCAATATGGGGAGAATGGCAACGTTACCAGGGGAGTGAGAAGCACCTGGTCGATGCCCTTAGGCATGATGAGCAGGGACAACGTCTCGCGATGAGACGGGGAGATTTTGAACCCCAGGGGTGCTGTCTGGTGGGTAATCTGAGACGGTAAGGTAGATCCGTTAACCACCCTAATGGTCACGGAGTGAGGAAGTGGCACCAGTGGAGTGGCGTGCTTTTGGGCAAAGGCTGAGGACATAAAGTTTCCCTCTGCCCCAGAGTCCACTGTGACCTCTACCTCCCAGGAGGAAGCCCCGCTATCTAACGTCCCTCGGAATACTGGTTTGGAGGAGGACTTTTTCATATTAGGTAGATCTCCACCAACTGCCACTGGAGGTGAACATTTTTTCGACCGCTGTGGACACCTATTAGCCAGGTGGTCCGACTGTCGACACAGGTAGCAGCTGTCATGACTTGGACAGTGTTCTTGCCCTGCACTCACAGGGTTAAGTGTACGTGGCCTCTTTCTGGATTTGGGAGGAGTATTTATACTCACTCTTTACCAGGGTTCTCTGTCAGCTATACTGTTGTTCTGATTGTGTGTCTGACCCTCCTGGTGTGCGTGTGCACTGCATTGCTTGTTTGCTTCCCGTGTATGACCCGGTCGGTCCCCTCACTCTGTACTCCGTCTCTCGTTTTAGTATTATTGTCTTTTCTGGTCCTGACCTCCTGGCTTGGCTATCGTTACTCCGTTACAGTTTGTCCCTATTGTACCGTCTGTTGCCCGTTCTGGTTTTCTGATCTATTGCTACATCCTGACTATCCATTCTGCCTAACCCTTTGGTACTGTCGTGCTATCTTGTGCTTTGACCCTGGCTTGATCTGGTTTCTGTCTCTGTCTATGCCCCTTGGTAACATTGTCCTGTAGTTACGTTTCTAGGAGTTTTCCTCAGCTCCTAGCTCTCTGGAGTTTAGACCACGCCCTCAGCAGTCACATGGTTCAGGTCCTGTGAGCCTGGAGCATGCATCTTCACCACTGCTGCCCCATTCCACAGGTATCTTTGTGCACAGTTTAGGACTCAGGACACGCGTACTGGCTCAGTGAGCAGGTGCAGTGCGGTGTTCCTGACAGCAGCAAGTGGGACCCTGTGCCGGACGTGGTTTCGGACCGGTACGGGACACGTCCATGGGTTCAGGAGGTAAAACCTCTAGATCAAGAGGCTCCAGCAGTTCGGAGAAGCCAGGAGTCGATCTGAACTTCTGTCCGGATTGAGTACGCTCCAGCCAGCGCTCCGTAAAACGGAGGTCTACACGCTATATCAACTCTTCCAGGCTGATGGGAACCTCCCTGGTGGATAAGGCATCTTTGACATGCTCAGCTAACCCTCTCCAGAACACAGGGATGAGTGCTCTATCAGGCCACTCGAGCTCGGAGGCCAGTGTCCGAAAACGGATGGCATACTGACTGACCGACTGAGTTCCCTGCGTAAGCTCAAGTAACTGGAGAAAAGGTATCGTGAGTGACCCGTGGGCCCAAAAAGACCTGCTTTAGAGATGTTAAGAACTGGGCAGCGGTCCGAAATTCTGGGTCACCACGTTCCCACAGTGGCTTGGCACACTCCGACGTCCTGCCCGACAGAAGGGAAACGAGGAACCCCACCTTAGCCCGTTCTGTAGGGAAATGTGCAGCCAGTAACTCAAGCTGAATAGAGCACTGGCTCACAAAACCCCTACAGGAGGCGCTATCACCAGAAAATTTATCGAGCAATGGGAAGCGGGTAACTGTCGGTGCAGGCGTGGACGTGGACACACGTAAGACAGCCTCTGCGACTGCCTGAGCAGCAGCCTCAGTAAACTTCGCAGCGGAGGCGGCACTTTCGACAGCAGCCAACCTGCCCTCCAGCTGCTGAATGTACTGCTGAAGCTGCTGTAAGTCTGCCATGATTAGCCACACCTGGCGCTAGTATAATGTTAGGAATGGCGGAACGCACTAAATAAATAAATAATAAAGTGCATTTGCCGCTCGGGGTCCACCATGCAGTAGGTGTTAAAACCGCTGCTAAACAATGGCAGACGCGCTATATGGTGGTATAATGCGCTCGGGTTCAACGTCACCCGATGAGCGTGGAGCGGACTCTGTTAAACTCACAGAGGCGCTGTAACAAAAACATGCAAATATGCACTGAGCCAGTTAGACTTCACCGGACTCAGTGAAATTGCACGCACGGTATCTGGTCACAGGACATGGCTCCAAGACAGGGGACGGTGTCCGTCTAGACCTACCGTGCGTGCGGCGTCGCTGCTGTGGACGCCGGTAAGTGCTGCTACATGCAGCGCGGCGGCAGACACAGCCGCTAATCGATGATGCCTTGAGAGGCGTGACACCACCGGACGCTAGTGTAGAGGTTTGGTGTGCACAGTGGCCTAAGGCTTGCCACTGACTGGTGCGGACTCTAACTATAGTTCCCTATCCACATGGGTAATATCAGAGGGAGGGGAATCTTAATGAGTCAGTCACCAGAATCATACATCCATCACCATTCACACATCTAGCAAGAATAGCCTACACTAGCGCATGGTCAAATGGCCATGTGGCCCTTTTATAGCCATGCACTGCCGGGACCTTCCAGATCTCAGAGATGGACCAATCAGATCAGGAGAAGGACCTGAGCACGTGACTCCCGACCTCCAATGGGAGATCGTCTCATGAGCATGCTCAAAGGAGCGGCAGAGGGACTTAGCCTCAGGAGTAACTTGCTGCGAAGCAGTATGTGAGGCTCTGGACTCCTGCTGCGTATCCGCAGGAATCCGACGCCTAACAATATAGAGGCCTATGGGGAGTGCATTACACTATATAAAGGCCTATGTAGAGTGCATTATACTATATGGAGACCTATGGGAAATGCAGTATACTATATAGTGGCCTATGAGGAGTGCAGTATTCTATTTGGGGGACTATGGGATGCATTATGCTATATGCAGGCTATTTAGGAGGCCATCATACAGTGTTGGAGCCATCAAACAGTTTGGGGGCTAATAAAGGGTCAGTGTACAGTGTGGGAGCATTATACTGTGTATACGGGAGCATCATACTGTGTAGAAGGGATCTGTATGGGGGGAAGACTTGCAACATTTCTAAATGTTAAGAGGGCACTTATTATTATAGGGGCACTCTGATTATTGTGACTGTCAAAGGGGTACACAGAGGGCATTATTTCTTTCTAGGGGCAAAATGTGTGCATTGTTTTCTAGGGCACTTTCAAAGTGCACTAATATATTCTAAAGGTTTATTTTACCATCTAGAAGGAACACAGTAGGTGCAGTAATAGGACACATACGGCAGCAGCGACTCAGTATTGGGGTTATCAGCAGGATACAGAATTTGTGCAGGTAGGGGATAGATGGGGCGGAGCCTGAAATGTGAGACGTCAGATGTGTCTTTGTTGTAATCTCTGCAGCCGAGTCCTGGCTACAGAAGTTGTCATGTCTGTGTGGGTCAGATGGAAAAGATGGGAAAAGAAGAATGTCAGCTGTAGGTCATGTAATAAATAACTGTACTGTAATATCTTACATGTTCTGCAGGACTGGTATCTACCACTATATGGTCACTATATGGTGGAAAAATCAGTTTTGGTCTTTGTACAGATTTGTACAGAGATGTTTATTAGTAACAGCATGGTGATCTGCTGAGGTTCTCCTACATCCACCTTTAGAGTCTACCACCATAGTTGTAATCAGGGTTACCTGGATAGGGGCCAACTCAGAAGCCCACTATTTTGTATTTAACATAATATGGCCCCTACAGAGCCTTGATCTCAACATTATGGAGTCTCTGTGAGATTATATGAAGAGTCAAAGGATTTGAGCAAGCCTACTTTCACAAAAGATTTGTGATTAGTAGAGATGAGTTGATCAATCCACAGAGAATCAAGTTTGAGTAGAATTTCACAAGATTTAAAGTTTCACATGAATGCAAACATTTTGAGATTCCTTTCACGTCTCAGTAAAAAAAAAAAAAACTCAGCCCGACACTACTATTTCCTACTCTGCTGATGCACCAGAGAGCGGCCTAATGTATGTAATGTCTTTGAAGAAGGTATTTGCATATTTGCAAAAAGTACATTTAAGTAAAAAGAATAATTTAAACAATAGGTTATTTTCTAATGATAACTTCCCATTAGGACTCATTTTCCTAAGCCACAGAGCCAATCTGAACAATGAGGGTCTGTGAATGGTACCATGGCTTCTGATGCAGTAACATTCAAACTTATTTGTAGAAATGAGATGCCTTAAGAGAGGCCATTGTCAAACCGATCCCAAAAGAGATATTCTATTTTTTTTTCCCATATCTCTAGTCAGGAGCCCCCAATACACTTAGCAGCACATTTGCTTTTTTTTGAAAATTCAGTCTCTGTTGGTAAGTGTCAAAACAATGAAGCGCTAGTAATAACTAAAATAAGATCGGAGTTTAGGAAAAGGACTTTATAGCAAACTAACGCTCAATGGTATCCCAAGCTAATTAATTCAGACAAATTAATCCAGGCAAGTCGCTGATGAAGCTCGTAACAAAGTAACAAAAAGCTTTTCCTCTGTTACACAACATTTACCAGAATTGTGTATATAGCATAAAAAATAATATATCCCTAAGAGGAATACATTTTTCTACCAACAATATATTTGTTATTTTACTAAACACAACAAGCATTATAACAAACTTAGTAAATCAAGAATAGGGTACAGAAAAATGGCATTGAACACAATGTCAACATCAAATCAAAGATAAAATATCCCATTAAAGCTTGACTTTCATTAGCATAGCCTGTTGCGACATTGAAAAAGCAGGACTCTGGGACGGAGGTTACTTTGTGAGCTTCTGTTCCTTTACACCTTTCAGACAACCTATGCATCTATATAATGGTTAGGTGGGTAGATTGTCAACAGCCCAGTTTATTATATAGATACACAAGCTTCCTGAGAAGCTTTATGCTCCTTGTATCTGTATACAGTGCATGAAATATACTGTGCCAAGCACTGCTCATGTAGAGGGATGCGTGCTTGTGACACCAGTCTTGCCCATAAGGCCCATGCGGGCATGAATCTGATATGCCCAAGAGTAAATTAACAAAATATTGCATTGAGAAGCGGTGTTATTAGACAGTAAAAGTTTTAAGTTAACTTAAAATATATAAAATACATATACATAAACCCAATCCTACAACTTAGGCAAAAACATAAATACGCTGTGTGCACAATTAATAGGCAAGTGAGTATTTTGGCCATATCATCATTTTTATGCAGATTTTCCAACTCCAAGCTGTATAAACTTGAATGCTTATTGGATGAAGCAGATCAGATTATGTTTATCTGTGTAATGAATGAGTGCGCGGCCTAAGGTTATCATCCCCCTTTATCAAGGTGTGCAGAATTAGAAGGCGGCTTGTTTTTACCAGGAATAATTATTTAAAAAAGAGATTTAACTGACTCTGAAAAGTCAAAAATTGTTAAGCTTTTTACAGAGGAATGCAGCACTCTTGAAACTGCTGTAAGACGGCTGTCGGACACCTAGTGGTTGGGAGATATATTGAAGTAATGTTTTAGTACATATAGGACTTAAAGGGGTTAAGCCCCCGTTACACACTGTGATATCGCTAGCAATATCGCTGTAAAGTCACCGATTTTGTGACGTTGCAGCGATATTGCTAGCGATATCGCTGCATGTGATACTTACCTCCGACCGGCTCCCCCGCTGGTTATCGCTGATCGCGCGAGAAGCTCCTGGATCATTCCTCGTCGGCCACTTCCTGCGGCGCTTCCTGCTGTGACGACGAGCAACGCGTGGAGCCGGGCGGGAGGACGCAGGATCGCCTGGTGTGACAGGTAAGTAGCGACCCCGTCCCCAGCGATGTCGCTGGTGAGATCTGCCCGAGTGGCAGCTCACTAGCGACCACTTAGCGATGTTCCAGCGATCCTGACCGCGTCATATCGCTGGTCGGGATCGCTGGTGCATCGCTAGGTGTAACGGTACCCTTAGTTGGCCATGACAGATTGATTGTGAGCAGCTGATGAGTTGGGAGGGACTACCATATCTCCACACCTGGGTGTTGTTCACTTTGTAAATTGAAAATGTATAGGTCATACGAGGGGATCACCCGACACAGGATTTGGCAAAAACATATAAATCTTTATTTGGACACAGATAACAAACAGAGTTTTAAAAACATTAAAAATCGTCACTCATGTGACATCCACAAACAAAGGCTCATAATAGAGCCACACCTCCCTGGCTATACACTCCTAATGAAACACAATATGTGGTCTAAATCAGTGTAGTATATAAATAGCACACCACATGTAATCACAATATAAATGTATAGAAAACAGTGCACTCCAAATGAATAATATACTTATAGAACAATTGTAATGAATATAAAGGCGTGAGAACAATGCCCTGGAACCTGAAATGAAATGCAATTGTAGCATGTGTGAAAAAAGGTGTATGATCATACGCGGATATCCAATGTTGTGAATATCAGATGTAGCGACAAAAGCCGTCACAAAATCCGTGACCACAATAATGCTCCTATAACCGCCCCAACAACTTCATGCTAGGCATGCATAATAAAGTACAGGGGAGCTGATAACCCTCTGTACAAAACCAAAATACAGCCCCCAGTAAACCTGTATGGTAAACAGGGCCATACAATGCAACCAATCATCTGCATCACCAATTGGAGTAACACAAACAAAAGATGTAATAAACACCTATGTCATCCATGAATAGAACCTATGGCTTAATGCACAGGCGTCATATAGAAACAGGAGTGCACCCAAGGAGGGCTGAGACCCGACGCGTTGCGCCACGCTCGGTGGCTTCGTCAGGGGTACTACAAGCCCATCACCTGTGTCCTTAAATGCATTTAGGTAATTGCTGATAAAACACAGCTGAGTACAAGCTTACCAAGGAAGCGGCGGTAGACGAACACCATGTGTGTTCCATTGCGGCGCAGGCAGCTCGGAATGTAGAGATGACATCATCTAGTGCGCCGGCGCCAGCGTCCGTAACCCGGAAGTGTTGGGTGTGCAGTGGAAAAGGTCACAATCATAGAGCAATACTGCGCCTGCGCAAGGCTATAAATAGTATCGGCAGAACAGTAAACGGATGCAACCATCATTATACCACTCAGAGCCATGCCACGATTATATCTAGCTGCTAAATAAAACTTACATCAGTAGTGTTGGCACCATATTTAGGATAACACTTATTAGTAGAAGGCTACACATATTGTAGAATGTTGTTTGTTGGGAATTATATCGCAAAAAGGGCCAGGATACAAAACCACCACAAACAGCTAAATAATGTGAACAGCAGCAAAGATCCAATTTTAAATTAAGACCTTGCATAAATATGGATATGAGACATAAACAATGAGGCAGCACTCATCCATTTAAGACTGTAAATATGTGCAGAGCCATCTAATATTGGCCTAGACGGTAGCAACCCACTGCATGTATGTATAAAAAATGATGATTCCACAAACAAAGGCAGCACGCATGCCAGAACATATATCTGCAAGGCAGTAAATAGTATACTAAATTTACATGAACCACTAGACTTGAAAATGATCATAATGATGACCCTAGTGAGGAACTATATCCTATCAAGATTTCTAAAAACTATGGCCTAACTCAATTATCTGTAAATTCTATCTCTAAAAGCATCACCACATAGTATATGAATGAATAGCGTCACACACAGAGTCCATCAAAGAGATGCCATGTGCTGACTGACAAGCGACTCAGTAGGTCACTGTTCAATCAACACACTACCAATCTCAGATAACCTCCGCATACCCCCCCAAAAAAATCAAGTCTTTCAAAATAGACTGATTTTTATTATAATTGTAGTAATGCTTATTGTCTTGCAGTAATCAAAATAAACAATATACTCTTGTCATACATAGGAAATGATCAAGTTGTAAAGACCAAAAGGTCGACTAAAGCAAAACAATTGATCAAGCCACCAACATAAGTATATTGTAATAGCTCGAATGGCGAGAGAGATCAATCAATCAAACGTTACCGTTAGTGGATAGTCCAAATTGTCGACCTAAGGTTTATTAATTGATATACCGGACACCATATAATAAACATTACTGTCCAGATATTAGCTAAGTGCATTTGTCATAAGACTCATAGCCCTTTTAAGAATCTTAGACATCAAACATCCGAACAATGGGGGTGTGTTGGCAGATACCAGTTAGATAATCACAAACATGGTGTGCTATTTATATACACAAAGTACGGTATATGAAGGCAAACTACCAAAGGCCCAAAAACAAGTGACACAAAACTATCCAAGTCGTGGCTAGAAAACAGCAGCGCCATCCCTCGCTCAAACAGTGACTAAGTCCCGCTTTAGATTAATTAAATTTCAGACGAAACCTGGAAGGACTAAAAAATGCCTGGGCCTCACAAATACAATTTCAATCAAGATTGTTTATAGAATCCAGTAAATAATAAGTCCTCGTTGAGGGCAGACGGCATCAGGCTGTTGAGATTAAAAATCCACTTTGATTCACGCCTGAGTAATTCAAGAGTAATGTCACCCCCTCTAATGTCCGGCTGGATTATCTCTAGTCCCATGATCTTGGTGCCATTCCATTGGGAACTGTGTGTCGTCAAATAATGTGAGGCAACAGTGGTCAATGTTTTCTCTTTCTCCATATCCTTCTTCGCCGTCGTAATGCAAGAGAAGTGATGCTGGATCCTTTTCCTTTGCTCTTGTGTTGTTTGTCCAACATAGATTTTCAAACACGGACAGATCAAAGCATATACAACATTCCGAGATTTACAATTAACATAACACTGGGTGGTAATCTGGAATGGGAAAGAAGGCAGAGTAAGAGTGTTGGCACACACAGTAAACGAACAAATGTTACAGTTACCACAGGGAAAGGTGCCTATTAAACGCGTGCCTCTGTTAAGCCTAGTGACTGGACGTCTAAAATGACTATGGCTCTAACAGTCATTTAAATTTTTTGGCCCTTCTCGCCACCAAATTCGGTCGTACAGAAATATGGGGTTTCAATCTAGGCTCACTTAAAATCATGCCCCAATGTTTAGATAGAATACCCCTAATATCCTGCCACTGGTTGTTGAATGTGGTGATAACCCCAAGCGATCTAGGGGGACCCCTAACGCGAGTCTCAAGTAGACTGTCTCTGTCCACATCCCTGGCGGCCCTAAAAGCCCGCAAGATTACCTTTCTGGGATAGCCTCTCCTTTTAAATCTTGTAGTCAAATCCTGTGCATGCAATAAGAACTCTTCCTGTGTGCTGCAATTCCTCTTCACTCGATAAAATTGGCCCTTCGGAATACCATTCCTGAGGTGCTGAGGGTGAAAGCTCGAAAAATGCAGCAAACTATTGGTGGCGGTGGGCTTACGGAACAGAGAAGTGGAAATAACAGAATCCTTAGATCGAAGTTTCAAATCCAAGAATTCGACCTCTGTTTGTGAAATGTGCGAGGTTAAACGTATATTCCACGGATTGTTATTAAGTGATTCCACAAACAATTGGCATTCATCCAGGGTGCCTGTCCAGAGAAATAGAATATCGTCAATATAGCGATACCATTTGATGACATATTTGGAAAAAGCCTCCAGACAGTATACCCGAGTAAGCTCCCACCACCCCAAAAACAAATTTGCGTAAGCGGGCAAACACCGTGCGCCCATAGCGGTCCCAGTCACTTGCCTGTAATATGTGCGATCAAAAATGAAATGATTCTTATCCAATATGAAATGTAATAATTCCAATAAGAATGAATCATGTTTCCTGTCGCCTGTTGTATTAAGATCCAAGAAGTAAGAGACGGCCTGTAAGCCCAGGTCATGTTGTATACACGTGTAACTCAACGTCCAGAGTAACAAGCCAGACACCAGAAGGGACCTGAAGAACACGTAATTGTTGGATCAGAAAGGTGGAATCTCTTACGAACGACCTAAGAGAGGAAACCAGAGGTTGTAAAAAAATAATCCACATAAATACACGGTCGTTCCAACAAACTCCCTATCTCCGACACAATAGGTCTGCCAGGAGGTACCTGTAATGATTTGTGGATCTTAGGGATCATGTAGAATGTAGGTATCCTTGGATGTTGACAAGTCAAAAATTCTTTCTCACGTTTGTTGATGATATTATTGAGGAATGCTGAATCCAACAAACGGTCCAATTTGTCTTTATATACACGAGAAGGGTCTGAGGGTAAAATTTGATAACAATTTGAATCCATTAGTTGCTGTTTTGCTTCACGAACATAAAGCTCTACTGGCCAAATAACCAAATTGCCCCCTTTATCAGCTTCCCGTATAACAAAGTCCCGATTAGACCCCAATCTTTTGATTACAGCCTGTTCCTGTATACTCAAGTTTCTATCTCTATTTCTGTCTACTCGCAAGGACTTAATGTCGCGACAAACAGTATTGAAAAAACTTTGTACCGTGGGGAACAGTGAGAAAGAAGGAGTAGCCTGGGACGGCAACCTACCAGTAAATTTTCTTCTGGAAGTATGGCCACTTTCATTCTCCTCCAGTAAATCAAGCAAATCCCTAAAGACTTGTCTCTCCAGTACTGGTAGGTCATCAATAACGGACGGTTGATGGTATAACAGCTTAAAAGTAAGCTGACGGCAAAAAAGGTAGACATCTTTAATCACAGTGAATTTGTCCAAACAATTGGTTGGACAAAAGGAAAGACCTTTTTCCAATACAGCGACCTCCAGATCTGTTAATATATAGGACGAAAGATTAATAATTTGAAGCTTACCTATATCCTGAGAAGTAACAGCATTGGAATCACACATGGGAATTAGCGTCTCCGATTCTGGCGTGTCACCCGTTTGTTCTTGGGAGACCAAATTCTCTAATTCCGGGTACGCTTCTTTAGGATTGTGTCTCTTTCGTCGGCCCCTCCGTTGCGCCTTCGATATCGCTTTGTTCGGACGATAAAAAATCACTTGATAGTGATTCATTAACAGATGCCATATTCGTGCTCGTGCCATGTTTTCTATCCGTTGACAAATTTGAGCCACCAATTCTTCTGTTACCCTTATGACTCCATCTGTAAGCCTTGCCACCACTATAGTCAGCTTGATCTCTTTTAAATTTTGATCTCTTTCTTTCAATAACCTCCTTTTCAAGTTTGTCTATAGTGGATTTCAGTTGTATCTGAAAAGGTTCCACTGGCGATTTTTTTATCAAATTTCTCAATTTTGGCTTCGGCAATTTTAATCTTCTCCTTAATATTAATAAGATTGCCTTGGTCATGTTCCACAAGCATATCAATTAGTATATTGGAACAACGTAATAAACCGCATTCCCAGCTTTTCCGAAATTCGTCATCAGCCTCCCATGCGGGAAAGATCTGTACTCTAAGTCCCCTGGGAACCAGTCCTGATTTTTTATATTCACCCAGAGTCTGAATATTCCATCATGTCTTGGTGAGTGACTTATGTAAGCCCATTAGGTCTCTAGAAATGCTCTGGAAATCATCATCACCTGTATTACCACTGGTTAATGCGACAGGACCAACATCAAAAAGACCACCAACATGGCTCTGCCATGCAGCTTCCCTAGCTGCCAAATCCATAGCTAATGCCAAAATTATGTATACCAATACAATTGAATATAAATGGTATGAAATAAACAGTCATGTGCCAACACCCAGAAATGTGGAAGATAAAGCAACCACAGTACAAACTGAAACGAGAAAACTTGGAGGGGGCACATAATTTTGGCATTAGCTATGGATTTGGCAGCTAGGGAAGCTGCATGGCAGAGCCATGTTGGTGGTCTTTTTGATGTTGGTCCTGTCGCATTAACCAGTGGTAATACAGGTGATGATGATTTCCAGAGCATTTCTAGAGACCTGGTGGGCTTACATAAGTCACTCACCAAGACATGGTGGAATATTCAGACTCTGGGTGAATATAAAAAATCAGGACTGGTTCCCAGGGGACTTAGAGTACAGATCTTTCCCGCATGGGAGGCTGATGACGAATTTCGGAAAAGCTGGGAATGCGGTTTATTACGTTGTTCCAATATACTATTTGATATGCTTGTGGAACATGACCAAGGCAATCTTATTAATATTAAGGAGAAGATTAAAATTGCCGAAGCCAAAATTGAGAAATTTGATAAAAAATCGCTAGTGAAACCTTTTCAGATACAACTGAAATCCACTATAGACAAATTTGAAAAGGAGGTTATTGAAAGAAAGAGATCAAAATTTAAAAGAGATCAAGCTGACTATAGTGGTGGCAAGGCTTACAGATGGAGTCATAAGGGTAACAGAAGAATTGGTGGCTCAAATTTGTCAACGGATAGAAAACATGGCACGAGCACGAATATGGCATCTGTTAATGAATCACTATCAAGTGATTTTTTATCGTCCGAACAAAGCGATATCGAAGGCGCAACGGAGGGGCCCACGAAAGAGACACAATCCTAAAGAAGCGTACCCGGAATTACAGAATTTGGTCTCCCAAGAACAAACAGGTGACACGCCAGAATCGGAGACGCTAATTCCCATGTGTGATTCCAATGCTGTTACTTCTCAGGATATAGGTAAGCTTCAAATTATTAATCTTTCGTCCTATATATTAACAGATCTGGAGGTCGCTGTATTGGAAAAAGGTCTTTCCTTTTGTCCAACCAATTGTTTGGACAAATTCACTGTGATTAAAGATGTCTACCTTTTTTGCCGTCAGCTTACTTTTAAGCTGTTATACCATCAACCGTCCGTTATTGATGACCTACCAGTACTGGAGAGACAAGTCTTTAGGGATTTGCTTGATTTACTGGAGGAGAATGAAAGTGGCCATACTTCCAGAAGAAAATTTACTGGTAGGTTGCCGTCCCAGGCTACCCCTTCTTTCTCACTGTTCCCCACGGTACAAAGTTTTTTCAATACTGTTTGTCGCGACATTAAGTCCTTGCGAGTAGACAGAAATAGAGATAGAAACTTGAGTATACAGGAACAGGCTGTAATCAAAAGATTGGGGTCTAATCGGGACTTTGTTATACGGGAAGCTGATAAAGGGGGCAATTTGGTTATTTGGCCAGTAGAGCTTTATGTTCGTGAAGCAAAACGGCAACTAATGGATTCAAATTGTTATCAAATTTTACCCTCAGACCCTTCTCGTGTATTTAAAGACAAATTGGACCGTTTGTTGGATTCAGCATTCCTCAATAATATCATCAACAAACGTGAGAAAGAATTTTTGACTTGTCAACATCCAAGGATACCTACATTCTACATGATCCCTAAGATCCACAAATCATTACCGGTACCTCCCGGCAGACCTATTGTGTCGGGGATAGGGAGTTTGTTGGAACGACCGTGTATTTATGTGGATTATTTTTTTACAACCTCTGGTTTCCTCTGTTAGGTCGTTCGTAAGAGATTCCACCTTTCTGATCCAACAATTACGTGTTCTTCAGGTCCCTTCTGGTGTCTGGCTTGTTACTCTGGACGTTGAGTCCCTTTACACGTGTATACAACATGACCTGGGCTTACAGGCTGTCTCTTACTACTTGGATCTTAATACAACAGGCGACAGGAAACATGATTCATTCTTATTGGAATTATTACATTTCATATTGGATAAGAATCATTTCATTTTTGATCGCACATATTACAGGCAAGTGTGTTATGAATGAGTCACCGTAGGAGGCAAAAGCAGAAATACAAGCTAAGTCCAGAAAACCAGAGAAGTTGGCAACTATCAGATTGCAGACCCCTGAACCTATCAACACAACTAGCAGTAGCCGTGGGGGGTTCCTACGATGCCCTAGACCCCTCGATCACAGCCGGAGAATTACATAGGCCTAAAGAAAGAAAGGGGAAATCTAAACTGCCCCAGAGCAGACCCCAAAGCAATAGGCAGCCCCCAACATATAATGACGGTGAAGCAAAATGAAAATACTAACACAGACAGAAAGATAGACTGAGCAAAGACGGGGCCCAAAACTACCTAGATAGGAAAGGACAGGAAGGCTGCTGTCTGCAATCTGCCAAAACCCTATCAAAGACAAAAGCCAACAAGCTGATAAGAAAAAGACCCTGAAGCAGCTAGGCTTCAAAAACTAAATCAGCACTCAGGTATTTTCAGAAGACAGAGCTAAATGAATTCAGCACACCCCAGCAGGGAATGGCAGAAATCCAGAAAAACAAAGCAAAACAAAGTCAAAGCACCAAAGCAAAAGGCCAAGCAGCAAACTTAGCTTTACAGGAGCAGGAATTCAGACTGGTCTCCAAGGATCCCACAGAGAAAATCACCCGCAGGGCAGAAGGGCGTCGGCAGCCTTATATCCAGTCAGAAACTCCACTCAGCCAGTCATCATCATCAGCCTCAGGTGTTTGATAATCAGGCTCACTACCTTTCTTTACCAGAAGAGGGAGTTCCTCGGGCCACAGTAATGAAGGGGAAAATGAACTCACAACAGTACCTCCCCCTTGAGGAGGGGTCACCGAACCCTCAACTACGCCACCAGGGCGATCAGGGTGAGCCCGATGAAAGGCACGCACCAATCTTTTGGCATGAATATCAGAGGCAGAGACCCAGGAATTATCCTCCTGATCATAACCCTTCCACTTAACCAAATACTGGAGTCTCCGTCTAGCCAGACGGGAATCCAGTACTTTCTCTACCTCATATTCCATGTTACCTTCAACCAATACACGGTCTGGAGGTGCCACTCCCGGAACAACAGGTTCAACAAACCTCTTCAGCAAAGATTTATGGAACACATTATGGATTTTAAATGTGACAGGAAGAGCCAAACGAAAATAGACCAGATTAATAATCTCCACAATCTTGTAAGGTCCAATAAATCTAGGCTTAAACTTAGGAGAAGCCACCTTCATAGCAATATTTTTTGATGATAACCACACCATATCACCAACCTTAAACTGGGGACCAATGGTCCTATGTCGGTTGGAAAACCGCTGGGCCTTTTCCTGGGAGAGAGATAACTTATCCACCACTTGGTCCCAGATCTGGTGCATTCTCTCCACCACAGTGTCAACACCTGGGCAGGCAGAGGGCTCCACCTGCCCTGAAGAAAATCGAGGATGAAACCCAAAGTTACAAAAAAAAGGTGACATCAAAGTGGCAGAACTAGCTCTATTATTTAAAGCAAATTCGGCCAAGGGCAAAAATGAAACCCAATCATCCTGATCAGCAGAAATAAAACATCTCAAATATGACTCCAAGGTCTGGTTTGTTCTCTCTGTCTGCCCATTGGTCTGAGGGTGAAAAGCAGAGGAGAAGGACAACTGAATTCCCAGCCTGGAACAGAAAGTTCTCCAAAATCTAGACACAAACTGGACTCCTCTGTCAGATACAATGTTCTCAGGAATCCCGTGCAAACGAACCACCTGTTGTAAAAACAGGGGCACCAACTCAGAGGAAGACGGCAACTTAGGGAGTGGTACAAGATGAACCATCTTAGAGAACCTATCACAAATCACCCAAATAACAGTCATCCTCTGAGAGGCAGGCATATCAGAGATGAAATCCATTGAAATATCGGTCCATGGCCTCTTGGGGACAGGCAAAGGCATCAACAACCCACTAGAGCGAGAACACGATTTAGACCGGGAGCACGTCCCACAGGACTGCACAAAATTCCTGACATTACGAGACAAGGAGGACCACCAAAAAAACCGACTCACCAGATCTCTAGTACCAAAAATACCTGGATGACCAGCCAAAGCAAAGCAATGAACTTCAGACATCACTCTCTTCTTCCACTGGTCAGGAACATACAACTTTCCACTGGGACAACGCTCAGGTTTGTCCTCCTGGAACTCTTCCAGAGCACGTCTCAAATCGGGCGAGATGGCAGAAAGAACTACCCCTTCACCTAAGATGGTAGCAGGCTTGGTCACCACAGGAGAATCAGCAAAGAAGCTCCTAGAGAGGGCGTCTGCCTTGACATTCTTTGTTCCAGGAAGAAAAGAAACCACAAAATCAAAACGTGTAAAAAACAAGGCCCACCTAGCCTGTCTAGGGTTCAAGACGCTTAGTCGACTCTAGGTAAATCAAATTCTTGTGGTCAGTGAGGACCACGACTTGATGCTTAGCTCCCTCCAACCAATGTCTCCACTCCTCAAATGCCCATTTCATGGCCAACAGTTCCCTATTCCCCACATCATAGTTACGTTCAGATGGAGAGAACTTTCGGGAAAAGAAAGCACAGGGATGCATTTTAGATGTTACAGGATCCTTTTGGGACAAAACAGCTCCTGCACCAATCTCAGAAGCATCCACCTCTACCTGGAATGGAAGTGAGACATCAGGTTGCCGCAAAACCGGGGCGGAGGTGAATCTTCGCTTCAGCTCCTGAAAGGAAGAAACAGCCTCCGGAGACCAATTTAACACATCAGCACCCTTTTTAGTCAAATCAGTCAATGGCTTGGCAATACTAGAAAATTTTGCTATAAATTTCCGATAAAAATTAGCAAAACCCAAAAACTTCTGGAGGGCCTTCAAAGAAGTGGGCTGAACCCAATCGTGAATGGCCTGTACCTTGGCCGGGTCCATTTCAATAGTTGACGGGGACAAAATAAATCCCAAAAAAGAAATCCTCTGTACTCCAAAAAGGCATTTAGATCCTTTGATATACAGGGAATTCTCCCTCAAGATCCGGAACACAGTCCGAATATGTTCCACATGAGAATCCCAATCCTTGGAGAAGATCAAAATATCATCCAGATAGATAATCAAGAATTTATCGACAAAATCTCGGAAAATATCGTTCATGAAGCACTGGAAGACAGAAGGGGCATTAGTGAGCCCAAAAGGCATCACCAGGTACTCAAAATGTCCCTCCGGAGTATTAAACGCCGTCTTCCATTCATCCCCATGCTTAATGCGAATAAGATTATACGCCCCCCTGAGGTCAAGCTTGGTAAACCAGCAAGCACCTTTAACTCTGGAGAATAGATCAGAAATCAGGGGTAACGGATACTGATATTTAACAGTAATTTTGTTGAGGGCACGATAATCAATACAAGGTCTTAATGATCCATCCTTTTTGGCTACAAAAAAAACCCGGCACCTAAGGGTGGCGAGGATGGTCTAATATGACCCTTCTCCAAAGCCTCCTTAATATAGGATCGCATAGCCTCGTGCTCGGGTACAGATAAATTGAAGAGCCGACCCTTGGGAAATTTACACCCCGGGCTCAGTTCAATTGCACAGTCATAACTCCTATGAGGAGGCAGAGACGCAGACTCATTCTCACTAAATACATCATAAAAGTCCGCCAAATAATCAGGAACATCATGCGACTGAGGAGAGGTGGAAAACACCGGAGCCTCACTAAAGGCACACCGACAACCACAACTCACCACAGACACAGATTTCCAATCCAAAACTGGATTATGAATCTGTAACCAGGGAAACCCCAGAACAATAGTATCATGCAGATTATGCAACACCAAAAATCTGCAATTTTCTTGATGGTCTGGGGCGACCCGCATTACCACCTGGGTCCAAAACTGGGGTTTATTTTTAGCCAAAGGAGTAGCATCAATCCCCCTCAAAGGGATAGACGTCTGCAGAGGTGTCATCGGAAATCCACAACGTTTAGCAAAATCCAAGTCCATTAGGTTTAGGGCTGCTCCCGAATCCACAAAAGCCTTGGCGGAAAATGTGGACAGGGAGCAGATCAGAGTAATAGCCAGAAGAAACTTAGGTTGAACACCCCCAACAGAAAACGTGTGTGCAAAGCGTTTCTCTCGTTTAGGACAGACAGAAATAATATGCGAGGCATCTCCACAGAAAAAACACAACTTTTTACGCCTTCTGAACTCCTGACGCTGCTCTCTGGAAAAAACTCTATCACATTGCATAGGTTCAGACATTTGTTCAACAGGTGGCAACACCTCTCGTGCAGCTTTGCGTTTGCGCAAACGCCGATCAACCTGAATGGCTAATGACATAGAATCGTCAAGACCAGAGGGAACAGGAAATTCCACCATAGTATCTTTTACGGCTTCTGACAACCCCTTCCGAAAGAGAGCAGCCAAGGCATTATCATTCCAGGTAGTAAGTACTGCCCACTTTCGGAATTTTTGACAGTACAATTCTGCAGAATCACGACCCTGGCTCAATGCCAGCAGGGTCTTTTCAGCCTGATCAATGGCATTAGGTTCGTCATACAACAACCCCAAAGCTTGAAAGAATGCGTTCACATTAGTCAGAATAGGATCATCTGGTTTCAAAGAAAACGCCCAATCCTGGGGATCGCCACGCAGCAAAGAGATGACAATTTTAACCTGCTGGGCCGAGCTCCCTGACGAGTTAGGCTTCAAGGCAAAAAATAATTTACAATTATTTTTGAAATTCAAAAATTTAGACCGATCCCCAAAAAATACATCAGGTGTAGGAATCTTTGGTTCAGCAGCATGTGAATGAGCAAGGTAGGCGGAAATTCCCCGCACTTCCACAGAGAGCTGCTCCACACGATCAGACAATTGCTTTATCTCCATTGAGAGAAAAAAAAAAATTCCCCCTACGGCCTCAGAGATATAGAGGAAAAAATATACACACTTTTTTTTTTTTTACAATTCTTTCCTGCTATTGAGTACCCTAGAATCTGCGGTATGGCGGGTGATTCTGTTATGAATGAGTCACCGTAGGAGGCAAAAGCAGAAATACAAGCTAAGTCCAGAAAACCAGAGAAGTTGGCAACTATCAGATTGCAGACCCCTGAACCTATCAACACAACTAGCAGTAGCCGTGGGGGGTTCCTACGATGCCCTAGACCCCTCGATCACAGCCGGAGAATTACATAGGCCTAAAGAAAGAAAGGGGAAATCTAAACTGCCCCAGAGCAGACCCCATAGCAATAGGCAGCCCCCAACATATAATGACGGTGAAGCAAGATGAAAATACTAACACAGACAGAAAGATAGACTGAGCAAAGACGGGGCCCAAAACTACCTAGATAGGAAAGGACAGGAAGGCTGCTGTCTGCAATCTGCCAAAACCCTATCAAAGACAAAAGCCAACAAGCTGATAAGAAAAAGGCCCTGAAGCAGCTAGGCTTCAAAAACTAAATCAGCACTCAGGTATTTTCAGAAGACAGAGCTAAATGAATTCAGCACACCCCAGCAGGGAATGGCAGAAATCCAGAAAAACAAAGTCAAAGCACCAAAGCAAAAGGCCAAACAGCAAACTTAGCTTTACAGGAGCAGGAATTCAGACTGGTCTCCAAGGATCCCACAGAGAAAATCACCCGCAGGGCAGAAGGGCTTCGGCAGCCTTATATCCAGTCAGAAACTCCACTCAGCCAGTCATCATCATCAGCCTCAGGTGTTTGATAATCAGGCTCACTAC
The DNA here is from genome assembly GCF_039654945.1 of Dendrobates tinctorius. Taxonomy (NCBI): domain Eukaryota; kingdom Metazoa; phylum Chordata; class Amphibia; order Anura; family Dendrobatidae; genus Dendrobates; species Dendrobates tinctorius. The sequence goes on along the minus strand of NW_027361960.1, from coordinate 24,111,424 downwards.
CTTTCTTTACCAGAAGAGGGAGTTCCTCGGGCCTCAGTAATGAAGGGGAAAATGAACTCACAATACAAGTGACTGGGACCGCTATGGGCGCACGGTGTGCGCCCGCTTACGCAAATTTGTTTTTTTGGGTGGTGGGAGCTTACTCGGGTGTACTGTCTGGAGGCTTTTTCCAAATATGTCATCAAATGGTATCGCTATATTGACGATATTCTATTTCTCTGGACAGGCACCCTGGATGAATGCCAATTGTTTGTGGAATCACTTAATAATAATCCGTGGAATATACGTTTAACCTCGCACATTTCACAAACAGAGGTCGAATTCTTGGATTTGAAACTTCGATCTAAGGATTCTGTTATTTCCACTTCTCTGTTCCGTAAGCCCACCGCCACCAATAGTTTGCTGCATTTTTCGAGCTTTCACCCTCAGCACCTCAGGAATGGTATTCCGAAGGGCCAATTTTATCGAGTGAAGAGGAATTGCAGCACACAGGAAGAGTTCTTATTGCATGCACAGGATTTGACTACAAGATATAAAAGGAGAGGCTATCCCAGAAAGGTAATCTCGCGGGCTTTTAGGGCCGCCAGGGATGTGGACAGAGACAGTCTACTTGAGACTCGCGTTAGGGGTCCCCTAGATCGCTTGGGGTTATCACCACATTCAACAACCAGTGGCAGGATATTAGGGGTATTCTATCTAAACATTGGGGCATGATTTTAAGTGAGCCTAGATTGAAACCCCATATTTCTGTACGACCGAATTTGGTGGCGAGAAGGGCCAAAAATTTAAATGACTGTTAGAGCCATAGTCATTTTAGACGTCCAGTCACTAGGCTTAACAGAGGCATGCGTTTAATAGGCACCATTCCCTGTGGTAACTGTAACATTTGTTCGTTTACTGTGTGTGCCAACACTCTTACTCTGCCTTCTTTCCCATTCCAGATTACCACCCAGTGTTATGTTAATTGTAAATCTCGGAATGTTGTATATGCTTTGATCTGTCCGTGTTTGAAAATCTATGTTGGACAAACAACACAAGAGCAAAGGAAAAGGATCCAGCATCACTTCTCTTGCATTACGACGGCGAAGAAGGATATGGAGAAAGGGAAAACATTGACCACTGTTGCCTCACATTATTTGACGACACACAGTTCCCAATGGAATGGCACCAAGATCATGGGACTAGAGATAATCCAGCCGGACATTAGAGGGGGTGACATTACTCTTGAATTACTCAGGCGTGAATCAAAGTGGATTTTTAATCTCAACAGCCTGATGCCGTCTGCCCTCAACGAGGACTTATTATTTACTGGATTCTATAAACAATCTTGATTGAAATTGTATTTGTAAGGCCCAGGCATTTTTTAGTCCTTCCAGGTTTCGTCTGAAATTTAATTAATCTAAAGCGGGACTTAGTCACTGTTTGAGCGAGGGATGGCGCTGCTGTTTTCTAGCCACGACTTGGATAGTTTTGTGTCACTTGTTTTTGGGCCTTTGGTAGTTTGCCTTCATATACCGTACTTTGTGTATATAAATAGCACACCATGTTTGTGATTATCTAACTGGTATCTGCCAACACACCCCCATTGTTCGGATGTTTGATGTCTAAGATTCTTAAAAGGGCTATGAGTCTTATGACAAATACACTTAGCTAATATCTGGACAGTAATGTTTATTATATGGTGTCCGGTATATTAATTAATAAACCTTAGGTCGACAATTTGGACTATCCACTAACGGTAACGTTTGATTGATTGATCTCTATCGCCATTCGAGCTATTACAATATACTTATGTTGGTGGCTTGATCAATTGTTTTGCTTTAGTCGACCTTTTGGTCTTTACAACTTGATCATTTCCTATGTATGACAAGAGTATATTGTTTATTTAGATTACTGCAAGACAATAAGCATTACTACAATTATAATAAAAATCAGTCTATTTTGAAAGACTTAATTTTTTTTGGGGGGGTATGCGGAGGTTATCTGAGATTGGTAGTGTGTTGATTGAACAGTGACCTACTGAGTCGCTTGTCAGTCAGCACATGGCATCTCTTTGATGGACTCTGTGTGTGACGCTATTCATTCATATACTATGTGGTGATGCTTTTAGAGATAGAATTTACAGATAATTGAGTTAGGCCATAGTTTTTAGAAATCTTGATAGGATATGGTTCCTCACTAGGGTCATCATTATGATCATTTTCAAGTTTAATGGTTCATGTAAATTTAGTATACTATTTACTGCCTTGCGGATATATGTTCTGGCATGCGTGCTGCCTTTGTTTGTGGAATCATCATTTTTTATACATACATGCAGTGGGTTGCTACCGTCTAGGCCAATATTAGATGGCTCTGCACATATTTACAGTCTTAAATGGATGAGTGCTGCCTCATTCTTTATGTCTCATATCCATATTTATGCAAGGTCTTAATTTAAAATTGAATCTTTGTTGCTGTTCACATTATTTAGCTGTTTGTGGTGGTTTTGTATCCTGGCCCTTTTTGCGATATAATTCCCAACAAACAACATTCTACAATATGCGTAGCCTTCTACTAATAAGTGTTATCCTAAATATGGTGCCAACACTACTGATGTAAGTTTTATTTAGCAGCTAGATGTAATCGTGGCATGGCTCTGAGTGGTATAATGATGGTTGCGTCCGTTTACTGTTCTGTCGATACTATTTACAGCCTTGCGCAGGCGCAGTATCGCTCTATGATTGTGACCTTTTCCACTGCACACCCAAAACACTTCCGGGTTACGGACGCTGGCGCCGGCGCACTAGATGATGTCATCTCTACATTCCGAGCTGCCTGCGCCGCAATGGAACACACATGGTGTTCGTCTACCGCCGCTTCCTTGGTAAGCTTGTACTCAGCTGTGTTTTATCAGCAATTACCTAAATGCATTTAAGGACACAGGTGATGGGCTTGTAGTACCCCTGACGAAGCCACCGAGCATGGCGCAACGCGTCGGGTCTCAGGCCGCCTTGGGTGCACTCCTGTTTCTATATGACGCCTGTGCATTAAGCCATAGGTTCTATTCATGGATGACATAGGTGTTTATTACATCTTGTGTTTGTGTTACTCCAATTGGTGATGCAGATGATTGGTTGCATTGTATGGCCCTGTTTACCATACAGGTTTACTGGGGGCTGTATTTTGGTTTTGTACAGAGGGTTATCAGCTCCCCTGTACTTTATTATGCATGCCTAGCATGATGTTGTTGGGGCGGTTATAGGAGCATTATTGTGGTCACGGATTTTGTGATGGCTTTTGTCGCTCCATCTGATATTCACAACATTGGATATCCGTGTATGATCATACACCTTTTTTCACACATGCTACAATTGCATTTCATTTCAGGTTCCAGGGCATTGTTCTCACGCCTTTATATTCATTACAATTGTTCTATAAGTATATTATTCATTTGGAGTGCACTGTTTTCTATACATTTATATTGTGATTACATGTGGTGTGCTATTTATATACTACACTGATTTAGACCACATATTGTGTTTCATTAGGAGTGTATAGCCAGGGAGGTGTGGCTCTATTATGAGCCTTTGTTTGTGGATGTCACATGAGTGACGATTTTTAATGTTTTTAAAACTCTGTTATCTGTGTCCAAATAAAGATTTATGTTTTTGCCAAATCCTGTGTCGGGTGATCCCCTCGTATGACCTATACTTTTTCACTTTATTGGTATGTCTTGTTTATAGGTCAGGTTGGATCCCCGCTCATGTCATTGGTGCCCCCTCCAAGTTTTCTCACTTTGTAAATTGAGAACGGTTTGTCTCACTCAGGCTGTGTATATTGAGGCATCCAGAACTCTTAGATTGAATACCTTTGCTAAAGGACTAGATAGCTGGTCTCTAAGCCAGGTGAGCTAACCAGCGCTATTGTATGGACTTTAAGCTTTATGCTGTACTTTGAGTCGGACATGGGCTGTATTTGAGTTTCCTGTGACGATGTTTATTAGGACTGCAATAAACAGCTGGAATTTAAATAGAAATGGTTCCTCTGTCTACTTCTTTAAGAAGTCAAGGGAATTGACATACCCCACTGCTATGATATTGGGGGATGACCACAGAGCCATCAATAGTTTTGTTGCAAATAGTAGAAATAGTTGCAAAAAAAAGTTGAGAAAAAAAGACGCATATTAACTATCAAAGATTTGAGAAGAATTAAACAAGTTAAACAAGAAGTGACTAGGAACCCATTATCCTCCAGTGCTGTCACATCCCAGAACAACAACCTCCTTGGAGAGCCCAAGAAGTACAAGGCGTTCAGTGCTCAGAGACATGGCCAAGTTAGGGCAGCCTGAAACCCGACCACCAGTGAACAAGAGACAGAAGTGGAAACATCAAGACTTGGTCAAGAAATATTTGAACAATATTAGAAATTTGAGAAATTTTCCAGAAGTTTTATGGATTGATGAGAATAGAATGACAGACCAGATGGTCAGACCCGTGGCTGGATAGATAACATGCACAAACCTCCACTTCAACTCAGACACCAGCAAGGTGGAGGTGGGGTACTCCTATGAGCTGGTATTATTAAAGATGAACTAGTTGAACCTTTTGAGGTTGAAGATTGACTCAAACTCAACTCCTAAACCTATTGCCAATTTTTAGAAGACACATTTTTCAAGCAGTGGTACAGGAAAATGTCTGCATCTTTTAAGAAAACCATGATTTTTATGCAGGACAAAGCTACGTTGCATGCACAGAAGTCCTCCACTCTTTGGCTAACCAGTAAAGGTATTATAATAATAATAATAATACATTTTATTTCTATAGCGCTGACATATTCCACAGCACTTTACATTTCAGAGGGGACTTGTACAGACAATATACATTACAGCATAACAATAATCACATAGATCATAGATACCAAGAGGAATGAGGGCCCTGCTCGCAAGCTTACAATCTATGAGGAAAAAAGGGGAGACACGAAAGGTGGGTGGTAACAGTTGCCCTGATTGTATGGACCAGCCATAATGTTAAGTGTGTAATAGTACGGATGCAGAGGGCTAATGGATGCATAAAGCATGTGGGAACATGATGCGGGGAACCTGGTTATGGTAAAAAAAAACTTTTGGCTGTGCCACACAGGGATAGATTAGGTTAATATGTTGAGGTGATAGGCCAGTCTGAATAAATGCGTTTTCAGGGCACGCTTAAAATTGTGGGGATTGGGGACTAATCGTTTTGACCTGGGAAGTGCATTCCAAAGAATTGGCGCAGCACGTGTATACTCTTGAAGACGGGAGTGGGAGGTTCTGATTATTGAGGATGCTAACCTCAGGTCATCAGCAGAACGGAGGGCGCGGGTAGGATGGTATACTGAAACAAGGGAGGAGATGTAGGGTGGTGCTGAGCCATCGAGGGCTTTGTGGGTGAGGGTAATAAGTTTGTACTGGATTCTGGAGTGGATGGGTAGCCAGTGTAATGACTGGCCCAAGGTAGAGGCATCGGTGTAACGATTGACGAGGAATATGATCCTGGCAGCTGCATTCAAGACAGATTGGAGGGGGGAGAGTTTGGTAAGAGGGAGACCGATTAGAAGGGAGTTACAATAGTTGAGACGAGAATGAATAAGAGAAACAGTAAAAGTTTTTGCAGAGTCAAAAGTAAGAAAAGGTCGAATTCTAGAATTGTTTTTGAGGTGCAGATAACAAGAGCGAGCCAGTGATCGGATGTGGGGGACAAAGGAAAGCTCAGAGTCAAGTATGACCCCAAGACAGCGGGCATGTTGCTGGGGAGTAATAGTAGAACCACACACGGAAATGGCAATGTCGGGTATAGGTACATTAGTAGCCGGAGGAAACACAAGGAGTTCAGTCTTTGACAGGTTCAGTTTCAGATATAGTGAGGACATGATGTTAGACACAGAATTTAGACAATTGCCGGTGTTTTCTAGAAAGGCTGGCGTGATGTCAGGAGAAGAAGCGTATAATTGGGTGTCGTCAGCATAGAGATGGTACTGGAAACCAAATCTACTGATTGTTTCACCAATAGGGGCAGTATACAAAGAGAAGAGGAGGGGGCCTAGGACTGATCCTTGAGGAACCCCAACAGTAAGGGGAAGATGAGAGGAGGAGGAGCCAGCAGAAGATACAGTAAAGGAGCGGTCAGAGAGATAGGAGAACCAGGAGAGAACGGTGTCCTTGAGGCCAATGGAACGGAGCATAGTGAGGAGGAGCTGATGATCCACAGTGTCGAATGCTGCAGAGAGATCCAAGAGAATTAGCATGGAGTAGTGACCATTAGATTTAGCTGTTAGTAGATCATTAGAGACTTTAGTGAGGGCAGTTTCAGTAGAATGTAAAGAGCGGAAACCGGATTGGAGAGGGTCGAGAAGAGAGTTTTCTGAGAGATAGCGGATAAGACGGGAGTGGACCAGGCGTTCCAGGAGTTTAGAGATGAAGGGAAGATTAGAAACAGGTCTATAGTTAGCGGCACAGTTTTGGTCGAGGGATGTTTTTTTAAGTAGTGGATGTATGATGGCATGCTTAAATGAGGAGGGAAAGATACCAGAAGAGAGAGAGAGGTTAAATATTTTAGTTAAGTGAGGGGTGACAGCAGGGGAAAGGGACTGGAGTAGATGTGACAGAAATGGGTCACTGGTGCAAGTGGTTGGGCGAGAAGATGCAAGGAGCCTGCTTACTTCTTCTTCTGTGACTGGTTCAAAGACAGAGAGTGAGCTAGATGCAGTGGGGGAGGGAGGACAGTGCATGGTATGAGGTGATTGGGAGATAATTTCCTGTCGGATCTGGTCAATTTTTTCTTTGAAGTAATTGGCCAGATCGTCAGCTAAAAGCTCCGTGGTAGGGGCCTGCACTCTTGGGTTGAGTAGAGAATGAAAAGTGTCAAAGAGACGTTTAGGGTTATTGGACAGTGAGGTGATGAGGGTGTTGAAATAGATTTGTTTTGAGAGGTGAAGGGCAGTGTTGTATGTTCGAAGCATAAACTTATAATGGATGAAATCTTCGGGTAGGTTGGATTTTCTCCACAGACGTTCGCCGCACCTGGAGCACCGCTGCAGGAAACGTGTTTACAGGGTGTGCCAGGGTTGTCGCCGTCTGTGTTGTGGTGTTCTATGTATAGGAGGAGCAAATTCATCCAGGGCACTTTGAAGTGTTTCATTGTAATGCTTCAATGCAGAATCAGGACATGAAAGGGAGGAGATAAGAGCCAATGAAGCGTGCAAGTTCTTCATAAGTTTCTGGGTGTTAATGGCCTGTATGCTTCTATAAATATGGGCAGTGGGGGTGACCTGAGCAGCCTCTCAGTTCTTGATAGAGAATGAAAGAAGGTTGTGATCAGAGAGCGGATGAGGGGAGTTTGTGAAATCATCCACTGCACAAAGGCGAGAGAAGACCAAGTCGAGGGAGTTCCCGTCTTCATGCGTTGGAGAATTAGTAAGCTGCCAAAGGCCAAACGAGGAGGTTAGAGATAAAAGGTGAGTAGCAGATGGGGAGAGTGGAAGAGCAATGGGGATGTTGAAATCGCCCATGATGAGGGTAGGGATGTCACAGGAGAGAAAATGGGGAAGCCAAGTGGCAAAATGATTCAGGAACTGATGGGAGGGGCCGGGAGGACGATATACCTCCGCCACTCGCATGGAGAAGAGGGTGTAGAGTCTGACGGCATGGACCTCAAAAGAAGGGAAGACAAGTGAGGGTACTTGAGGGATAACCTGAAAGGTACATTTTGATGATAGGAGCAGACCAACGCCTCCACCTGCTCTATTGTCTGATCTTGGGGTATGAGAGAAATGTAGTCCCCCATATGAAAGAGCAGCAGCAGCGGTAGTGTCTGACTGCTGAATCCAGGTTTCAGTAAGAGCCAGGAGGTTAAGAGAATTAGAAAGGAAAAAGTCATGAGTGAAGGAGAGTTTGTTACACACTGAGCGAGAATTCCAAAGTGCACAATTGAGAGACAGATGGTATACAGGGAATATTAATAAGATTAGAGGGATTTATGAGTGTAGCAGTTGGGGGGTTTGACTTTCTATAACATGAGGGACCAGGGTTGGAAGCAATGTCTCCTGCGACTAGGAGAAGGAGGATAGAAAGAGTGAGCAGATGGTTAAGTAATTTGTGAGACCGTCTCTTATGTTGAATGGTGGGCCTGAATGGATCTGTGCAATTTAGCAAAGTGAAAAGAGCGTGAGTGCTATACATAGGAGAGGAAAGGAGTGAGGGGCCAATATGAACGGAGTGTAGAGAGTTAATACCAGGGCGGTGAATGTGTATAAATGCAGCGGCCAGGATATAAATTATACAAATGCATATGGTAAATATTTGGGGTTGCCCAAATGTACAGGGAAGAGATATATTTATGTGTCTTACCTGTCTCCTGCCCGGTCTAACTGCCATGTTATAACTGCCAGCATACTTAGATACATGTACTTTGATTACATGTACATAAATGCTACCCCTGCATTAAATATGAAGCAATAATTACATGGCCCCCTTCCTCAAATTACTTTGACTGTTGACTGATCAACAGCGCTGTAGTTGTTTAATAATAAAAGTACCAGTAATCATCAAAAATACAAATTACCTAATAATTGTGCCCACAGTGTACAATATAGCCTGTAGTTTATTCACTTTATTTTCTAATTTTCATGAGTTATCGAAAGATTGCTATTCAGTAGAAATAATTAATCAAAACTTTCCATTTTAGGTCAATGAGAAACAAGAAAGAGAAGTTGGAGACCCCTATTCTTGACAATCATCTAAAAATTGATGGCGTGAGATTATGACCTTTTAAGCACTTCTTCAAATGTTGCAAAGCCAGTGGAAATAAATATGCTTATAAATTTGTAAATGTATCCGCGAATATGTATAGCTTACTAGGTATAGAATGGGAAGTATAAAAACTTTGTGTTGCAGTACCAATTAGTGTGAACAATTGTAATCAGTTATTTTATACATTGAAATATATATGAACTTTTTTAAAAATAGAATTTGTATTTTTCACATACTTCACTGTTATTTTAAGTTTTGAATATAATTGTTAGGCACTGAAATATATCTGCTGATATATTAATGGAAACCGCAGACATTGGGCCTGATTCATCAAAATTGGTGTGCTGACGTCAGAGTCTTCCCTATGTACCTCACCACAAATTTTACTACAGTGAGGGGAACTGGAGTAAGATCCCTGTCGTATGTCATTCCACAAGTCATCATAAATTAGATGAGTGGGCATCGTAATACCCAATCCCACCCCTGCTCCACCCATTTTGACTAATCTGGCAGGAATTGTCGTAAGAAAACAAAAGTCTACAAATCTTTTAGCAACCTCATGTTGTGCAAAAAATTAGCAATTTTTCAATGTGTTTTATTCCAGATTTCTTGACATTTTGATGAATTGGGGCCATTGTTTTTGTTACCCTATTAACACACATTCTGCTGTTTTGCAGAATAACAGCACCTATGCTGTGTCCCACTGCGTACTATAATCTCCAATAACATACAGCTTAGGGATCCTGTCAAATAAAAGATGACGTCTGTCATTTGCAGCATTCAGGCATCTTTTATCTATAAATAATGGGCCCGATTCATCAAGACCAGGGTTGTACATGCTCATCTTGATGAGGGGGCATACTGGCATCAAAAGGAAATGTGTCATGATCCCAGTGCGGGTTTTTGAACTGCACACCGGGGGTTAATGTCTGGTGCTCTGTGCAGGTTTTGACCTGCACACTTGGGGTTAATGATTGTGGCCTCTTTCTGGTTCTGGGAGAGCTTCATAAACCCCTGGGTAGCTTCAATCCCTGCCAGTTATACTTTTGCCATTGGCCTAGTGTGCTGACCCCCGTGTGCCTGTTTGTTGCTATAGCTTGTTTATATGGTTCTGACCCGATTCTGTTTCCCGTTGTGAGTTTGCCTGTTGATTTTGTACTGCGTTATTATCTGTGTATGACTCATTGCATGTGACCTGACTACTCTCTGCTCGCCCCCTTTGGTACCCTACAGCTATCTCTGTGTGTGACTCATTGGCTACGTCCTGACTATTCTCACTGTCTATTCCCCTTGGTAACTTTGTCTCGCAGTTACTCTGCTAGGAATTGTCTTTCAGCTCCTAGCTCTGTGGAGTTTAGGCCACGCCCCCAGCAGTCACGTGCTTTAGGTCCTGCAGCTCTGAAGTGTGCATTTATTCGGTTGCTGCCCGCTCCACAGGTAGCTTTGAGCACTGTTCGCTTTACTCAGGACACGTGCACTGGCTCAGTGAGCAAGTTCAGTGCGGTGTCTTTGACATTATAACTGGCCTACAATTTTTTTTCTCTCCTCACTTCTGCAGCATGGACCCAATGTGTGCTTCATCTGAGCAGGTGAAAAGCTTGACTCAGTCACTGCAGAAGCTTTGTTTGGAACACCAAGCTCTGGCCCAGTCCCAACGGCGGGTTGAGGACTCAGTTCAGGGGGTACTTTCCGCAGGCTTCCAGCAGGTGGGGAATAGAGATGTCATTTTAATCCCACCTGAATCCCCGGTTAAATTGCCAGATATATTTTCTGGTAACAAGGATGAGTTCAGGGCATTTAAGGAGGGCTGTAAGCTTTTTTTTTCTTTTAGACCTCGCTCCTCTGGGGATGAGAAACAGAGGGTGGGGGTGGTGATGTCCCTGCTTAGGGGGTCCCCACAAGCCTGGGCGTTCTCGCTTTCCTCTTCTGCCCCTGAGAGAATGTCTGTGGATGCATTTTTTGAAGCCTTAGGGCTTATTTATGATGAGCCTGATAGAGTGCGGTTGGCTGAGGACAAAGTAATGAGTGTCTGTCAGGGGGAGCACTCGGCCGAATGGTTCTGTACTGAATTCAGACGTTGGGCAGCGGAGATTTCCTGGAGTGATGCCGCCCTTCGGGGGCTGTTCCACAGAGGCCTGTGTGAACGTCTGAAGGATGCTTTGGCACTCCATCCTCCGCCTAACTCCCTGGAGGATGCCATGGTCCAAGCGGTTCGCATGGATCGCAGGCTGCGGGCTAGAGGCATTATGCAACGGGAATCGCCCTTATTCTTCAGTGGAGATGAGACCCAGTCTCTTCCTATGGCTATGGAGGTGAGCGCTGTCACCTGTGAGGGAAAGGAAAGAAGACACCGCTGGGAAAAGCAGTTGTGCTTCTATTGTGGGAAATCTGGACATTGGAAAAAGGACTGCCCCTCCTGTCCGTCATCCTCCAAGATGGCGGGAAACGACTAGGTCTGGGTAGTAATCGAGGAGGCTACCCAGACCTTCAGGTACAATTTTCCTCATGTGCAAAAATGGTGCTGCAGGTGGAACTGGAACTTGGTTATGATCCTGTTCAGACTACTGCTTTTATTGACTGCGGTTCGGCTGTGAACCTGATTGATACCAAGGTTATGACTCTTAATAAGATAGGGACAGTCAGGCTTCATGATCCTGTTAAACTTGTGGCAAGTGACTCATCTCCTCTTAACCAAGACGGTATCTGTTGCAGGTCTGAACTTTTTTCTCTAAAAGTGGGTTCCACTCATGTGGAGAAACTAAGTTGTCTGGTGCTAGATAACTTGCCTGCAGGACTGGTACTGGGGATGCCTTGGCTTCAACGCCATAATCCTACCATTGATTGGGTTACAGGGGAAATCACTCAATGGGGATGCAATAATAAATGTGGTAACCGGGGACATCTTGTTAACGCTGTTAAATCCGTGTCTGTGTCGTCTGTCGATCTGGAAGGTATTCCGGAGTACCTGAAAGATTTCGAAGACGTGTTTTCCGAAAGTGAGGCTGAGGCGCTGCCACCACATAGACCCTATGATGGTGCCATTGATTTAGTACCCGGAGCCAAGTTACCTAAGGCTCGATTGTTCAATTTGTCTGGGCCTGAGCGCCAAGCCATGAAGGAGTACATAGCTGAGAGTCTCCGCAAAGGGCATATCAGGCCTTCTGTGTCACCTGTGGCAGCAGGGTTCTTCTTTGTGAAGAAAAAAGATGGTGGTTTGTGGCCGTGCCTCGACTTTCGGGAACTGAACAAGATAACGGTAAGGAACTCTTACCCGCTTCCCCTCATCCCAGACTTATGTAACCAGTTAGCTGGGGCCCAATGGTTCTCCAAGTTAGATCTGCGGGGGGCCTACAATCTGATAAGGGTTCGGGAAGGGGACGAGTGGAAAACGGCATTCCTCACATCAGAAGGACTCTTTGAGAACCTGGTAATGCCATTTGGGTTAACTAATGCACCCGCTATTTTCCAAAATTTCATCAATGTTGTGTTTTCTGATCTGATAGGCCGTTTTGTTATTATTTATTTGGATGATATTTTGGTGTATTCCCCGGACAGTCAATCTCACTTGCAACATCTAAAGACAGTTCTCCAGAGACTCAGGGAGAACCAATTGTTCGCCAAATTGGAAAAATGTTCGTTTTTTGTACAGGAGCTGTCTTTTTTGGGGTTGATTGTGTCCTGTGAGGGGTTTCGTATGGATCCTAAGAAGGTGCTAGCGATCGCTGACTGGGTTCAGCCTCGAGATCTCAAGGGGCTCCAGCGCTTCTTAGGATTTGCGAACTATTACCGGAGATTCATTAAAGGTTTCTCACAAGTGGTGAAACCACTCACGGATCTTACCCAGAAGGGAGCTGATGTAAAAAATTGGTCTGTACTCGCTAAGGAATCCTTCTCAGCGATTAAGAAATGTTTTATGTCTGCCCCGGTGTTGGTGCAACCTGACCCGTCCAAACCATTCATTGTGGAGGTGGATGCTTCTGAAGTGGGGGTGGGGGCTGTGCTGTCCCAGGGTCCGGCCACCCTTACCAATCTCAAACCCTGTGCCTTCTTCTCCAAGAAGTTCTCTTCAGCTGAGAAAAACTATGATGTAGGCAATAGAGAACTTCTTGCGCTCAAGCTGGCGTTTGAGGAATGGAGGCACTTTTTGGAAGGGGCGGCTCACCCTATCACGGTTGTCACGGATCACAAAAATTTGGCATACCTTGAATCTGCTAAGAGGCTTACTCCTAGACAGGCCCGTTGGTCACTTTTTTTTTCACGATTTCAGTTCTCAATTACTTTTCGACCGGGGTCCAAAAATGTTAAAGCGGATGCCCTGTCCAGAAGTTTTGATCCAGTGTCTCCCCCTGAGCCGCCGTCCTCCATTCTTCCCCCAGGGGTGGTAGTGGCGGGGGTCTCAACTGAGTTGGAACAAGAAATCCTAAGGGCTCAGGCCCTAGCTCCGGCAACCAAGCCAAGCGATAAACTGTTTGTTCCAGATTCATTGCGGCCTAGACTTCTGCAGGAGTTTCATGATTCTAGGCTGAGTGCTCATCCAGGTATCACGGCCACTAGAGAGGCAGTAGCCAGGGGTTTTTGGTGGCCTTCATTAAGGTCCGATGTCAAGGAATTTGTTTCTGCTTGTGGCATATGTGCCCGTTCCAAAAGCTCGCATAACCGACCGGCTGGGGAACTCATACCTTTACCGGTTCCTGATAGGCCATGGACTCATCTTTCCATGGATTTTATTACCGGTCTTCCACCTTCCAGAGGCAATACCGTGATCTGGGTGGTGGTGGATAGGTTTTCTAAACAGGCCCATTTCATTCCCTTGGCAGCATTACCTTCAGCAGAAACGTTGTCAAGATTGTTTGTGCAGCATGTGGTCCGATTGCATGGGGTACCCCTGAATGTTGTGTCTGACAGAGGTGTGCAGTTTGTGGCCAAATTTTGGAGGGCGTTCTGTATGAAATTGGGCATCTCACTCTCCTTCTCGTCGGCATATCACCCGGAGAGTAATGGTCAGACAGAACGCACCAATCAATCCCTGGAACAAATTCTCAGGTGTCTGACCTCCGCCAGACAGGAGGATTGGTGTGATGCTTTACCGTTGGCTGAATTCGCTTTTAACAACTGGGTGAGTCAGTCCACCAACATGTCCCCATTCCTGATTAACTATGGCTTTAATCCACATTTTGGGGAGTTTTCTCAGGTGGATTCCGGTTGTCCAGGAGCAGAGGGGTCCGTTCAACGGTTAAAAGACCTCTGGGCTGAGGTCCAGCGTAATATCTCTCGAGCCCAGGTGAGATACAAATATTTTGCGGACAAAAAGAGAGCCTCGGGTGACATGTTTCAGGTGGGAGAGAAGGTTTGGCTCTCCACGCGTAACATCAACTTAAAGGTACCATCAGTTAAGTTGGGACCAAAGTTCATTGGTCCGTACGAGATTATGGAGATATTCAACCCAGTGGCATATAGGTTGCGTCTCCCCGCCTCCTTAAAAATATCTAATGTGTTCCATAAGTCTCTGTTGAAACCAGCAGGATCTGTCAAAGAGAACTCTGAGACTGTTGTTCCTCCAGTGCTGGTGGAGGGTCAATTGGAGTATGAGGTCGGACATATTGTGGACTCTCGGCGGGTGCGCCGCTCTTTGCAGTACCTGGTCCACTGGAAGGGATATGGACCAGAAGAGCGCTCATGGGTCCCTGCTCGCTCGGTACATGCAGATCGCCTGGTTCAGGCGTTCCATGCCAAGTACCCGGGGAAGCCAGGGGGTCCAGAGGCCCCCCGTTGAGAGGGGGGTACTGTCATGATCCCAGTGCGGGTTTTTGAGCTGCACACCGGGGGTTAATGTCTGGAGCTCTGTGCAGGTTTTGACCTGCATACTTGGGGTTAATGATTGTGGCCTCTTTCTGGTTCTGGGAGAGCTTCATAAACCCCTGGGTAGCTTCAATCCCTGCCAGTTATACTTTTGCCATTGGCCTAGTGTGCTGACCCCCATGTGCCTGTTTGTTGCTATAGCTTGTTTATATGGTTCTGACCCGATTCTGTTTCCCGTTGTGAGTTTGCCTGTTGATTTTGTACTGCGTTATTATCTGTGTATGACTCATTGCATGTGACCTGACTACTCTCTGCTCGCCCCCTTTGGTACCCTACAGCTATCTCTGTGTGTGACTCATTGGCTACGTCCTGACTATTCTCACTGTCTATTCCCCTTGGTAACTTTGTCTTGCAGTTACTCTGCTAGGAATTGTCTTTCAGCTCCTAGCTTTGTGGAGTTTAGGCCACGCCCCCAGCAGTCACGTGCTTTAGGTCCTGCAGCTCTGAAGTGTGCATCTATTCGGTTGCTGCCCGCTCCACAGGTAGCTTTGAGCACTGTTCGCTTTACTCAGGACACGTGCACTGGCTCAGTGAGCAAGTTCAGTGCGGTGTCTTTGACAAAATGATTCATAAAGAGTTAAACACATTTTCGTGACTCTGAAGCATCTGACAGGTGGCATGCACCTCTGTGCGCCATGCCAGAGATCTTTTTCCCATCAGGTACTGGAGTGAAGTTCTGGAGTAGGGAAGGCCACAGCTCACCATGAATTAGATGAACTGTAGTGTCACACCCCACTGTGCCCCCATCCCTCCCCAGCTCTGTTAATTTTTTCAGAGCTGGAAGAAACTGGCATGAAAACACCATTGTTCCATCATTTTAGAGCAACTCCAAGTTGCACCTATATTTTGTGACTTTTCAAAACTTTTACCCCCACAATTCAGAAAGCTTTGATGAATCGGGCCTAGTGTGTTAGATCTCTAGACGGTGATACCTGGAGATGTGAAATCGATACAGAAAATTATGTTGATGGTAAAAATCAAGCAGGACACAAGACCTGTCTCACACTGTAATAATTCAAGATAGATGATTTATTTATTATGTATAATAAATATTTCTATTACTTTTATGCTTGTAAGTGTGAAGTAATCATTTATTACACATTTTTCTATTTGCTTTAAATATTAAATGCAAATGAGAATCGTGTCTGGTCATTTGTAAATTTGGTATCACACATGAGGCACAAATCTTCCAGTCTATTCACACAGGGGAGGTTTTTCCAGTTAAAGTGCATCTAGGTTGCCAACCCGTGATATACAGTGGGGCAAAAAAGTATTTAGTCAGTCAGCAATAGTGCAAGTTCCACCACTTAAAAAGATGAGAGGCGTCTGTAATTTACATCATAGGAAGACCTCAACTATGGGAGACAAACTGAGAAAAAAAAATCCAGAAATTCACATTGTCTGTTTTTTTTTCATTTTATTTGCATATTATGGTGGTAAATAAGTATTTGGTCAGAAACAAGCAATCAAGATTTCTGGCTCTCACAGACCTGTAACTTCTTTAAGAGTCTCCTCTTTCCTCCACTCATTACCTGTAGTAATGGCACCTGTTTAAACTTGTTATCAGTATAAAAAGACACCTGTGCACACCCTCAAACAGTCTGACTCCAAACTCCACTATGGTGAAGACCAAAGAGCTGTCAAAGGACACCAGAAACAAAATTGTAGCCCTGCACCAGGCTGGGAAGACTGAATCTGCAATAGCCAACCAGCTTGGAGTGAAGAAATCAACTGTGGGAGCAATAATTAGAAAATGGAAGACATACAAGACCACTGATAATCTCCCTCGATCTTGTGCTCCACGCAAAATCCCACCCCGTGGGGTCAGAATGATCACAAGAACGGTGAGCAAAAATCCCAGAACCACGCGGGGGGACCTAGTGAATGAACTGCAGAGAGCTGGGACCAATGTAACAAGGCCTACCATAAGTAACACACTACGCCACCATGGACTCAGATCCTGCAGTGCCAGACGTGTCCCACTGCTTAAGCCTGTACATGTCCGGGCCCGTCTGAAGTTTGCTAGAGAGCATTTGGATGATCCAGAGGAGTTTTGGGAGAATGTCCTATGGTCTGATGAAACCAAACTGGAACTGTTTGGTAGAAACACAACTTGTCGTGTTTGGAGGAAAAAGAATACTGAGTTGCATCCATCAAACACCATACCTACTGTAAAGCATGGTGGTGGAAACATCATGCTTTGGGGCTGTTTCTCTGCAAAGGGGCCAGGACGACTGATCCGGGTACATGAAAGAATGAATGGGGCCATGTATCGTGAGATTTTGAGTGCAAACCTCCTTCCATCAGCAAGGGCATTGATGATGAAACGTGGCTGGGTCTTTCAACATGACAATGATCCAAAGCACACCGCCAGGGCAACGAAGGAGTGGCTTCGTAAGAAGCATTTCAAGGTCCTGGAGTGGCCTAGCCAGTCTCCAGATCTCAACCCTATAGAAAACCTTTGGAGGGAGTTGAAAGTCCGTGTTGCCAAGCGAAAAGCCAAAAACATCACTGCTCTAGAGGAAATCTGCATGGAGGAATGGGCCAACATACCAACAACAGTGTGTGGCAACCTTGTGAAGACTTACAGAAAACGTTTGACCTCTGTCATTGCCAACAAAGGATATATCACAAAGTATTGAGATGAAATTTTGTTTCTGACCAAATACTTATTTTCCACCATAATATGCAAATAAAAGGAAAAAAAAACAGACAATGTGATTTTCTGGATTTTTTTTTCTCAGTTTGTCTCCCATAGTTGAGGTCTACCTATGATGTAAATTACAGACGCCTCTCATCTTTTTAAGTGGTGGAACTTGCACTATTGCTGACTGACTAAATACTTTTTTGCCCCACTGTACCTCATACAATCCACTTGTATGAATGAGGTCCTAGGAAAGAGAGGATGAGGGGAAAGAGAGGGAGCATGCTAAGTGTAGTAAATGAGGGAATCTTACTTGGTGAGAAAAGTGAAATTTGAATTTTGCACACCTGGTATGGTTGTGCAAAGAGACACAACACTGGGAAAAGTTTGCAAACTAGGGTGATCCTTCCACTGGTATGCTGCCCATCTGTAATAACATGGAGATGATTTTCCTCTGCCAGAAAAAAATTTCCTCCACATGGATACTGTGAATAAGGATGTTTCAGGGCGCTTGCTTCAGGGGCTCTTTAACCCAATTTGGAATAAGAGTGTTATATAACCAAAGAACCAAGTATATCTGATGTTGAACCAGATGATATTTTATTGGCTATGTATAGCAAATACAAAATTTTATAAAAGACAATAAAAACATAATAAAAAAACACAATGCGTTTTGGCCACGTAGGCCTTAATCAGGTGTATAATAAATTTTTGTTGTAAGCTATTTATACCCCACTATCATTACTAATGGGTGTGGTTGTGCTAACTGAGGAACCAATCGCTATCTATCAAACTCTTTAGCAATTAGAATACATATATTATAACTTCATCCCCAAGAAAAGAATGTTGTACACATATTATATAACATCACCCCCTCTTTCACCCGTCCCAGGGTTAAAACAATATGTCAATGTGGCACCTCAGGAGTCCGGTAGGCACAATGCCATTGCCTCCCTCCTGGGTGGGGGGTGTGTGGATGTCATGCCTGGAGGCAAGGAGATATTCATTAGCGAGGTACAACAGCATACAACACTTTCCTACTCCAGACCAGAAGGGGGAGCTCTAAACCCAGTTTCTGGGGAGCTTTCCAGCAAGTTCTGGGCTGGGGGTGGAGTTAGGTTAGTCAGTCTGAGGGAGACAGAGAGGAGAGAGGATGTAAATGAAGGACCTGAGGAGTGGAGCTAGAGCTAAGCTCACCTCAGGGTCAAGTGCTAAAGACCAGACACCGGAGTCCGTGGCTGTGTGGGTGCTGAAGCCCCGACAGCTAAATCCGGGGGGCAGGGGATTGCAGGTCCCCGGCACCACCATAACACCTGAAGGCAGAGCAGCAACACTCCAGAGCCGGAGCCACAGTGCAGTAGTGACCCCTGCAACAGGCTCAAGCTGCCTGCAATACAGGCAAGAACCAAAGGAACAGAAAAGAACCAAGGACTGAGCACACCTTAAGGCAGCCAGGACCTTAGTATACAGCACAATAGGGAGGCCTACTCTGAACCCACCTGGCTACATGGATCCCAAACTGCTTCCAGGCTGAACGGATCTCCAATACCAGCTGTAGTCAGCGCCCTGGACTACATCACAAACTGTGAGTTAAAGAGTGAAGACTGCACTTTGCTGTGTCCTACCCTTTATTTGCTGTGACACCTGCTCTGTACTACAATCACCATCACCATCATCTCCATATATCACACTATACAGCCCTGGAATTAGCTTCACCTGTGGGGAGCTGTACCAACTCTGCTACACTACCATAAGCCCCATTGGTCTCCTCAGCAGTGTCAGCTAACACCTTTATTGCCGAACACCACAGGTGGCGTCACGAACTACAAACTATACTTTACAAACTTTAATTCCTCTTTCCATCATTTTTATTGGATCCCTAGGGCCACGGACTGGGTCACTGCTGCTATGACACACCCCCTAAGGCCCGGCCCGGTACCGAGTGCCCCCACGTCCCTGGCAGGGCACTCCATTTTGGCATCACGAACAGGATACTGTGTGCCAGAAGCTTTGTGGAATCGCCACCATTGCTGAGTCATGCAGCGCACGTGAAGAAAGGGGTATGTCATCGTGGGCGGATTCAAAAAGAAAAGGAGCGAAGGAAAGCGCAGGCCACGCTCTGTGAGCAGCGGCAGGAAGCAGGAAGCCCCGACCTGAAAACCGTAAGGAGGATGATCTGGACTGCCTGCAGAGCAACCGCGCACGAAGGTAACAACCCGCAGAGCCTGGCTGAGGTTCACTGGGTGGGAGAAGAAAATATTTGATCTGGATGGAGATGCAGCCGCAGCCCCTATAGTGCCACCAGTCTCAGCGGCGGTCACAGCCGCAGACCCATAAGACCACCAGATCCAGCAGTTGTCACAGCTGCAGCTCCCATTATGCCACCATCAATGCCATACATACTAGGAGCGGCCTGGTTACCGTAGTATTCAGGTGAGTCACACACTCTGAGCGATTTCAAGGAGAGACTATGTAGCCTGTTTGAAGTGTACCCCTTACCTGAGAATCAAAAATTTAGCATCCTTATTGGCCAGTTAACTGGTGCGGCTCAGAGGGAAGTAAAGTCCTGGCAGGACACTGATAAAAGAACTGTCAGGCAAATCTTGGCCATGCTGAAGGACACTTTTGACACCAGCACTCCAGCAGATATAAAAATGAGATTCTTTGGGTGCAAACAAAGGGTGCAGGACAGTATACGGGACTATGCCCTTAAGCTACAGGAGGCGCTACGGGCCGTAAAGCAGGTTGACCCTGACAGCGTGTAAGACGAGGATAAGTTGCTAACAGAGCAGTTCATAGAGGGACTCTTGTCTAACAATCAAAGGACACGGCTGCACATAATGGCACTACAAAATCCTGACTTGGACTTTGCACACTTCAAGGATAGGGCCATCCGGGTGCTGCGTGTACCAATTTCTAGCGGCACAGCGCCCTCTAGGCGCCCAATAATTACATACCAGCAGGAGGCAGCATCCTTTCCCCATACCCCTGTCGGGACCGACACGCCAACCAAAGATAATGACTCTTCTGCAGATCTATGTGTCCAGGTCCAGGAACTGAACAAAAGTATGGCCGCACTAACGAAAACCATGCAATCCATGCAAGTGTCCCCAAAGGAAAAGATCCAGCTGGCCTCCAGTTCAGATGATGTCCTGTGGTGACGACAGAGGAAAATTCCACTGACCAGAGGGAGATACAGCGTTCGCTAAGACCAGGATGGACAGCCCATCTGTCGCCGCTGCAACAAGGTGGGACACATCACAAGATTCTGTAATTTAAATGAGCAACCCCTGGGGCACAGGGCCAACCCCCAGGAGTAAGACGACCAGGCCCACAAAACTGACGAGACAAGTAAGTGGGAGGACCAGCTGGTCCTGTCCGTCATGATTAATGGCTTCCTGATAAATGCCTTACTGGACACTGGCTCCAAGGTGACAGGGATTCCATATGTCCTCTTTAAGTGATACAGGGCTGATTAAGACATTACTCGCAGCCCAGATGAACACCTTACCATTTGTCAGCAATGGTAAGCCCTTGCCTCAGATGGGGTATAAGGAGGTGACCATTAAGTTTGGCCGAGTAGAATTGTAGTCGCAAGGTTTGATTATTGTTGATATTGATAATGCAATCCAATGATTACTCTAGGCACTAATGTAATAGAAAATTGTCTTACAGAGATTATTGTTTTGTTGCAGCAGGTAGCCAAGACCGCCAATTCCAGCAAGCAGCAGGTCCTGCAAAAGGAGATCAAAGCACTGATGCAGAGACAACAGGTAGAGCTGTCTGGTGGAGAAGTCGGCAGTGTCAGAGTGAGTGATCCATTCCTCATTGCAGTACCCTCAAGGAGTGAAATGTTAATTTGGTGTTGGGCAGCAATAGGCCTCAGGGGTCAAGATTATCAGGCCCTGGTAGAACCAGTGTACTCTGAGGGTAGGCCTGCCATCCTGACAGCCAGAGGGGTAGTTGATGTCTGCAAGGGGAGAGTACCGATACCTATCCTGAATTGCAGAGAGAAAGAGGTCCATTTGCATTGGTATGCCACCCTTGCTAAGCTGTTCACTGTCAGTAACAATGCAATAGAGGCAGCATAGACCTTGCTTCCATCTGATCAGGTAGAGAACAATGGCTCAGGGGGACAGCTGGAGGATTGGTGTCAGCAATCACACGTAGGTACTGACTCCTGCACACCAAAAGCATGGGGCTTACTGAGTGGCTAGAGAGTATGAGCGGGTCTTCAGCAAACATCCTCTAGACTTTGGGCAGGTAAAAGGGGTTCAACACCATATCCCCACTGGAGATCATCCACCCATTAAAGTGAGGTACCGGCCTGTGCCTCCAGCACACTATCAATGTGCCAAGTGTATGTTACTGGAGATGAAGGAGGCTGGGGTGATCAGAGATAGTTGAAGCCCCTGGGCAGCTCCATTAGAACTCATCAAAAAGAAAGATGGTACCATGAGAATGTGTGTAGGCTACAGGCAGATTAACAGCATTACACATAAGGACGCCTACCCATTGCCTAGAATTGAGGAATCACTAGCTGCTCTGAGAACTGCTAGCTATTTCTCTTCTTTAGATCTCACCAGTGGGTATTGGCAGGTTCCCGTGGCAGAGGCAGACAAAGAGAAAACAGCGTTTACAACACCAATGGGCCTTTGCAAATTTAACTACATACCATTCGGACTCAGCAGTGCTTCTGTGACATTTCAACGAATAATGGAATGCTGCCTACGACACAAAAATTTTGAAACCGTTCTACTGTACCGGGATGACATCATAGTTTTCTCCAAAACCTATGAAGACCACTTGAAGCACCTGGCTGAGGTGTTCGAAGCCTTGTCCAACTTTGGCCTGAAACTAAAGCCGTCCAAATGCCACCTTTTGAAGCCCAAGGTGCAGTACCTAGGCCACATGGTAAGTGCGGAAGGCGTGGCACCAGACCCTAACAAAGTCACCGTCATCAGAGACTGGAAAAGACCCAGCAACATTCATGAAGTACGACAGTTTCTTGGGCAGGTAGGCTACTACAGGAGATTCATCAAGGGCTTCAGGAAAATAGCCACACCTCTGCAAGACCTGCTATTGGACCAATCCAAGAAATTCAAAAATAAAAATCTTCAGTTTGAGTGGAACAACGAGCTAGAAGAATCCTTCACATCGTTTAAACTGGCTCTCACGGTAGATGAAGTCCTGGCCTATCCAGACTATGACCAACCATTTGTACTTTATACAGATGCCAGCATTGGGGGAATAGGAGCCGTGCTGTCACAAGTGCAGAACGGAAGAGAGAGAGTGATCACCTATGCCAGCAGGAAGCTTTGTTCCACTGAAAGGAACCCTGAAAACTACAGTTCCTTTAAAATGGAATTTCTTGCCATTGTCTGGGCAGTATCGGAGCGCTTCAAGCACTATCTGGCTTCAGCGAAGTTTACCATCTTCACAGACAATAATCCACTAACCCACCTTGAAACAGCAAAGCTTGGTGCACTGGAGCAATGATGGATGGCCCGACTATTCAACTACAAGTTTACCATCAAGTACCTAGCGGGACATAAGAACCCTAATGCTTATGCGCTGTTCAGGATACCCAACTTTCCAGACCGGGGGAACACCCAGAAGAACTCGTAGAAATTGATTTACCAGCCTTCCACCGTCCAAATGCAGCCCAGCGCTCCCAAGGGGTAAGGAACAAGCGCTACATCATACGGGAGGCCACGTTGAACCCATTGCCCCACCATGAATGGGCAGAGACACAAGATAGTGACCCAGCCATTCGCCTAGTAAAGGAGCTGCTGACACAAACTGACCCACACTCTGGTCCAGATGCCCCACAGGAAGCACAGCAGTTGTGGAAGGAGAGTGGGAAGCTGTCCATCTATGGAGGCAAGCTGTGTTGGAGGAACATCATCTTGTGCACCCACAAACTGGTCTGGTAGGTGGTAGTCCTGAAGCCAGATGCATCAATGGTCCTAGAAGCGTACCACGATGGAGCAGGACATTTCGGGTGGAAGAAGTTGGAGGTCCTACTTCATGAAAGAGTCTACTGGGTTGGCATGAGGAAAGACATTGAGAAGTGGTGCCGAGAATGTGGCCCATGTAATCTGCGCAGGAAAGAAGGCAACAGCCAGAGGGCTCTCCTACAGCCGCTTGAACTAGTAGCTTTGGATCATGTGAAGTTGACTCCGAGTAGAGCTGGCTACACCTACACTCTAACCATCATTGAACATTATTCAAGGTTCTTAGTAGTCATGCCTGTCAAGGACCAATCAGCGAAGACAGCAGCCATGGCGTTTCATGAATGCTTTTGTAGACCACACGGTTACCCTGAACAAGTGATCACTGACCAAGGTCCGGCCTTTGAGGCAGAAGTGTTCCAGGAGTTCTGTAATCTCTACTGCTGCAAGAAAATCAGGACAACGCCATACCATCCACAGACAAATGGCATGTGTGAAAAGATGAATCAGGTGGTAATTGACCAATTGAAGACCTTGCTTCTGGAAGAGTAAAGCCTATGGCCAGAGAAATTGCCAGATCTGGTAGATCTATACAATCATTCAAGTGAACTCTACCAACTGTACACCAGCCTACTTAATGAGAGCAAGACCCGGCAAGCTACCCATTGATTTGGACATGGGAGTCTTAACACCTGAGTCAACATCACCAGATGCAGATTGGGATACAGAGCGGCAGCAACAATACAGCAAAGTGCAAGAATGTGTACAGAAGAGTATGTCCCAGGCAAGACAAAGGCAGGAAAAGAACTATAATCAACACGCTCCAGCAGTTCCCTTGTCACCAGGAGAACAGGTACTCAAAAGAAAGAGACGGGTTCATATACTTGACGACCAGTGGGAGGCTGAACCATACATCACTTTACCTTCAAGTTTCATAACACCAAGGTGTGCCTAATCAGTAAAGATGGAGAAGAAACCTCAATGGCAGTGTCAAGAGATCACCTAAAACTGTGTCCTGACCAACTAAAAGAAAGGATTGAAGACCAAGATATTCCTCAGCCCGTGTAAGAAAAGATCAGCACCGTACTCGGTGAGTTCCCTTCAAATTAGACAAAGGTGAATCAAGCCATCATAGTGCCTGTCCTAATGTTTCCCAAGCACACTGCACCTGAAGCAGCAGAGACTCAAGACTCGTCAGCATCAGTAACAGATGCCACATCATCTGAGGAACGCGAAAGTCTGCCCCCTGCTAGCTGTGAATCTGTCAGACCCATGGTGAGTCTAAGAGTTTGCAGACAGCTGCCCAGTTTACCAACATCAACAACAGGCAAACTAGACCACATTAGGCCATTAGAGGTACCCATGCTGCGTAGATCTACCCGTACTACAAGAGGTCAGATCCCAGCTCGGTATAGGGACTAAAATAAGAATAGTACATGTAAATCTGAAATGTAAATACGTTCATAATGTATATAATAGCAACCACAAAGCATAAGAGCCTGCAGAGACTAAGGCCTCTTTCACACATCCGGTTTTTGTCATCCGGCACGATGCGGCGAAATTTTTAATAACCGGATCCAGCACCGGATCCGGTTTTGTCCCATAAGCTTTCATGGGCGCCGCATCGTGCCGGATGGTTATGCGTCGTGTCCGGTTGTTGCCGGACACGGCATAAATTAGCCGTCCGGCATCTGCAAAAAACGTTCCCTGCAATGTTTTTTGTCAGCGCCGGACCGGCTTTTTCCACAGCGCATGCCCGGACTCTGAGAATGTTAACCCCACAAGTGCCCGGCGAGAGAGAGAGAGATCTCTCTCTGTCACCCGGACACTTGTGAGAGATCTCTCTCGCCGGGCACTTGTGGGGTTAACACTCACAGTGTCTGGGTGAGAGAGAGAGATCTCTCTGTGGGGTTAACCCCACAAGTGCCCAGCAAGAGAGAGAGATTCTCTTGCCTGGACACTAATGTTAACCCCCCATGTCTCTCTCTCTCCACCCCCCTCCCCTCCCCTCCCCTCTCCTCTCCTATCCTCTCCTCCCTCACCTCCCTTTCAGCAGCTGTCTCATTGGCTGCCTCTGTCCTGCGGCTCCTTTAATAATGTCCGAGCCGTATCGTCTCGCCGCACACACATCCGGTGTCACGGCTGCAGGCCAGATCCGGCGGCCCGGCTTTTCGCCGCACGCCGCCGGACCCCACACACCGGATGTGTGAAAGTAGCCTTACTGTACGAACTTTTAAATATTTGCTTTAACCATTTAATGGACAACTGAGCCAGAGGACTATGTGTGACCAGGACTATTTTTGAATTTTTTGGTTTGTGTAATTTTGTTTTCATTTTTGAAACTTTGCAAGCTGTTTTAATTGTTCATCTGTTAATGTTTATGTTTTCCTCAGTCCAGAAGTACTGAATTTCACTAACGGGGAATGTGGCATCCCAGGAGTCCGGTAGCCACAGTGGCATTGCCTCCCTCCCGGGGGGGTGATGTCATGCCTGGAGGCAAGGAGGGATTCATTGACCAGGTACAACAGCATACAACACTTTCCTACTCCAGACCAGAAGGGGGAGCTCTAAACCCAGTTCCAGGGGAGCTTTCCAGCAAGTTCTGGCCTGGGGATGGTGTTAGGTTAGTCAGTCTGAGGGAGACAGAGATGAAGGAGGATATGAATGAAGGACCTGAGGAGTGGAGCTAGAGCTAAGCTCACCTCAGGGTCAAGTGCTAAAGACCGGATATCGGAGTCCATGGCTGTGTTGGCGCTGAAGGCCCGACAGCTAAATCTGGGGTGCAGGGGATTGCAGGTCTCCTGGCACCACCATAACACCTGAAGGGAGAGCAACAACACACCAGAGTCGAAGCCACAGTGTAGTAGTGACCCCTGCAACAGGCTCAAGCTGCCTGCTGTACAGGCAAGAACAAAAGGAACAGAAAAGAGTCGAGGACTGAGCACAGCTTTAGGCAGCCAGGACCATAGTATACAGCATAATAGGGAGGCCTACTCTGAACCCACCTGGCTACATATATATATAACTCACTTTGTCTTATATTAGGGATTATACTTTGGTGATCATTCGCCGAGCCCCTTATATTATAATTAATAGAGGTAGTATAATTAATAGAGGTTTTTTCACATTCTAGCGTTTTTTCACTATGCACTTTTTCACTGATTATATTTTGATATCGCCGCTCTTACTAGCACTTCCTGAATGATGCGTGCGGTACTGCCTACTCCATTGGCGTTATGACAAGCGTGCATCGGAGGCAGGGCGCATGTGCCGTCACTATGACGGCCCATGGTGTGTTTGCGCTCCATGGCTGCGAATCATGACGTCGGTAAGATGGAGGATGTCAGCGGCGCACGTGCAGTTACTACAGGAAGTTAACTTTTACTGACTCGGATCCCTTCCCTGTTACACAGCCGCACTTGATTTACAATTACCGCCGGCAATAAATAAGATGCACATCCCCTCTTCACAGCGATCGCCTCCTGACGATGGGAGGAAACGCACGTTGAGGCGCTTGTGGGGGACCGCATTAGCTGACTACCATTTATATGTAAGTGCCTGGTTAATTTTTTATTTGCACAGTGGCCATATTTAGGCAATATAACAGTACTGATGTATACTGACAGCCAATACTAAATTGATGCTGACTATTTTATGGCTATATCTGTGTATTACAATGTGCACTATTTTGCATAATCAGTAGGTCAGTCTTCTGGCATTTGTTCTCCTATTTTATGAACAGTAGTGACCTTGAAATTATGTTTTTTGTATACTAATTTTTACTATTAGTCTATTTTGATTAAAGACTTATTAAATTTATTGGCATGTTATACTGATTTTTGTACTTGTGTGGTTTAGCACAATAGGGAGGCCTACTCTGAACCCACCTGGCTATATGGATCCCAAACTGCTTCCAGGCTGAATGGATCTCCAATACCAGCTATAATCAGTGCCCTGGACTACATCACAAACTGTGAATAAAAGAGTGAAAACTGCACTTTGCTGTGTCCTCCCCTTTATTTGCTGCAACACCTGATCTGTACTACAATCACCATCATCTCAATATATCACACTATACAGCCCTGGGACTAGCTTCACATGTGGGGAGCTGTACCAACTCTACTGCACTACCATCAGCCCCAGTGGTCTCCTCAGCAGCATCAGCTAACACCTTTATTGCCGAACACCACAGGTGGTGTCACGAACTACAAACTATACTTATAAACTTTAATTCCCCTTTCCATAATTTTTATTGGACCCCAGGGCCACGGACCGGGTCACTGCTGCTGTGAAACACCCCCCTAAGGAACAGCCCGGTACTGAGTGTCCCTGCGGCCCTGGCAGGGCGCTCCATCTGTAAAATCTAGGCAATCACACATGTATTGACATGTTCGTTCATGTGGAGCTAATGTGGAGTGATATAGCCCAAATTAAGCAGACTGATTCAGGTACCGTTATTACGAATCTTCTTTGAAGGTTTGAGACAAATATGAAATCTGAAATTAGAAATCAAATACAGTAGATGCCAAATTTTTAGATCTTTGCATCACTCATAAACAAATTTCGAAGGGGTTACATATAGGTATACTATCTACCTTTTCAAATAATGCACAATTCACTGAAATGTGGAGGAAACACCTTTACACCTTTTCAGAATGGCTAATAAAAATGCTAATTAAAAAACACAGAAAGCTGGCATCCTCTGCTGTTTTAATATTTGACAAATGTATACAAAATCTAGCACAATTTGCCTTGTCACCCTTATACAAAGAGATCAATGCTGAAGTCACAGCTAGGTTAAAGAATTATGAAATAAGCCTAGTTGAAAAGAAAGCTCAGTAACTTAAACATGATCAAAATAATGATCCAAATAAATATAACAATGAAAACATCCATACCAGAGATCATTCATCATATAAAAAAATCAAGATTGGTAGATCACCGTACACAGAACAGCTTACAATTTGATTACAGGAATTCATATCAAGAAAATACCACTGTTTCTAAATGCCTCTCACTCAAAGGCAATGAGAACCCGCCCAAAATCAATTGGAATCCCCAGACTAACAAACCCTCATTTACCTTCCATTGGTCATTTCCTCAAGCCAGGCTGACCTCCAATGCAATTAATATTCCGGGTCCATCTTCCAACAACACTCACAACTCCCACCCCCAGCTCCCTCTGAACCCTGAGTCCATATCGAGGCCACCCGATAATGGCCTCAAGACAGCAGCTCCCCTTACCTCAGCACAAAACATTCCTATTAACAAATCCCTCACCTTAATCCCAGTACCCAAGCCATCTCCACCCTCCCTCACATCCCATTATTCACAGCACATTGAACAACCACCTACTATTCCGCCGAGGCTTGGCTGCATCTCTACAGTTAACCTCAGTGCGCTTTCCACCTACGAGGAATCATATCAATCATTGTCTCATACTACAGTCATTGCTCTTAACAATTCCATTTTATCCCCCACCTCTGCCTCCTCTGAATCACCATCCTCCATTGCCAGCATGGCGTCTCACATTTCTTTTTTAGGACTTGGACCCACACGCCCCTTGTCACCCAAACCATCATAAAAAAATCATAATATTTCATCCTCCCAACTCTCTGTCAAATACCATAACAAATTATTTACATCCTCTAACAAACACGGTACCTTTAAAAAGAAAAGAATGTGTAGAGGAACACGAGGAAGGAGAAGAATTAGATTACGAAACCAGTCTAAGCCCCTCCAAAAAATGCCCAGACTGTAAGAATATTTAACCTAGCTGGTCATGTCCTCGACAAAGATGAAACATCCTTACTCAGTAAATGGTTACATTTTTGTCCTTCCCAAAAAGCAAGTGAATTCCATCTTTTCTTGGAACTTAATACATTTAGAAAATTAATTATAAACAGACATTTTCAAATTCAGAACACTGAACAAATAATAAAAAAGAGGATTTCAAAATCGCGGAATGTGACCCAGACAAACATCAAGATGTAGCTACAACATCATAGTTTTATCCACTTCATCATAAACAAGAAAGTGGATAGGCACAATCCGTCCCGTGCAAAAATATCCATTATTGTGGCATCAAGTTGCCAACAGCAGGCAGATAAAACCATGGAGCAAGTACAGACAACGATCGTTTCGCGCTTATATTGCGCTTCAACAGGTCACATCAGATATGACCTGTTGAAGCGCAATGTAAGAGCAAAATGATCTATGGATATACAGACTATTTTCCTTGGAAGTGGCACCTGTTTTCCCTGATGTGTGTGCAGTTTCATTAACCCGAGGTCATACAGCTGTGCCTTTGTCCTGCTTTTTTTCTTCTATGGTATATGCACTTCATCATAAAGGTCACCATCTTGGTACCTTTTATTCTTTAGTGATGAAAGAGTTTGATGATATCAATAAAAATTGTGGTAATATTAGTAATTTGATGAGAAAAGAGAGAGAGGCACTCAAATGGCTACAAACTAATAACAAAATTGCTATAAGACAAGTGGATAAAGGAGGGGAAATAGAACTGTAAAGTGTGGACGATTTTATTCAAGAGGCAAAAAATATCCTATCAGATACCAAATATTACAAAGTGATCTCCAGCAATGATCCATTAAAAGAATTCAAAAAAGAGTACTCTTTGTTCATCAGTGAAGCATATAGATCCAACATAATAAAAATGAGAAGCTTTTTCTCACCAATACTTGCCCTAATCAAGCCATATTCTATCATCCTTATGAAATCCAAAAAACACAAAAAATCCTCCAGGACATTCTATCATCTCAGGAATAGGGGTCACTTACTAGTACATTGTTTCACTTTATAGATCTGTACTTACAATGCCATGTTATCGCATTACCTTCGTATTTGAGAGATTCAACATAATTGATGACAGAAACCAGAGATCTGACCTGGGACAATGACTATCTCGTATTAACCCTTGATGTATCAGCCCTGTTCTCTAATATTGAGCACAAGCTGGGTCTGGATGCAGTTGATTTTTATTTTTCCAGAGACCCCTCAATTCCCTTTAAACAAAAGACCTTTCTACTAAATGGTTAAACATTAATTCTGGAACATAATCTATTTATTTTCCAGAAACACTGTATTTCCAGCAGTTCAGGACCACAATGGGGACTCGGGTAGCCCCAAGTTTTGCAATCTTATTTATGGGAAGGTTCGGGTCCCTATAGCCGATCATATCCCAAAAATACAGTACAGTGATAATATCAAATATCAGAGGAGATTTGAGGCGCAAGTGTAAAGTGGAGGGTACAAGCTGCAAAAAAGGACACCACCACAGGGTTGTCAGAGTGAAAGTAAACTAAGGGTATCAGTGATTTGCGCTATAGGTACCTTCCCAGGATGGATGTAGGATTGTCATGAATGATAGTGTACTTTGGGTTATGTGTCCCAAAAATCTCCATACCAATCAGAGGTAGTGCTGAGGCTTACAGTATTAAGGTAATGAACCACAGATGATAAATCCATAAGAAGAAATAGAAAAGATAAAGACAATCTTATAAGATGCAACTGATGGTAAAGTAAAGGTGAGTATGGTGTATTAATGCTTAGCACTCCCAAATAACGCCAATATGTATATGAGGAGTCGGTGAATAGAAAATTAATTACTTAACACTCGGGACCATCAAAAATCAAAAGCACATAAGTCTAGCATGGTAAATACCTTTCCCACTTGATAGGGGGTGTAGAGGCCTTTAGCAGCAGCAGGTCTTTTCTTATGAAACGGAGCGCTGTCCAGGCCGATGACAAGCGCTCCGTGCGGCTCTTTTCCTCCGATGTGCAGTTGTTGAAGCACCATGATATAGTCCAATGTGGTTACACTGTCTGAGAAGCAGACAGGACCTGTGTGTTGTTGATGGTCCTTACCGCACCTCTTACTCCATTTAGTCACCTGTGCACCACGTGACCATCAACGTCACACAGGTCCTGTCTTCTCAGACAGTGTAACCACGTTGGACTATACCGCGGTGCTTCAATGCCCGCGCATCGGAGGAAAGGAGCCGCACTTAGCGCTTGTCACCGGCCAGGACAGCTTTCCGTTTCACAAGAAAAGACCTGCTGCTGCTAGCCCCTAGCCACAACCGTGAACACTGTGGACTTCTGTTGGAACTCACCCACCACCTGCCTGTGCAAAGGCCTATACACCACACACAGTGTAGAAAGGTTTTTACCATGCTAGACTTATGTATTTCTGCTTTGTGATAGTCCCGAGTGTTAACTAATTAGACCCCTGTATGAAACCTTCTGGTAGATCAGTCTTATGCAATACTGACTAATGTAAGTCAGTTATTCTACCAGTTTTTTCTATTCACCGACTCCTCATATACATACAGGAGTGCTAGACATTAATACACCATATTCACCCTTATTTTATCGCTAGTTGCATCTTATGAGATTGTCCTTATCTTTTCTATTTCTTTATATGGTTTTTATCATCTGTGGTTCATTATCTTAATACTGTAAACCTCAGCACTACCTCTGATTGGTACAGAGATTTTTGGGACACATAACCCTAAGCACTCTGTCATTCATGACAATCCTACCTCCATCCTGGGAAGGTACCTATAGCGCAAATCACTGATACCCTTAATATCAAATATCATCGATGTTAAATAGATGATTTGTTCCTCATCTGGTGTGGTACTTGAGGCCTCCCTGTTTGTTGAAGAACTCAACACCAACAATTTGGCCTCTAATTTACTGCAACCATTTCCAAAGACAGTATTATATTCCTTGGATTTAGAACTATACCATGAAGATAATAGCATCAAAAGCCAAACTCATTTTAAACCAGTCAACACTAATGGCTATTTGGATTTTTTAGTTCACTCTACTGCGAATGGAAGACAAATATTCCATCTAGTCAATTCCGTCGTATTAGACATAACTGTACTTCTAACACAGACTATGTACAAATATCACAGGTTTTACTTTCCAGGTTTAAAGAAAAAAGGTATCCAAATCATTAGTACATGCAGCATCTCACTCTCACACAGGATGATTGCCTGAAAAAACATTCTTCAAAACATTGTGAAGGGTTAATACTAAAATCAGAGCTTAAGTTTCACTTCTCCATTTCTCTGTAGGTTTCGTTTCTTAACTTTTGTTGCTGTAAGATAAATTTTTATAATTGGCATGGGCTGTCATGAAACCAGACTGTTCTCATCAGGTACAAAGATAAGGGAGGCGGGAGTGTAAAACTCTGAAGAATATGCCATGGCCCATTATACTACTTTCTATTTGAATACGGACATATATGTAGTTTCCGCTTTTCTTGCAATATTATTGGCTTATAAAGTGAAATAATGCTATTGGTACTCGAGAACCTTGCATAATTAAGCAAAAGATTATAAAACATGTGACTAAAATAAAGGGGTTTAGTGATCTGCCTCGATCCTCCCATACAGAGACCCCAGTCTCTGTGTGGTCATTTGAGTTGCTAGCAACACTGGAATAATTTGGAAATCACTGGATCAACCGTGAAGGGTTAATTTAGCCCTCCCAAAATAGCTAACTCGACAACATATTGCTATTGATAGCACAGCAAAGTGGAAATATAGCTTCATTACCACCTACAATAGAGGTCACCAATCCATCCACTATATTCTCGAACACATTGGTACTTACTGAGGAAAGACCCAGTACTCAAAGATCTGATCCCCAAAAGACCTCATATTGTATTCAAAAGAAGTAGAACCATTAACAATTATATAGCACCTAGTTATTTACCTCCCCCCCAAAAAACACCTATAAATATGCTATCTGTCCAAAAAAAGGGAAAAAAAGGAATTTTTAAATGTGGCGCCGAGGGAAGCATGAAGTGCTCTAAAATTTCCTGGTAGATGGCTGCGCTGACTTTGGTCTGGACCCTTGATAAAACACAGTGGACCTACACAAGCAGATGACATGGCTCACCAAACCATCAC
This sequence comes from Dendrobates tinctorius, assembly GCF_039654945.1. Taxonomy (NCBI): domain Eukaryota; kingdom Metazoa; phylum Chordata; class Amphibia; order Anura; family Dendrobatidae; genus Dendrobates; species Dendrobates tinctorius. Next base: position 24,078,259 of record NW_027361960.1, on the reverse strand, counting down.
TGGTTGTGGAAACATCACACTAGACCTCAAGCAGCTTGGATTGTGTGCCTCTCCACTCTTCTTCCAGACTCTGGGACCTTGATTTTCAAATGAAATGCAAAATTTACTTTCATCTGAAAACAACACATTGAACCACTGAGCAACAGACCAGTTATTTTTCTCCTTGGCCCAGGTAAGACGCTTGTGGTGTTGTCTATTGGTCATGAGTGGCTTGACACAAGGTATGCTGAAGGAGTCAGAGTACTGAAGGAGATAGCAGAAGAAATTTTTGAACCCCTCTCCATAATCTTTGAAAATTCTTGGAGAACAGGAGAAGTGCCAGAAGACTGGAGAAGAGCAAATGTTGTTCCTATCTTCAAAAAGGGGAAGAAGGTGGACCCAGGCAACTATAGGCTGGTGAGTCTGACTTCTATACCAGGAAAGATCTTTGAACAAATTATTAAACAACATGTATGTCAGTACCTGGATAAGAATGAAGTGATTAAACAGAGTCAGCATGGGTTTGTAACTAATATTTCATGTCAGACTAACTTAATTTCCTTCTATGACGGAATCACTGATTGGGTGGATCAAGGAAATGCTGTAGATATAGTATATCACACCGTCTCTTTAAATCTTCTGTTGGTTTATTATTATGCGGCATAAACCAACAGAAAGGGAAAATAAACACAGCTTTACCAGTTAAAACAGAAAAACAACAACAAAAAAACAAAACACTGCAACACAGTTCATACATATGCGGGTAGCAGCCCGCTCTAGAGCAAAACAGGTTCAGACTCTCTTCAGGACACAAAAACACTGGAGAACCTCCCTCCAGTCTAGTTGAACCCCAACCCCAACTGCCTCTAGAGCCCAGTAATTTAAGCTCCAGACAATGTGACTCCCCCATGTGACTGAACACAGGACTGAACACATGACTGTGGCATCACACAGGTCCTGTTAGCACATATCAGTGCTTGGCTCTGTAGGTGGAGATACGGTGGACATTCTCCCACCCGCTCTATGAATGTCCAGTAAAAACCAACCCATAATGTAAATTTAATTTTACCCTCCCAACACATAGTGTGCTGGAGGAAACTACTCTGGTTTCACAACACAGACATCAACATGCCTAGTGACACATATCTCTCGTGCAACATTACACCATTGTCTTTGTCACAATGTGTATGCATTATACATTGTGTGTATGTATGTGTATATACAGTTAGGTCCATATATATTTGGACAGAGACAGCATTTTTCTAATTTTGGTTCTAGACATTACCACAATGAATTTTAAACAAAACAATTCAGATGCAGTTGAAGTTCAGACTTTCAGCTTTCATTTGAGGGTATCCACATTAACATTGGATGAAGGGCTTAGGAGTTTCAGCTCCTTAACATGTGTCACCCTGTTTTTAAAGGGACCAAAAGTAATTGGACAGATGAAATAATTGTAAATAAAATGTTCATTTCTAGAACTTGGCTGAAAACCCTTTGTTGGCAATGACTGCCTGAAGTCTTGAACTCATGGACATCACCAGACACTGTGTTTCCTCCTTTTTGATGCTCTGCCAGGCCATCACTGCGGTGGTTTTCAGTTGCTGTTTGTTTGTGGGCCATTCAGTCTGAAATTTAGTCTTTAACAAGTGAAATGCATGCTCAATTGGGTTTAGATCAGGTGACTTAAAGAATATTCCACTTCTTTGCTTTAATAAACTCCTGGGTTACTTTGGCTTTATGTTTTGGGTCATTGTCCATCTGTAGTATGAAATGATGACCAATCAGTTTGGTTGCATTTGGCTGGATCTGAGCACACAGTATGGCTCTGAATACTTCAGAATTCATTCGGCTGCTTCTGTCCTGTGTCACATCATCAATAAACACTAGTGACCCAGTGCCACTGGCAGCCATGCCCAAGCCATCACACTTCATCCGCCGTGTTTTACAGATGATGTGGTATGCTTTGGATCATGAGCTGTACCACGTCTTCGCCATACTTTTCACTTTCCATCATGCTGGTAGAGGTTGATCTTGGTTTTATCTGTCCAAAGAATGTTCTTCCAGAACTGTGCTGGCTTTTTTAGATGTTTTTTAGCAAAGTCCAGTCTAGCCTTTTTATTCTTGATGCTTATGAGTGGCTTGCACCGTGCAGTGAACCCTCTGTATTTACTTTCATGCAGTCTTCTCTTTATGATAGATTTGGATATTGATACGCCTACCTCCTGGAGAGTGTTGTTCACTTGGTTGGCTGTTGTGGAGTTTCTCTTCACCATGGAGATTATTCTGCGATCATCCACCTTTGTTGTCTTCCGTGGGCGCCCAGGTCTTTTTGCATTGATGAGTTCACCAGCGCTTTCTTTCTTTCTTTCTTTCTTTCTTTCTTTCTTTCTTTCTTTCTTTCTTTCTTTCTTTCTTTCTTTCTTTCTCAGGATGTACCAAACTGTAGATTTTGCCACTCCTAATGTTGTAGCAATTTCTCGGATGGGTTTTTTCTGTTTTTGCAGCTTAAGGATGGCTTGTTTCACATGCATGGAGAGCTCCTTTGACCGCTTGTTTCCTTCACAGCAAAACCTTCCAAATGCAAGCACCACACCTCAAATCAACTTCAGGCCTTTTATCTGCTTAATTGAGAATGACATAGCGAAGGGATTGCCAATACCTGTCCATGAAATAGCCTTGGAGTCAATTGTCAAATTACTTTTGGTCCCTTTAGAAACAGGGTGGCACATGTTAAGGAGCTGAAACTCCTAAGCCCTTCATCCAATTTTAATGTGGATACCCTCAAATGAAAGCTGAAAGTCTGAACTTCAACTGCATCTGAATTGTTTTCTTTAAAATTCATTGTGGTAATGTCTAGAACCAAAATAAGAAAAATGTTGTCTCTGTCCAAATATATATGGACCTAACTGTATGTGTATGTATTACACTGTGTGTGGGGGTGGCCATATATTGTTTGTGGGTGCTGCACTATACTATGTGTGTGGGGGGCTGCATTATACTGTATGTTTGAGGGGGCTGCATTATACTGTGTGTGAGGGGGCTTCTTTATACTGTGTGTAGGGGTTACAATATAGCCTATGAGAGGGCTACATTATACTGTGTGTAGCTGCATTATACTCTATGAGGGGGCTGCATTACACTCTGAGGTGGCTGCATTATACTCTATGAGGGGACTACATTATAGTGCGTGTCTACATTATACTCTGAAGGGGCTGCATTATACTCTTAGGGGGCTACATTAAGCTCAGAGAGGGCTGCATTATACTCTGAGAGACTACATTATACTGTGTGTGGGGGAATGCATTATACTCTATGAGGGTGCTACATTATACTGTGTGCGTGGTTGACTGCATTATACTCTATGATGGGGCTGTGTTATACTGTGTTTCTGTGGGAAACTGCATTATGCTCTGAGGGGGCTGCATTATATTCTAAGGAGGCCTGCATTATACTCTATAAGAGGACTAGATTATAGTGTGTGTGGCTGCATTATACTCTGAGGGGGCTGCATTATACTCTATGAGGGGGCAGCATTAAACTCTATGAGGGGGCTACATTATACTCTATATGGGGGCTACATTATACTGTGTGTGCTGCAGGCTGCATTATATTCTATGAGGGGACTGCATTATAGCAAAACCACAAAAAGAGGTCTTAGAAATCCTCCAAAAATTATTGAAGAAACACCAGAAAAAAGGCAGAGATGCTTACCTGCCCAGGCCTCCAAACAAATGCACTATCAGGGTGCAGTGGACCCAATTAAAGATGGTGACAACACAGGAGCAACAATACCGATGAGACAACCACCCTCAGCCTACCAATCCATGGAGGGGGTGGTTGGTTGGTATATTAGTGCACCGAAGAAGTTAGATGCGAAATGTGCGTTGGGTGAGGAGTGACGCTGAGATTTCTGTGTGGCTGCAAGCTCTACTACTACACCGTAGTTCTGGTAATATGTACTGTTTATTTTTCTATGGATTGCACACCATTATAGCCTTTATCTAGTCAGGCAGTAAATGAATGATACATATCTATAAGTTCATAGTGAGTCACTTAACTTTAATTACAGTGTGGAAGCAAGTATTTAGTCAGCCATCAATTGTGCAAGTTCTCCAACTTAAAAAGATGAGAGATGCCTGTAATTAACATCATAGGTAAACCACAACTCTGAGAGTCAAAATGAGAAAACAAATCCAGAAAATCACCTTGTCTGATTTGGCAAGATTTATTTTTCAAATTATGGTGGAAAATAAATATTTGATCATTAACAAAAGTTCATCTCAATATTTTGTTATATACTTTATTGACAATGACAGAGGTCAAACATTTTCTGTAAGTCTTCACAAGGTTGGCACACACTGTTGGTGGTATGTTGGCCCATTCCTCCATGCAGATCCCCTCTAGAGCAGTGATGTTTTGGGCCTGTTGATGGGCAACAGGGACTTTCAAATCCCTCCAAAGGTTTCCTATGGGGTTGAGCTCTGGAGACTTGCTAGGCAACTCCAGGACCTTCATATTCTTCTTATGAAGCCACTCCTTCATTGCCCTGGCGGTGTGCTTGAGTTCATTATCATGCTGAAAGACCCATCCATGTTTCATCTTCAATGCCCTTGCTGATGGAAGGAGGTTTGCACTCAAAATCTCACGATACATGGCCCCATTCATTCTTTCATGTACATGGATCAGTCATACTGGTCCCTTTGCAGAGAAACAGCCTCAAAGTATGATGTTGCCACCCCAATGCTTCACAGAAGGTATGGTGCTCTTTGGATGCAACTCAGCATTCTGTCTCCTACAAATACGACAAGTTTTTTTTCTACCAACCAGTTCTACTTTGGTTTCATCAGACCATATGACATTGTCCCAATGCTCTTCTGGATAATCCAAATGCTATCTAGCAAACTTCAGACGGGCCCAGACATGTACTGGCTTAAGCAGTGTGACACATCTGGCACTGCAGGATCTGAGTCCCTGGAGGCATAGTGTGTTACTGATGGTAGCCGTTGTTATGGTGGTCCCAGCTCAATGCAGGTCATTCACTAGGTCCCCCCATTTGGATCTGGGATTTCTGCTCACCGTTCTTGTGATCATTTTGACCTCATGGGGTAAGATCTTGCATGGAACCCCAGATCGAGGGAGATTATCAGTGGTCTTGTATGTCTTTCTTTTTCTTATTATTGCTCCCACAGTTGATTTCATCACACCAAGCTGCTTGCCTATTGCAGATTCAGTCTTCCCAGCCTGATGCAGGGCTCCAATTTTGTTTCTGCTGTCCTTTGACAGCTCTTTGGTCTTCACCATAGTGGAGTTTGGAGTCTGACTGTTTGAGGTTGTGGACAGGTGTTTTTTATACTGATGAGAAGTTCAAACAGGTGCCATTACTGCAGGTAATGAGTGGAGGACAGAGGAGCCTCTTAAAGAAGTTACCGGTCTGTGAGAGCCAGAAATGAAATCTTGCATGTTTTTAGGTGACCAAATTCTTATTTTCCACCATAATTTGCAAAATAAATCTTGCCAAGTCAGACAAGGTAATTTTCTGGATTTGTTTTCTCATTTTGACTCTCATAGTTGTAGTCTACCTATGATGTCAATTACAGGCTTCGCTCATCTTTTTAAGTGGGAGAACTTGCACAATTGGTGGCTGACTAAATACCTTTTTTTCCCCATTGTGTATCTGCCAGTGTATATAATATACTGTACGTTTTTGATATGTTGGATTCTATCACACAGTTCAGTGTCCTCCTTAGTTAGGGAGCTCTTGTACTTTATTCTAATTATTTTATCATGTGTTATGGTTTTAATATTATCTAATAAATCATTGCAATTTTATTTATTCTCTGGATCTCTTCACTCAGCAACCTCGTATGTTAGTCCCATTATTTTGTTTGACCCACATTTACAAAGCCATCCATAATCTGTCTATTCCATATAACTCCGAACTAATTTCTCAATATCTTTCTACACTATCTCTGGTTCTCACAAGACTTCCTTCTCTAATCCACCCTCAATTCAGGATTGCCAACTTAACTTTTTATTTTTTCTGGAAAAGTTATCAAAAAATCATGGACAGACAATATTTTTTATATACAATAAAAAAATCATTAAGATTATAAGGATACATGTCTGCAGCACATAATTCTGATATGACAACATTCGCTGACATCACTTTGAACTGTGAAATAATGATAATTACAGTCAAAATAATCTGTAGGCCTTAAATTATTTGTACGGACAAGGCAAAAAAAGTGCCCTATTTTTACAGATTGTTCTGAAATTTCTGGACAGTTGGCAACTCTGAACCTCATACATTCCTTACCCATTTGCCTTAAAAACTTTTTCTTGAACATACCCCATACTCTCGAATTCCGTGCCCCAACACATTCAATTGTCTCCAACATTCATAACCTTCATACAGAACTTGAAAACCCATCCCATTCTCAAAGCTTCCAGCTTGAAAGAGCCCCTGCCGTCACCACACTGCCGAAGCTGCCACAACCCCCTAACCTATTTTCTCCTTCCCCTTTGTCCTGTAGACTTTTACATGTACAGAACCACGGAATCAAAGGTGCCCTAAAAAGAAACAATAATATTTTTTAAGTTCACTGGTGACATCTATCCAAATAGCGATGGACAGGGAAAATGTGTCATCTCAATAGTTGTTGACTGATGGTCCAGTTGGATAAGTATCTATAGCCTTTTTTAACTTTTAACATTATTTACTATAGGTTAGATTTTACTTGGCTATAGAGTTTTTTTTAGTGATGTGTGTTATTTGCTTTCTAAATCCCAAAGTTTCTAAACATTCTACATTAAAATATAGTACCATTTGACAGCAGTTGAGTCTGGGCAACTCCTGTGCCTAACTAGCTGTGATGTTGCTTTGCTTCTGTGCTTAGTTTGCAGCCACTCTCCACGCTTTATTCTTCTTTAATATCAGTGTTAGGGATAGTTAGATTTGGCAGTACAAGAATTAGAAAAGAAGTACAGCACAACCAACTTCCTAGGAACCTGATGAAGTTACGATCACAATAACGATTTTCTTGATGCCTTTTGGCCTAACCCTACCCTTGTTTCTTACCGGTTATCTTGGGTTATCTTGTACCTCCATTTAAATCCTATTCATCTTTTCTTTTTATCTTCTTATTAATCATTGAAATCTACTTATTACTGAGAGTTCAGAACACTGGACATAAACCTTCATTTTGTATTTCAGCTTGTATTACTTGTGTAAAATGTCGAAAAAACTGACAGTAATAATAGAAAGGAAGTAGAGGACCCAGATTCCGTAGAGGTAAAAAGGAGATGAGGGGAAAGCCCATGAGTTTTGGGGAGAGAGAGAAGAGCCTACAACAAAATCTGCATGATATAAGTCTGTACAAGGAAATGTAAACTCATTAAGGGCTATAAAAAGAGAAATCAGCACAAGGATGAAGTTGTGTGTCTTTGTGTACATCAGCATAGTAAAACATTTATAAAAGTGTATTCCTTTGTCAAAAGCATATATTTGTCAAAATCATATATAAAAGCAGTAGATACAAAGTTGTTTTTTATTCATTAAAATTTAACTTGTCAGTTCCCTCCATAAGAGAAGCCCAAACATAATATTAATTAATTTTCCTTTATGGTGGTTTCAATCCATGGTATAAACATGGAGACTCGTACATATACACCTGGCTTCATTGCGACTGCACAACCAAGACCCCAGGAAGTAACCCCTTGCAAAATATACTTTTCTCCATCAAAACAGGATAGTGGTCCACCACTGTCACCCTGTAAGACAAAGTGAACCAGTTTTAACAAAAAAAAATGCATTATAACTACAAAACAAGTTTGAATAGACAAAATCAGCTCAATGCTATGTTCATTTCATGTTTATAGCCTCCATTTGACATATGCCAATTAAAGCTTCTGAGTTCTGACATATATATGAAAGAGTAAATAGTTTAATTATTGATTTGTCTTTATAAATTTAAGAATCTTTGTAATATACTCCATTATTTTGTCTTGAGTCCTATTCTCCCAAATTCCATGATGAAAGGACTGATTCAACTGCTTTGTTCATGTACTTGTAGCAGCTGTTTTGAACTCATACTCCGATGTGAGTTTCTCTGTTCCCCTACCCTATGCTCAAACAGAGTGACTGTTTGTAAGTAGAGTATGAGCTTGGTAGTGGGGAGGAGAGAGGCTTACACAGGAGTACAGATGGCTGATAAGCTTGCAGCTCAAAACAGCAGCAACCAATACATGAACAAGGCAGTTTAAACAGTCCTATTATCAAAGAGTTTGAGAGAAAAGAAAGCAACATAGGGAAATGAAATACATTACAAATATTTATTTCTTGGCTGATAAAGACTGATCAATATTTAATTAAAAAAAGTTTACTCATTCTTTAAATAAAGGTTTTCAACCAGTGACATACAAAAAATACAATACTGTAAGTTTTTACAGGATACCACTGTATGGAACAGCACAGTCTATTACTGTACTCCATATCTTTATTTTTACAGCATGCCTGTCCAACAATAACCAAAAGGACATTAATTGGGTTAAAGTAGCCCTGTAGACATACTTGTACATCTGGAGCTTTTACTGGCATACACACTAAGCTGAGACCAAAACTGGGATGTGATTCCTGCCTGTTAGGCTTGTTTGACATGAGTATATTGGTAAACATCTTTAATATGGATCCACAATCCACAGTGAAATGGCATCAGTGTGTTATGTGTAAGTAGGTAATCAGTATTACATAGAAGTGATACTAATATGCTAATATACAAAAGAATACAACAGCACTCTGTCAGCGCTAACGTCTATGAAAACACTGAATATGTGAAGTTTGGATGCATTACTGCTATATAGAATATACTTATAAAAATTAAGGTATCTAGCTTATAAATTGGCCAATGCATGTGAGCCCACCAGCCATAACAAGGTGATATTTCTTTGATGGAACCATACACCTAATATTTATCAAACCTGCTTCTCCTGGGCTAAAAGCCTACAAAAGTAGAGGGCAAGTAGGATCGAGCATTAATTAAAAACAGCATTAGGTTGATTGGAGGAGTGCTCAGTCACAAAAGGAGGCAGTCACAACCTCCAAAATATATATATATGAAATCTTTGTCATACACACCAGTTCAGAAATATAATCTGCAATAAAATAGAACCCAAGGTGGATTTTTAACTGCTGAACATTTACAGCCTCTCTTGAACTTTAACAGTTTTCTAATGCTTCATACCTGACAGCTGTCCACTCCTCCCTGGATATTCCCAGCACACAGCTCCCGGCTTGAAACTCTACCATTTAGGTATTCAGGACTGTTACATACTTTGTTTTCAATCACCGGGAAACCAGCTTCTTTAAGAACACCTTCTTTACCACTGCCTGATAGTATCATACATATTGTTAGTACTTATACTTAGAGTATATAATTTTTCTATCAGGTATAGGGAATTAGAATTTTTCATGTAATTCTTTGGAAATCTGATACACAAAAGGTTCATGGAGCTAAAATATATTAATATTGTGGAAAGTACAGTACACATATTCACACAATAAACCAAAGTTATTCCACCGAACTGAAGGATAGAAGAATAATATTCAACTAGGCATTCTGTGTCAAGAAAGAAACATTGGTTTTTACATTTCAATGCCGCCTGTGTCCTCCTGACGAAATCGTAGGCAGCAGTGAAACGCGCGTCGAGGTGTGCAGGAGTGGGTCCCTTCTCCACGATGGCCACAGGTAATTACCTAGTATAGCTAAAATTATTGGAAGTATTGTGCAGATAATTTCCATTATGATGTAATCCATGTGGTCTTATTGTGATATGAGATATATGGATACAGTTGTGGCCAAAAGTATTGACATCTCTGCAATTTTGTCAGATAATACTCAGTTTCTTCCTGAAAATGATTGCAAACACAAATTCTTTGGTATTATTATCTTCATTTAATTTGTCTTAAATGAAAAAACACAAAAGAGAATGAAGCAAAAAGCAAAACATTGATCATTTCACACAAAACTCCAAAAATGGGCCAGACAAAAGTATTGGCACCCTCAGCCTAATACTTGGTTGCACAACCTTTAGCCAAAATAACTGCGACCAACCACTTCCGGTAACCATCAATGAGTTTCTTACAATGCTCTGCTGGAATTTTAGACCATTCTTCTTTGGCAAAGAAGAATGCTCCAGGTCCCTGATATTAGAAGGGTGCCTTCTCCAAACTTCCATTTTTAGATCTCTCCACAGGTGTTCTATGGGATTCAGGTCTGGACTCATTGCTGGCCACCTTAGAAGTCTCCAGTGCTTTCTCTCAAACCATTTTCTAGTGCTTTTTGAAGTGTGTTTTGGGTCATTGTCCTGCTGGAAGACCCATGACCTCTGAGGGAGACCCAGCTTTCTCACACTGGACCCTACATTATGCTGCAAAATTTGTTGGTAGTCTTCAGACTTCATAATGCCATGCACACGGTCAAGCAGTCCAGTGCCAGAGGCAGCAAAGCAACCCCGAAACATCAGGGAACCTCCGCCATGTTTGACTGTAGGGACCGTGATTTTTTCTTTGAATGCCTCTTTTTTCTCCTGTAAACTCTATGTTGATGCCTTTGCCCAAAAAGCTCTACTTTTGTCTCATCTGGCCAGAGAACTTTCTTCCAAAACGTTTTAGGCTTTTTCAGGTATGTTTTGGCAAACTCCAGCCTGGCTTTTTTATGTCTCGGGGTAAGAAGTGGGGTCTTCCTGGGTCTCCTACCATACAGTCCCTTTTCATTCAGACGCCGACGGATAGTATGGGTTGACACTGTTGTACCCTCGGACTGCAGGGCAGCTTGAACTTGTTTGGATGTTAGTCGAGGTTCTTTATCCAACATCCACACAATCTTGCGTTGAAATCTCTTGTCAATTTTTCTTTTCCGTCCACATCTAGGGAGGTTAGCCACAGTGCCATGGGCTTTAAACTTCTTGATGACACTGCGCACGGTAGACACAGGAACATTTAAGTCTTTGGAGATGGACTTGTAGCCTTGAGATTGCTCATGCTTCCTCACAATTTGGTTTCTCAAGTCCTCAGACAGTTCTTTGGTCTTCTTTCTTTTCTCCATGCTCAATGTGGTACACACAAGGACACAGGACAGAGGTGGAGTCAACTTTAATCCATGTCAACTGTCTGCAAGTGTGATTTAGTTATTGCCAACACCTGTTAGGTGCCACAGGTAAGTTACAGGTGATGTTAATTACACAAATTAGAGAAGCATCACATGATTTTTCGAACAGTGCCAATACTTTTGTCCACCCTCTTTTTTATGTTTGGTGTGGAATTATATCCAATTTGGCTTTAGGACAATTCTTTTTGTGTTTTTTCATTTAAGACAAATTAAATGAAGATAATAATACCAAAGAATTTGCGTTTGCAATCATTTTCAGGAAGAAACTGAGTATTACCTGACAAAATTGCAGGGGTGTCAATACTTTTGGCCACAACTGTATCTTTGTAGCTATTATTGTAGATACCCGTTTGCTGGTTCATATGGTTGGGAATGTGTTATAAACTTTTGATAAACTTTATATGACCCAATATGCACAATTTACCTCAACATATGGATTTTCAAAAGAGTCACTGATGTGTTTTTTTTGTTTTTGTATTGCTGTCAATGTTATGTATTGATTTTATGATTAACAGGTTTTTGCTATCTTTGTATGAACTTCAGTACATTTTGATATATTTGTGGATATTTGGATTGCAATGCTCCTTTGCTTGACTCTGTAGGTGATATGTGTCATGATCCAGTGTTGGATCTGGCGGTATTAACAGCACAAAGTGAACTTTCTTTACTTTGGTTAAGTTCAAAGGTGTTTTGACTGTCCCCGGTGGTGGTTGTGGTATTGCACTTTGGGTTTTTGTGCACTTAATTAGGTATCAGGTGTGACACCCTATAAAGGTGTGCTAGAGGTGTGCAATCACTGCCTGTGATATTGTGAGTTTGTGTTCACTCTGTTTTTGGAGAGCCTGGAGGAAGGATGGAGCTGGTGAGGAGTCCTGCGCAGCTTAGCCAGGGGGGACTTGTTGCAGCTATGGTGTCTGGACGAAGGGCTGGCATGGCGTGGTGGGGTCGCAGTGATGGAGTCAGCGGGAAGTGTCTGCATGGTCTGGTGGAGTGGCTACTATGGAGAGTGGCACTCACCATGTGGGACTTGGCCGCTGAGCTGGACTCAAGCATGCTTGACTTTGTGGCAGAAGCTGAACACTTCCTTGGGACTCTGGTACTAAGCAGCTGCAACTGGTGTTGGACTCTGCTCCAAGGCTGCACTAAGGTGAAGGATCCTGTTATGGTGATGGATCCAGGTGGAGGAGAAGATGCACTCAGGTGGAGGGCTCTGTTGCTAGGAGCGCACGCAACAGAGCAAAGCTAAGTGGTGTTTCCCCTGTATTGTCTCTTTCCTCATGTGTGTTATTAGTGCAGTGGTGGATTTAGTTTCCGCACCGACCTATTCCCTAGTGAGGGTTTAGGGTCAGGGCGAGCTAGGGCGTTGAGGAACGCGTGCGGCGCCCGGTGCGAAACCGGCATAGGGAACGTTAGGAGTGCAGGGACACTGGCTCAGGGGAGCTCAGGAGGTCTCCAATTCCCTTTTCCCTATTTCAGGGCCCACCATTGTTAAAGTTTCCCAGGTTCCCCCTTTATTATTTGATTATTGTATGTATAACGTGTAATACCTAAATTCGCCAGGTGGAGGCGGCGTATCCACCTGCACGTTTTTATTATTTAAATGCGCCCCACTGGAGGCGGTGTATCCAGGGTCACGTGTGTTATGGGTTCGCCTTGCGGTATCATCTGCGTCCAGAGACACCATGACATTATCACAGGCCATACAGTTTTTTTTTCTGGTGAGCTTTGGCCATGTGGAGACCACTGAGTAATTGCTGCCGGGCCTCACTGATGTGAGTGGGGAGCGGCAAGGTGTGTTAGAGCCGCTGCAGCAGCAGTTATCACGGTCTGGGGCCTCTGCTCAGATAACCAGAGAAAAAAAAAATGGCGGCTGCGGTCTGGCAAAAGCCCCTAGAGTCGCTGCTGGGGAGTGGGACTTGCTCTCGCACTGGGAGGTACCCAGGCAGGTGGGAGGAATGGTGCCCCATGGAGCTGCCTGGTACTCCCCGAGGTGAAGGGGTACATCCCTGTGGTGAGCAGACTAGGTGTGTAGTCGCTGCTGGGGAGCGGGACTTGCTCTTACAGGGGACGCACCCAGGCAGGTGGGAGGAATGGTGCCCCACGGAGCTGCCTGGTATTCCCCGAGGTGAAGGGGTACGTCCCTGTAGTGAGCAGATTGGTGAATAGTCCGCGGGGCTCATGCCAAATCTTCGATGCCGCCCCTCCTGGTCGTGTGGAGGCGACCAGCGAGTATATATATTTTTTCCTCCATATTCCTGCGGCTATGGTACTAAAACCCCCCTAGAGTCGCTGCTGGGGAGCGGGACTGGTTCATGCATGCGGGCGCACCCAGGCAGGTGGGAGGAATGGTGCCCCACGGAGCTGCCTGGTATTCCCCGAGGTGAAGGGGTACGCCCCTGTGGTGAGCTGACTGGTGTGATAGTCCGCGGGGTTTACGCCATATCTTCTATGCCATCGAAGAAGCCGCCCTCCTGGTCGTGTGGAGGCGACCAGCGAGAGTATATTTCCTCCATTTCCCGGTCCCCTTCTCCTCCTGGTGTGTGCAGCAGGTGTGCTGCGGGGAAGTAGGGACAAATCTCTACCCTCGCCATTAACCAACCCTAGGAGGCGCAGTCCTCATGGTGAAAGGGTTGGAGGGTGGTGTCCCTTGGTGAATAGTGGGGGTGTGAGTGTGGTGACACAGGGGGACGCCTCTGTGTCCGGAGTGAGTTCACCAAGTTATGACATATGTATGTGTGCAATAAACGTTCAGGTCCGGACCTGTGAGTGAACGAGCATGTATGGGTGCCACCAAAAAACATCTTGGAAATGTGTTGTGGAGTCTGATCAGCTCTTAGCATACATACACATACATAATCTCGTTCCCCAGGTCGGCGCTGTGGAGATGAGTGGTGCCTCCAAAATGAACATGTATTGCCAATACCAGCGGTGTTTGTCATGAACCTGAAGTGTCAGGTAATGGTGGGGTGAACTCAGGATCTGGGCGTCCCCGCTGTAGGTGTTTCCCTAATGAGGGGTGGTCTTGAGGGTCCAGAGGCCCCTCATTAAGGAGGGGGTACTGTCATGATTCAGTGTTGGATCTGGCGGTATTAAAAGCACAAAGTGAACTTTCTTTACTTTGGTTAAGTTCAAAGGTGTTTTGACTGTCCCCGGTGGTGGTTGTGGTATTGCACTTTGGGTTTTTGTGCACTTAATTAGGTATCAGGTGTGACACCCTATAAAGGTGTGCTAGAGGTGTGCAATCACTGCCTGTGATATTGTGAGTTTGTGTTCACTCTGTTTTTGGAGAGCCTGGAGGAAGGATGGAGCTGGTGAGGAGTCCTGCGCAGCTTAGCCAGGGGGGACGTGTTGCAGCTATGGTGTCTGGACGAAGGGCTGGCATGGCGTGGTGGGGTCGCAGTGATGGAGTCAGCGGGAAGTGTCTGCATGGTCTGGTGGAGTGGCTACTATGGAGAGTGGCACTCACCATGTGGGACTTGGCCGCTGAGCTGGACTCAAGCATGCTTGACTTCGTGGCAGAAGCTGAACACTTCCTTGGGACTCTGGTACTAAGCAGCTGCAACTGGTGTTGGACTCTGCTCCAAGGCTGCACTAAGGTGAAGGATCCTGTTATGGTGATGGATCCAGGTGGAGGAGAAGATGCACTCAGGTGGAGGGCTCTGTTGCTAGGAGCGCACGCAACAGAGCAAAGCTAAGTGGTGTTTCCCCTGTATTGTCTCTTTCCTCATGTGTGTTATTAGTGCAGTGGTGGGATTAGTCTCCGCACCGACCCATTCCCTAGTGAGGGTTTAGGGTCAGAGCGAGCTAGGGCGTTGAGGTACGCGTGCGGCGCCCGGTGCGAAACCGGCATAGGGAACGTTAGGAGTGCAGGGACACTGGCTCAGGGGAGCTCAGGAGGTCTCCAATTCCCTTTTCCCTATTGCAGGGCCCACCATTGTTAAAGTTTCCCAGGTTCCCCCTTTATTATTTGATTATTGTATGCATAACGTGTAATACCTAAATTCGCCAGGTGGAGGCGGCGTATCCACCTGCACATTTTTATTATTTAAATGCGCCCCACTGGAGGCGGTGTATCCAGGGTCACGTGTGTTATGGGTTCGCCTTGCGGTATCATCTGCGTCCAGAGACACGTGACCATGACATTATGTACTTTATTTGAATGGATCAATGATTTGTTATATATTGAGAAATTATTATTTGTGTGTAGAGGTGCTACCTGTCATTGCAATCCTGCCTTTGATAATTAGGAGCCTTACTTAAAACTCTTCCTGAAAGAGCAGGAAGTATGAGTTTAACAAAGCCCCAGTGGCCAATGTGAAAATTGCAAGTTTACTATGTTCTTATCTGTTTTTTAATAAAGATCTTGATATGAAAAAAAATCAAAAAACATTTTAACATGCAGCAAAATGTTTGTGTTTGGGTCTACATCCTCTCACCTTCCCTCTCCATTGAACTTTATGAGAACCAACTGTCATTTATCTCAGGAAAGGAAAGTCTAAATTCACCAAAGACAAGGAAGGTTGGAGATAGACGGGAATCAAGTAACTGAATTGTTTGGCCACCCAAGGGTGCACCTGTACTTGATTTGAACAGTCATTCTGTCCTAACATATTCATTTTAATAGTTATGATAATTATATAGTGATATTATCTATGTAAAGTCCAAAATGTATAAACTTTTTTCAATAGCAATGAAATAAATTACAAAAGCAGCAAATTACTGAATAACAATGGTCTACAACACGACTATCCTAAAAACTGCAGCATATTTACCTTGAGTTTCCCCCCATCCGGTAACATAACATTCTGATTTATCGGGTACCACATAATTGTGAGGTGGTAGACACACTGGGAGAACTTCATCTGTTATTATAGCTGGGCTGTAGAGCAAAATGGCAGTTTTATGCTTCCGATCAGAACATTTGGGCTATATAATTTGCTTTTTAAAAGTTAAAAATAAACTCCTATAACTGAGATGGTCTGGCCTGCATCACTGATCTTAAAGAACACTATGTATGGGGGGTACAATCCTTTATAATTTGAAGGACTATTCCCAGAATCAAAAGCTGACACCTATACATAGCAGTTAGACTCCTGATGACCAGTAGAACAGGGCTGTAGATCCAGAGAAACAAGCTCTGCAGAGAGTTGAGGTATGTAGGCTCAAACTCATTCCCATTCATTGCTGAAGAAAGCGAAGAAAAGTCCTTGGCTATTTCTGGCAGTGCCATGAAATGAATATAAAGAAGGTCAAGCATTTGCTCATCCACTTCATTTAAGATGGGGCTCTGCAAAGCCTAGTTTTGGGGATCCAGTGGATGGGTAACAACTTTTGATTATGTCAATCCGTCAACTAAATATGCTGCCCAATGTAAATGCAGCACATTGCAGCTCCAGCCTGTAGATCAGTTATGTAAAGGGGCATGAGGCTGCCCCCCTATATTTTGTCACCTGTATAGCTTAGTACACATTTATTAAATTTACTGACTATAAAACTATCAAAGTGTTATTAAACGCTAATAGTGCTCACTTACTAGTAGTAACCCGCTATAGAGTGATAGTAGATTGTATATAGTTCTTTTTGCCTCTTTGCCTTTAAATTTATATTAACCAATGGACAAGTAATGCATTTATTGTATACGGTATTTGGTGACAATTTAAATCCACTGACTGAAAGATTAAATATAATTTATTTTAAATAGGTTTGTCATGTAACTTCTCCTATGAGCTCAGTCTTACATTACAAAAAGTCATACCCTAGGTCTAAAAACTGAATAAAATATCATGAAATGAATCCGCACAGCATCAAAGACAGTAAAAATTGGACATTGCATTGAGTATTACCATGTACAATACTGCATGAATGTCAGCTACCTTTTCAGCTTCAGTAAAGCAATATCTGCCTTTGAAGGTCCCAAAAATAACTTCTCCACATCTAGAACCTGTTTTGAAGGCTCAGAGCTTTTTTCCTTGTGAATTCCAAGTTGCACTTTATAGGATGATGGTCGATTTGATCTGTACACCAAATTATGAGAGACACAATTGTAAATAGACGATACTGCAGGTAAGCCAGAATATTCGAGAAAATTGTGTGCTTCTGTAAAATTCCATTATTATTCAGGCCAGCAGTTCAGCCGTGCCGCCAACCCACACGGTCAATCTTCAGGAGTGCACCACTAGGCAAAAAAGGAAGCCGGGAGGTAGAGGAGCAGTGCCCTCCTGAAGATGAAAGACGAGAATAATGCTTTAAAAAAGAAAGACCTATGACAGCCCAATTTAAATAGCAACTGCGAACATGTAACAGAATGTGGACTTTAGGCTCCGACTCATTAAGACAGGAGTTGTTCCCATAATGGACAGGCCTGCTGGAGCATTATATGACTAATTCATTGAGAGGCGTACACTACTTAATGAATTAGAAGCATCTTACAAGTAATTTGCACATCTGGCAGAAATGTACTCCAGTCTGAGACTGGAGTAAGATTTGCCACTAAAGTAGTCAAAATTTTCAGGAATTTGATGGGCGCCTGTAGTCACACCACATTCCGTCCATGCTCACCCATATTGGCAATAGCTTGTTGAGATTGATGTGAACATGGCAAAAGCCGCAATATTTTTGTGCAACTTGTAAATTGTGCAAAAATATTGGGACTTATTACGATGTTTTATCCCATAATTCTGGGATAAACACATTACATGTGTTGACTTATGGCACCTCCGTCCTGCCCTGAAGCAGCGCTTCAGAATCAGATGCATAAACACGGATACTGGTTCCAGCTAAAAAAAAGGAAGCACATAGGCGATATAGATATAAAACACTGGAATATTTCTAAACAGGAGTAATAAGTCTGTTATTTTAATTTGTATGCAGTGAAGCAATAAAAAATATTTGCAGACATAATCCATTTACGGTACTCACAATTCCAACTTTTAGCTTGCTTTGTTTGCTATTTATCTTAACATTTCTGATACAGAGTTCCAGTTACAAAAAGTCTGGCATGTGTAATATGTATGCTTGTCATTTTTGTATGTTTATTATGTCAGTTAGTACTTGAATACTTATACAGTATGTTACAACACTCAATATTTTCTGCAACTTGCTGCTGTTCAGTGTAGTATTGTATGTTAAAAAGGTGTGATGAACATCACAAGTACATTTCGTTATATATAGGACTATAAATTCATTTCTGGATTTAATCTAAACTGCATGATTGGCACAAGTTTTTGTAAGGAAAATACCGTTCCAGGCAATGTGCAGCAGTAAGAACCCACTGGCGATCGATCAATGTTCCACCACAGAAGTGCAAATTATAGCTGGAAAATAATAACCATAGGTCAGGAACAAAAAAAACATATCTGGACTGACATTTAAAGGTACCACAACATTATTAATAACACATTAAGGAGGTTGGCCATTGCTTTTTTAATGATAGGCTAGGCTACCAATATCTGATCGGTGTGGGTGTGACACCTGGCACACCCTACGATCAGCTTTTACTGGCGCCGGCCGCAACACAGCAGCTCTATCAAAACTATAGTGGCTATGGCCGGCTACTGCAGATCCACCCTCTATTCATTTAGGGGGTGAATCTGCAGTATCTTGGCACGGCCATTACAGAAATGATGGCCGCTGCCAGCTCTGGTAAAAGATGATTGGTAGAGCACTGCACACTTCACCTCCCACTGACCAGATATTAGTTGCCTACCCTGAGGATAGGCCATCAATAAAAAAGTGGTGTCCAACCCCATTAAAATCTGATGAATATAAGGATGACAAACAATGCAACTTTGTAATATACTTTGTATTTCTACTCATATGTATTTGTAAGATTTCCACTGTCAAATATTCATAGTAATTGCAAGAAAGTGAGCATATACTGCAATAATACAGTACATACAGCTACAATAGTCATCATTAATAAACTTACTGGAGTTTAATCCAAAAATTGTTTCCAAAGCACAGAGTATACCAGTCCAAAAATACAATAAAATGCATCAGTACGTGCAAGACAAGTCTATGCTACATTTTTCACACAGAGAAGTATTCTATATTTTTACATTCCATTAGTTTTATAGATTAATATTAAGAAAAATTTTCTTTAAAAGGGTTGTCCTCTACTTTTGTACAGATGACCATCCCTCGGAGAGCTTATCAATATATGATCAGTGGGGGCCTGACACCCAAACCCTGGATGACCGGGTGTAACCAATGTGGAAAGGTGAACAGCTCAGTTACGTACACTGTGTAGTGGTCGCTGCCAGGTGCTACAGATCAGCTCGTATTCTCTTCAATAGGACCTGATCCTCAGTACCTGGCAAGAAACCACTAAACACTGTACGGAGCTGTGGAGTTCCACTCTATACACTGTATACATTGCACGGTGGCTGCTTTCCTAAGGAAAAGTCATCATCATAAAATGACATCATTATAAAAAATGTGGAGAAACCCTTTAACTAATTTAATGTGGTATTTGTGCTACTCACTTCGGATCAGTTTAATTTCCATTAGATTTTAGGGTGTTTTTTAAGGGGAAAATATATTTTTGTAGCAAGTAAATCAACTAAAATCCTGTTGGATCCCACTAATGTCATTTGTAACAAATAAGATATACATTATCTGCCTTCCAGTTAATCTGCTGAATATTAATTGACTGTGAATCCAACAAAAATGGAAGACTTAACACCTGTGAAAAAGGAGATTAATCTTAAACATTACAATTGGAACAATGGGGCAGATTTATCAACACTTTCTAATTCTTACTCATGCTGTTATATACTGTATGGCATATTTTCAACTATCTAGTATAAGTTTACACCACCTATGGGTTGGCCGCAGCTGCATATGTCACAGCTGTGTGACAATACATGCATGGAGAGCCTGTGTCTTGTGACTGTCACACAGCTGCGACACATGCAGATGCGGCGCCGAGCAGCTGATTATCGAGAGCGCTCAGTTCCCGATGCAGCTTCTTCGGTAAGCGCTATAGCTTGCTGAATAATGAGGGAGCCGACAATGTTTGCTCATCTCTAGTCATCACCACCTCTATGAATGGTAGTTTTGTGAGTTTTCATGTCATCAGTATTTGTCAGCTGTGCTGCCCATGTCTTTATCATCGGGTCTGCTGCATCCTCTAGTGTATTTGTGTTTGGACATGGTACTGGTAAGTATGGTTGCCTTTTTTTCAATCTTTTTTTTT
This sequence comes from Dendrobates tinctorius, assembly GCF_039654945.1. Taxonomy (NCBI): domain Eukaryota; kingdom Metazoa; phylum Chordata; class Amphibia; order Anura; family Dendrobatidae; genus Dendrobates; species Dendrobates tinctorius. Next base: position 24,057,916 of record NW_027361960.1, on the reverse strand, counting down.
TTTCATTTATGTCCTTTTTAGGTGAATTGCTTTTGAATTTATTATAGAGACTCTTGATATAATCTTGTGAACCTGTTTATTTTGGCCAAAATATCGACCATTTCCTTGTGCATTTTATACATAGTTTTTGCACATTTTTCCATTTTTATGCATGTTGCTGGCTGGTACTTCAGTGGTGGATGGGTAATTTGGGGGTGACTGTCCTGTGGGGTACACTTATAGTACTGGGCGGCCCTCCTGATCTGATAGTGGGTGCATTGGCAATAGGCTATTATCCGGACAATGATACTGTACATCACACATAATGGTATGAATGGCAACCAGTGTGTATTTGAAATACTAGGAAGCCACTTCCTTGATGTGTGGTGGGCTTGCAATTGATAGCTTCATCAGTATTTTGCCCCCGTGCTGATCCCCACCTTTATGAGCGTCTGCTGCATCCTTTTAGTGCATTTGTGTTTGGACATGGCATGCTGCCTTTTTTTCTGTGATTTTTTTTAATTTATTTCCTTTTTTTAGTGAATTCTGTATGCAATTGAGCCTAGAAACATAGAAACATACCTAGTACGCAGGCTGATCTGCCATGGCCAAGAGTGGGGATTTGCTTCACATCCACCGACAATTCTTCCAAAGCATTTTCTCTGCTTTTTCTTTGCTTTTCCACATTCAATTTCAGTTGAAGCTAAATGGACACAATTTAGTCTGGTAAAATAAACTTGACAATATATGACACAATGTGTGGGAAAGTATCATCTAATACCTACTTACAGGTTTAACTCCTTAGTAACTGTTTTATTTTTGGACTTACTAATGTAAGTAACTACATGCTACATGAAATTGAGGGTCCCAGCTGGGTGTGCAGACTTTTGTTACTTTACACCTTGGCAGACCGCACAGTGCCACTGTATTCGGCTGGCCAGGACCAGGTGTTAAGCAGTAAGGCTGGGGTCACACTGCGTTAATGCAGTCCATTTAACAGATTGTGTTACACCGCAGCATAAAGCGATGTTACGCAATCCGTTAACGCTGCCATTCACTCCCATTATCGGGTGCATCGCTAACGCATGCCATAATCGGCATGCGCTAGTGATGTGCCGCCATTCTGTGACGGACTCTCAACGCAGTCTGCAGCGTCTGAGGTGCCATCACCGCTAGCGCAGATGAAGCAGAGTAGAAATGATATACAGCAGATAGTAGGTATGAGTCTTCATGGACGTTTCTTTAGTAACACAAAACACACGTTTCCTTCCTTGCTGAAATTCCTCTGCTCTTCTCACTGCCTCTGTCTACCATCAGTACAGCCCAGTAATGATCTTGGGAGCTTCCATCTTCCTCAATAACAACACTAAAATCCAGGTAGCAAGAGTCACATACTCCATTCCGTTGCACTGCATCTCTCTTTCTCCTTAAGAGTGTGTGTCCCTATATGGCAACCACTAAGTATACACTAATACACACTTCATACAGTAACTACAATGTTGCATAAATTATCTTCCTTTTGCTCCCCTTCATTATAGTCTCCTGTTACCACTCATCTCTAAGACTCCACACTGTCCCGTTGGGCTTTCAGCTCTAGGCATCAGTCCATGTTCGTTCATTCCTTTCTTATTGAACCTACTGTTAGGGTTTGCGGATCACACCAAATGTAAATTATGAAAAGGTGCGATCGCAACCCAGGGTCCACCATGCGGTGATGGAAAAATCGCAGCAAGAGAACAATGGCGGAGAGTAGCGACGAGTAAGCACCGTAAACACACCGAGTTAAACATCACTCGGTGTGAACAAAGTGCAAAGTGCCTGGCTCTGTTGCGAAAACTGAGAGCATACTAAGCTATGCCCTGTTAGACATCACAGGAGCATAGTGGAATTGACGCTAGTGGGGTCCCTATAACTCACCCCCCACTACGCTGGTGATTGGACCTGCCCTGACACACAGTGGCTTTTGAGCCCGCGCCTGAGGACGCCCGGTGCAGACGCTAAGTTCAAGTGGGACTTCCTACCCTACACTGCCTGTCAGAAATGCACCCGTAGTGCTATTAGCGGCACATGTGCACACAGGGTGGTGATGTATTTTCCTACACACACAGCAAATACACATGATCTTAGTGCACCGATGGATGCGCCAAAGAGCCTTCTATAGACAGTGCCAGTTAGGCAGGACCTTGATAGCGGACCAATCCGGAGCCGGCACAGGACCTGAGCAGCTGACGGCCGACCACCAATAAGAGGTCGCCAGCTCACGAGCATGCTCACTAGAGTGAATCCTGGACTTAGCCTCAGGAACTACTGCTCACCGCTGTCTATTGCAAGTTACCATAGCTGGACCTGGAGAGGCAGCAGTAACAAAGCGCACAACCCATGTGTGAGCAAGATATTGAGACCGAAGTTTCTGCTAAAAAGCATCCATTGCGGTCGAGACCGAATGGGAAACCACAGGAGAGGAAAAGGCTCGGGATCCCTCCTGTGCAGGGGAAGAATCCTGGCGCCTAACACCTCCTGCCAGTAATCTGGCCTCTCACTGTGTCTTTATTCTACTCGGAATATTACTGTCTGACTCTCAGGTCTCCTACTTGCCACACGAACATCCATTAGATGAGGATATGCCAACCTTCAGACCTGAACGCAACGTGTTGCATTTTGCTGTGGTCGCCGCACCGTCAAAAAGACGCATGCGGAGGTATCCGCATACATCGGCATGGCCTGCATACCCAATGCTAAAGATAGGGTATGCAGGCCACATGCTGATGTAGGTGGAGCTGAATGCAGGAGGTGCGGCAGTGGGCAGAGATTCACGGAGGAAGTCCTCATCCTTCTGCAGCTCTAGAATCATAGAATCGTAGAGTTGGAAGGGACCTCTTGGGCCATCTGCTCAAAGCAGGATTTGGTAAATCATCCCAGACAGATGTCTGTCTGGCCTTTGTTTGAAGACTTCTATTGAAGGAGAACTCACCACCTCTCATGGCAGCCTGTTCCACACATTGATCACTCTAACTGTCAAAAAGTTTTTTCTAAAATCTAATCTGTGTCTCCTCCCATTCAGTTTCATCCCATTGCTTCTAGTCTTTCCTTGTGCAAATGAGAATAAAGATGATCCTTCTACAATGTGACAACCCTTGAGATATTTGTAGACAGCTATTAAGTCTCTTCTCAGTCTTCTCTTCTGAAAGCTAAATATTCCCAAATCCTGCAATCTTTCCTCATAAGACAGGGTTTGCAGACCGTTCACCATTCTGGTTGCTCTTTTCTGAACTTGCTCCAGTTTGTTGATGTCTTTTTTAAAATGTGGCGCCCAAAACTGGACACAGTATTCCAGATGAGTTCTGACTGAAGAGGAGTAGAGGGCAATAATGACTTCACATGATCTAGACTGTATGCTTCTGTTAATACATCCTAATATTGCATTTGCCTTTTTTGCTGCTGCAACACACTGTTGACTCATATTCAGTCTGTGATCTATTAGTATACCCAAGTCTTTTTCACATGTGCTGTTGCTTAGCCCTATGCCTCCCATTCTGTATATGCTTTTTTAATTTTTATTGCCCAGATGTAGTACTTTGCATTTTTCCCTGTTAAAAACCATTCTGTTAGTTGCTGCCCACTGCTCCAGTTTATTTATTTATAGCCTTACACTAGTTCAAACATTTTTTTTATTTTCATTATCACATTCCATGTACCATTTAGTTTTCTGCTGACATAGCTACATACATAGCTGACATGACCTGCTTTTGTGCAATGAGTTGTAAATTGCAAAGGAACCGTGTTGGTATATATAATTATACATATTCGTATGTGTGCAAACTTACCCTAGAACAACAGGAAACGTCTGACTTCAGTAATTGCAAACAAAGGTTTCTGTACCAAATATTAAGTTGTGTTTTCCTATTGCATCAAATACTTATTTCGTGCAATAAAATGCAATTTAATTATTTAAAAATCATACAATGTGATTTACTGTTTTTAATTTTTAGATTTTGTCTCTCATAGTTCAAGTGTGTCTATGATAAAAATCACAGACCTCTCCATTATTTGTAGGTGGGAAAACTTGCAAAATCGGCAGCGTATCAAAAACTTATTTTCTCCACTGTATGTATGTGAATTTCTGGGATCTGTCTGGATCCCAGAAACTCACTCAGCTTTTATGCACACACACTGATTACAAGCAAACAGGTTGTAGATGAGGATGTTACCCTTAGTAGCTATTCAAACCCATTTGTGACAATTTCTGTGCAAGTTATCAGGCCAAAATCACCAGGGTATGTAAACTTCTGCTCAGGGTCATTTGGATGTTTTGGGTTGTCATTATGATTTAAAAAGAGAAAACACTGTAGTTTGACAATAAATGGCTTCATCCAACAACTAACTATGAGTGGAGTAAAAGTTTTGGTGTTATCATTCATATTCTCTGAAAAAAGGCCAGGAAAGCCAAAATTCTGCCAAGGTGTATAAACTTTAGAACACTGTATATACATACACACACAGCACAAGCCTTAAAAAAAATGAATTGTTGCATAAAAAACAGTTAACATAAGAATCTGAATTAAATAATAGATTATTTTATGATGTACACTGTACATCCCCTTTAAGATTCCAGATGACCTTATCTTGAGATGTAACTTTGGCAAAGTGAACTAGCATTGTATAGGGCTAGGCAACTGAGCAATTACCTATGATCTAAAAAATACATTTTTTCATGTAATAAATAATATTCCCTATCCAATTATGGAGCTGAAGACAACATTAAAAGCAATATTAGTTAGCTGCTGGTTGAGAGTAGATGACAACTTTAAAGCAGATATGACTTTTTTTAAGGAAGTTTAGTTTTATTGTAACTGAAAAAATGTTTACCACAGGCAGGAATATCACAATAATCCCAGCTTACTGATCCAGGAGTTGTAACGAAGCACCAAGGGCCATTGATGTCTCCATCTGGGTTTCTGCAGTACTACATATGAGCAAGAGAAAAACAGAATACATTTAATATTTTAAAGATATAAGGAAGTCCAGCTATATCATTAGGACACAGAGTGTATGGCTCATTCTCTCCTAAAGGCTGATGGAAGGTCTGACATTTAAACTAGTGAGTCTGTGCTATATGTGAAATGTTTATTTTCTGTTTTGGTTCTATCATACCTTTTGTACCCAGAAGAGGCTGTTCTGTTTTTTTAAACTGGACAGTTTATGGACATTTAATAAACTGCATATTTGTTTTGAACCAATGAACTGAATAGTTATGTGTGCTCCAGCATCTATCAGAGAACGGATGCCTTACAATTGGTGGAAAGTGCGTGTTATGTTCCCTTAGGCTTTGGTACCACCCAACTCAGGGACCAAACTCTTAAAAGAAGCATTTGATCATGTTACTGTACTTAATGGTATTGCTCATGAGATGGGGGCCAACAACCGATATCCTTATTTTGCCATAATTGGTGAGTTACTATATCGTGTCACTTAGCACAGAGGTCGGTTGATCAAGCAGTTACTGGTGCCAAGACCCTACAGAAGCAGGGTGTTAGACCTGGCTCATACTCTTGAGTTAAGTGGTCATTTGAGGGGTAGACAAAACACAAGAATGGATCTTCCAGAGTCTCTACTGGCCCAGTTATCACCAAGAAATCATCAAATATTGTAGGTCATGTCCCACCTGCTCGCTGACATCGCCAGTGGCTCACTTCCATGGTTCCTTAGTGCTGTTGCTCATCATTGGGGTCCCATTTGATCTCATAGCCATTGATCTAGTAAGACCCCTGGTCAAGTCCTCCAGAGGGCATCAGTATAACTCAGTAGTCCTGGACTATGCTACACGGTATATCTGGAGCAGGGAGCTCCAGCCACCTTCCACAGAGCCATGGACCGAATTCTAGCTCCCCCTAAGAAGTGTGCAGAAGCCTATCTAGAGGACATTGTGATGTTCAGCCATGATTACAGAAGCCATCTTGGAAAAGTCCAGGCGATATCTGGTGCTTTAGGAAAGGCAGGGTTTTCCATCAACCTGAAGAAATGTGCCATATGGATGGAAGAAGCAAAGTACTTGTATATCATTGGCAGGGGTGAGATTAGACCCCAAGTGAATAAGGTTGATGTAATTCATAATTGGTATATAATATGGCCGCTGGACATGTTGTTGAGGGGAGATATGTTTAATCAAGGTTAGTAGTCTCTATGATGTACTGTAAGCCAGGTAAAGCAGGCACCAGCATGTACAGTGCTGAAAGAGTTAATAAGGTGTGTGAAGTGCCGGGTTTACAAGCAGTCAGAGAGATGGGTGGGACTGGCTGCTCACATATGACCTCCCGTGGTACCGCAGAAATAAGAAAGTCCAGCTGTATCATTAGGACACTGTGTGCAAGGTGAAAAGATCTTGCTTGTGTGGCTCAGTCTCTGCAAAAAGTCATGGGAAGGTCTGACATTTAAATGATTTAAACGAGTGAGCCCGTGATATACACTACCGTTCAAAAGTTTAGGGTCACTTAGAAATTTTCTTATTTTTGAAAGAAATCAGTTTTTTCCAATGGCACTAACATTAAATGATTCAGAAATACACTCTATACATTGTTAATGTGGTAAATGACTATTCTAGCGGCAAACGTCTGGTTTCTAATGCAATATCTTCAAAGCTGTATAGAGGCTCATTTCCAACAACCATCACTCCAGTGTTCTTATGGTACTTTGTGTTTGCTAACTGTGTAAGAAGGCTAATGGATGGTTAGAATACCCTTGAAAGCTCTTGTACAAGTATGTTAGCACAGCTGAAAACAGTTTGGCTGATTAGAGAAGTTATAAACTTGACCTCATTTGAGCTAGTTGAGAATCTGGAGCATTACATTTGTTGGTTCCATTAAACTCTCAAAATGGCCAGAGAAAAAGAACTTTCATGTGAAACTCGACAGTCTATTCTTGTTCTTAGAAATGAAGGCTATTCCATGCGAGAAATTGCCAAGAAACTGAAGATTTCCTACAACGGTGTGTACTACTTCCTTCAGAGGAGAGCACAAACAGGCTCTAACCATAGTAGAAAGAGAAGTGGGAGGTCCCTCTGCACAACTGAGCAACAAGACAAGTACATTAGAGTCTGTAGTTTGAGAAATCGACGCCTCTCTGGTCCTCAACTGGCCGCTTCATAAATGGTACATGCAAAACGCCAGTGTCAACGTCTACAGTGAAGAGGCGACTCCGGGATGCTGGCCTTCAGGGCAGAGTGGACAATAACCCAAATCACACCTCCAAATTATGCAAGAATTATTTAGGGAAAAAGCAGGCAGCTGGTATTCTATCTGTAATGGAGTGGACAGCGCAGTCACCAGATCTCAACCCCATTGAGCTGCTGTGGGAGCAGCTTGACCGTATGGTACGCAAAAAGTGCCCATCAAGCCAAACCAACTTGTGGGAGGGGCTTTTGGAAGCATGGGATGAAACTTCTCCAGATTACCTCAGCAAATGGAGCATTCTTTGATGAAAGCAAAGTTTGAAGGAGAAAATTATTTAAAATAAAAAAAATTTTTGAGCCTTGTCAATGTCTGGACTAGATTTTAAATACATTTGGCAACTCATTTGATTAATAAAAGTATGAGTTTTCATGGAAAACACTAAATTGTCTGGGTGACCCCAAACTTTTGAACGGTAGTGTATGTGGATCACTTATTTTCCATTTTGGTTCTGTCATACCTTTTGTACCCAGAAGAGACTTTTCTGTTTTGTTAAACTGGATGATTTATGGACATTTAATGAATCTCATGTTTGTTTTGAACCAACTAACTGGCTCTTTGTATGCATACCTGCGTCTACCAGAGAGCTGATCCCTTACACCAGTGTTCCCCAACTCCGGTCCTCAAGAGCCACCAACAGGTCATGTTTTCAGAATTTCATCAGTATTGCACAGGTGTTTGAATTCTTGCCTGTCCAGGTCATGCAATTATCACCTGTGCAATACTAAGGAAATCCTAAATTGTTTTGAAGAGTAATTACATGAATTTCAAAAATTTCAAAAGTCATTCTTTGCCATGCAAATTAATTTAATCACAAAATCCCATTTCCACTGATTAGCACTGCCACAAAATGACCTGCTTGCATAATTTCAGTGCTCTTCTCATGTGCTTAGGAGAAAGTGTTAACAAGGACAAGTCATCTGATATCACTCTGTCATGTAGATTGAATTATAAGAGCAGACTGGTGGCATTAAAGTAGATTGGAGCTTGAAATCATTGTCTTCTTCTGTTAACCATAGTTAACTCCAAAGAAACATGTGAATTCATCATTGCTTCTTATTAAAAGAACTTTACTTGCATGGACATTGCTGCTTGCAAGATTGCCCATAAATCAACCATTTATTCGAACAAGAGAGAGGTTCAATTGCTATGAAGACTTCAGAGCATCAATGAAAGTCCAGCAAGTGCCAGGACCATTTTCTGAAAGGAATTGAGCTATTGAATCAGTTCAACCCAAGGGAAGCGCTTGCTCAGGAATGGCAGCGGGCGGCTGTCATTGCATCTGCATGCACAAGGAGGCAAAGGCTTTGGGAGGCTGGGCTAGTGTCAGTAAGGGCATCAAAAAAGCAATTTCTCTCAAAAAAAAACATCAAGGACAGGCTGACATTGTTCAGGAAATTCAGGGATTGGACAGTTATTTTTTGTGATGAAGGCCCCTTCAGGCTGTCTGGGACATCTGTAAGAATGTTTGTCCAGAGAAGAAAGATGAGTGCTACCATGAGTTATGTTTTATGCCAACAGTAATATATTCATAGACCATCCATTCTCAATTTTTAACACTGCTATGAATAAAGATTGGTATCTAAACATACTTCAAGAGCAACTTCTTCCAGCTACTGTATATAAGAATGTGGGTCCCCTATATTTCTGATAACCAGCCAGGTACAACAACGCTGGTTATCAAGAATAGAGGGATCCCCTCACTTTTTTAAAATTAATTAAATAAATAATTTTAAAAAATGGCGTGGGGTCCCCCCCATTTTTGACAACCAACCTTGCTAAAGCAGACAGCTGGGGGCTGGTATTCTCAGGCTGGTAAGGGGCCATGGATATTGACCTCCCAGGCTAAAAATAGCAGCCCGCAACTGCCCAGAAAGAGCACGTCTATTAGATGTGCCAGTTTTGGTGCTTTACCTGGCTCTTCCCACTTGCCTTGTAGCAGTGGCAAATGAGGTTCATATTTGTGGAGTTGATGTCACCGTTGTATTGTCAGGTGACATCAAGTCCACGGCTATAAGACACCTATCTATTACTAATCCTTTAGTTGCATTGTAAATAAACACACAGCCAGAATAAAGTCCTTTATTAGAAATAAAACAAAACACGTTTTTTATTTAAAGATAACAAACACAATACTCACCTAACGCCTAATTCCACCGAAGCCCTCGATCTCCTGTAATAAATCAAAAATAAAAAACAACAACATACCATACCTGTTGTTATGTCACACACCGTAATCCTTGTCTGGGTGATAAATAGTTTTTTCAACCTGGACAGTGCCAAGATTTGACCGTCCAGGCTGAGAACCACTGGTGAATGAGCAGCTGGAAATGTGGCGACAGTGACCGGTGGTGACATCATAGAGATTACCTTCAGTCACTGAGGCTCCATTCCCAGCTGGGCTGAACTGCTGTGACTTTGGTGAGATCTCCACTAGAACAATGAGTGTTTTTCTCACGATCCTAGCAGGGATCTCACTGAGGTCAAGGCAATTCAGCCTGGCGGGAAACGCAGCCTCAGTGACCGAAGGTAACCTCAATGACGTCACCACCTTTCACTGAGGCCGTGCTCGCAGAAGCTCAGTCACCAGTGGTTCTCAGCCTGGACAGTCGCATCTTGGCACCATCAATGTTGAAAACTGTTTATCCCCTAGTCATGGATTGTGGCGTGGGACAGAACGACAGACAGGAATGGTATATTGTTGTTTTTTTATTTTTGGTTTATTACAGGAGATCGAGGGCTTTGGTAGAATTAAGCTTTAGGTGAGTATAACTGTGTTTGTTATTTTTAAATAAAAATGGTAAACTGTGATTTGTTTTATTTCTAATAAAAGACTCTATTCTGGCTGTGTGTTTATTTATCATGTAACTATAGGATTAGTAATGGATAGATGTCTTACAGACACCTCTTCATTGCTAAGCCATGGGCTTGATGTCACCTGACAATACAAAGGTGACATCAACCCCACAAATATTAACTCCACTTGCCACCACTACAGGGCAAGTAGGAAGAGCCAGGCAAAGCACCAGAATTGATGCATCTAATAGATGTGCCATTTCTGGTAAGCTGTGGACTTCTATTTTTAGGTTGGGGAGGGGCCATTATCCATGGCCCTTACCAGCCTGAAAATAACCAGCCCCCCAGCTGTCTGCTTTAGCAAGGCTGGTTATTTAATTAAATAATTAAAAAAAAAATAGTGTGGAAGCCCCTCTATTCTTGATAACCAGCCTTGTTGAAGCTGATAGCTGAGGGTTGCAGCCCCCAGCTGTGAGTTTTGCCTGGCTGATTATCAAAAATACAGGGGGACCCACACCATTTTATTTTTATTATTTATTTACAGCCCAGGAGCGGCTGATGAATACTCCCATCCACAGCTCCTGCTATGACTGTTATAAGGGGCTGCAGGTGTCTGATGATGGAAGTGGTAGTACCATCAGCTGACATCAGTGACAAGAGGTAAACTTTATATCTCTGATCACAGCTGTCTTTTGACAGCGTGGGAACCACGGCTGTCTGACCGGTAGGGATGATTTCACCGCCGATCAGAAGCGGTGTTTGCCGCATTGTCATGCACATGACAGCGTTGCAAACACTGGATGTTCAGTCCCCCCATTTAACTGAATGGGGTCCGGGTTCGGGTACTAATCTGGTACCTGAACCCGATTTTTTTGTAACTGTTCGGCCGAACTATCCGGACCTGAACATCCAGAATTCCGCCCATCTCTACTGATAAGTCAAGAAAGAATGTGTTGACATCAGTCAGGATTAGGCACAGAAGCTGATATTCAGCATTTCAAGGTGAATTGCAAAGGCCTTGAAAAATAAGGGTCAACACTGTATATATACAGTATATGTGTATACAGGTGTCTCTCACAAAATTATAATATAATCAAAAAGTTAATTTATTTCAGTTCTTCATTACAAAAAGTGAAACTCATTATATAGAGTAATTACAGAGTGATCTATTTCAAGTGTTTATTTCTCTTAATGTTGATGATTATGTCTTAGAGCCAATGAAAACCCAAAAGTCATTATCTCAGTAAATTAGAATAATTAACTAAAAACACCTGCAAAGGCTTCCTAAGTGTTTAAAAAGGTCCCTTAGTCTGTTTCAGTAGGCTCCACAATCATGGGGAAGATTGCTGACTTGACAGATGTCCAGAAGGCAGCCATTGACAAAACTCCACAAGGAGCGTACGCCACAAAAGGTCATTGCTAAAGGAGCTGGCTGTTCACAGAGTACGGTATCCAAGCAAATTAATGGAAAGTTGAGTGGAAGGAGAAAGTATGGTAGAAAAAGGTGCACAAGTAACTGGGATAACTGCAGCCTTGACAGGATTGCTAAGAAAAGGTCATTCAAAAATTTGGGGGAAATTCACAGGTAATGGAGTGCTGCTGGAGTCATTGCTTCAAGAGCCACCACACACAGATGTATCCAGGACATGGGCTACAAGAGTCGCGTTCCTTGTGTCAAGCCACTCATGACCAATAGACAATGCCAGAAGCATCTTACCTGGGCCAGGGAGAAAAAGAACTGGACTGTTGCTCAGTGGTCCAACGTGTTGTTTTCAGATGAAAGTAAATTTTGCATTTCATTTGAAAATCAAGGTCCCAGAGTCTGGAGGAAGAGTGGAGAGGCACACAATCTAAGCTGCCTTAGGTCTAATGTGAAGTTTCCACAATCAGTGATGGCTTGGGGAGCCATGTCCACTGGTTTTATCAAAACCAAAGTCAGCGCAGCCATCTACCAGGAAATTTTAGAGCACTTCATGCTTCCTTCTGCCGACAATCTTTTTGGAGATGGAAATTTCATTCTCCAGTAGGACTCATCACGTGTCCACACTGCCAAAATTACCACTACCTAGTTTGAAAACAACATTATCACGGTGCCTGATTGGCGAGCAAACTCGCCTGACCTTAACCCCATATATTATGGGGTATTGTCATGAGGAAAATGAGACACCAGACCCAACCATGCAGATAAGCTGAAGGCTGCTGTCAAAGCAACCTGGACTTCCGTAACACATCAGCAGTGCCACAGGCTGATCGTCTCCTTGCCACGCAATACTGATGCAGTAATTGATGCAAAAGGAGCCCCGACCAAGTATTGAGTGCATTTGCTGAACCTCCATTTCAGTAGGCCAACATTTCGGATTTTAAAATAATTTTTCAAGCTGATGTTATAAAGTATTCTAATTTACTGAAATAATGACTTTTGGGTTTTCCTTGGCTATAAACCATAATCATCAACATTAACAGAAATAAACACGTGAAATAGATCACTCTGTAATGACTCTATATAATATATGAGTTTCACTTTTTGTATTGAAGAACTGAAATAAATGATCTTTTTGATGATATTCTAATTTTGTGAGAAGCACCTATTTGGATATATATATATATATATATATATATATATATATATATATATATATACTGTATGTATGAGGTACAGATATAGACTGCATAAAGACAAATCAAAAGAAGAAAAATCAATGAAATGATCATTTAAGTTGATGAAACAATATAAGGAACTTAGGAAATATGCCATATGCCATACATTCATACAGTTTTGTGCAATTTACACATTTCTGAATATATCTTACATTAATATCCAAGCCAGAGTTTGGGTGGGTTTCTGGAGTAAAGCTTGAATGTGTATGTGGTGTCTGTGAATTCCATGCTTGGCAGGTATATCCTTTCACAGTTACAGACTTTTTGCCACGGTAGTCTTGGCCTTTACCAATCATACAGTCTGGAAGATATGCATACAAAGATTTATTTTTGGAAGTGTAACCAGAGATTTTCCATCTATTAGAAAATATTAAAGGGTTGTACAGTACCTGACAACCCCTTCTTAAGAGTTTCATACTGATGTACACAACTGAAAAAACTGCATACTTAACTCATGGACAAGTGATGCTTCTTCAATCTCCTGTCTCCTTATAACTGCAAGCAATCTACGTCAGCTGCAGCTTTCACTACTTCATCAGAGCATAGTTCTACTGGGAAACACAGCTCAGATAACAGAGAAGTATCGCTGGTCTGGAAGGTCAGTATGTAGGTATTTTTATTTTGTGCTTCAGACAGCAATGGACAACCGCTTTAACTATTTTAAAATAGTCTGAAAAAATGATTTTGCTATTTCAGCCGAGAGAAGACCATAAAAAAGCGATTTTCCTTTTTTTGTGATTTCGGTTTTTCCTCCCCTTCTACAAAAAGCCATAACTTTTGTATTTTTCTGTCAACATAGATGAATGGGAGTTTGTTTATGCGGGATGAATTGTACTTTTGAATGACGTCATGCGCTGGAAAGTGGGAAAAAATCTGAGTGCGGCAAAATATCAGATCAAGCGCAATTCCGCAATTGTTTCTTCTTTCTTTATTTATAGCATTCATTATATGGTAAAATTGACCTAGAGATAAGCAATTTAAGCTTTACCTTTTTTTCATAATTTTTTAAACTTTGTTCTTTTTATTGTATTTATTGAACTTGAACTTGATCTCTTGTACTATGCACGCTTGGCTTTCACAGGAGTACAGTGACGACAGAGGCTGGAGTCTTCAGCAGACCCCTGGCTATCACGGTATCTCTTTGGTGCCCTACGATCATGTTGCATTGTGCTGTGGTAATAGCAGGTACGCAGGATGCAGTGATGAGACGAGAGACAGATATGACTTTAAACGTTAACTTTTATAGATAAATGCCGTTAGGGCTATTGTTACGCAACCAACAGAATAACAGTAGTTGTCCTCGCAGGGAGCCAATACACATATACAAGGATTGGGAGAACACGACTAATCCGGCAAAGACCGGTCACTATATGGCCGCAGAATGGCCGACTACGGCTCCTTAGTCACTATGTATCACTTATCCGTCCTGACGTCCCTCGGCGTTCTGTTCCACAGTGTGTCTGCGTCGCAGCCACTGGGCCCAGCCGCTGAAGATCTGGCGTAGTCTTCGGGCGTTCCGACGCCCAGGAGAAGTAGGGGCACAACAGGCCCGTGGAGAGTTCTTTGGCAGGATGTCCCCCAGCGGAGACAGCGGGATACCACCTGGGAGTGGGAGAGTGGAGGCCGCAACTCCCTGACAGGGACTGGCAGCGGCGGTGATAAGTGGTGGTTGATAGGCCACAGACGCAGTCTGAGGCCGCACTGAAGGATCCGCAGCGGGCACAGGACCAGTCTCTACCGCGGACTGGAGTGGGGCGGTGGCAGCTGCAGGCGGCAAAGGAGGAGTCACCGCCGTGATCAGGAGTGAAGTGGCGGTGGCTGCGGGCAGCAGCGAGGAGGCAGCAGCCACGAGCTGGAGAGAGGCGGCATCGGCCACGGACGGCTGCGAGTAGGCCGCAGCCGAGAGCTGGAGTGAGGCAGCAGTTTTCTTTTGTCAGTAAGCTCGGCTCCGTCTCCCTGCGGTCCACCGAGAGTCTCCCTCCTGTCGCTGTCCTCCTCTCTGGAAGCTGCTCGTGGCTCTTGCTTTCTGGCCCTCCCCAAGTCTCCACGTCCTTCTCCCTCGTTCTGCTGACTCACACATTCTGGCCCTCTCCTCCCCTCTTCTCTGGACTCCTCCCCCAACTGCCCTGTCAGTCTCAGCAGTCCATCCCCTAGCTCTGCTCCCTGGAAACAGATACCCCAGGAACGTGGAAGATGGTCCCCTCTGTTCCGGCCCGGGTACTCGGCAGAGGCCTCTCCTCCTACACTCCCCCATCCTGTATGCTCACCAGTCCTCGGGCGAGGGTCTTGGTAGGCTCGGGTTGTTCTTTTGAGACAAAAGTTCCTGTTGCCATACGAACTGATCCTGTTCGTAGCGTTCGGGGGGGTTTGCTGGCTGTTGACCGCTTAGTTCGACTGTGGTGGAGCTTTCTGGGGTGGTGGCCGGTGGTGGACTGGCCGATTCTGGTGGGCTGGCGTGACTTGCTGAGATATTGTTCCTTGGATGGCCCGCTTATTCCGCTGGGATATCTTCTTCGTCATCTAGTTCCCAGACCGTGGGCATTGGTTCGGGGGCCTGAGGAGTGGGTTCGGGTTGCACGGGATCGTTGGATGTACAGGGCCGCAACATATTACGGTGCACAGTATGAGTGGGAAGTGCCCCGTCCCTTTCAGGTCGTATCTCATACACAGGCCCATTGGGGCTTATTTGGCGCAATACTCGGTAAGGACTCTCTTCCCATCGGGGTTCTAGCTTGTTCTGGGGGCGCTGGTCTAGTACGAGTACTCGATCCCCAGTCTGAAAGTCGGTGGGTGGAGGTAGAGTCTCCCCTGGGTGTTCTAGGTCCTGGAGTTTTGTCTGGACACTGCGGTGAAGGGTCTGTAGCCGGTGTCGGTGGTTTTGGACCCATGATGACACTCCAGACCAGGGTTGGGGTTCCTCCGGGTTTAGTTTTACCTCCGTGATCCATTTACCTTCTCGCCCGAATAGCAGTGAGTAGGGGGTATAGCCGGTAACTCGGTGCACCCGGTTGTTATAGACCCACACTAGTTCAGGGACATACTCAGGCCAGCGAGCCTTCCGGTCACTCTCCAGGGTACGCAACATTTGAATTAGTGTCCGATTAAAGTGCTCGCAGGCCCGTTTCCCTTTGGGTGGTATGGTGTGGTCCGAGATTTATTGATACCATAGAGACGATGTAGCTCCTCCATGACCCTCCCCAGGAAGCATGCTCCCTGATCTGAATGTATCCGTTAAGGGCAGCCGTACACTTGGATAAAGTTCTTGCAGATTGCATAGGCGGCTGACTCCGCAGTTTGATCTCGGGTGGGGATTACCACGGCAAATTTGGTGAAGTGATCCACCATGACGAGACAATGCTCATACCCCTGGTATGCAGGGCCAATGGTCACATAGTCCATCGTCAAGAGCTCGAGGGGTGCTGATGTCACTATCGTTTGCACTGGGGCCCATTGTGCAGGTGGTTTAGCTAGTTCGCATAGGCGGCAGGCCCGGCAAGTTTCTTCCACAGCAGCATGCAAGCGCGGATGGTAAACTATCTGCTGCAACCATTGCAAGGTTTTCTGAACTCCGAAGTGAGCCCCTTTTTCGTGGGCTTCCTGTGCCAGTTCCCTGAGTTGGGCTCTGGGCACGACTACCTGCCAAGTTGTTGCAGACGTCGCCCGTGAAACTGTCTTACGATACAACAGTCCTTTCTTGATGACTAGTTTCTTCCATTGGCGTAGCATTAGCAACATATCCTGAGATAAAGTCTGTCTCTGGGCGTCGGTGGGTAGTCTGCCGGTGGTCACCCATCGGCGTAGGAACCCAATTTCTTCATTTTCTTGCTGCTGTTGGATCGATCTGTCACGTGATTGCTCCAGCACACCCCTTGGGGGTCCTTCTTGCATGGCAACCGTGAGCACGGCGGCGGTGAGGGCATACGATGTCTCTTCTCCTTCCAATTTGTTGTCTCAACTTTTCCCTGGCGTTGTGTGCCGGATCCTGGAGAGGGCATCCGTGTGCACATTTTCTGCTCCTCTTTTGTAGATGATCTTGTAGTTGAACTTGGCCATTCGGGCCACCCATCGCTGTTCCAGAGCCCCCAATTTGGCATTTTCCAGGTGGGCCAGCGGGTTGTTGTCGGTCCGCACCACCACTTCGGAGCCCGCCAGGTACACTGCGAACCGCTCCGTCATGGCCCACACTACCGTGAGGAGCTCGAGCTTAAAGGAGCTGTAATTGTCACGGTCTCGCTCGGAGTCAAGAAGTGATCGGCTACCATACGCGATCACTCTCTCCCGGCCGTCCTGAACTTGTGACAATACAGCCCCTAGCCCATGGTGGCTCCCGTCGGTGTATAGTATGAACAGTTGTGAGAAATCCACATAAGCTAACACTGGGGCAATCGAGAATGCAGCCTTAAGGTCTTGGAAGGCCTCTTCTTGCGGTTGTTGCCACTGGATTTTCTGTTCATTCGCCCCGGCAGGAGCCCCCTTTAGCAGGTCCTGCAGGGCTCAGGCCCGGCGTGCAAAATTCTTTACGAAATGACGATAGTATCCAGCCAGCCTCAGGAAGGCCCGCACGTCTTTTATCGTCTCAGGGGTAGGCCATCCCTGAATGGCAGCAACCTTTTCCAGGGACGGTCTAACTCCCTCGGCAGAGACGACATGCCCCAGATATTCAATCTGGGTGCGAAACAAGTGGCATTTCTGGGGCTTCACCTTCAACCCGTACTTCTGCAGCCGGCTGAGCACATGCCCCAACTGCCGCAGGAGGTCCTCAAATGTGGCGGCATAGATGATTATGTCGTCCAGGTATATCAGCGTGGCCATGAAGTTGAGATCCCCCAGACACCACTCCATCAGACTCAGAAAGGTCCCCAGGGCATTGGCCAGCCCGAACGGCATTCGATTGAACTCGAACAGTCCCATAGGAAGAATGAACGCCATCTTAGCCCTGTCTTCTTCCGACATCGGCACCTGCCAATACCCGCTGGCCAGATCTAACGTTGAAAAGTAGTTCACCTTCTCCAAAGCAGACAGGGATTCTTCTATGCGAGGCAACGGGTACGAGTCTTTGATGGCACAGGCATTCAGCTTTGGTGCATCTAAAATCATCCTCGTGGCTAGCGAATACCCCGTGATACTGTCCTAGTAGTGTTTCTACCTGGAGAAGTTGGGCGGGAGCCAGGCCAGAGAGTTCAGCCTGCATTCTTTCCAGGATGTTTCGGCCCTTTTCCTGAGTCGAGGACTCGGCAGCCTGCAGAGTTCGAATAGTCACTGCCCAAGGGTCCTCGGGTTGCACCTTCAATTGGACAGTAGGGGCTGGCAGCACCTCTTCCAACGGCCTCATCAGCTTGGCCATCTCGACCCGGGGCCTTAAGATGATGTCTTGGTCTTCTAGGTTGACACAGTGCACCAGGATGGTCCCTCTCCACACAGTGGCCAGGGAGCGGGCCACCAGTATGCCAGGAGGCAGGCGTTCCGAGTAGCATGGCTCCACCTGCATCTCCATGCCCTCCAAAGGCACCGGGGCCCGGATGGGCAGGGTCACCATTGTCTGCCTGGGGGGGTAGTATGAGCAGGGGAGCCGCTGGTGCAATGACGTTGCCCAATGCCTCGCCCTCCTGGCAGTCCTGGAGAACTCACGCCTCCTGCACCAACTGCTGGAAGATCAGCCCTTGGGGAACCCCACTGGTTCAGAGTCTCTTGCGTGGGGTCATTGAGGAGTAAATTGCCAAACTCCTGCAGGATGTTCATGCCCAGGATAACTGGATGTTTGTCATTGGTTTCTCCATGAGTCAGGACCACTCCCCGGCGTCCGAGAGATTTGCCACACAGCATCATCTGCACCCAAACCACCCCGGCGTCAGGGACCGGTAATTGATTGGCGGCTACCAATTTTATCATGGGTCCCCACTGGGGTTTCACTGCCTCAGGGAAATGCTGGCAAAATTAATTTGCAGGCATGGTCGTTACTTGCGAAACCCGTGTCCACTAGGCACCATACGGCACGGCCCTCGACTTCTGCCCATACCACCGGATACTTTGCAACCAGACCTTCGGGACTTCCACCACCCCATGTCGTGGCTTCTGGCTTTGAGCGGCATCCCCCAGCCCGGAGCCCTCTAGTTTAACAGCGGCCGGGGTGGGCGCCTCCCACGCTGCGGACACTCTCGTGCGAAGTGGCCCAGCTCCCCGCACTCATAGCACTGGGGTTGTGAGGGCCGGCCGCTCCGAGCATTGCGAGGCCCCCAGGGCCCAGGATTGAAACTAGGCCACTCAGACGTGACCTCGGTTCTTCTCTTCACTTCAGCCAACTCACCCCTGATGTCCTTCAGCTCTTGTTTAATCTCTTCTATCCATTGGGGCTCTCCGACAGCAGTCACAGCGGCCTCCACATTCCGGACATTCCCCACGGGGACCGTCATTCCCTGCTCCTGCTCTCGTGCATGCTCCTGACTCCCCACCTCAGAGAAAGCTAAACGTGGGTTCACTCGGACCTGCTCCCGTAGTGCCTCGCGTAGGGTAATGTCGATGGGTCCTACCACTACGCCGTCCTTCCACTCGATGGCCGTGTATAACTCTTGGAGGACATTCATATAATGGGTGATAGTCTCCCCCCTCTCCCTGCATTCGACTGAACAAACGGGTCCTCAACTCTCCCATATCTATCGGATCCCCATGGGTCTCTTCAAGTATCCGCAAGACCCTAACAAAGGTGTTGCGGTGTCCCGGGGGCCTCAACATTACTGAATCCCGGGCCTCCCCTTCTAATGCCATGAGAGCTACCTCAGCTTCCAGGTCAGGGGTTATCGGATGCATTCAGAAGAGGCCTCGCATTCGCTCTGGCCAGCTTCACAGCATGGTGTTGGAGCCTGAGAACCTGGGCAGGTTCCTTAGCATAGCCCTCAGAGAAATGCTGCATCGGGGTCCCTGGTTGCTTGCTGTGCCTATGGCCCCGCTTTGGCCTGGGGTGCCACTGTCCGTGCTCGGAGACTGCATCCTGCCAACTACGCCAAATGTGGTAATAGCAGGTACGCAGGATGCAGTGACGAGACGCGAGACAGATATGACTTTAAATGTTAACTTTTATAGATAAATGCCATTAGGGCTATTGTTACGCAACCAACAGAATAATAGTAGTTGTCCTCGCAGGGAGCCAATACACATAAACAAGGATTGGGAGAACACGACTAATCCGGCAAAGACCAATCACTATATGGCCGTAGAATGGCAGACTAAGGGTCCTTAGTCACTATGTATCACTTATCCGTCCTGACGTCCCTCGGCGTTCTGTTCCACGGTGTGTCTGCATCGCAGTCACTGGGCCCAGCCACTGAAGATCTGGCGTAGTCTTCGGGCGTTCCGACGCCCAGGAGGAGTAGGGGCACAACAGCACAACAGGCCAGCGAGGAGTTCTTTGGCGGGATGTCCCCAGCGGAGGCAGCAGAATACCGCCTGGGAGTGGGAGAGTGGAGGCCGCAACTCCCTGACAGGGACTGGTGTTGTGAGTTCATTTTCCCCTTCATTACTGGGGCCCGAGGAACTCCCTCTTCTGGTGGAGAAAGGTAGTGAGCCTGATTATCAAACACCTGAGGCTGATGATGATGACTGGCTGAGTGGAGTTACTGACTGGATATAAGGCTGCCGACGCCCTTCTGCCCTGCGGGTGATTTCTCTGTGGGATCCTTGGAGACCAGTCTGAATTCCTGCTCCTCTAAAGCTAAGTTTGCTGCTCGGCTTTTTGCATTTGTGCTTTGACTTTGTTTTGCTTTGTTTTTCTGGATTTCTGCCATTCCCTGCTGGGGTGTGCGGAATTCATTTAGCTCTGTCTTCTGAAAATACCTGAGTGCTGATTTAGTTTTTGAAGCCTAGCTGCTTCAGGGCCTTTTTCATATCAGCTTGTTGGCTTATGTCTTTGATAGGGTTTTGGCAGATTGCAGACAGCAGCCTTCCTGTCCTTTCCTATCTAGGTAGTTTTGGGCCCCGTCTTTGCCCAATCTATCTTTCTGTCTGTGTTAGTATTTTCATCTTGCTTCACCGTCATTATATGTTGGGGGCTGCCTATTGCTTTGGGGTCTGCTCTGGGGCAGTTTAGATTTCCCCTTTCTTTCTTTAGGCCTATGTAGTTCTCCGGCTGTGATCGAGGGGTCTAGGGCATCGTAGGAACCCCCCACAGCTACTGCTAGTTGTGTTGATAGGTTCAGGGGTCTGCAATCTGATAGTTGCCAACTTCTCTGGTTTTCTGGACTTAGCTTGTATTTCTGCTTTTGCCTCCTACGGTGACTCAATCATAACAGAATCACCCGCCATACCGCAGATCCTAGGGTACTCAATAGCAGGAAAGAATTGTAAAAAAAAAAGTGTGTATATTTTTTCCTCTATATCTCTGAGGCCGTAGGGGGAATTTTTTTTTTTTCTCTCAATGGAGATAAAGCAATTGTCTGATCGTGTGGAGCAGCTCGCTGCGGAAGTGCGGGGAATTTCCGCCTACCTTGCTCATTCACATACTGCTGAACCAAAGATTCCTACACCTGATGTATTTTTTGGGGATCGGTCTAAATTTTTGAATTTCAAAAATAATTGTAAATTATTTTTTGCCCTGAAGCCTAACTCGTCAGGGAGCTCCGCGCAGCAGGTTAAAATTGTCATCTCTTTGCTGCGTGGCGATCCCCAGGATTGGGCGTTTTCTTTGAAACCAGATGATCCTATTCTGACTAATGTGAACGCATTCTTTCAAGCTTTGGGGTTGTTGTATGACGAACCTAATGCCATTGATCAGGCTGAAAAGACCCTGCTGGCATTGAGCCAGGGTCGTGATTCTGCAGAATTGTACTGTCAAAAATTCCGAAAGTGGGCAGTACTTACTACCTGGAATGATAATGCCTTGGCTGCTCTCTTTCAGAAGGGGTTGTCAGAAGCCGTAAAAGATACTATGGTGGGATTTCCTGTTCCCTCTGGTCTTGACGATTCTATGTCATTAGCCATTCAGGTTGATCGGCGTTTGCGCGAACGCAAAGCTGCACGAGAGGTGTTGCCACCTGTTGAACAAATGTCTGAACCTATGCAATGTGATAGAGTTTTTTCCAGAGAGCAGCGTCAGGAGTTCAGAAGGCGTAATAAGTTGTGTTTTTTCTGTGGAGATGCCTCGCATATTATTTCTGTCTGTCCTAAACGAGAGAAACGCTTTGCACACACGTTTTCTGTTGGGGGTGTTCAACCTAAGTTTCTTCTGGCTATTACTCTGATCTGCTCCCTGTCCACATTTTCTGCCAAGGCTTTTGTGGATTCGGGAGCAGCCCTAAACCTAACGGACTTGGATTTTGCTAAACGTTGTTGATTTCCGATGACACCTCTGCAGACGCCTATCCCTTTGAGGGGGATTGATGCTACTCCTTTGGCTAAAAATTAACCCCAGTTTTGGACCCAGGTGGTAATGCGGGTCGCCCCAGACCATCAAGAAAATTGCAGATTTTTGGTGTTGCATAATCTGCATGATACTATTGTTCTGGGGTTTCCCTGGTTACAGATTCATAATCCAGTTTTGGATTGGAAATCTGTGTCTGTGGTGAGTTGGGGTTGTCGGTGTGCCTTTAGTGAGGCTCCGGTGTTTTCCACCTCTCCTCAGTCGCATGATGTTCCCGATTATTTGGCGGACTTTTATGATGTATTTAGTGAGAATGAGTCTGCGTCTCTGCCTCCTCATAGGAGTTATGACTGTGCAATTGAACTGAGCCCGGGGTGTAAATTTCCCAAGGGTCGGCTCTTCAATTTATCTGTACCCGAGCACGAGGCTATGCGATCCTATATTAAGGAGGCGTTGGAAAGGGTCATATTAGACCATCCTCGTCACCCTTAGGTGCCGTTTTTTTTTTTGTAGCCAAAAAGGATGGATCATTAAGACCTTGTATTGATTATCGTGCCCTCAACAAAATTACTGTTAAATATCAGTATCCGTTACCCCTGATTTCTGATCTATTCTCCAGAGTTAAAGGTGCTTGCTGGTTTACCAAGCTTGACCTCAGGGGGGCGTATAATCTTATTCGCATTAAGCATGGGGATGAATGGAAGACGGCGTTTAATACTCCGGAGGGACATTTTGAGTACCTGGTGATGCCTTTTGGGCTCACTAATGCCCCTTCTGTCTTCCAGTGCTTCATGAACGATATTTTCCGAGATTTTGTCGATAAATTTTTGATTATCTATCTGGATGATATTTTGATCTTCTCCAAGGATTGGGATTCTCATGTGGAACATATTCGGACTGTGTTCCGGATCTTGAGGGAGAATTCCCTGTATGTCAAAGGATCTAAATGCCTTTTTGTAGTACAGAGGATTTCTTTTTTGGGATTTATTTTGTCCCCGTCAACTATTGAAATTGACCCGGCCAAGGTACAGGCCATTCACGATTGGGTTCAGCCCACTTCTTTGAAGGCCCTCCAGAAGTTTTTGGGTTTTGCTAATTTTTATCGGAAATTTATAGCAAAATTTTCTAGTATTGCCAAGCCATTGACTGATTTGACTAAAAAGGGTGCTGATGTGTTAAATTGGTCTCCGGAGGCTGTTTCTTCCTTTCAGGAGCTGAAGCGAAGATTCCCCTCTGCCCCGGTTTTGCGGCAACCTGATGTCTCACTTCCATTCCAGGTAGAGGTGGATGCTTCTGAGATTGGTGCAGGAGCTTTTTTGTCCCAAAAGGATCCTGTAACATCTAAAATGAATCCCTGTGCTTTCTTTTCCCGAAAGTTCTCTCCATCTGAACGTAACTATGATGTGGGGAATAGGGAACTGTTGGCCATGAAATGGGCATTTGAGGAGTGGAGACATTGGTTGGAGGGAGCTAAGCATCAAGTCGTGGTCCTCACTGACCACAAGAATTTGATTTACCTAGAGTCAGCTAAGCGCTTGAACCCTAGACAGGCTAGGTGGGCCTTGTTTTTAACACGTTTTGATTTTGTGGTTTCTTTTCTTCCTGGAACAAAGAATGTCAAGGCTGACGCCCTCTCTAGGAGCTTCTTTGCTGATTCTCCTGTGGTGACCAAGCCTGCTACCATCTTAGGCGAAGGGGTAGTTCTTTCTGCCATCTCGCCCGATTTGAGACGTGCTCTGGAAGAGTTCCAGGAGGACAAACCTGAGCGTTGTCCCAGTGGAAAGTTGTATGTTCCTGACCAGTGGAAGAAGAGAGTGATGTCTGAAGTTCATTGCTCTGCTTTGGCTGGTCATCCAGGTATTTTTGGTACTAGAGATCTGGTGAGTAGTTTTTTTTGGTGGCCCTCCTTGTCTCGTGATGTCAGGAATTTTGTGCAGTCCTGTGGGACGTGCTCCCGGTCTAAATCGTGTTCTCGCTCTAGTGGGTTGTTGATGCCTTTGCCTGTCCCCAAGAGGCCATGGACCCATATTTCAATGGATTTCATCTCTGATATGCCTGTCTCTCAGAGGATGACTGTTATTTGGGTGATTTGTGATAGGTTCTCTAAGATGGTTCATCTTGTACCACTCCCTAAGTTGCCATCTTCCTCTGAGTTGGTGCCCCTGTTTTTGCAACAGGTGGTTCGCTTGCACGGGATTCCTGAGAACATTGTATCTGACAGAGGAGTCCAGTTTGTGTCTAGATTTTGGAGCACTTTCTGTTCCAGGCTGGGAATTCAGTTGTCCTTCTCCTCTGCTTTTCACCCTCAGACCAATGGGCAGACAGAGAGAACAAACCAGACCTTGGAGTCATATTTGAGATGTTTTATTTCTGCTGATCAGGATGATTGGGTTTCATTTTTGCCCTTGGCCGAATTTGCTTTAAATAATAGAGCTAGTTCTGCCACTTTGATGTCACCTTTTTTTTGTAACTTTGGGTTTCATCCTCGATTTTCTTCAGGACAAGTGGAGCCCTCTGCCTGCCCAGGTGTTGACACTGTGGTGGAGAGAATGCACCAGATCTGGGACCAAGTGGTGGATAAGTTATCTCTCTCCCAAGAAAAGGCCCAGCGGTTTTCCAACCGACATAGGACCATTGGTCCCCAGTTTAAGGTTGGTGATATGGTGTGGTTATCATCAAAAAATATTGCTATGAAGGTGGCTTCTCCTAAGTTTAAGCCTAGATTTATTGGACCTTACAAGATTGTGGAGATTATTAATCCGGTCTCTTTTCGTTTGGCTCTTCCTGTCACATTTAAAATCCATAATGTGTTCCATAAATCTTTGTTGAAGAGGTTTGTTGAACCTGTTGTTCCGGGGGTGGCACCTCCAGACCCTGTATTGGTTGAAGGTAACATGGAATATGAGGTAGAGAAAGTACTGGATTCCCATCTGGCTAGACGGAGATTCCAGTATTTGGTTAAGTGGAAGGGTTATGGTCAGGAGGATAATTCCTGGGTCTCTGCCTCTGATATTCATGCCAAAAGATTGGTGCGTGCCTTTCATCGGGCTCACCCTGATCGCCCTGGTGGCGTAGTTGAGGGTTCGGTGACCCCTCCTCAAGGGGGAGGTACTGTTGTGAGTTCATTTTCCCCTTCATTACTGGGGCCCGAGGAACTCCCTCTTCTGGTGGAGAAAGGTAGTGAGCCTGATTATCAAACACCTGAGGCTGATGATGATGACTGGCTGAGTGGAGTTACTGACTGGATATAAGGCTGCCGACGCCCTTCTGCCCTGCGGGAGATTTCTCTGTGGGATCCTTGGAGACCAGTCTGAATTCCTGCTCCTCTAAAGCTAAGTTTGCTGCTCGGCTTTTTGCATTTGTGCTTTGACTTTGTTTTGCTTTGTTTTTCTGGATTTCTGCCATTCCCTGCTGGGGTGTGCGGAATTCATTTAGCTCTGTCTTCTGAAAATACCTGAGTGCTGATTTAGTTTTTGAAGCCTAGCTGCTTCAGGGCCTTTTTCATATCAGCTTGTTGGCTTATGTCTTTGATAGGGTTTTGGCAGATTGCAGACAGCACCCTTCCTGTCCTTTCCTATCTAGGTAGTTTTGGGCCCCGTCTTTGCTCAGTCTATCTTTCTGTCTGTGTTAGTATTTTCATCTTGCTTCACCGTCATTATATGTTGGGGGCTGCCTATTGCTTTGGGGTCTGCTCTGGGGCAGTTTAGATTTCCCCTTTCTTTTTTTAGGCCTATGTAGTTCTCCGGCTGTGATCGAGGGGTCTAGGGCATCGTAGGAACCCCCCACGGCTACTGCTAGTTGTGTTGATAGGTTCAGGGGTCTGCAATCTGATAGTTGCCAACTTCTCTGGTTTTCTGGACTTAGCTTGTATTTCTGCTTTTGCCTCCTACGGTGACTCAATCATAACAGACTGGCAGCGGCGGTGATAAGTGGCAGTTGATAGGCCACAAGTGCAGCCTGAGGCCGCACTGGAGGATCCGCAGCGGGCACAGGCCCAGTCTCTACTGTGGACTGGAGCAGGGCAGTGGCAGCTGTGGGCCGCAAAGGAGGAGTCACCGCCGTGGTCAGGAGTGAAGCGGTGTTGGCTGCGGGCAGCAGCGAGGAGGCCGCAGATGCAAGCTGGAGTGAGGCGGCATCGGCCGCGGACAGCTGCGAGTAGGCCGCAGCCGAGAGCTGGAGTGAGACAGCAGTCTTCTTTTGTCAGTAAGCTCGGCGCCGTCTCCCTGCAGTCCACCGAGAGTCTCCCTCCTGTCGCTGTCCACCTCTCTGGAAGCTGCTCATGGCTCTTGCTCTCTGGCCCTCCCCAAGTCTCCACCTCGTTCTCCCTCGTTCTGCTGACTCACACAGTCTGGCCCTCTCTGCCCCTCTTCTCTGGACTCCTCCCCCAACTGCACTGTCAGTCTCAGCAGTCCATTCCCTAACTCTGCTCCCTGGAAACAGATACCCCAGGAACCTGGAAGACGGTCCCCTCGGTTCTGGCCCGGGTACTCGGCGGAGGCCTCTCCTCCTACAGTGCGGTAATGGGCAGATAGTCAGCATGACCCCTCCCCAAGACACGCGTTGTAAATGCCGATGTCATAGACAACCAGTAGCATTTACCAGGTTAATAACCATGGTGAGAGCTCCACTCCACACATGGCTGTTAGCATTGTACATGAGAACCACATATAGCTAAAACAGTAGAATTTTTTTTATTAATTACAACACTGCAAAACATAGTGCATTAAAAACTATTAAAAAAGTAGGAAACCACAAGATGGTGCGACAATCCCACATTAGAGGGTGGCAACTCAGATCCCGTGACTGGTCCGCCCTCCTTGACGAGCCTCTTGAATTTTGGTGTGACGTGCGCCAACCTAGATGGGCATTCCAGCAACACCATGAGTGGACACCATTGAGTGATCAACTAGAGAGTGTGATAGACCTCTGCGTTATGTGATTCTTCATTGATTGTGATGGTTAACTAATTATGGGCGTGTTTCTCAGGCACCATTGCCCAACCTTTGTAAGTGTAACTTTGCTTTAGATTAGCTGATGACTATGTCAGCAAGGTATATATTGAACTGGACCCACCCTAACTAATTGGGTTAAATGGTATTCATTTAAGTATCAAGATCCATCCGACCCCACCAACCTTCCGGCAAAGTTATGGTAGTTGTTAATTAAATCCTTGTGTGTATTTTCTCTGTTGATTGGTCCCATATGTGCATAAGAACATGCTCCTGTTGGTGTGATGCCACTCACAGAAGACAGTAAGCCGAAATGCGTGTCGGGGTTCGGCACCACATCCGACAGGAGGTAATGAATTTAAATGCACGTGTTTCTTAGCTTTTGTCTCTTCAGTTTGTCTGTTCCCATTGCTATTTAGGCTATTTACCTTGTATATCTTAAGGGGGCGTCACACATAGCGATATCGCTAGCAATATCGCTAAAGTGTCACCGATTTTGTGACGCAGCAGCGATATTGCTAGCAATATCGCTATGTGTGACACTTACCTCCGACCGGCTCCCCCGCTGGCAATTGCTGATCGTGCGAGAATGTCCTGGGCTGTTTCTCATCGGCGGCTTCCTGCTGGGCTTCCTGCTGGCGTGGACGAGCAACGCGTGGACACGGGCGGGAGGACGTCTTCATCGCCGCGTCTGACATGTAAGTAACGACCGCCGACCGCTGCTACGTCACTGGTGAGATCTGCCTGTCTGGCAGCTCACTAGCGACCATTTAGCGAGGCACCAGCGATCCTGACCAGGTCGTATCGTTGTCGGGATCGCTGGTGCATCGCTAAATGTGACGGTACCCTTAGACACAATCCATTGTAAACAATTAGATATCATTATCAGAGAACAGTCACTTGAGTGCAATTTATGATCTTATATCTTCCTTGCACTGAACCTGTGACTTATTCCATGCAGGCACTCTGGCGCGAAAACACTTTTCAATTTTCTTTGTTGCTCAAATTTACACACTGTGCTGGCAAAGATGCAGCTCAGGTATGTGTGGAAGTCGAGCAGGGCAGATGACAGCTGTATTAGGGTACGTGCACATGCTGCGAAATCTGCTGAGGATTGATCGGCGTGGATTTTCAAAATCCGCAAATAAATCCGCAGGTCAAAAGACCTGCGGTTTATCTGCGGATTATCCTGCGGTTTTACCCTGCGGTTTTACCATCTCCACAATGGAGGAGATGGTAAACCGCTGCTGAATCCGCAGAAAGAATTGACATGTCAATTCTTTCTGCAGTTTAGAACCCGCAGAAAATCCACGTGGAAAATTCCGCAGCATCTGCACTGTGGTTTCCATTTCCCATAGGGAATAATGGTACTGTACACCGCAGCAGAAACTGCTGCAGATCCACAGGGCCAAATCCGCTGCGGAACCTCAGCAGAATCCGCAGCGTGTGCACACACCCTTATACTGCCAGCATACGCCTCTAAGGCCGGGGTCACACATGCGAGAAACTCGGATGAGTCTCGCATGTTAATACCCAGCACTGCCGCCGGCACTCGGGACCGGAGCTCCTGTCCGAGTGCCGGCGGCAGTGCCGGGTATTAATATGTGAGACTCGTCCGAGTTTCTCACATGTGTGATATCAGCCTTATAATACAAACAATCTGCGCTACTCTTTAACTTCTTAAATGATGATCACCACTATTTAGCCTCTTAAAGGGAACCGATCATGTCCAAAAACCATAATTATTTGTAGCTACAGGGTTAACCTGCATAGTTGCATTATTGGAAGAGCATCAATAAGGAAGAAATAAAATTGTATCATCCCTATAGAGGGGCTCTAATCACTCCTTGGGACTTTGATTGAGCGTCTGCTGTGCAAACACAAGCTGCAGATCAGACTGATTATCAAAATGCTGGAAGAGTGATTACAGACACTGTCACTTTGTAGGGAGCAATGACTGGAAGTGCTCTGTGCACTGACCCTATGGTTGAAGCAAGCAAGAATATCATTTCATTTTCTAACTGTAGTCTCTTTTCCAGTAAGGAATTTGTCTGTAAGATGACCTCCTCCAGAAAAGAACTGCATAAATGAGTATAGGTCTTTGACACATAAATCCATTACCACTCATATCTTCTATATGATGCTGGATTACCAAGACATTGCCACTCTCCTTCTTCTGTAAATTCAGTAGAGTTGAGCGAAACGGGTCGAAAAAATTCAAAAGTCGCTGACTTTTGGCAAAGTCGGGTTTCATGAAACGAAACCCGACCCTAGGATGAGGTCGGCCACGAGGTCGGCGACTTACGCACCAAAGTCGCGTTTCAAAAGTTTGTTTTGCGCTCTTTTTCAGCCAATCAGGATCCACGGACACTGTGGGCAACGTGATGACATAGGCACGGGTCACCACCATCTTTCAGAAGGGCATGCAAGTGATTGGCTTGCTTTGGTGGGCGTCACAGGGGGTATAAAAGGGCGTGCACGCCGACCGCCATCTTACTTCTGCCGATCTTAGTATAGGGAGAGGTTGCTGCTGATTCTGTAGGGAGAGCGTTAGGCAGGGAAGAAGACAAAAAAACTGCTTCTGCTGCTAGCAATTTGGCCTGCACAACACACCAGTCACTGTGTGTGCAGTGCAAGGGGAGGCTATATAGTGGTGTATCAGTGGTGTTGGTTGTTGGGCTGCCTTCTAAGGCTTCCTGACAGGCTGGCATTGCTGTTTACCCACTGCTCCGCAAACTGCTTTTTTAAAAGCAATCCAATCTCCCTTATCCTCTAGTCACTTTTGTCACAGCTGTGCCATCGAGCCTGTCACATAGCGCTCAGATATCAGTGGGCCTCACACAATCCAAAAGTGTCCAGTGTCCAAAAGTGTGTGCAGATATTCAAAATCTCCCTTATCCTCTAGTCACTTTTGTCACAGCAGTGCCATCGAGCCTGTCACATAGCGCTCAGATATCAGTGGGCCTCACACAATCCAAAAGTGTCCACTGTCCACAAGTGTGTGCAGAAATTCAAAATATCCCTTATCCTCTAGTCACTTTTGTCACAGCTGTGCCATCGAGCCTGTCACATAGCGCTCAGATATCAGTGGGCCTCACACAATCCAAAAGTGTCCAGTGTCCAAAAGTGTGTGCAGATATTCAAAATCTCCCTTATCCTCTAGTCACTTTTGTCACAGCAGTGCCATCGAGCCTGTCACATAGCGCTCAGATATCAGTGGGCCTCACACAATCCAAAAGTGTCCAGTGTCCAAAAGTGTGTGCAGATATTCAAAGTCTCCCTTATCCTCTAGTCACTTTTGTCACAGCAGTGCCATTGAGCCTGTCACATAGCGCTCAGATATCAGTGGGCCTCACACAATCCAAAAGTGTCCAGTGTCCAAAAGTGTGTGCAGATATTCAAAATCTCCCTTATCCTCTAGTCACTTTTGTCACAGCAGTGCCATCGAGCCTGTCACATAGTGCTCAGATATCAGTGGGCCTCACACAATCCAAAAGTGTCCAGTGTCCAAAAGTGTGTGCAGATATTCAAAATCTCCCTTATCCTCTAGTCACTTTTGTCACAGCAGTGCCATCGAGCCTGTCACATAGCGCTCAGATATCAGTGGGCCTCACACAATCCAAAAGTGTCCAGTGTCCAAAAGTGTGTGCAGATATTCAAAATCTCCCTTATCCTCTAGTCACTTTTGTCACAGCAGTGCCATCGAGCCTGTCACATAGCGCTCAGATATCAGTGGGCCTCACACAATCCAAAAGTGTCCAGTGTCCAAAAGTGTGTGCAGATATTCAAAATCTCCCTTATCCTCTAGTCACTTTTGTCACAGCAGTGCCATCGAGCCTGTCACATAGCGCTCAGATATCAGTGGGCCTCACACAATCCCAAAGTGTCCACTGTCCACAAGTGTCTGCAGAAATTCAAAATCTCCCCTGCCCTATAGACACCTTGTACCTTGTTTTACATTACTATATAGTTTGTTGGATTTTGTCTACATTTCTACCAAAAATGAGGAAGGCTGGTGGAAGAGGCCGTGGAATTGGGCGGGGGTTGGCAGCTGGTAATGATGGTGTTGGTGGTGGATCTGATGGTAGTGGCAAGAGCAAAATAGGACCGAATGCAGGAGGTGCTGACCCTGCGTCATCGTCTGGCTACATAAGGCCTCGAACGCTTAGTTTTCTAAGAGTTGGCAAACCGCTTTTAAAGCCAGAGCATCAGGAAAAAGTTTTGTCTTACATTGCTGACTCAGCCTCCAGCTCTATCGCCTCCTTTTCTTCAGTTGTAAAAAGTAAAAGCACTGAGTCGTTATTGGAAGCTCATGTTCATGAACCACACCTTTCCTTGTGTCCTTCACCCCAACCAAGATTGAAGGATGACGCAGGCCATACTACTGATTACTCCATGGAGCTGTTTTCACATACCATGCCTGGATTATCAAGTCAAATGGTGAATTACCCAGGCCAAGATGAATCTGACATGGAGTGCACTGATGCACAGCCGCTGATGGATGATTCTGCTGGTACATTCACTCAGAGCACTACATTGTCCTCGCAGTGTACAGAGCCAGATTCTGACCCTGATGAGACTCAGGTGCCCCTTCCCGCACACTATACCACCATACACGGTGACACAGAGGAAGGTGCACATGACATAGAAGAGGAGGTGATGGATGACCCAGTTGTTGACCCAGATTGGCATCCATTGGGGGAAGAGGGTGCTGCTTCCAATAGCTCAGATGAGGAGCATCCACAGCAGACATCGACATCGCAACAGCTGTTATCTGGCAGGCCCGGAGCACTCCAAAGACAGGTTCCAAACATCAAAAGAGTTGCTGGACAGCTTGTCCAGAGGGTCAAAAGATCACAGCGTGCTAGGCCGCAAAATGTCTGCCAAAGTAGGAAGAGTGCAGTGTGGCACTTTTTTGAACAAAATCCTCATGATCAGGCCAAGGTTATCTGTAAGAAGTGCGCAAAGACCTTTAGCCGAGGGAAAAATCTGAAAAATTTGAATACCAGTTGCATGCTTAGACATTTAAACACCATGCACTTGCAAGCGTGGACACAACACCAAACCTCAAGTGCCACATGTGCAACTGATCACAACGAAGGTAGTCAGCAACGCTACATTGTTTCCCCCACTGTAAGCCCACCGGTTAGCACAGCAGCAAATGTTGAGGTGTCGTTGCAAGACCACAGCAGTCAGGGAATCCCACTGTTATATCAACGAAATACTGATTCTAGGCCATCAGAAAGAACACCAACTCCATCACCATCATCAACCCTCTCTCAGTCCGCCCTGTCCACCGCTACTTCCACCATATGCAGCTCTCAAGTCCAGCTCACCCTCCCAGACACTATGAGTAGGTCAAGAAAGTACTCAGTCTCTCATCCGTGTACACTGGGTTTGAACGCCCACATTGCCAAACTAATCTCGTTTGAGATGATGCCCTTTCGGTTGGTGGAAAGCACAGCTTTCCGCGAACTCATAGCCTATGCAGTACCACGCTATGACCTACCCAGTCGCCACTTCTTCTCTCGCAAAGCCATCCCAGCCCTCCACCATCATGTGAAAGACCGCATTGTCCATGCACTCAAGCAGTCAGTGAGCGGAAAGGTGCACCTCACAACTGATGCATGGTCCAGTCGGCATGGCCAGGGCCGTTACGTGTCCATCACTGTGCACTGGGTTAATGTGGTGGATGCAGGGTCCACAGGGGACAGCGGTGGTGGGACAGTGCTGCCTAGACAACGGTATAGGAAACAGTTGGCTGTAGGCGTTCGACCCTCCTCCTCCTCTACCTCCTCCAGAAGCGAAAGCTCGTCCACAGAGCGCAGTCGTATGAGCACTCCATCTGCAGCTGCCACTGTTGCACACGATGTGTCCCCCTATCGAGCAGCTAGTGGAAAGCGTCAGCAGGCTGTGTTGCAGATGATGTGTTTGGGCGACAGACACACCTCCGAGGTGCTGGCCGAGTACTTGAAGTGACAAACTGAGTCATGGCTGGGCAGTGTACATCTTGAGGCAGGCAAGGTAGTTAGTGATAACGGCCGTAATTTTGTGGCAGCCATAGCCCTTTCAAAACTCAGCCACATACCTTGCTTGGCTCACACCTTGAACCTGGTGGTGCAGTGCTTCCTCAAAAATGATCCGGAGTTAACAGCCCTGCTCCAGAAGGTGCGAAGACTGTGCGTGCACATCTGCCGGTTGCCTGTACACTCCGTTCGTATGCAGAAGCTGCAGCGATTGCTCCACCTTCCCAACCACCGCCTCATTATCGACATTGCAACAAGGTGGAACTCCACCCTGCACATGGTGGAGCGGCTGTGCGAGCAGAGGCAGGCCATAATGCATTTGTGGGAGGATACACGGCCAGGCACTTTGAGAGCAGACATGGAGTTGACAGGTGTGCAGTGGTCGAAGCTGAAAGACCTTTGTAAAGTCCTTCAGTGTTTTGAGGAATGCACACGGCTGGTAAGCGCAGACGACGCCATCCTAAGCATGAGCATCCCACTTATGCGTCTGCTCATGCAAACTTTGACGCACCTTAAAGAGCAGGCGTCTGCAGCCAATGTTGATGAGGAGGAAGAGGAGGAGGGAATCCTTGATGACATTCAGCCATTGTCTGCTCAGGGACCTCTCCTGGACGAGGTGGAGGAAGAAGAGGAGGAGGAGGAGGATGATGGGGATGATTACTTAAGGGAGGAGGATGCATCTCGTGGGGCAAGTGAAAATGTTGGCGTGGCAAGGTCTGGTACAGGGTTTGTGCATGACTGGAGGGATGTGGATTTGCCAGAAAGTGCTCCTCCACCCAGCACTCGCAGTGCATCATTGACACCGGGAACATTGGCCCACATGTCAGATTATGCCTTGCGGATCCTAAAAAGGGACCCCCGCATTGCCAAAATGATGAACGATGACCACTACTGGTTGGCCAGCATCCTGGATCCACGCTATAAAGGCAAATTACAAAACATCATGCCACAGGAGAACCTTGACCTAATATTGGCTAATAAATAAGCAACTCTGGTAAATCGGTTGCTTGAGGCATTCCCAGCACACAGCAGCGGTAATGGTTCTCACACGAGCCGTACGGGCCGGGGGCAGCTTGGCAGAGGTGTTCGTGGTGCACACAGCAGAAGTGGCGTTGGAGACAGGGGTTTCATGACAATGTTGTGGACTGATTTTTCAAATACCGCTCACACAACTGGTAATACTGCATCGATGGAAAGTGACAGGAGACAGCAGTTGTCAACTATGGTAACAAACTACTTTTCCTCCCATATCGATGTTCTCCCACACAGGTCATTCCCCTTTGACTATTGGGCCGCTAAACTGGACACCTGGCCTGAATTGGCCCAATATGCCTTACAGGAGCTCGCTTGCCCAGCTGCAAGTGTGCTATCGGAAAGAGTCTTCAGTGCAGCTGGATCAATCCTGACAGAAAAAAGGACCCGTCTGTAAACCCAAAATGTGGATGATCTAACCTTCATTAAAATGAACCACGCATGGGTTTCCAAGGATTTTGTCCCACCTTCCCCTGATGACACATAGGGTGACAGAAAAATGGCTTGCTTTGGTCCACCTCTTCCTGGTACTTCACCTATTTCGCCTTTTGCATCAGCTGAATGTCCAACATCAACATATGCCACTTTCTAAAACTCCCTAACTGTGCTGCCTCCCCCCCATGGCCGGGGTCACCACCTAGCGCACGACACCGTGCGAGTGCCGTTGCCCTGGACAGGTGGGTAGGCCGACTCTTGGGCGCGGGCACTGGCACAGGGTCCCTCATAGTGCAATCAAGTGTCTCTGACGGTGTTGGTGCACACCCGCCGTCAGACACACCTCTGTACTATGAGGGGCCCAGTGCCAGTACCGACGCCCACGAGTGGGCCCCCCTTGCTTGGGCAGGGCCCCAGCATTTGCAATCTTTACCTCTCCCTGCTCCTCCGCTGTGTAATCTGGGCCGTCAAATCCATACTGTGCCTGACACCGTCTGAGCCTGCCTCCTGAGACATATATTTTGAATGTGTACGCTATCCATACATGTTATCCAGGGATACGGTACCCTTTCTAACCTTTGTGCAATCACGTGCAATCCATACTGGGCCTAACACCGTCTGAGCCTGCCTCATGCTGTATAGACATATATTTTGAATGTGTACGCTATCCATACATGTTATCCAGGGATACGGTACCCTTTCTAACCTTTGTGCAATCACGTGCAATCCATACTGGGCCTAACACCGTCTGAGCCTGCCTCATGCTGTATAGACATATATTTTGAATGTGTACGCTATCCATACATGTTATCCGGGGATACGGTACCCTTTCTAACCTTTGTGCAATCACGTGCAATCCATACTGGGCCTAACACCGTCTGAGCCTGCCTCATGCTGTATAGACATATATTTTGAATGTGTACGCTATCCATACATGTTATCCGGGGATACGGTACCCTTTCTAACCTTTGTGCAATCACGTGCAATCCATACTGGGCCTAACACCGTCTGAGCCTGCCTCATGCTGTATAGACATATATTTTGAATGTGTACGCTATCCATACATGTTATCCGGGGATACGGTACCCTTTCTAACCTTTGTGCAATCACGTGCAATCCATACTGGGCCTAACACCGTCTGAGCCTGCCTCATGCTGTATAGACATATATTTTGAATGTGTACGCTATCCATACATGTTATCCAGGGATACGGTACCCTTTCTAACCTTTGTGCAATCACGTGCAATCCATACTGGGCCTAACACCGTCTGAGCCTGCCTCATGCTGTATAGACATATATTTTGAATGTGTACGCTATCCATACATGTTATCCAGGGATACGGTACCCTTTCTAACCTTTGTGCAATCATGTGCAATCCATACTGGGCCTAACACCGTCTGAGCCTGCCTCATGCTGTGTAGACATATATTTTGAATGTGTACGCTATCCATACATGTTATCCGGGGATACGGTACCCTTTCTAACCTTTGTGCAATCACGTGCAATCCATACTGGGCCTAACACCGTCTGAGCCTGCCTCATGCTGTACAGACATATATTTTGAATGTGTATGCTATCCATACAT
The DNA here is from genome assembly GCF_039654945.1 of Dendrobates tinctorius. Taxonomy (NCBI): domain Eukaryota; kingdom Metazoa; phylum Chordata; class Amphibia; order Anura; family Dendrobatidae; genus Dendrobates; species Dendrobates tinctorius. The sequence continues at coordinate 24,021,883 of NW_027361960.1, read as the reverse complement.
GTTATCCAGGGATACGGTACCCTTTCTAACCTTTGTGCAATCACGTGCAATCCATACTGGGCCTAACACCGTCTGAGCCTGCCTCATGCTGTATAGACATATATTTTGAATGTGTACGCTATCCATTCATGTTATCCAGGGATACGATACCCTTTCTAACCTTTGTGCAATCACGTGCAATCCATACTGGGCCTAACACCGTCTGAGCCTGCCTCCTGAGACATATATTTTGAATGTGTACGCTATCCATACATGTTATCCAGGGATACGGTACCCTTTCTAACCTTTGTCCAATCACGTGCAATCCATACTGGGCCTAACACCGTCTGAGCCTGCCTCATGCTGTATAGACATATATTTTGAATGTGTACGCTATCCATTCATGTTATCCAGGGATACGATACCCTTTCTAACCTTTGTGCAATCACGTGCAATCCATACTGGGCCTAACACCGTCTGAGCCTGCCTCATGCTGTATAGACATATATTTTGAATGTGTACGCTATCCATACATGTTATCCGGGGATACGGTACCCTTTCTAACCTTTGTGCAATCACGTGCAATCCATACTGGGCCTAACACCGTCTGAGCCTGCCTCATGCTGTATAGACATATATTTTGAATGTGTACGCTATCCATACATTTTATCCAGGGATACGGTACCCTTTCTAACCTTTGTGCAATCACATGCAATCCATACTAGGCCTAACACCATTTGAGCCTGCCTCCTGAGACATATATTTTGAATGTGTATGCTATCCATACATGTTATCCAGGGATACGGTACCCTTTCTAACCTTTGTGCAATCACGTGCAATCCATACTGGGCCTAACACCGTCTGAGCCTGCCTCATGCTGTATAGACATATATTTTGAATGTGTACGCTATCCATACATGTTATCCAGGGATACGGTACCCTTTCTAACCTTTGTGCAATCACGTGCAATCCATACTGGGCCTAACACCGTCTGAGCCTGCCTCATGCTGTATAGACATATATTTTGAATGTGTACGCTATCCATACATGTTATCCGGGGATACGGTACCCTTTCTAACCTTTGTGCAATCACGTGCAATCCATACTGGGCCTAACACTGTCTGAGCCTGCCTCCTGAGACATATATTTTGAATGTGTACGCTATCCATACATGTTATCCAGGGATACGGTACCCTTTCTAACCTTTGTGCAATCACGTGCAATCCATACTGGGCCTAACACCGTCTGAGCCTGCCTCCTGAGACATATATTTTGAATGTGTACGCTATCCATACATGTTATCTGGGGATACGGTACCCTTTCTCACCTTTGTGCAATCACGTGTAATCCATACTGGGCGTGAGAACGGCTGGCGAGCTGTTAAGCAAGCTACAGCACCTGTCCAGACAAGTACAGGGATTCCCTAGCGAGGAGACTTATTTGATTGTTTTCAATGTTGGGACAGCAATTTTTGGGGAGCACTATACTCTGGAGAATGATAGATGGGGCCCACCATACACTGGAACATTCCAAAGGTGGACATCAGACACTGGAGCAGCATTTACAGGGCCCATTATACACTAGAGCATTAGAAATGGGGCCCATTATGTTTGGAGCATTATTTGGGCCCATAAGACAGTGGAGCTTCATCCATGGGGACAAACATATACTGTAGCATTATGTGGAGCTCATCATATACTGTTTCAAACATTATATGGGACCAATGATTCTGTATGGAGAAATAGATGGGCCTCGTCATGAGATGTAAAAAGTGAGGTATTTTTCATTGTACTTTACCGCTATTTCTCTGCCGTATCGGAGCATGATGAGTTGTGGTATGTGTTAAAGGGGCGCTCTTTCGCCCAGGGCACATGAAAACCTGGAGCCAGCCCTCCCCCCCCATAGTTTGTAGCCAAATAACCCCCATTTTTCAGTGTGTAACTTGTATTATGAAGTTAATTAAGGTTGACAAGCTTAAGTAAGAAGAATTGATGCTTTTGGCATTCAAATGGGCACTGTAGGTGTGTTTCCTGTCCTCCTCTCACTGCCGACTTTTATTCCCCATTGACTTACATTGGGTTTCGTGTTTCGGGACGACCCCGACTTTTCCCTATAATCGGACGATCTTGCTCGACCCGACTTTTGGAAAAGTCGGGTTTCACGAAACGAAACGCGACCCTAAAAAACCAAAAGTCGCTCAACTCTAAAATTCAGCCTTGAGTGTTCTTTGAGTGACAGAGAACGCCACTAACCTCTGCCTCCCCAGGTTACACCCTGCACCTTAGTTCACTGTATGATTTCCTTGCCTGTCTTCTAAAATCACACCGATAGGGAGAAAAAGAGGTTGGTGATGGGCGGGGAAACAACCTAGGGAGGCGAAGGCTTCCTAAGTGCTCTATCATGCCCAGAGCACTTAATGCCTCATTTTCATATGACTCAAAACATTAATTTATTGGGTATGCTGCAACAGATAGAAGACACAAAGGTATCGATGGACTTCCATTTAAAACACCTGCATGTCCATATATGTGGCTTGGGGAAGTTGATCTTACTGACAGATTCGCTTTAAAGATGTGGCCCCACCGTTAAATATTATATTCATTGCATAGATCTGAAAAAATGAGCAGTGTTTTCAATTTACAGCTATAAACACCATAACTCTTTCTGAACTTATAGCAAAATGACTGATGCGATTAACCCTTTAACGGGTTGGATAAAACAGCAATACTTTCCTTCACCTGGGCTCGATGACACTATGGCCGGTTTCGTTGTCTGAACGGGCTGCTGTTCTATCTGTGGCGTTTCAATGCATTTCTTCAAGTTACAATACTCCCATCGCACGCTCGGGTCAGTGGTGTAGCACCATGGACTCTTATCATTATCTGGATTTCTGCAGTAATTTCTTTCAAGTCCCCTGCAAATACAAAATGTGTTTCATAATACGCAGCTTTCAAATCCTTGACTCGGAACATTATTATCATTTTATTGTTTTTTTTAAAAGGAAATTTAAACCAATGGCAAGAGCGCCACGCAAAGATGCGACAAGAGTCCCCAAGTCTCTAAACAGGTGAACGGCTCTATTGCGGCGTTCACCTGCGGAGGCCAAATGCAACATTGTTGATTGAAATCACTTCGATCAGTACATTTCCTGTCCCAAGCAAATGCATCGTGTGATTAGGTGCCTAAAAATGTGGGGAAATTTCAAATAGTTTTACTCCAAAACTGATGAATCGGGGCCTAGGTGAAAGGATGTGATATTGTAGTAAAATATTATTTAACCCCTTCACACCAAAGCCAGCTTTGGCCTTTATGACTAAACATTCTAATAACTTTTTTATTGACGCAACCCGGGTTTTTATGCTTTTTTTCAGAGTGCCGACAAGTTGTATTTGTCACTAGCATTGTTTTCTGGCACATAGATACAATCATTGCTCCCTCTAAACTAAGTTAACTGGGAAATAACGTTATAGAACAGCCTAATCATGAGGTTAACGAGCCCAATTACAGGGCTAATGGTATTCTTTACCTCTATGGACCATGTCCGGACTGTGCAGCTTATAGAGAACAGTATATACAAGTTAAAAAGTAACAGAACATATATTTTTTACATCATTTTGTATGGCATGGGAAGTTAGGAAGTGATACAAATCATTTGATTAAGGGATTTGTCAAAACGACAAAAATCCATGTAAGTGTCTTCCAAGCCACTGCTTTCCCTTAGTCTATATGTCCGCTTTCTGCTGAATTTATAGCAGAACATACAGATGATGGCAGTGAAAGGGTCGGCCTCTATAAGGCTGTGGCGCTCGAGCCAGTAAAGCCATTGCGGTCCGTGCTCGCACCGATTTGCTGCTGCAGAGATTGCTCTCATAAACACCACATTCGGAAGAAGAGACAGGCGCTGACACTTTCACTGCTAGCATCTGTACTCCAATACCTTCTAATATCTATGCGGTTACGGCAGGCAAATAACCCACTTATTGAATTTTTTTTTTTTACAGAAATGAAGAAAATCCCCTAAAAAGTGATTAGCAAAGTTTCATAATTCCAATGCTGGATAAATTTCTGAAATAAAAAAAGGTTTATTTGCTTAATTTTATTAACACTTTACAGGGAAGAGAATAAACAAAACTGCAATTGTTTTTGTGGTTTAAACTTTACACTGTTCACTGCGCGACCTAAATACAGTGCTACCTGTACTCTGTGGGTCAGTGCCATATTACACTTCTATATGTTCATTTTTGTTTATTTTTTTCTGCTTTTGTGTTTTGTGTTCTCACTCTCACATTCCTCGTGGTCTTCACGTGACTGCTTATCTGAGATTTGCATACTTGAGATGCCAACTGACTTCATTTTCTTAATGGAGACCATTGAGAGAAGTGGGAGAGAGACTATCACATGATACGAAGCATGCAAATGGCATATGAGTGAGTGCTTCACACACAATTAAGGCTCATTCAGACTTCGGGTTTTCTCCTGTAGGATAAAAACTGACTGATTCCTTTGATCTGACTCGGATTGTGGTTCGAGTGTCATCAGTTATTGTCATAAGTGCAGAAAAAAAGGTTTCTTGGCCTTCTCCTTTCTGACAATCCGTGAAAATCGGACCACCCTCAGATGTCATTCGAGTGCGTTGCAATTTTTTCACAGATCCATAGACTTGTATTGTTGATTGAAAATCGGACATGTCACCTATATTTTTCACTCTAAAAATGGACATGTGAATGGCCCCATAGAACATCACAGGTACAAGTGCTATCGGTGAAAACCACAGAGAGCACTTATATGCGGATGTCTGAATGAGTCCTGAGGGTTCTGCATATACAGTGTTTCTCCCTCACTAGTTTTTATTGGCCCAGACAATTCCTTTAATTAGCTCAATAGTTATGATTAGTATGAAATATATAATAGGGCAGGTGCAGATGCCGTAACCTTCTTCTTTTTTCTTTTTATATAGCGCTAACATATTCTGTAGCACTTCACAGTTTGCACACATTCTCATCTGTATTTTCTGGATCGCACCCAAACCAATGTTAATATATGGAGGCTGCGCACGATATTTGGACAGCACTCGGCTATGCAAGTCAATGAATACATGGAAATCATCAGACTGCACTCAGATAAAGTCTGAGTGCAGTCCGATATCCACGCACTGAGTCAATATAGAGCCTTTTTCTCCATCTTCGCCTCATCCAAGAGAATAGGATCACACTTTGACTACACTCTGATCAAACTGTGATCATAGTTTGATCAGAATGTTATTTATCAATTCATTTCTCTTGGATGAGAAAATCTTCGGCCATCTGCAGAAGCCCTTAAAAGCATACATAAAAAAAGTGGGAGACAATACAAATAAGAACGACCAACAGAGGGCAGTGTAATGCAGGTCAGACTCAAAATATTATTGTTAAAGCAAACCTGTCAGCAGTTTTGGCCGATCTACGATATGGCCACCGCCTTTCAGGACTTATCTACAGCATTCTGTAATGCTGTAGATAAGCTCCGATCTGACCTGAAAGATAAGAAAAATAAGTTTTATTATACTCACCCGGGGGGGCAGTCCGGTGCGATGGGTGTGACAGGTCCGGCGCCTCCCATCTTCTTATGATCACCACCTTCCTGCTTGCTTCAGCGCTCCCCGTCATCATGCTCCTGTGCAGGCGTACTTATATGCCCTGTTGAGGGCACAGCAAAGTACTACAGTGTGCAGGCACCGGGAAAGGTCAGAGAAGCCCAGCGCCTGTGCACTGCAGGAATTTGCTCTGCCTTCAACAGGGCAGAAAAGTACGCCTGCACAGGAGTGCGATGCCGGGGAGCCATGAAGCAAGCAGGAGGGCGGCATCGCAAGAAGATGGGAGGCACCGAACCTGGACCTGCGACACCCATCGGACAGGATCACCCCTTCGGGTGAGTATAATAAAAGTTATTTTTCTTCTCTTGCAGGTGAGACGGGGGGCTTATCTACAGCATTATAGAATGCTGTAGATAAGCCCTGAAAGGCGGTGGCAGCATCTTATATCGGTCAAAACTGCTGACTGGTTCCCTTTAATGCACAGCAAAGACGTAAGGTGAAAGCTGAAATATACAGCTATTTTACTATATGGAAATTTTAAAGGCCGTGGTCTTGAAAGGGTTGATGATTTCTTCTTAGAGTCTGTTAAAATATGTTTGATTTCTGCCTCTATAATAGATGTTGGCTATAACTGCTATTGCTCTTGGTACATGAGTAACAAGTGCAGACGAGGTGACCACAACTGAGACCGTGCAAGATGGGGGCTTGCCAATGCCAGCAACAACTTCATCTGGATGTACATAAGGGTGCACATTCAGCTGAAGTGTATTGCAGAGCAGAGACCTGCTCTCTGTACTGCAGTACACACCACTGGCCAATCAGAAGCAGCGCATGGCAGTGACATCATGCACTGTCTGTGCCGGCCCACTGAAGTCAGCTGCCAGGTACAAAAAAGGACACCGTGTAAGGAGGAAGACTGGGCCGTGGGTACCTGTTCTGTGCTGGGTCCGGAACTGTCGGGGCTGTTTCCTCTGTTGTCCAGGGGAAGCAAAAGGGATGGGACAAACCTTTGCACCAGGAAGTAGGGGGTGTGACTGCGGCAGCCACAGCACGCGCGGAAGCAGGAATTCTTAGCGGGAATAGGCAGCACGACAGAATGAGGAGTGTGTGTTATCCCACACAGGCCCACGTCCGCATACCTCCACTGCCACTAGCAGAGGCAGGAGAGAGAGACGTGCAGCGTGTCCGGTGGTGACTAGAAAGCAAGGTGACATACGCTGCGAGCCCGTGAGTACAGCACACGTGCCACCTAAGAGAGACCAGGTGCGCGACAGACTTTTGAGCCCTGACCTGCCAATATACATTTGCTGGGCTACGTTGGTTAGTGCTGTGGCCTGTTCAGTCTCAGCTGCATCAATTAATGGACTAGGGGTTCAGCGGAAGGTACCGGAGACAGACCGCTGTCACCAGAAGACGCACCATCGTGACCCACAGGACCGTATCAGACAAGCATCGCGCCAGCCGTTGTTGGCGCCATTGTCTGTTCAGGAACACCCACGGCCTGAGAAATGACTGACAGAATAAGTTAAATTAAACGAACTGCCGTTATTGAAGTCATTGTTCTTGAACACTACATATCCTTTGTCTTTGAACCGTTCATTTCCCCATTTAACTGTTTACCTCCCTGCATGGAGCATCCCCCTGTTAAAGTAAAGTTGCTAACTCTTGCTCTGCCTTCTGTCTGTCACTGCATCCTGCAACTTGCTCACAGCCGCACATCATGGGAATGAAGGAAAGTAAGAATTGCTTATTTTTTGTAAATCAGAATGGGCATTATACCAAGAATGGGCCCAGGATGGGGTTCATTATACAAGGAAGGGGCCCAGGATGGGGTTAATTATGCCAGAATGGAATCCAGGATGAGGGACATTATAACAGAATTTTTTTTCAATTTAGTGACCTAGTAAAAATTACATTTTAATAAAAATTCTCACGTTTTGATGTAATATAAGTGACATTGTGATGTGCTATGAATTTTGAGGTGACCATTTTTTCCCACTCGCTTTTTCTCAGTTTTATGTGGTGCCATCTTCTAACTAAATATATACAGTATTTATATTTTAATTTCCATTTCTAAATGTATTATTCTCCATCTACTGTTTACCAATAAAGAAAGCAGACCCCCCCCCACAAGAATTGCACATCCCAGATCCTAAACAATAGAGTTGTTCCTTCCTTGCTGTCAGATTTCCCTGCATTCCACTGCGACTGGCTCCCCCTGCTGGCCAGAATCAGTATCACTCGAGCGAGCGGAGTTAGTGAGAGCGGAGTGATACTGGGACCTGATGTGTGTGTGAGAGCGGAGTGATACTGGGACCTAATCTGTGTGTGCGAGCGGAGATATACTGTGACTCGATGTGTGTGTGAGAATGGAGTGAAACTGGAACCCAATCTATGTGTGCAAGTGGAGTGATCCTGGGACTCGATGTGTGTGTGAAAGCAGAGTGATACTGGGACCTAATCTGTGTGTGCGAGCGGAGATATACTGTGACTCGATGTGTGTGTGAGAATGGAGTGAAACTGGAACCCAATCTATGTGTGCAAGTGGAGTGATCCTGGGACTCGATGTGTGTGTGAAAGCAGAGTGATACTGGGACCTAATCTGTGTGTGCGAGCGGAGATATACTGTGACTCGATGTGTGTGTGAGAATGGAGTGAAACTGGAACCCAATCTATGTGTGCAAGTGGAGTGATCCTGGGACTCGATGTGTGTGTGAAAGCAGAGTGATACTGGGACCTAATCTGTGTGTGTGAGCGGAGATATACTGTGACTCGATGTGTGTGTGAGAATGGAGTGAAACTGGAACCCAATCTATGTGTGCAAGTGGAGTGATCCTGGGACTCGATGTGTGTGTGAAAGCAGAGTGATACTGGGACCTAATCTGTGTGTGCGAGCGGAGATATACTGTGACTCGATGTGTGTGTGAGAATGGAGTGAAACTGGAACCCAATCTATGTGTGCAAGTGGAGTGATCCTGGGACTCGATGTGTGTGTGAAAGCAGAGTCATACTGGGACCTAATCTGTGTGTGCAAGCGGAGATATACTGTGACTCGATGTGTGTGTGAGAATGGAGTGAAACTGGAACCCAATCTATGTGTGCAAGTGGAGTGAACCTGGGACTCGATGTGTGTGTGAAAGCAGAGTGATACTGGGACCTAATCTGTGTGTGCGAGCGGAGATATACTGTGACTCGATGTGTGTGTGAGAATGGAGTGAAACTGGAACCCAATCTATGTGTGCAAGTGGAGTGATCCTGGGACTCGATGTGTGTGTGAAAGCAGAGTGATACTGGGACCTAATCTGTGTGTGTGAGCGGAGATATACTGTGACTCGATGTGTGTGTGAGAATGGAGTGAAACTGGAACCCAATCTATGTGTGCAAGTGGAGTGATCCTGGGACTCGATGTGTGTGTGAAAGCAGAGTGATACTGGGACCTAATCTGTGTGTGCGAGCGGAGATATACTGTGACTCGATGTGTGTGTGAGAATGGAGTGAAACTGGAACCCAATCTATGTGTGCAAGTGGAGTGATCCTGGGACTCGATGTGTGTGTGAAAGCAGAGTCATACTGGGACCTAATCTGTGTGTGCAAGCGGAGATATACTGTGACTCGATGTGTGTGTGAGAATGGAGTGAAACTGGAACCCAATCTATGTGTGCAAGTGGAGTGATCCTGGGACTCGATGTGTGTGTGAAAGCAGAGTGATACTGGGACCTAATCTGTGTGTGCAAGCGGAGATATACTGTGACTCGATGTGTGTGTGAGAATGGAGTGAAACTGGAACCCAATCTATGTGTGCAAGTGGAGTGATCCTGGGACTCGATGTGTGTGTGAAAGCAGAGTCATACTGGGACCTAATCTGTGTGTGCAAGCGGAGATATACTGTGACTCGATGTGTGTGTGAGAATGGAGTGAAACTGGAACCCAATCTATGTGTGCAAGTGGAGTGATCCTGGGACTCGATGTGTGTGTGAAAGCAGAGTGATACTGGGACCCAATCTGTGTGTGAGAGTGGAGTGATACTAGAACCCGATTTGTGTGTGAGAGTGGAGTGATCCTGGGACTCGATGTGTGTGTGAAAGCAGAGTGATACTGGGACCCAATCTGTGTGTAAGATTGGAGTAATACTAGAACCCGATTTGTGTGTGCGAGTGGAGTGATCCTGGGGGACTCGACGTGTGTGTTTGTGAAAGCAGAGTGATCCTGGGACTCGACGTGTGTGAGAGCAGAGTGATAATGAGACCCGATCTGTTTGTGAAAGCAGAGTTATACTGGGAATCAATTTGTGTGTGAGATTGGAGTGATCCTGGGACTCGTGTGTGTGTGAGAGCGGAGTGATACTGAGACCCAATCTGTGTGTGCGCTGCAGCGCAATGCAGCTGGAACAACCAGGGACCTTGTAGTGACACAGATTTCTCTGTACAAGAGCCCATGCACTGTTGGCAGTTGCCAGCTGTAATAGTTTAGAGACTGGTGTGTGTGATTTTTTTTTTATTTTTGGGGTGGTGTCTGCTTTCTTTAACCCCTTCACCTTGAAGCCTGTTTTCACCTACCTGACCAGGCCTTTTTTTCAATTCTGACCACTGTCACTTTATATGGTGATAACTCTGGAGCACTTCAATGGATTCAACTAATTCTGAGAAAGTTTTCATGTGACATATTGTACTTTATGATAGTGGTAAAAATTTCTCCGATATGACTTGCGTTTATTTGTGAAAAAATCGGAAATTTGCCCAAAATTTTTTAAATTTTGCAATTTTCAAACTTTGAATTCCTATGTCTTTAACCCCTTCCTGACATCAGACGTACTATCCCGTCCATGGGCCCCGGGCCCCTATGCCCATGGACAGGATAGTACGTCTACCGCGATCAGCGGCGCCCACGTGGTGAGCACCGCTGATCGCGGCCGGGGGTCAGCTGATTATCACAGCTGACACCCAGCACAATGTACCAGGGGTTAAAGGGAAGCATCGGCAGGGAGGGGGCGCCCTCCGTGCTTCCCTGAGCCCCCCACGGAAGCGCAATGTGCAGCGCTGCTGCGGGGGGGCTCCTTTCCTGCAGGCCCCCGAATCCAAGATGGCGACAGGGGCCTTCGTGGGCCTGCAGGAAGCTGGCTTCCTCAGTGCCTGCAAAGCGCAGGCATGAGGAAACCTTCTGCACTGCCTGTGACAGATCGCTGTGACAGAAAGTTAAAAAAAATAAAGAAAAGTGTTAAAATAAATTTTAAAAAATCGCCAAATAAATTAGAAAAAAAAAAAAAATATTCCCCCAAATAAATCCATTTTTTGGAAATAATAAAAAAAACAAACAATAAAAGTACACATATTAGGTATTGCCGCGTCCGTAACGACCCGCCCTATAAAACTGTCCCATTAGTTAACCCCTTTAGCGAACCCCTTAAAAAATAAAAATAAAAACAAAGCAAAAAATAATGATTTGTTATCATACCGCCAAACAAAAAGTGTGACAACGCGCGATCAAAAAGACGCATATAAATATCCATGGTACTGCTTAAAACGTCATCTTGTCCCGCAAAAAACGAGCCACCACACAGCATCATCAGTGAAAAAATAAAAAAGTTATAGCTCGCAGAATAAAGCGATGCAAAAATAATTATTTTTTATATAAAATAGTTTTCATTGCATAAAACCGACAAAACATAAAAAAACGACCTAAATGAGGTATCGCTGTAACCGTACTGACCCGAAGAATAAAACCGCTTTATCAATTTTACCGCACGCGGAACGGTGTAAACGCACCCCCCCCAAAAGAAATTCATGAAACGCTGGTTTTCGTTCATTCTGTGTCCCAAAAATCGGAATAAAAAGCGATCAAAAAATGTCACGTGCCTGAAAATGGTACCAAAAAAAACGTCAACTCATCCCGCAAAAAATAAGACCTCACGTGACTCGGTGGGTCAAAATACGGAAAAATTATAGCTCTCAATATGTGGTGATGCAAAAACTATTTTTACAATAAAAAGCGTCTTAGCGTGCGACAGCTGCCAAAAATAAAAACCGCCATGAATAGTAAATCAAACCCCCCGTTATCACCCCCTTAGTTAGGGAAAAATAATAAAATAAAAAAATGTATTTATTTCCATTTTTCCATTAGGGTTAGGGTTTGGGTTAGGGTTAGGGCTAGGGTTAGGGTTAGGGCTAGGGTTAGGGTTAGGGCTGAGATTAGGGTTAGGGGTGTGTTGGGGTTCGGGTTGGAGTTAGAATTGGGGGTTTCCACTGTTTGGGCACATCAGGGGCTCTCCAAATGCAACATGGCGTCTGATCTCAATTCCAGCCAATTCTGAGTTGAAAATGTCAAATGGTGCTCCTTCCCTTCCAAGCTCTGACTTGCGCCCAAACAGTGTTTTACCCCCACGTGTAGGGTATCAGCCTACTCAGGTCAAATTGCAAAACAATTTTTGGGGTCCAATTTCTCCTGTTACCCTTAGGAAAATAAAAAATTGGGGGCAAAAATATCATTTTTTGTGGAAAAAATGATTTTTTTATTTTCACGTCCGAGCGTTATAAACTTCTGTGAAGCACTTGGGGGTTCAAAGTGCTCACCACACATCTAGATAAGTTCCGTGGGGGGTCTAGTGTCCAAAATGGGGTCACTTGTGGGGAGTTTCAATAGTTTAGGTACATCAGGGGCTCTCCAAACGCACATGACACCCGCAGACCATTCCATCAAAGTCTGCATTCCAAAACGTCACTGCTTCCCTTCCGAGCCCCGACGTGTGTCCATACAGTAGTTTTTTCCCACATATGGGGTGTCAGAGTACTCAGGACAAATTGGACAACAACTTTTGGGGTTCAATTTCTCCTGTTACCCTTGGGAAAATAAAAAAATTGGGGACTAATTGATCATGTTTGTGGAAAAAATACGATTTTTTTTATTTTCATGCCCTGGCATTATAAACTTCTGTGAAGCCTTTGGGGGTTCAAAGTGCTCACCACACATCTAGATAAGTTCCTTAGGGGGTCTCGTTTCCAAAATGGGGTCATTTGTGGGGGGATTCCACTGTTTAGGTACATTAGGGGCTCTCCAAATGTAACATGACACCCGCAGACCATTCCATCAAAGTCTGCATTCCAAAACGTCACTACTTCCCTTTCGAGCCCCGACGTGTGCCCATACAGTAGTTTTCTCCCACATATGGGGTATCAGCATACTCAGGACAAATTGGACAACAACTTTTGGGGTCCAATTTCTCCTGGTACCCTTGAGAAAATAAAAAAATGGTGACTAAAAGATCATGTTTGTGGAAAAAATATGATTTTTTATTTTCACGCCCGGGCGTTATAAACTTCTGTGAAGCACTGGGGGGTTCAAAGTGCTCACCACACATCTAGATAAGTTCCTTGGGGGGTCTAGTTTACAAAATGGTGTCATTTGTGGGGGGTTTCCACTGTTTAGGTACATCAGAGGTTTTCCAATCGCGACATGGTGTCCGATCTCAATTCCAGCCAAAAACGTCAAATGGCGCTGCTTCCCTTCCGAGCTCTGCCATGCACCCAAATAGTGGTTTACCCCCACATGTGGGGTATCAGCGTACTCAGGACAAATTGCACAATAACTTTTAGGGTCCTGTTACCCTTGGAAAAATAAGAATTGAGGGTGAAACGATCATTTTTGTGGAAAAAATATGATTTTTTAATTGTACGGCTTTATGTTATAAACTTCTGTGAAGCCCTTGGGGGTTCAAAGTTCTCACCACACATCTAGATAAGTTCCTTAGGGGGGTCTAGTTTCCAAAATGGTGTCATTTGTGGGGGGTTTCCACTGTTTTGGTACATCAGGGGTTTTCCAATCGCAACATGATGTCCGATCTCAATTCCAGCCAAAAACGTCAAATGGCGCTGCTTCCCTTCCGAGCTCTGCCATGCGCCCAAATAGTGGTTTACCCCCACATGTGGGGTATCAGCGTACTCAGGACAAATTGCACAATAACTTTTAGGGTCCTGTTACCCTTAGGAAAATAAAAATTGGGGTGAAAAGATCATTTTTGTGGAAAAAATATGATTTTTTAATTGTACCGCTGTACGTTATAAACTTCTGTAAAGCCCTTGTGGGTTCAAAGTCCTCACCACATATCTAGATAAGTTTCTTGGGGGGTCTAGTTTCCAAAATGGGGTCACTTGTATGGGGTTTCCACTTTCTAGGTACGTCAGGGACTCTCCAAACGTGACATGGCGTCCGATCTGAATTCCAGCCAATTTTGCATTGAAAAAGTCAAACGGCGCTCCTTCCATTCTGAGGTCTGCCATGCGCCGAAACAGTCGTTCCCCCCCCCACATATCAGGTATCAGCGTACTCAGGACAAATTGCACAATAACTTTTGCAGTCCAATTTCTCCTGTTACCCTTGGTAAAATAAAAAAAATTGAACCTGAAGTATTTTTTTTGTGAAAAAAAGTTAGATAATAAACTTCTTGAATGTGGTTTTGAGCAACTTAAGGGGTGCAGTTTTTAGAATGGTGTCACTTTTGGGTATTTTCTATCATATAGACCCCTCAAAGTGGCTTCAAATGTGATGTGGTCCTAAAAATAAAATGGTGTAAAAATGAGAAATCGCTGGTCAACTTTTAACCCTTATAACTTCCTAACAAAAAAAAATTTTGGTTCCAAAATTGTGCTGATGTAAAGTAAACATGTGGGAAATGTTAGTTATCAAGTTTTTTGTGTGCCGTATCTCTGTGATTTAAGGGCATAAAAATTCAAAGTTGGAAAATTGCGAAATTTTAAAAATTTTCGCCAAATTTCCGTTTTTTTCACAAATAAACACAAGTTATTTGAGTGAAATTTTACCACTAACATGAAGTACAATATGTCATGAGAAAACAATGTCAGAATCACCGGGATCCATGGAAGCGTTCCAGAGTTATGACCTCATAAAGGTACAGTGGTCAGAATTGTAAAAATTGGCCCGGTCATGAACGTGCAAACCACCCTTGGGGGTGAAGGGGTTAAATAACACAACATAGTTAATAAATAATATGTCCCACATGTCTACTTTACATCAGTACAATTTTGGAAACATAACTTTTTTATTATGAAGGGTTAAAAGTTGACCAGCGATTTCTCTTTTTACAACAAAATTTACAAAACCATCTTTTTTAGGGACCGCATTTGAAGTGACACCATTCTAAAAACTGCGTGAGGAAAGAAAAAGTGTTCAGCTCACCCTTTATAATCCAGAGTTACTTTCCAGCACAGACCACGATTCTGCTAAACGGTGAGTAGAAATGAAGAGGAAAACGGTCCAGCTCAGAAAGATAAAATCCAAAACGTTTATTTGGGTTTCCATAAAACATGAAAAAGTAGTACGCAAAGTACAAAAGCCGACTGGAAAACCGGAGGGAAGGTTGCAGCAGAGAGACTGAACGCGTTTCGAACTAGACGTTCTTAGACTCAGTGACTGAGCTGGACCGTCTTCCTCTTCAATTCTGAAAACTGCACCCCTCAAGGTGCTCAAAACCACATTCAAGAAGATAATACACGTGCTTCACAGGAGGTAAAGCAACATGGAAGGAGAAAATGAACATTTACCTTTTAAGTCACAAAAATAATCTTTTAGCCCCGATTTTTTTTTTTTATTTTCACAAGGATAACAGGAGAAAATGGACCACAAAAGTTGTTGTGCAATTTTTCCTGAGTACACAGATACCCTATATACTGGGGAAAACCACTGTTTGTGTGCTGGCATAGCTCAGAATGAAAGGAGTGCCTTTTGACTTTTTGAACGCAAAATTAGCTGGAATTGACAGTGGATGCCATATTGCATTTGAAGAACCCTTGATGTGGCTAAACAGTGGAAAATCCCCACAAGTGACCCCATTTTGGAAACTAGACCACTCAAGGAACTTATTAAGATGTGTGGTGAGAACTTTGAACCCCCAGATGCTTCACAGAAGTTT
Organism: Dendrobates tinctorius; assembly: GCF_039654945.1. NCBI lineage: Eukaryota > Metazoa > Chordata > Amphibia > Anura > Dendrobatidae > Dendrobates > Dendrobates tinctorius. Next base: position 24,006,413 of record NW_027361960.1, on the reverse strand, counting down.
ATAACGGAGGAAAACCACTGTTTTGGCACACATCAGGGCTTGGAATGGAATGAGTGGCGTTTTGGATTGCAGACTTTGATGGAATGGTGTGCGGGTGTCATGTCACGGTTGCAAGGCCTCTAATGTGCCTAAACAGTGGAAATCCCCAAGTGACCCCATTTTGGAAACTACACCCCTGAAGAAATTTATCTAGAGGCATATTTTTATAGTAATGATTATAATGTTTTTGTTTTACTAGTGTATGAATTTATAATGTAGTGTTATGTGTAAGATGAGTGGAGTACATCAGATTATACAAGTGTGTTGTGTCAACAGAGTGAAAACCAAATTTATTAATTTGTGAACTAGTGGTATACGTTGAAGCAATCCTTAAATCAAAGGCCAGGTTTCTCCAGGCAGGCTGCACTCTGATAAAGTGTTTCCTTTCTGATTCCCCTCTTGGAGCATACTTTGATCCGTTTTTGTGATCTTCCTTTCTTCGCTGTTTGGGGAACCTGTCCTGGGAAATGTTGACCTGGGGCACTATCAGTTTCAGAAGTACTGGGACTCTCACCTTCCTTAATGCCAAACATTAGGACCTTGATGACTACCTCCTGAAACTGAAGGAAAGTCCCTGTATTGTCTACAGATCGGAACAGCACAAAAGCATTGTACATTGCCATCTGTACAATGTGCATGGCCAATTTTTTGCACCATACTTTAACTTTTTGCATGACACTGTATGGTTGGAGGACCTGATCTGAGATCTACACCCCCCCATGTACCGATTGTAATCCAAGATACAATTGGCTTTGGGACTTGTGTTGTGGTACTACGAACAGTGATTAGGGAGCTGTTGTCATGGTGCATGGTGGTCAAGATAAGGACATACCTTTTGTCCTTATACTTGACCATCAGCATGTTGTCGCTGCATTGGGCTCTACTTTCTCCCTTTCTCTGCATTTGACCAATTCTCGGCTTAGGGAGGCCTCTCTGATTTTTCCACATGGTGCCGCTCTTGAAGAGCGGGATGCTGGTGTAAAAGCTATCAATGTAGAGGTGATAACCCCTATCAAGCAGTGACAGCAGCAATTCCCACACAATTTTCCCATTCACCATGGGGAGGCATTCAGGGGGGTTAATCTTACCCTTGTAGACCCTAAATCTGTGGGTGTACCCTGAGGTACTCTCACACAGTTTGTACAGTTTAATTCCATACCTGGCCCTCTTACTGGTCAGGTATTGTCAGAATTTTAGCCTCTCTTAGAAATTAACCAGAGATTCATCTATAGTGATGTCGCTTTGGGGGTTGTACGCCTAAGCAAATTTTCTGCTGAAGTGTTCAACCACTGGCCAAGTTTTATATAGAGGATCAAAGTTTGAATGGTCTCAGGGAGGACACCGCACATTATGATTATAATGCAAACATTTTTGGATCGCTTCAAATCGTGTCCTTGTCATGGCCATAAGGAATACCGGTGTACTGTAGAGAATATCAGTACTCCAGTATTGACGAATCTCTGGTTTTCTGACTATGCCCACATGCTGCACAATTCCCCAAAATTTCATAATCTCTGCTGCATTTATAGGGGTCTATCTGGCGTATGATGACGTAGGATTTTGGGTGAAAAATTGTTGGGCATACAAGTTTGATTGGGCCAACATCTATTATTATCTATTATCTATTATTATTCTCAGGCTGCCACGAGAAGTGGTGAGTTCTCCTTCAATGGAAGTCTTCAAACAGAGGCTGGACAGACATCTGACTGGGATGATTTAGCGAATCCTGCTTTGAGCAGGGGGTTGGACCAGATGGCCCAGGAGGTCCCTTCCAACTCTACGATTCTATGATTCTATTTCCTCGCTGAAAAAAGAATTTGAAGAAGTCAATTTCAGTGAGGCCAGTGGGGTCACACTGGATTTCTGAGCTGCCGATGAAATCCGGAATGACAGGCTAATAATTTTCAGGGGTGCAATCCATGTGGGATCAATTGCTGCAGGAGTTGCCTGGGTCCTAGGACGAGGTGGATTAGAGGAATGCGGGATCTTCCTCACTGGATGAATCCATGTCGGATGCAAGGAAGGCATATGCCTCCTCTGGCGAATAGCGTCTTGATGAATAGCCATTTTTGTTTTATTTTTCAAAACCCAGGGGATGTGTGTGTAAGTGGTGCTTTACACATCTGATGTGTGGGACTTGTGTATAGGGTACTATTTATTATAAAAATTAGAGAGAATAAAAAGTAGAGAGAAACATTTAGAAGAAACACTTATAAGAAAAAATGAAAAGATGTAAAAAATCAGATGTAAAAATGCAATGTACGCTCCTCTAATGCACTACCTAACAATTTACCTGAAAATTTACCAGACACAAATAATTATTTTTTTACTTAAGAAAAACGGACGTCAGCAACACTGTAACATACGCACCCCTAATGCATTGCTTAAAAATATACATGATATATTTATTCATGATAATTATTTATTTGCAAAAGAAAAACGAAAGTCACCAACAGTGTGACGTACGCTCCCCTAATGCATTGGAAATTACCCGGCGATAACAATTTTTTAATGCAAAATAAAGAGGCTACCTCCTTACCTATACGGCTACTCTATACGATTTTTTTTCCCTAAAACAAAGTTGGACGTCAAAAAACAGTGACGCCGGCTACACTAACATGCTACTTTGCTTCCTATAAAATTACTCTGTTCGATTTTTTTAAAACAAGATCGGTCGTCACCAAACACCAAAAAGTCCCTTGGCAGAGTTTCTGATCAGCAGCGATACCGATCAGTGCATTGCGGACATGGGAAGAGCATGAATGCTCAGAGGAGGACACCGCGCATATGAAAAAAAGCACAAAAAAGTGCACTAAATATTCAATGGGGAGATGGGTGGGGGGGGACCGGAACAGGCATGGGAGGGACTGAGACAGGGATGGGGGAGTTACTGCTGTTGCGATCACATATGAGTCACACAGCAGCCAGCATACAGCAGAGAAGTCAGATCACACAGGAGCATGCAACACTTGAAGGCAGGAGATCGCAGGGGCAATTGGGTCGCCATCCCAGGGCTGTGGGGTACTCGGTACTGGGCCAGTGTCAGGGGGATGTGTCACAGCAGCGGTGACCCGGTCCGTGGCCCTGGGCGCCCAAGTCAATGGCGGATGATGTTTGTAATGTAGTTTATATGGATAGTTCGTGACGCCACCCGTGGTGTTTGGCAAGTAAGATGTTAAGCCAACACTGCGTGCAGATCCACTGGGACTGATGGGGTGATGCAGCAAAGATGGTGTAGCGCCCCACAGGTGGAGCTGTAGTCCCAGGGCAGTGTAGGTGCAATGGCTGAGGAGAGGCACAGAATGGTGCGGATGCTGATACCCAGATGTAGCGGTGCTGATGCGAGAATGAATGGAGGACACCAGAGCTTGCAGTTTCAAAGTTTTACTCACAGTTCGTAGTGCACACAGGTGCCTGCTTCTGTACTGTGTCCTCCGGGGCTGAGGCCCAGCCAACCTCCAGGCGAGATAGGACTCTCCCTGCCAACACTCCGCCAACATGTGCCTTTCTGAACGACTCCGCCAATGCGCCTTTAATGGTGAAGCACTCCAGTACTTAGTTACCCTGGAATACCTCCTTATAGATGTTCCTAGAACTCTCACTTGTATGACAGACAGCTGTGGCCTGCTCGGGGATGCTCCTGGATCCTGGCTCTCTATCAGTTTGCTGTTGTGTCCCAAGTCTTGGATGGGAGTAGTGCATTTACAGCCAACTACTCCACCGGTGTCTGCTGCAGAACCATAAGTGTCCATACAACCTCGGGGACCGGGCCCCGGCCTTGCGCTTAGAACCTATAGGCAGGGTGCTTCCTTCCAACACACGTCCTCACTGTTCTATTCTCCTTCGTTCTGTACTATTCTCTCTTTCTTATGGATGCTTAGGTTACAGATCAGTGTCCTTCTTCCTTCCTTCCTTTCCCGTGCCAGCTGGCTCAGGTCACTGAGTCACTGCAGCACTCCTTCCTCCATCCCTTCTTCCAGGGATCCCCACTCCTCTCCGAGTGGCTTCCTCCCTCAGTCTCTCTGACTGACTGACCTCTCATTCTAAACCTTCCCAGTCTTTTAGGTATTCTAACTCCACCCACCTCCCAGCACGTCCAGTGTTCCAAGCAGGGAACCACCAAAGGTGCTCTGCTACTATCTAAGCACTGAGTCGCAATGTGGTTGTGCAGAACTACCCTGGTGTGTGGGGTGTGAGTGTTGAAGCATGGAAAGGAGTTCCCACCTTACCTGGATGGTGGAGCACTACACCTTAGGAGAAGGTGCAGTACCTCTGTGGTGACTGAGCCTCAGGGGTGCCACATACCCCCCCGTTAAACACAGCACGTCCGCGGGCTGCAAGGTAAACAAAAAGCACAACACAGGAACATACAAAATTTTTGTAATGCTGAATAAACATTTCTTATACTAAACTTCCCAATATGAGAGGCACTGTTTCTTAAACGTTGCAAACAATTCTTAATTATCTATCTAAAATTCTAAGTCAAAAAGTGCAAAATTTCTTTTTCTCTATCATCTGTTACTCACTATCACTTCAGTATTCTCTATCAACACATTTTCTTCATTATCTTTCCTTGTTCACATTGTCTACTTTTCTGTCATCAGCTCAAAGTGACATTCATCATCTACATTTTCAATTCTCTCTGCTTTATTCCAATTTTTCATTTCTCTATCAAAACATATCTTAATTCTGTATGAAAGCTATTTACCCTCATAAAACACATCATTAAATACTTTACATCAAAACATCAATAATTCTTGTAAACACTGGACACCGCTCCCAGCCGGGATCTCTTGCAGTGTCCTTTGAGGTAGAATTCTATTCTTCGAAAAGTGTTCTATGTAAAACACCTTATCTTCACAAAGTGTCCTATGTAAAACCAAGAGAGGGCACCTAAAGACGTGCAACTATTTACAATTGCAGTTCTGGATCATACAGCGTCCATGATCTCCTCAGTTCAAATGTAGAAATTAAAATTGGGCAACACTGGAAAAATAAACTAAACCATGATGCAAAAAACAAAAAGGCACAATGGTGCAAAATACCCTCCTGAGTAATGAGAGTTATTAATGCTGATCTCCTCCTGGGGTTCTGGAAGCTGGTGAGCCGCTACCAGGTGAAATACTCTGGGTGTCTTCATCTTGTTGCTGGTTGCTTGCTAAGCGCATGTATTCTGCTTCCCAAAGGGAGAGATGAGGGCTGGTCGGGGTAATGGAAAAGGCCATGGAAATGTCTACTGCCCGTGGTGACGGCATACCCGCTACCACCGATGCACCGCTGCTGCTCTCGGTGATTCAGTCGGCGCTGCCGCTAATCCTCGGGATCTGATTCTTCAGTGTCCATCGGGACCTCAGCTAGCGGCACCGCAGTCAGGGGTCGGCGGCGGAGGTCAATTGGGCCATTCCTATTTGTGGGTTCCGCTCCCATAGCTAGGGTCAGACCTGGAGTGGTAATCATACCTGACGCTCCCAGCCGCAGTTCCGGCTCCGGTACCTGGTGATGGACGGCGGCTGCCGCAACTCCCGGAGTTGCTGATGGAATGGACCACAGCTGAATTCGGGCAGGGGTAAGACCGGTCTCGGCCGGGATCTTCAGTGGAGGCCGGTACAACCGCGCTCGGTCCAAACGGGGACGCGGTCCCGGCCCTCCGTTCTGCTCCAGAGCCCTCATATATCTCCTCCGGACGGGACTCATCCAATGACAATATCGATTATGAGGTGGTGGTGGCCGCTGCTGAGGGTGTATCAGCAGTCGCAGCCTCCGCAGGGGCGGTCTGGGAGCGAGTAGCTTCTCCTCCCCCCATTCTTCTGTCTTCTCTTCTCTTTCCATCATGGCGTTCTGGCGTTCTTCTTCCTGCCTCGGCCCCTTTACCGCCACTGGCTTCTTCTGCCCCTCCTTCCGGGGGCGGCGTCTTGTTCCAGTGCCTCCATATCAAGCCAGTATACGAACCCCTCGGAGCGTGGGCCATATTGCTGTCACATAGTAATTCAGGCAGGGGAGGCCCAAGACTCTTCGCGGTCTTTTCCTAGGACCTCCCATCTCTTCACGCCCTTCTTCTCCACACCAGCGGCCATTTTCAATGTTCATGTCACAGTCTATTAAATTGGGTCTTCTGCACATTTTCAAAAGTTCTAAGTCCAACAAATCTCAGGCACAAAGAACCCGATGGCATCGGGTCTCGTCATCCTGTTCGTGACGCCATGTTGGGTCACCCTCCCAGGGCTGCGGGGTACTCGGTACCGGGCCGGTGTCAGCGGGATGTTTCACAGCGACGGTGAAATAGGCCATGAACAGGGAATCACCCTGGATAGGACATAGCATAAGTAATACAAATTTTATTTAACACAGCAAGCAGAAAAAAGATTATAAAAACATTAAAAATGGTCACAAATGTGACACATACACAAACAATCCAATGCTCATAATAGCGCAGCCCACCTGCTACCAACTAACACCCTCACCGAGAATAATGCCTATATCCCCAGGTCCATGTAAACAGGATTCTCAATAGGAGAATTAATAACCCCCACACATAGATAATATAGAGCATATGAGTCAGAAACACCAATAATGTACAAATACAATGAAAAAATGATGAAATTCCAACCCAATAATTACAAAAACAGTACAAGGAATAATATAAACCCAAGAAGGTGCTGATCACTATGAGGTGTGCAAAAGATAGAAATGCACACTAAATAGACCTCATATGTACGTAGAGGTACCCCAGCCCAAGATCAGGCATAGGGAGACCCTGGGTCTCTGGCTCTACCTGCCCCACTTCTCTTTTCATGGGTTTTGTATTGTGCTGATTTGCATGTGTAGTTATCATTTGGGGTGGTTATGGAGATTTTCTCTGTCCACTTAGACCCTCTATAGCCCCTAATGGTCTGGCTGATCTGGTCCTTGATGCTCCCTATGCCTGATCTTGGGCTGGGGTACATTGGATTGTTTGTGTATGTGTCACATTTGTGACCATTTTTAATGTTTTTAGAATCTTTTTGCTGTTTGCTGTGTTAAATAAAATTTGTATTACTTATGCTATGTCCTATCCAGGGTGATCCCCTGTTCATGGTCTATTTCTTTCTCTCCTTTTTGTCAAACATATGTACTATTCAGGTCTAGGTTGGATCCCCTTAAATCCTTTCGGTGGTGCCCCAATTTCTTTGTTTCTCTAAGGCTATGTGCAAACGCTGCAGATTGGTCTGCGGATTTGTATCTGTGGAACCGCAGGTAAAACCGCAGGTAAAATGACCTGCGGTTTTACCTGCGGATTGGCCTGCAGTTTTCCCCTGTGGTTTATCATCTCTACAATGGAGGAGATGGAAAACCGCAGCAGAATTCGCAGAAAAGAAGTGACATGTCATTTCTTTCTGCGGATTCAAAACCGCAGCTTTTCCACAGTTAAAAATCCACAGCATGTGCACAGCAGATTGTAAATCCCATAGATTTCATAGATTTACATGTTACTGTACACTGTCTGCAGAACTGCTGTAGATCCGCAGTGGCCAAAACCACAGCAGATCCGCAGCAAAAACCGCAGCGTGTGAACATAGCCTAAGATAGGAGGTAAGGGCTCATACTCACTTGCGAAAGACTCGCACATTCTCGTGCGAGCCTCACGCATGAAAACCTGGCACTGCCGCTGGCTCTGGGACCGGAGCATGCGGCTACATGTATTTCTATGCAGCCACACGCTCTGGTCCGAGTGCCGGCAGCAGTGCAAGGTTTACATGCGTGAGGCTCGCACGAGAATCGTGCGAGTCTCTCGCAAGTGAGTATGAGCCCTAAGGCTATAAGTCTATCATTTTCTCAGTGTAGAAACTGTGGTTCCAGTAATTAACACTAATTACATACTTAATAACCCTATTTCTCCAGGTAAATAATGTTTCAGGTCACTACAGGTTCACTTTAACCCTTTCACGACCTTTGTTGTACTAGTACATCAAAGGTTGTGTCCCTGCATTTGATGCTGACTCCGACAATGAGCCAGCATCTTTTCCCATATGCATCTACGGGTACAGTGGTGCTCCACCCTCAGCTGTTAACTTGTTAAATCCTGCTATTAATCACTGATCGCGAGAGATTTAACTGTCACCAACCGGAATTTCATCATAAATCCCACCCATCGGCGCACCTGTCAAGTGATCGTGGGGCACCAATGGGTTGTCATGAGAGCAGGGAGTCTGCTGATGACCACCGTGCCTGTCATTGTGAATCTCATGTGAATACTGGCGTTGATAGGAGATCGTGATTTCTTCTATATATAGCTATGCTGAAGACCTGCCATGTGTAGCACAGGTGATCGAACACTTGCAGCTTCAAGACTCCTAAGGGGACTATTGAAGTCAGTAATAATTGTGAAAAAAAGTTTTTAAAAATATAAAGAAATAAAAAATAAATAAAACATTTAAGAAAAAATACACTTATTTGGTATCGCTGAGTTCAGAATTGTCTGATTTATCAAAACATAAAATCAATTAATCCAACGGTAGGCGGCGTAATGAGAAAAAAATCAAAATGCCAAATTTATGGTACTTTTTTTGCCCATCACAACATTGCAATAAAATGCAATAAGAGGCAATCAAAATATCCTTTCTACCCGAAAGTAGTATCATAAAAAATTTCAGCTCAAGCTGCAAAAAATAAGCCATCACTCAGCCACAGATACCCAAAAATTAAAACACTATGGGTCTCGGAAAATGGCAACAGAGCAAAATTATTTTTCTTACAAATTTTGGAATTTTTTTTCACCACTTAAATAAAAAGAACCTATACATGTTTGGCATCTGCAAACTCATACTAATCTAGGGAATCATAATGGCAGGTCAAAAAAAAAAATGTGGAATTGCACTCTTTTACAATTTCACCTCACTTGGAATTTTTTTTCATTTTCAAGTACACTACATGGTAAAATCAATGGTGTCATTCAAAAGTACAACTTGTACCCCAAAAAACAAGCCCTCATACCACTATATTGACAGAAAAATAAAAAAGTTATTGGTTTTGGAAGAAGGGGAGGAAGAAATGAAAGTGTAAAAACAGAATGTCGCAACATGGTGATGGGAAATGTCATAGTTCAATGAAAACTTTACTCACCCATTTGGATATTTATCGGGGGTTTTTGCATGTGTATGAGGCACCATAGAGCTCCATTCCTGGCATCTTTTACCTGAAATTGTCATGTAGTTTGTACCTCTATAATTTTCTCCATTTCCGGAGTAACAATCTGAAACTGCGGCTGATGTAGTGGGTGCAGGTTTTTCTGTAAAATATAATGATATAAAGGACTTTCATACATACATATACTTTATTTAAGTGTTCATGCCATTGTTAGACTATGATAACCTGCCATACAATACACATGAATAGCAGCACAATGAAGTGACTACCATATTTTAGGAAGTATGCAAGAACTTTGGCATTAACGTATTGACCTATCCACCATCATCAGTATGAGACTGGTGGGTCCCCTCACTCGGCTCCTCTACCAATCAGTTGGTATCTGCTGTTCTCAGCGCTGGATGTATGTAGAAATCCACAGCTCCATATATTTTTTTAGTGGCGACTGAAAAGTACTGCAATTTGTCTCACATTCAAAATGTTTTATTTCATTATAAAGGTGAGGGACGACGGAAATGTCCCTCCTGGAATGTGCCCCCACCTTGGCATTCCCCCAGGCCATAAAAAGAAATGCAATATTTATCTTTAATTAAAAACCAAGGAACAAGTTCTTTAAAACTTGGTCTCCACTAGTGTTGAGCATTCCGATACCGCAAGTATCGGGTATCGGCCGATACTTGCTGTATCGGAATTCCGATACCGACTTCCGATATTTTTTCAATATCGGAATTCGGCATCGGAATCGGAAGTTCAGTTGATTGACGGCCTGACGTCATCATGATGCGCGGTGTGTGCGCATCATGATGCGCCGTCATTTCGGGCCTTCCGGGGGTCTCTGCCGGCCTGCCGGGGGGCTGTGCCGGCCTGCCGGGGGGCTGTGCCGGCCTGCCGGGGGGCTGTGTGGACTGCCCGGGGTCTGTACCGGCCTGCCGGTGGTCTGTGCCCATCGGGCGATGCCTGCTACCATGACAGTGATTGACACATTAGCCAATGATGGGACAGTAGTAGTCCCATCATCCGGCTAATGTGTTAAATGTTAAAAAAAAAAAAAAAAAAAAATACTACATACATACTACATGCTACATACATACTACATATATACTACATACATACTACATACATGCTACATACATACTACATGCATGCTACATACATACTACATATATACTACATACATACTACATACATACTGCATGCTACATACATACTACATACATACTACATGCATGCTACATATATACTACATGCTACATACATACCACATACATACTACATGCATGCTACATATATACTACATGCTACATACATACCACATACATACTACATACATGCTACATACATACTACATACATACTACATGCATGCTACATACATGCTACATACATACTACATGCTACATACATACTACATATATACTACATGCATACTACATATATACTACATACATACTACATACATACCACATATATACTACATACATACTACATGCATGCTACATACATACTACATGCTACATACATACCACATACATACTACATACATGCTACATATATACTACATGCATGCTACATACATACTACATATATACTACATGCATGCTACATACATACTACATGCTACATGCATGCTACATACATACTACATACATACTACATGCTACATACATACCACATATATACTACATACATACAATACATTCATACAATACATACATAGACATACAGTACATATAACATAGAGTAACATACTTACCAATACTTGTCACATTGTTCCCCGAAGCCATTGTCTTTCCGGAATAAATATTAACATAACAAACCACAAAAATACTCACCCACGATCCGAAGCAGTCCACGAGTGTGTCCCACGACGATCTTGGGTAGAGAACTGCAGCATCAGCTGATGCTGCCGTTCTCTACGGGCTGCAGGAATCCAATGACGGAAGGTAGGTATCCTTCCGCACTGTATTCCTCCGCCACTTAAAAAAAAAAAAGTCCCTAGTCTCACTTTATGCCATTGCTGTGTGGGAAATTCCCACACAGCAATGGCATAAAGTGAGACTAGGGACTTTTTTTTTTTTAAGTGGCGGAGGAATACAGTGCGGAAGGATACCTACCTTCCGTCATTGGATTCCTGCAGCCCGTAGAGAACGGCAGCATCATCTGATGCTGCAGTTCTCTACCCAAGATCGTCGTGGGACACACTCGTGGACTGCTTCGGATCGTGGGTGAGTATTTTTGTGGTTTGTTATGTTAATATTTATTCCGTAGACGACAATGGCTTCGGGGAACAATGTGACAAGTATTGGTAAGTATGTTACTCTATGTTATATGTACTGTATGTCTATGTATGTATTGTATGAATGTATTGTATGTATGTAGTATATATGTGGTATGTATGTAGCATGTAGTATGTATGTAGTATGTATGTAGCATGCATGTAGCATGCAGTATGTATGTAGCATGCAGTATGTATGTAGCATGCATGTAGTATATATGTAGTATGTATGTAGCATGCATGTAGTATATATGTAGCATGTATGTGGTATGTATGTAGTATGTATGTAGCATGTATGTAGTATATATGTAGTATGTATGTAGTATGTATGTAGCATGTAGTATGTATGTAGCATGCATGTAGTATATATGTAGTATGTATGTAGCATGCATGTAGTATATATGTAGTATGTATGTGGTATGTATGTAGCATGTAGTATGTATGTAGCATGCATGTAGTATATATGTAGTATGTATGTAGCATGTAGTATGCAGTATGTATGTAGCATGCATGTAGTATATATGTAGTATGTATGTAGCATGTAGTATGCAGTATGTATGTAGCATGCATGTAGTATATATGTAGTATGTATGTTGCATGTAGTATGAATGTAGCATGTATGTAGTATGTAGTATGAATGTAGCATGTATGTAGTATGCATGTTGTATGTATGTAGCATGTAATTTTTTTTTTTTTTTTTTACATTTAACACATTAGCCGGATGATGGGACTACTACTGTCCCATCATTGGCTAATGTGTCAATCACTGTCATGGTAGCAGGCATCGCCCGATGGGACTTGTAGTCCCATCGGACGATGCCTGCACAGACCCCCGGAGCCTGCACAGCCCCCCGGCAGGCCGGCACAGCCCCCCGGCAGGCCGGCACAGCCCCCCGGAGCCTGCACAGTCCCCCGGCAGGCCGGCACAGCCCCCCGGAGCCTGCACAGCCCCCCGGCAGGCCGGCACAGCCCCCCGGCAGGCCGGCACAGCCCCCCGGAGCCTGCACAGACCACCGGCAGGCCGGCACAGACCACCGGAGCCTGCACAGACCCCCTGGCAGGCCGGCACAGCCCCCCGAAAGGCCCGTACAGACCCCAGAGAGGCTGTACAAGGGCAGGAAAGGGTTTTTCTTATTCCGATACCGGAAGTCCCATAGACTTGAATGGGACTTCCGGTATCGGAATCGGCGATACCGATACTTTTTTTAAAGATCGGCCGATACCATCCGATACGATACTTTGAAGTATCGGATGGTATCACTCAACTCTAGTCTCCACCAATTAGCACCAAGGTGTGAGCTCCTGCAGCTACAGGTAAACTAACTGAAGCACATGGAGACACCGTCATACAAGTCACAGCAGGCTCTGAGGTATTGAATCTGGAAAATGACCTATAATAATAAAATGCAATATCTCTGAGCCTAGCCTGTTATGATTGAGTCACCGTAGGAGGCAAAAACAGAAATGCTAGCTAAGTCCAGAAAACCAGAGAGGTTGGCAGCTATCGGATTGCAGACCCCTGAACCTATCAACACAACTAGCAGTAGCCGTGGGGGGTTCCTACGATGCCCTAGACCCCTCGATCACAGCCGGAGGACTAAATAGCCTAAAGACAGAAAGGGAAATCTAAACTGCCCCAGGGCAGACCCCAAAGCAAAAGGCAGCCCCCCACATATAATGACGGTGAAGCAAGAAGAAAGAACACAACACAGACAGAAAGATAGACTGAGCAAAGACGGGGCCCAAGCTAACTAGATAGGAAAGGACAGGAAGGCTGCTGTCTGCAATCCGTGAAAAACCCTATGAAAATAAGAGCCAACAGACTGACAGTGAAAAAGGCCCTGAAGACGCTAGGCTTCAAAAAAACTATGTCAGTACTCAGGAATATTCTGAAGACAGAGCAACAGGCAAAAGGAGATTCAGCTCACCCCAGCAGGGAATGGCAGAATCCAGAAAAGCAAGGAAAACAAAAACAAAACACAAATGCTAAAAGGCAAAGCAGAAAACTTAGCTTTAGAGGAGCAGGAATCAGACTGGTCTCCTAGAAGTCCACAGAGAAATCACCCGCAGGGCAGAAGGGCGTTGGCAGCCTTATATCCAGTCCGTGACTCCACTCAGCCAGTCATCATCATTAGGCTCAGGTGCCTGATAATCAGGCTCATTACCTTCCTTTACCAGAATAGGGAGTTCACCAGACCTCAGTGACGAAGGGGAAAATGAACTCACAACACTAGCCGAGCACATTATTGGAATCGGCATTCCTTTCCCCATGTGCCCATATTATTTAGCCACCTCCAGAACAGTACATTATGGAGTTATAAAGCATAGCTAAACAGGAAGTACATACAGTAGGCATATTTAGTCTCTATGTGCAGTAAAATCCAGCGGAACCCATTGGCGGCTCCACCAACTTTCAGAGCTTCAGATGGAAAGATATGAACAGACATTCATACTTTCAAATATTGGAGGAGAGAAGCTGCACAAGCCCATGGGTGGGCGCAAAGTGTGGGAGGGGATCGCCTAGGAGATAAGAGTCAGCTGCTCATTTTGAGCTCAGTTTTCTAATGGCCGCAGGATAACTTTAGCTGACGCAGCCAGGAAAGCCTGTAACTAAGATTTGAACCTGTGATCCATCAGCACCACCCTGTGGTCACATGCTACATAACACGGTAATTGCAACCTATCTATACCCTATCCTTGTACTACACTCTTGACTGTATACCTGTATATTGTTCTTGTAAATATATACCAGTATATTTCTAGTGCGCCTTTTCGATGATTAAATCTAAAATTAATCTTGGGCTGCTCTTTTATCTCGATTCACGAATCCCCACATTCGCACGCTCGGTTGGTCAATTGTACGCTACCCGATAAAAGCCTGTTGTCGGACGGGCTTATGTCGAACGAGGAACTGGTGGCAGAATACCGTATTGTTTTATTGAGGTACTCTGGCAGTGACGGCCTGGAGGTTTAAATATATATCCCCAGTCTTAAAAGTGCCACCATGACCCCCAGACTTGTCTCCATGGAGCACATCTGGGACATCTGGGACAACATTGCTCAACAATTATAAAAAGAGCAGCCAACAGCAAATGTTGATGATTTGCATGCCCTAGTACATTCAGCATGTCAGGACATTTCTTAGACAACCATTAATAACCTTAATGATAACATGCCAAGATGTGTAAGTGCGGCGATTTCTTTACTTGGAGCCCATACTCAATCTAACATATAAAGCTCAAGTGTGTGTATGTATGTGTGTATGTATGTATGTGTGTATGTCCGGGATTGGCATCCGCACCGTCGCAGCTACAGCCACAAAATTTGGCACAGTCACACGTCTGGACCCCGAGAGTGTCCGAGGCTATGTTGTGAGGCGAAATTTTAACCCTGCGCGTTCCAATTCACCAAACAATTTTGCCCCTATCTACATAATGGGGAAAAAGTGTGTGTGTATCAAGCCCCGCCCCTCATTATGATGTCATAATGGTTGGCATGGCGACGCTGATATCATAGGTTGCAAGCCCCGCCGCTCACTATGATGTCATAATGGTTGACTATGGGATGGAGGATGTGTGATGGTATATGGGCACTGGACTATGGGATGTATGACGGGTATATGGGCACGGGACTATGGGATGGCGGATATGTATGATGGGTATATGGGCACGGGACTATGGGATGGAGGATATGTATGATGGGTATATTGGCATGGGACTATGAGATGAAGGATGTGTGATGGGTATATGGGCACTCGACTATGGGATGGCGAATATGTATGATAGGTATATGGGCATGGGACTATGGGATGGAGGATGTGTGATGGGTATATGGGCATGGGACTATGGGATGGAGGATGTGTGATGGGTATATGGGCACTCGACTATGGGATGGAGGATATGTATGATGGGTATATGGGCACGGGCCTATGGGATGGAGGATGTGTGATGGGTATATGGGCATGGGACTATGGGATGGAGGATGTGTGATGGGTATATGGGCACTCGACTATGGGATGGAGGATATGTATGATGGGTATATGGGCATGGGCCTATGGGATCGTGGATATGTATGATGGGTATATGGGCACGGGACTATGGGATGAAGGATAATTATAATTTGCTATAACTAACCACAGTTAGTTACTATGCCCGGGCAGCACCAGGCTCTTCGGCTAGTACTGAATAAATCAAGATATTTTGAACATTTTGTTCCCATTTGTCATAATTTTATATAATTGCCATGTATGCTCCTATGATTTCCACAGTTCCTCTACTTTTTCTTCTTGATGTTGCAATTTAAAGATTTACAAGTTTTCAAAACTTAGTTATACACCTTTTTTGACAACACAAAAATATATCTGTCCTCATTCATAAAAACTGTTCTAAAATTGGTATTTCGGAAACAAGGTAAATATTAACTTTTGGGAATAACATTATCACTATGCCTTAAACATATATTTGCTTCAGAGGAGAAAATCTGCAATTTCATATAAAGAAATAAATGTATTTACCAATAGGTTTGTCATCACCACAGCTGGGTATGTCACAATATTCCCATCGTGTTAACTTGTCAGTGGTATAACACCAGGGCATTGACTCTCCATCTGGGTTTCTACAATAATTCTTTTCAAGATTCCTACAAATCAGATTAATTTATGATAATTTAGAAGATTTTTAAATATGCATATTTTTCCAGACGACAAGCAATTTTTCATTAGTGAATGCATTTAAAGGGAACCTGTCAGTTTTTTAGTGTATGAACAAAAGCCATCACTTTTGTGTTCTGCGCCATCCATTAGCCCAAGAAATCACACACCTGTGCAGTAGCATGGCCGGCTCGTGCAGGCGCACTTTGCTCTGCACTACTGGGCAGGGCATAAAACATAACTGTATATGTGCAGAGACACGTCATTCCAGCTCCTATGTAACAGAACTAGTAAGCAGCGCAAGCTGGTGATGCTACTGTACAAATGTGTGATTTTGTTGGGCTATGTGAATGATACACATCAATCAAAGCCGGAGGATGGTGATTAGAAGAAGAGAGGAAACACAGATGCCGCAGTATGTACAAGTGGTAAATTCCTGATGAAGAAGTAATTAAATACTTCGAAATGCATAGAATAAACCACCATCTTTCGCTTATCTTGTCTGGATTGGAATTTTATTCAGCAGTGCAGGTAATTTCCACCTTATTCCTTTCATTCCAGATGCCGCAGTAATGATGCCCATTGGACCAGGCCATCTGATTTAAATACAGTGCAGGAGCAATTCAAAAGATATTTAGGAGTTTATACAGGGGGATTCAGGACTCGGGAGACAATAGACAACTTTGTGGAATGCAGTTCAAGAGTTATAAAAGGTAGTGGCATTTGTTCAGACATTAAAAAAGCCTCATTTGACCACTATACAGTGCCTTGATAAACTATGCATACCCTGTGAACTTTTCCACGTTTTTTCACGTTACACCAACAAACAAATGTGTTTTATTTGGATTTTATTTGATATACCACGACATAGTAACAAGTATTTGTGAAATGTAAAATAAATGATACCTGGTTTACTAATTACTGTATTTTAAAAATATAAATTTGGAAATTTTCCCTCTTCAGGCTTTATCTCTTAACTGCAATTTACTCTGAGCTGGTGGAATGAGACTAGCGGCTATGATCTCTACCACATGTAGGGAGAAGGGTCCGGGCCGGAACCAAGGGGACCACCATCTAGGCTCCTAAGGGAACTGTACGCGGGGAACGGAGGAGGAGAGTGGACTGCTGGGAGTGACAGGACAGCAAGGGGAGGGGCGCGTATAAAAGGGACAGGGAGCGCGCAGGGGAGTCAGTTGGTGGAACGGCAGACATGAAGCAAGAGACTGTGGGAGTTTGAGAGAGCCAGAGTGACAGACGGTGACCAAAGAGGAGACCAGCGACAGAGGGGAGACTTACAGTGGCCTGCGGAGAGTAAGCGCCGAACTTACCAACAAGAGACTGCCGCTTCACTCCAATCCGGGGTCACTACCTGCCCACGGTCGTCCGCAGCTGTTACCGCTGTGATCCAGCCTGTTGCGGCCTGTCCGCCACCCCTTGCAGCCGCTGCCGCTTCACTCCAGCCCGTGGCTGTGGCCTGCCCGCTACCGCCCTGCTTCAGCCTGCGGCTGCGGCCTGTTCATCATCGCCCTGAGTTGAAGTCACCCCGCTACAGTCGGCAGTTGGGGCCTACTCCTCGCCTACAGAGAAACTCTTTGCCTAGGCCCAGGCTGTGCACATGGCTTGCCAACCGCCACTCCTGGTAACTGCAACACAACCCTGCTTGGAGACTGGTGTCTCATTGAACTCGCATACGAGCAGAACCCCGCTGTTTCTACAGGGGGTTACCTCATCAAAGGAATTCCTCAGGGCCTGTTGTGCCCCAACTCCTCCTGGGCGCCGGGGCGCCCGAAGACTATGACAGATCTTCAGCAGCTGGGCCCAGCGGCTGCGACACCAAAGCAGCCTCTTGAGAAATGCCGAGGGACGTCTGGACTGATAAGTAACACTATAGGAAATAAGGACCCGTAGTCGGCCATATCGCGGCCCTATAGCAACTGGCCTTTGTCGGGTTAGTCGTGTTCTCTCTGAAAGTGTTTGTTTGTGCAGAGTCCCTGCAAGGAAATAGCTGTTATTGTGTTTTGGTTGCTTAGCATAGCCCTAGTGGCTTAAATTTATAAAAGTTTTCTAGCCAAAGTTCAATCCAGTCTCGCGTCTCGTCACTGCATCCTGCTTACCTGCTGTTACCTACACATGCACAGCAAATTGAGAAGGATTTCTGCTCTTCTTTCCTCAGGTAGCACACTGACAGAAGCCACAGTAAAGAAATTATACCTCTGACCTGAGCTGAGTGTATGTGAATCCAGCTCTGGGGTGAGGTAAAAGACTAGTACGATCTCTGTGTGTGTCTCCTTTTTTCTGTACCTTCACTGAGGTCCTCACTCCTGCTCTCCTCTTCATACAGTATACTGGCCTGTGTTAGGGTATGTGCACACGCTGCGGATTCTGCTGCGTTTCCGCAGCGTTTTTGGCTCTGCAGAAACGCAGCAGATTTTGCTGCGTTGTACAGTACCTTTATTTCCTATGGAAATAAAAAAAAGCTGTGCACATGCTGCGTTCTTTTCCGCGCGGTTTTGCTGCGGTTTACAATCCGCAGCATGTCAATTGTTTGGTGCAGAAACGCTGCGGTTTTACACCTCATCCATTATGAGGTGTAAAACCGCAGGGCAAAACCACAGAAAAAACGCAGATAATCCGCAGATAAACCGCAGAAAAACCGCAGCACTTTGTCCTGCGGATTTCCTGCGGTTTTCTCTACAAAATCCGCAGAGACTAAAAACTACGTGTGCACATACCCTAATGTGACACCACCATGAGCCTGTAGTCTCTCTTGTCTGAACAAGATGTTTTTTTCAAAGTGGATAATAAGTTCAGGAGGCAGAGTGGAAGGGAAAAGAATGGGAAGGAAGGTGATTTCTCTAAGATGTTCTACAAAGTTTCTTATATTTGTCTGTACTATTGATCTATGCGAAGTTTGTTAAAAGTACAGTCCTCTTTGAGGTGTTTGCTATCAAAGTAATATAGCGAAAACCATCATTAATTGTGCAATGCATCTCCAGTGCTGCCTCTGTGTTGCTCCCACCGATCTTTGTTGATGTGGCTGAAGCTGTGATGTCACGTCTATAGCATATGACCCACCAGTTTTTCTTAGTGTACCTGCAGCAGTGATACCATGAATGGTGCAGCTAATCACTGGGCTATATGGTCTCATGATGTCTACCTTGGCAATCTTTTACCATAAAATTTTACAACCACTTTATTTATCAATGTAGTAAAATAAATATTCCTTACTTGCAGGGATAGTTATCTGGAGTTCTCCCATGAGTATGAGGTTCCTGAGAACTCCAAGATTGACATATTTTTCCAGTTACTGTTACAGCAATCTTTCCAGCGTACAACTCTCCATTGCCAGATAAACATTGCAACCCTGGTGGTGGTTGTGGGGTATTAGAAGCTGGAATGTGAAAAGTAGAAAAATATTATTCACTAAAGAGAATTCTTAGAACGTTAGAACAATAAACTACAATTGTTTACTTGAATCTAACGCATATGCAAATTTTACCACAGTGTCACCTACCTACCATGTACCATTGTTAATAAGTGGTTAATTTCTGTTCTGAATAAAATACAAGAAAATAGTTTGATGCTGGAATAACTTATGATCCAGTTATCATCTGTCTACGTGCTAACATTTTTAGCATTTTTATAACTAGTGGTCAGGTCCTACAGTTCCCAGAAATTGTGAAGGACATGTTATTGTTTCCAAATTTAAGTGAAATGGTCTGTAAACACCCAAAAATGTTGTCCGTTTGGCCAGATTTTCTTGAGAACTTGAACTGTTGAACTATAACACATTGACACTAGGGAAACACCCTCGTATTCTGTCATGTAATCTATCTTGTGTCCCAGGATGTGTTTGACAACCCATTGTGTAACTCATAATTCTGCCAGATTATTGTGTAATGCCTAGTGTTGAGCATTCCGATACTTCAAATATGGTGTATCGGCCGATATTCGCTGTATCGGAATTCCGATACCGAGTACCGATATTTTTACAATATCGGATACCGGAATCGGAAGTTCCCATAATGCAATGAGCCAGTGTTGTGGCTGTGATTGGTTGCTGAAATGATGTCATCATGATGCGCGGTCTGTGCGCATCATGTTGCGCGGTCTGTGCGGGCCTGCCGGGGGTCTATGCGGGCCTGCCGGGGGTCTGTACGGACCTGCCGGGGGTCTGTGCAGGCCTGCCGGCGGTCTGTACAGGCCTGCCATGGGTCTGTACGGGCCTGCCGGGGGTCAGTGTGGGCTGCCGGGGGTCTGTGTGGGCTGCCGGGGGTCTGTGCGGGCCTGCCGGGGGACTGTGCCGGCTGCCGGGGGACTGTGCGGGCCTGCCGGGGGACTGTGCGGGCCTGCCGGGGGTCTGTGCGGGCCTGCTGGGGGTTGTGTGTGTGTGCAGGCATCGCCCGATGGGACTACAAGTCCCATCGGGCAATGCCTGCTACAATGACAGTGATTGACACATTAGCCAATGATGGGACAGTAGTAGTTCCATCATCCGGCTAATGTGTTGAATGAAAAAAAAAACAAATACATACTACATACATACTAAATACTGTGATAAAACACTCCGGGATCGCCTTTGCTGGGGTCAAAGGTCACGTGCGTTCAGCATGAAACTCAGGCGCACAGCCGGGGTCCGGGTATAACTGACACTGGGTCAGGTTTATTAAAGGTGAAAGCAATGCATAAAGAAAAAAAACATAAAACAAATCCTTGCCTGTCCGGCACTAACTAAACAAGGTACAACCTAACTACCAACTGGCGGGCTTCTCCTGTCCAGCCAAACCACAGTTGCAGTGGGCACTGCTTTCACTCACGTGTGTCTCTCACACAGACAGGCTCTCTGTGTTCCCAGGCTGAGACACTCACACAACCACCTGGCATCCTTTTATATCCGCCTCCCATTATTCATTAGTCACCAGGTGAGATACTGACCAGACTAGGCCACATAGGAAAGGTATCTGGGCGAGATATACCTGCCCTCATCCACTATTTCCACATGATTCTCACAATACATACTACATATATACAACATTCATACAACATACATACATACATACTACATACATACTACATATATACTACATTCATACAACATACATACATACGTACATACTACATATATACAACATACATACATACATACTACATATATACAACATTCATACAGCATACATATATACATACTACATATATACTACATTCATACAACATACATACATACATATATTAGAAGGGAGAAAACGGAGTAACGGATCCAAGATATATGCAAAAAGTATAAATTTTATTAGTACTCACATAAAGTGCAGACAAATATACAAGTTGACTAAAATAAGGGGGAAAAACCCCAATGATACAACAATCAGGACAGACAAGGACAGGGAAAATAAAATGATACCAGTGCTCCAAGTCTATATGGCACAACGTTCAGTCAGCCCCCGGACATTGCACATAACAGATATAATCTATGTGCAATGTCCGGGGGCTGACTGAACGTTGTGCCATATAGACTTGGAGCACTGGTATCATTTTATTTTCCCTGTCCTTGTCTGTCCTGATTGTTGTATCATTGGGGTTTTTCCCCCTTATTTTAGTCAACTTGTATATTTGTCTGCACTTTATGTGAGTACTAATAAAATTTATACTTTTTGCATATATCTTGGATCCGTTACTCCTTTTTCTCCCTTCTAATATAAGCATATGGAGTGGTAATCCTTGTACAAGGCGTTTTATTGGACCATGGTCATCGCCTTGTCTCGTCTTTTGATACCGGGCATTACCATATATATACATACATACATACATACTACATATATACTACATTCATACAACATACAGTTGTGGACAAAAGTATTGACACCCCTTCAATTTTGTCAGATAATACTTAGTTTCTTCCTGAAAATGATTGTAAACACAAATTCTTTGGTATTATTATCTTCATTTAATTTGTCTTAAATGAAAAACACAAAAAGAATTGTCCTAAAGCCAAATTGGATATAATTCCACACCAAACATAAAAAGAGGGTGGACAAAAGTATTTGCACTGTTCGAAAAATCATGTGATGCTTCTCTAATTTGTGTAATTAACAGCACCTGTAACTTACCTGTGGCACCTAACAGGTGTTGGCAATAACTAAATCACACTTGCAGCCAGTTGACATGGATTAAAGTTGACTCAACCTCTGTCCTGTGTCCTTGTGTGTACCACATTGAGCATGGAGAAAAGAAAGAAGACCAAAGAACTGTCTGAGGACTTGAGAAACCAAATTGTGAGGAAGCATGAGCAATCTCAAGGCTACAAGTCCATCTCCAAAGACCTGAATATTCCTGTGTCTACCGTGCGCAGTGTCATCAAGAAGTTTAAAGCCCATGGCACTGTGGCTAACCTCCCTAGATGTGGACGGAAAAGAAAAATTGACAAGAGATTTCAAGGCAAGATTGTGCGGATGTTGGATAAAGAACCTCGACTAACATCCAAACAAGTTCAAGCTGCCCTGCAGTCCGAGGGTACAACAGTGTCAACCCGTACTATCCGTCGGCTTCTGAATGAAAAGGGACTGTATGGTAGGAGACCCAGGAAGACCCCACTTCTTACACCGAGACATAAAAAAGCCAGGCTGGAGTTTGCCAAAACTTACCTGAAAAAGCCTAAAACGTTTTGGAAGAATGTTCTCTGGTCAGATGAGACAAAAGTAGAGCTTTTTGGGCAAAGGCATCAACACAGAGTTTACAGGAGAAAAAAAGAGACATTCAAAGAAAAAAACACGGTCCCTACAGTCAAACATGGCAGAGGTTCCCTGATATTTTGGGGTTGCTTTGCTGCCTCTGGCACTGGACTGCTTGACCGTGTGCATGGCTTTATGAAGTCTGAAGACTACCAACAAATTTTGCAGCATAATGTAGGGCCCAGTGTGAGAAAGCTGGGTCTCCCTCAGAGGTCATGGGTCTTCCAGCAGGACAATGACCCAAAACACTCTTCAAAAAGCACTAGAAAATGGTTTGAGAGAAAGCACTGGAGACTTCTAAGGTGGCCAGCAATGAGTCCAGACCTGAATCCCATAGAACACCTGTGGCGAGATCTAAAAATGGCAGTTTGGAGAAGGCACCCTTCAAATATCAGGGACCTGGAGCAGTTTGCCAAAGAAGAATGGTCTAAAATTCCAGCAGAGCATTGTAAGAAACTCATTGGTGGTTACCGGAAGCGGTTGGTCGCAGTTATTTTGGCTAAAGGTTGTGCAATCAAGTATTAGGCTGAGGGTGCCAGTACTTTTGTCTGGCCCATTTTTGGAGTTTTGTGTGAAATGATCAATGTTTTGCTTTTTGCTTCATTCTCTTTTGTGTTTTTTCATTTAAGACAAATTAAATGAAGATAATAATACCAAAGAATTTATGTTTGCAATCATTTTCAGGAAGAAACTGAGTATTATCTGACAAAATTGCAGGGGTGTCAATACTTTTGGCCACAACTGTACATACATACATACAACATACATACTACATATATGCTACATTCATACAACATACATACAGTACATACTACATACATACTACATACACTCACTGGCCACTTTATTAGGTACACCTGTCCAACTGTGTGTTAAGACTTAATTTCTAATCAGCCAATCACATGGCGGCAACTCAGTGCATTTAGGCATGTAGACATGGTCAAGACAATCTCCTGCAGTTCAAACCGAGCATCAGTATGGGGAAGAAAGGTGATTTGAGTGCCTTTGAACGTGGCATGATTGTTGGTGCCAGAAGGGCTGGTCTGAGTATTTCAGAAACTGCTGATCTACTGGGATTTTCACGCACAACCATCTCTAGGGTTTACAGAGAATGGTCCGAAAAAGAAAAAAAATCCAGTGAGCGGCAGTTCTGTGGCCGGAAATGCCTTGTTGATGCCAGAGGTCAGAGGAGAATGGGCATACTGGTTCGAGCTGATAGAAAGGCAACAGTGACTCAAATTGCCACCCGTTACAACCAAGGTAGGCAGAAGAGCATCTCTGAACGCACAGTGCGTCGAACTTTGAGGCAGATGGGCTACAGCAGCAGAAGACCACACTGGGTACCACTCCTCTCAGCTAAGAACAGGAAACTGAGGCTACAATTTGCACAAGCTCATCGAAATTGGACAGTAGAAGATTGGAAAAACGTTGCCTGGTCTGATGAGTCTCGATTTCTGCTGCGACATTCGGATGGTAGGGTCAGAATTTGGCGTAAACAACATGAAAGCATGGATCCATCCTGCCTTGTATCAACGGTTCAGGCTGGTGGTGGTGGTGTCATGGTGTGGGGAATTTTTTCTTGGCACTCTTTGGGCCCCTTGGTACCAATTGAGCATCGTTGCAACGCCACAGCCTACCTGAGTATTGTTGCTGACCATGTCCATCCCTTTATGACCACAATGTACCCAACATCTGATGGCTACTTTCAGCAGGATAATGCGCCATGTCATAAAGCTCGAATCATCTCAGATTGGTTTCTTGAACATGACAATGAGTTCACTGTACTCAAATGGCCTCCTCAGTCACCAGATCTCAATCCAATAGAGCATCTTTGGGATGTGGTGGAACGGGAGATTCGCATCAGGGATGTGCAGCCGACAAATCTGCGCCAACTGTGTGATGCCATCATGTCAATATGGTCCAAAATCTCTGAGGAATGTTTCCAGCACCTTGTTGAATCTCTGCCACGAAGAATTGAGGCAGTTCTGAAGGCAAAAGGGGGTCCAACCCGTTACTAGCATGGTGTACCTAATAAAGTGGCCAGTGAGTGTATATACTACATTCATACAACATATATACTACATTCATACAACATACATACATACTACATATATACTACATTCATACAACATACATACATACATACTACATACAATACATTCATACAATACATCCATATAGACATACAGTACATACAGTGGGGCAAAAAAGTATTTAGTCAGTCAGCAATAGTGCAAGTTCCACCACTTAAAAAGATGAGAGGCGTCTGTAATTTACATCATAGGTAGACCTCAACTATGGGAGACAAACTGAGAAAAAAAAATCCAGAAAATCACATTGTCTGTTTTTTTTTCATTTTATTTGCATATTATGGTGGAAAATAAGTATTTGGTCAGAAACAAAATTTCATCTCAATACTTTGTGATATATCCTTTGTTGGCAATGACAGAGGTCAAACGTTTTCTGTAAGTCTTCACAAGGTTGCCACACACTGTTGTTGGTATGTTGGCCCATTCCTCCATGCAGATCTCCTCTAGAGCAGTGACGTTTTTGGCTTTTCGCTTGGCAACACGGACTTTCAACTCCCTCCAAAGGTTTTCTATAGGGTTGAGATCTGGAGACTGGCTAGGCCACTCCAGGACCTTGAAATGCTTCTTACGAAGCCACTCCTTCGTTGCCCTGGCGGTGTGCTTTGGATCATTGTCATGTTGAAAGACCCAGCCACGTTTCATCTTCAATGCCCTTGCTGATGGAAGGAGGTTTGCACTCAAAATCTCACGATACATGGCCCCATTCATTCTTTCATGTACCCGGATCAGTCGTCCTGGCCCCTTTGCAGAGAAACAGCCCCAAAGCATGATGTTTCCACCACCATGCTTTACAGTAGGTATGGTGTTTGATGGATGCAACTCAGTATTCTTTTTCCTCCAAACATGACAAGTTGTGTTTCTACCAAACAGTTCCAGTTTGGTTTCATCAGACCATAGGACATTCTCCCAAAACTCCTCTGGATCATCCAAATGCTCTCTAGCAAACTTCAGACGGGCCCGGACATGTACAGGCTTAAGCAGTGGGACACGTCTGGTACTGCAGGATCTGAGTCCATGGTGGCGTAGTGTGTTACTTATGGTAGGCCTTGTTACATTGGTCCCAGCTCTCTGCAGTTCATTCACTAGGTCCCCCCGCGTGGTTCTGGGATTTTTGCTCACCGTTCTTGTGATCATTCTGACCCCACGGGGTGGGATTTTGCGTGGAGCACCAGATCGAGGGAGATTATCAGTGGTCTTGTATGTCTTCCATTTTCTAATTATTGCTCCCACAGTTGATTTCTTCACTCCAAGCTGGTTGGCTATTGCAGATTCAGTTTTCCCAGCCTGGTGCAGGGCTACAATTTTGTTTCTGGTGTCCTTTGACAGCTCTTTGGTATTCACCATAGTGGAGTTTGGAGTCAGACTGTTTGAGGGTGTGCACAGGTGTCTTTTTATACTGATAACAAGTTTAAACAGGTGCCATTACTACAGGTAATGAGTGGAGGAAAGAGGAGACTCTTAAAGAAGAAGTTACAGGTCTGTGAGAGCCAGAAATCTTGATTGCTTGTTTCTGACCAAATACTTATTTTCCACCATAATATGCAAATAAAATGAAAAAAAAAACAGACAATGTGATTTTCTGGATTTTTTTTTCTCAGTTTGTCTCCCATAGTTGAGGTCTACCTATGATGTAAATTACAGACGCCTCTCATCTTTTTAAGTGGTGGAACTTGCACTATTGCTGACTGACTAAATACTTTTTTTCCCCACTGTATAACATAGAGTACATACTCACCATCACTTGTCACTTTGATCCCCGAAGCCAGTGTCATCTAACTGTAAAAAATATTATAATAACAAACAAGCAATATACTCCCTGATCCGCAGAAATCCACGAGTGTCCCACGACGATCTCCTGCAGTGCATCACTGAGAGGTTACTATAGTTCACTGGTCTCACTTTATGGCAAAAGCTGCGTGGGAACTTTCTCACACAGAAATGCCAAAAGTGAGGCTAGGGACTATTTTGTTACAGTGGCGGAGAAATTCAGTGCGGAAGGATACCTACCTCCCGTAATTGTATTCCTGGGGCCCCTAGAGAGCGGTGGCATCAGCTGATGCTGCTGTTCTCCACGGGAGATCATCGTGGGACACTCGTGGATTTCTGCGGATCAGGGAGTATATCAGTTGTTTGTTATTTTAATATTTTTTAAAGATGACACTGGCTTCGGGGATCAAAGTGACAAGTGATGGTGAGTATGTACTCTATGTTATATGTATTGCATGAATGTATGAATGTATTGTATGTAGTATGTATGTTGTATGTCTGTAGCATGTTTTATGTATGTCTGTAGTATGTATGTAGTATGTACTATGTATGTATGTTGTATGAATGTAGTGTATATATGTAGTATGTATGTTGTATGTATGTTGTATGAATGTAGTATATATGAAGTATGTATGTATGTATGTATGTTGTATGAATGTAGTATATATGAAGTATGTATGTAGTATGTAGTATGTATGTATGTTGTATGAATGTAGTATATATGAAGTATGTATGTTGTATGTATGTTGTATGACTGTAGTATATATGTAGTATGTTTGTAGTATGTATGTTGTTTTTTTTTTACATTCAACACATTAGCCGGATGATGGGACTACTACTGTCACATCATTGGCTAATGTGTCAATCACTGTCATTGTAGCAGGCATAGCCCGATGGGACTTGTAGTCCTATCGGACGATGCCTGCACACACACACAACCCCCGGTAGGCCCGCACAGACCCCCGGCAGCCCGCACAGACCCCCGGCAGGCCCGCACAGACCCCCGGCAGCCCGTACAGACCCCCGGCAGGCCCGTACAGACCCCCGGCATCCTGCACTGACCCCCGGCAGGCCCGCACAGACCCCCGGCAGCCCGCAGACCCCCGAAAGGCCCGTACAGACCCCGCCCGCACACACAGACACACACAGTGTCCGCCCACGCACCACCCACACTCTTCCCCCCTCCCGAACTGGATGTACAATTAAAGAAAGGGTTTTTTTTAATTCCGATATTTCTGTCCCATTGACTTGAATGGGGTTTCCGGTATCGGAATCGGCGATACTCGATACTTTTTGGGTATCGGTCCAATCCAATCCGATCCGATACTTCACGATATTGGATGGTATCGCTCAACACTAGTAATGCCTCATTTCCATTTGATCTTGTACTATAAAAGATCACCATGTCAATAAACTTTAGAGACTATTTGGAAAGACAGCGAGCAGTCTGTATCTCTGATTATGCTTCATTGCATGGGTACCCATAAGATAGAAAATACCTGAAGAGAAACAGAAATCCCTCCTCTAACAACTTGGAGGCCTTCAGCGGGATATAATATTCCCCTTCGACTTTCATCTCAGACTGAACAATTGACCGCCTCTCTCCTGAACAGGAAACCAGAACCCGGGTAAGTAAGTAGATTTATTACTCACACAGTTTTCTCTCCAGGAAAGGAGGCTTTCTACGGTCAGTCTTTGGGGATTTCTAATGGGAAAACCCTCAGGTGAAAGAAAGTATCTGTAATTTGTTAACTCTGGTTTGCTGTTTAGTGTATGTGCTGTTAGCAATTGTTTTTTTTGTTTCATTGTGAAGTGCGATGATTTTCCATTTATTTTGTCTGTATCCAGGCTTGGATTGGCCCACCAGGGAATCGGTGGATCCCACACTGGGCCCCTGACTCCGACAGTCTCTCTCTTGTCAGCATCAATGCATGCCTGATTTAAGTTCCATCTCTCGCCACCCATCAGGAAAGAAAAGCTGAGCTCCTGCATTGTCAGGTGTAATGTAGAGTGGGGATCATTGGCTCAGCCTGCAGCATAAGAGAGCAGTGTGCGGACTGAATCTCTTCCCTCTCTCTCCTTCCCCGGAGTCTCTGGCTAAGATGGAAGAAGGGAGGCTCAGCACAGCCATTTCCCTGATCTGCTCTCATTACACTGCTCCTGGAGCCTGATAGCAGTAAGCCACATGCACCAGGAGGGAACGGGTCAGGCTGCTGCAGCATGCCGCCAGGAGAGCTATGCAATGACTGCTAAAGCTAGCAGCGAAGAAGTTGCTAATAGAAGTGAAGAGGTGTCTGCCGGATACTGCACTGCTCCAAACCAAGCTCTCAGCTCTGTCGTCTGCACTGTCAGTAAGGGGACGGGGGTTCCAGAGGAATACAGTGCTGCCTGAAGTGAGTACTGGAGCTTCCTGTTTACGTCTCTATCCTCTCTCCTGTCCTCCACCCCAGTAGCTGAGACCCCATAGATTTTCCGACTCTGGGGGGCGCTACAGCCTTATTCCTGATTGCTGTTTTAAAACAGCGATGAGGAAATAAGTACACTTAGCTTAATGAGTATCGGTGGTTGCTAAAGGTTCAAACTAAGGCTTTGATCACGCAATCAGTATTTGGTCAGTATTTTACCTTAGTATTTGTAAGCTAAAATCAGGAGTTGAACAGTCAGAGGGAAAGTAAAAGGCTAAGTTCACACTGGGCGTTTTTGCTGTGTTTCTATTGCATTTTTTATGCAAATTTTCAGTTTCTTTTTACAGTACCAGCAAAGCCTGTGAGATTTCAGAAATCTCATGCACACACATTGGTTTATTTTTTATCAGTATTTTGTACTTTGCATGTTTTTTTTGGATGTAGAGCATGTCTCTTCTTTCAGCTTTTTTTTAGCGTTTTTCTCGCATTGAATTGAATGGAAAAAAACGCATGAAAAGACACACCAAAAATGCAGCAAAACCTGCGTTTTTGCCACAGCTTCTTTCCTGCTAAGCACTCTCGCTTTGCTGCAGAAAAAAGGTAGCAAAAAACGCCCAGAGTAAACTTAGCCTTATAGAATCACATCACCACTTCGGTATTTTTCATCCACGCCTGGTTTTGGCTGCTAAATATTGATGTAAAATACTGATAGTGTGATCATAGCCTTAAAGAAATGGATCTGTCAAAAATGGACAAAAATGGCGATGGACAGAAGTTCTGTCACAGAACCAATCAAATTCAGTAATCAGATCTTTGTTGTTTCTGTTAGAGTGTCCATCTTTTTAAAGTGAAAACCTCAAAAAGAGGAAAAAATCCTCAAAAAAATTCAGATACAAAGCAGACAGGCCTAAATGCATCTGCACTAATACAGGGTGCAGCGGACCCAAGTAAAATGGCCATTTTACTTGGGTCCGCTGCACCCTGTATTAGTGCAGATGCATTTAGGCCTGTCTGGTTTGTGTCCATCTTTTTAGCAGAAAAAAATGTGCAGCTTGTTGTACCTGTTCTAGTGAATATGATGAAACGTACTACTGAGCCTCCTAACAAATACTACAACACATAGGTGTACCTAGCCTGGGTACTGAAATTTAGCGTGGGCCCCTGGAGTCTGTTCCACTGGTGGACCCTAGGTACCCCAGTCCGACACTGTCTGTATCTATAACAAGTGTTCCTGTCTGTCTGTTTGCAACAATGTCAGTGTTTGTTAATACTGTAAATATTGTAATTAAATTGACTTGATTCTGCTCTGCTATACTTGTTCTATGTTTCTTCTGTTTCTTTCCGTCCTTATTACTTTTATTCTGCTTTTGTTAGCTTATTATATTAGTTCAGTTTGTGCCTTGTCAGTTGTTAATTGATAAGTAGTACTGATAATGCTGTGCTGAACTGTTCTGATTATATTGCGGTCCTGATATATTGCTAAATCTGAGTTGTGGAGTATTAAGCAGCGCTGGTGATGTGTGGAGACTAAATGATGTGTGCTCAGTGTATAAATAGCTTTCTCATTAAAAGTAGTGAGTAAGATAAAACTCTCCAGTTAGGCTAGTTGCACACTAGCATATGGAGGAGCTGCGGAGGGATGCGGACTTCCGCCGTGAAGCTCCGTGCCTTAACTTTTTTTACAAACATTTTACTTCAGAACCAATTTTTTTTATTTTCACAAGTGTAAAAAGAGAAAATGAACCACAAAATTTGTGCAATTTCTTCTGAATACGCCGATATGTGGGGGTAAGCCACTTTTTGAGCGCACGGCAGAGCTCGCAAGGTAAGGAGCGACGCTTGACTTTTTCTGTGCAGAATAGGCTGCAATTGAGATTGGACGCCCCTGATGTGCCTAAACAGTAGAAACCCTCCACAAGTGACCCCATTTTGGAAACTAGACCCCCCAGTGAGCTTATCTAGATGTGTGGGTGAGCACTTTGAACCCCCAAGTGCCTCACAGAAGTTTATAATGCACATCTGTGAAAATAAAAAATCTTTTTTTTTCCACAAAAGTGATTTTTTTTAGCCCCTAATTTTTTATTTTCCCAAGGGTAACAGGAGAAATTAGACCCCCAAAGTTGGTGTGCAATTTGTTCTGAGTACGCTGATGCCCCATGTTGGGGTAAACCACTGTTTGGGCACACGTCTGGGCTCGAGAGGGAGCACCATCTGACTTTTTGAATGCAAAATTGGCTGGAATCAATGGTGGTGCCATGTTGCGTTTGGAGACCCCCTGATGTGCCTAAATAGTGGAAACCCCTCAATTCTAGCTCCAACCCTAACCCCAACACACCTCTGACCCCAACCCTATCCCTAATCCTTAACCCTATTCCTAACCCTAATTCCAACACAAACCCTAATTATAACCCTAATTCTAACCCTAACCCTAATTCTAACCCTAACCTAATTCTAACCCTAACCCTAATTCCAACCCTAACCCTAATTCTAACCCTAATAGAAAAATGAAAATAAATATATTTTTTATATTTCGTTATATTTCCCTAACTAAGGGTGATAAAGGGGGGGTTATTTACTATTTTTTATTTTGATCACTGTGATAGGGTTTATCACAATGATCAAAATGTACATTGAATGAATGAATGTAATCCGCCGGCCGGCAGATTTGGCGGGCACACTGCGCATGCGCCCGCCATTTTCTTCCTGGACCAAGATGGTGGCGCCTACCGGAGGATGCAGGAGGGACCGAGGACCACCGGGAGATATCGAGAGGGATCGGGGACACTATTTCTCTTTCTTCGGCTTCCCTCGGCAGTCAAGACCCCGAGAAAATCTGACCCTGAGGGGCGCTATACCTTTAACTACCGCCATTAAAAGGCGTATCAGTGGTCGTTAAGGGGTTAAAACATCCTCATGGGAAACAAATAAAATGCCTGATTGATAAGGGGGTGAGCTGTACCATTATATAAGAAAAAGGATATGCCCCAATGATTCATTACAGGAAAAACAGTTCACTGTTAAGGAGCAGGTGGAACAGTCCATCCATTGCATGAAACAGAATCCATGAATGTGTGAATAGCACGTACCACAGATGTGTGTGCCCAATTGCTAGTCTCAGGTAAATGTTCTGTAAGCTTGATAGGTGCTGATATCCTGAGTGCTATGAATGCAGTTATTAATTAAGTTTGGAAGAAAGGCATTACTGTTACAGGCCCGCTGTCTGAAACAACCCTCTCCATCATGATGTCGCTAATTTAGCTATATGACAAGACAAACTGCAAACTGACCAAGATGAGGACATTCAGCAAATGTCTGAGTAGATACCACCTGCAGTTTGGGTAAAGGATAAGACAGACGTTGGTTTAGGATAAAACCAGTATCCATCAAATTGAAACCAGGAACTGTACTGGTGCGTACTAGACAATATCCCTTGAGCAGAGAGAAAACAGGTATGTCTAATGGAAACAGCTTCCTTGTTAATATTTTTGTACCAAAAAGGATGTAAGGTTTCAAGAGGTAACTGCCAATAGCAAAGGAAAAAGTTGTTTTCTTAAGTCATTGCATTTCACCTCAAGTGAAACACATAACACCAGAAAGGAAAAAGTCCATAAGCCAAGCAATGGATCCCACTTCCATCAGTACACTGAGAACATTCCTGGGGCTGATCGGTAACTGTAGAGAATGGATTCCCTCTGCATCACAAAGTGCTGTTAACAATTGTTTTATTTCATTATGAAGTGCAATGATTTTCCATTTGCTTTGTCTGTATCTATAACAAGTGTTCCTGTCTGTCTGATAGTAACAATGTCAGTGTTTGTTAATACTGGAAATATTGTAATGCTGAGAAGAGAAATTAGAGAAGTAATCACACAAAAATATTAAAATAAAACTAAACTGTTGAATTTGCCATCTACTAAGTCATCTGAATTGAGCTGACCTTGATTGATCAACAAAACTGAAGAAAAAATAAAAGCAATACAATAACTAATAACATTAATGATACCTAGCATAGCTATAAACAGATGTATCGAAATGTGGAGTCTTTATTAGGTCAGACAAGGTGAGTCTTACATTGCTTGAATAAGAAATTCATTTAATTCATAACATATAGGCATCTCCAATTCAATGTATTTCTACTAGTATTTCTGCAATTAATTACTTTTTCAATTGGCACAAATTTATCAAACTTTTTTCAAGTTTTCTTTTGCGAGTTAGGCTACTTTCACACTAGCGTTTGGCAGAGCTGCAGAGGGCTGCGTAGCTCGTCCGTTAAGCTCCTCCCACTGACGCACCTCTTCCATTCAGTTCCGCCTACGTAGGCATGCGGCCTGCGTACCTATCTTTAACATTGGGTATACAGGCAAGCAGACGTAGGCGGAGCTGACCGGAGGAGGTGCGTCAGTGGGCAGAGCTTCATGGAGGAACTACACAGCCCTCTGCAGCTCTGCCGAACGCTAGTGTGAAACTAGCCTTAGTTGGTTTTCTAATTTTTACGTCAATTTGACTCCTCCAGATGTTTTAGACAAATTTGGCACAACTCTACTAGTTATTTTGGCTTACTTTTTGGCAACATTTTGCAAAACATGTGACTTCTGCTAAGAAAGCGCAAAACCATTTTAAGAAACGAGGAAAAAAAGACAGCTCTGAGCTTTGAACAAAATTCATGCATGTACCATTGTGATGAATTTGTCACAAAAAACGTCAGCAAAAACCACATGTCAAAAAGAAAAGTGACCGTAAACAAATGCAAATCCTGAATAGAACCCATAAACTTTGGTCCCAATTCATCAACACTGGCATTTTTCCCACCACTCTCGATGAGAAGGCGGGGTGGAGTGTGGAGCGCCTGATACTTTCAAGAACTAAAGTAAAATTTGTGGTGTGAGGTATGCTCCAATTCAATATGAATTTGACACCTCATCACACCTCAGCTCCACCTACTTTGCCAAGCAAAAATGGTATAAAATGCCAAAATGTTGCATCTGTTCAAATTTTTTACACAAATTTTCTGGCATAAAACCTTTGATCACTCACATATTTTATTCCTAACAATGGTCCACAGTCTGATTTACGCAGACTCAAACAATGGAGAAGATGGAGAAATGAAGTTCTCAGTCTTCTCCCCACCTGCGATACAATTCTCTCATGAGAGAGAATCAAATTACAGTAAACTGGGACTTGGCTCAAACTCTGATCAAAAAGAAGATTGGGAGAGAGAATCATTTCTGGTGTGAGCGAGCCCTAAAAGTCAAATTTTTGTGCAAATGCTGAATTGCGCAAAAATATAGTGACTTATTTACCTTAATAAATCAGCCCCAAAATCTATCTTCTCTGTGAGTACTTTTTTGCCCTGGTTTTCATATCAAACATGATCTATGTTTAGTAATTTTTTTGCTAAACTGCCGGTCCAGCACATATACTTGCATTTTCTGTATGAAGCTCAAGCACTTGGCATCTATAGCTCTCTGTATATTTCCTCAGGGATAAAACTAATTTTATTGGCATCTTTAGGTGTTTTGTACCTTTTGAGTTTGTGTTCACTTTGTATCACATTGACAGCCCCAGTGCATATCCTTTTTTTTTGTTATATGGCAACACATGTGTATGTTTGGATCATATCTGATTGGTTTACCTATGGCATACATATTATTGTGCACCTTCTTTCATATTTATGTTCCTCTGTATATGGCTTAGCATCTATAAGTCTCCTTGACTTAAACAGTTTATTTTTATTATCTATTTGTCTTTTGCCTATCATTATTTGGAGACTGATTTAGTCTAATTGTTACCAGTTTTGAATTTGACCATTATATGAAAAGATGTTTCCAAAAGAAAATATAATTTCACAAAAATCCTAATAAAATGAGAATACGATAGAATAGAAAATCTAGTAACGATTGTAATACTACACACAGAAAATAATAAAAGTAAAAATAAACTCACTACAACGTGGAATTTCACAGAATTCCCATCGCTTATTTGGATCAGTAGTAAAGCACCATGGTCGCGGTTCTCCATCTGGGTTGCGGCAATGATTACTTATAAGATTTTTCTCTGGAATGCTGGAAAAGAGTATTAAAAATTACCCCAAAATATTTTTGAAAAAGAAATATCTTTGAATATGAAATACAAACACATATCGATAAGCAGAAAATAACTTGTAATTCTAGGAGTTTCTTCTGACCAAGGTCCATCAAGTTCAACCTTTCTTCGCCAATAATCATGCAAAAGAATTTTAAATGATGAATGCTATGATTAATGCTGTGACAAGAAGAGACAATTCACAGATTTAGGCTACACAGCCTAAATCCATGAATTGTTTCTTTTTGACTTGTATCCTGATGGAGTTCATCCCCCAGAAGTTATAGAGCTTTTACAGGAGTTGTACCTACACAATCCGCACAGGTGAGCATATTACCTGGATCCATTGTATCTTTTCATAAATATATTACTCTATGGCTTGGTGCACCTACAGTTTTTATGCATGATTAATGCTATATTAGGCTAAATTATCAATATTACATTTCCTGCTATGAATACTATATCTGTATACCAAAGTTTGCCGATAACTAATATAGGGCATTTAAAACATTTAAGGCAGAGGTGTTATGAATGGGTCACCGAGGAGGAGAGCAGGTCCAGGCTAAGCCACAGAAAACCAGAGAGGTTGGTACCTAAGTGGATTGTAGACCCATGATCCTATCCACACAACTAGCAGTAGCCGTGGAGGGTACCTACGATGATCCTAGACGCCTCGACACAGCCGGAGAGCTAACTAAGCCTAAAGCAAGAAAGGGGAAATCTAAGCTACCTTAAAGCAGACCCCAAAGGAATAGATAGCCCCCAAACATATATTATCAGTGAGGAAAGATGAAAACACAAACACAGGCAGGAAAATAGACTGAGCAAATGATGGGGCCCACACTGACTAGACAGGACAAACTGGCACAAGCAGTAACATATGGGCGGTGATTCAGCACAGCCCCAGCTGGAGCTGGCTGACCCGCACCAAGAAGAGATAGACAATACCAGATCAAATGCAAACAGAATAGCAAATAAACCACTTAGCTGAAAATGCAGGGACAGAGCTGGAGAAATCAGACCTCAGGAGGAACAGGAAGCAAATCACCAGTAGGGAAAGAGGGAGTCGGCTGTCTTATATCCCAATCTGAAACACCAGATCTCCAATCGTCATCATCATTATTAGGTGGCAAGCCTCTGTCAATCAGATCAGCTCCATTACCTCCAGTAACCACAAGAGGGAGGCCAGAAAGAGAACTCACAACCCCTCTGCTGATCTGACCAGCTCCACTACCTTCAGTAATAACCAGAGGGAGGCCAGAAAGCGAATTCACAACACAGAGGAGTCAGAAATAGCATTTCAGGATTATAAAGATCTCAATAAGGAATGTAAAAAAAAGAAATCAAGCTAGAAAAGTTAGCTACTGAAACACATTAAAATAAATTAAAAAATGGAAAAAAATATTAATGCTAAACAGAAAAAAATCTGATGGCATCTGCCCCTTTAAAGATGACCATATGGCTGAGATATTAAACACGCTTTTCAACCATGTTCACCAACAAACTGCCTTTGTCAAGTGTCATTCAGCAAGGCAGACATCAAAGTTCCTCTCACAATATAAATAAATAAATACAAGGACTGGTTTGGCGAAGTCTGGGAAACTTAAATATTGACAATGCGCCTGGTCAGATGGCAATCATCCACGGATATTGAGGGAGATGAGCTCAGTATTTGACAGATTGATTTTCTTAGGGCCCCGTCACACATAGCGACTCACCAGTGATCCCGACAACGATATCATCGTTTCTAAGGGACGTGTGTCACTTAGAAACCCGATGTGTACCTTAGTTACCAGCTCCCTGCATCAGTGCACTGGTAACTAAGGTACACAGAGGGTTTCTAAGCACAGCGCAGTGCTTAGAAACCCTGCATTTACCTTAGTTACCAGCTGATCACTGGTCTCCCGCCTGTCACATGCAGCGATGCGTGCTGGCCAGTGGGAGACCAGCGACCAAAAAAATGTCCAGGGCTTTCCTATAGCGATCAGGGATACCGGCAGGGGGGCCAGTCGCTGATCGCTGTCACACACAGCGATCTCGTGGTGAGATCGCTGCTACGTCACAAAACTTGGGCCCTTAGACTCTCTTGTAATAAGTCGGCTCCACAAGATTGGAGGATGGCTGACGTGGTACTGATATTTAAGAAAGGTAAGAAAGTGGTTCTACTCATCTATCAGTCAGTAACATTGACATCAGTGGTTTGTAAAGTTTATGAGGCCATTAAAAGACCGGCAAAAATATATTGCAGAGAATAATTTAATAATATGACAATCAGCATGGATTTATAAAAGATAAGTCATGTCTAGTCAACATGTTGGATTTCTATGCAGAGCTAATTGCAAATCAGAATGTTGGTGGTGTGGCTGTTGTGATGAATCTGGACTTTCCAAAGGCATTTGATTCTATATCACATAATAGCCATATACTGAAGCTACAAAAGCAGGGACTAGGGGAAACTATCACATAGGTTCAAAAATGGTTAAAAGACAGGAAAAAATTAGTCATTCCAAATGGTACATTCTCTAAATGGGATATAGTAAGCAGCATTATAATATTACAAAGTGATCTGGATAATATGTCTTCATGGGCAAACACATGGCTGAAGAGGTTTAATGTTGAAAAACATAGATGAATGCATTTAGGATGGAAATATCCCATTGCTGCATATATAGTAATATATATATAGTATTAGGAATACATAACAGAAGAAGGATTTGGGTATTCTGGTTAAAAGTAAGCTGAGCAGCAGTACTCAATGTCAAGCAGCGGCCGCAAAAGCAAACAAGAAATTAGGATGTATAAAAAGAGAAATAAAAACCTGTGATCTAAATACACTACTTAAAAAAAATAAAGGGAACACTAAGATACTACATCGTAGATATCACTGAACGAAATATCGCAGCTGCAAATCTTTATTCATTACATAGTGCCATGCGTTAAGAACAAGAAAACATAAAAATGATCAATGTAAATCAAAATTAATATCCCATAGGAGTCTGGATTTGGAAGGATACTCAAAATCAAAGTGGAAAATCATATTACAGGCTGATCCAACTTCAGTGGAAATGCCTCAAGACAAGGAAATGATGCTCAGTACTGTGTGTGACCTCCATGTGCCTGTATGACCTCCCTACAATGCCTGGGCATGCTCCTGATGAGGTGGCGGATGGTCTCCTGAGCGATCTCCTCCCAGACCTGGACTAAAGCATCCGCTAACTCCTGGACAGTCTGTGGTGCAATGTGACATTGGTGCATGGAGCGAGACATGATGTCCCAGATGTGCTCAATTGGATTCAGGTCAGGGGAATGGGCAGGCCAGTCCATAGCTTCAATGCCTTCATCTTGCAGGAACTGCTGACACACTCTAGCCACATGAGGTCTGGCATTTTCCTGCATTAGGAGGAACCCAGGGCCAACTGCACCAGCATATGGTCTCACAAGGGGTCTGAGGATCTCATCTCAGTACCTAATGGCAGTCAGGCTACCTCTGGCGAGCACATGGAGGGCTCTGCGGCCCTTCAAAGAAATTCTACCCCACACCATTACTGACCCACTGCCAAACCGGACATGCTGAAGGATGTTGCAGGCAGCAGATCGCTCTCCATGGCGTCTACAGACTCTTTCACGTCTGTCACGTGCTCAGTGTGAACCTCATTTCATCTGTGAAGAGCACAGGGCGCCAGTGGCAAATTTGCCAATCCTGGTGTTCTGTGACAAATGCCAAGTGTCCTGCACGGTGTTGAGCTGTGAGCACAACCCCTATCAGTGGATGTCAGGCCCTCAGACCATCCTCATTGAGTCAGTTTCTAACCGTTTGTGCAGACACATGCACATTTGTGGCCTCCTGGAGGTCATTTTGCAGGGCTTTGGCAGTGCTCCTGTTCCTCCTTGCACAAAGACTGAGATAGCGGTCCTGCTGCTGGGTTGTTGCCTTCCTACGGCCCCCTCCGTGTCTCCTGGTGTACTCGCCTGTCTCCTGGTAGCATCTCCAGCCTTTGGACACTATGCTGACAGACACACCAAGCCTTCTTGCCACAGCTCGCATTGATGTGCCATCCTGGATGAGCTGCACTACCTGAGCCACTTGTGTGGGCTGTAGAGTCCATCTCATACTACCACATGCACAACCAACATTCAAAAGTGACCAAAACATCAGCCAGAATGCATTGGTACTGAGATGTGGTCTGTGGTCCCCACCTGCAGAACCACTCCTTTATTGAGGGTGTCTTGATAATAGCCAATAATTTCCATCTGTTGTGAGTTCATTTTTCCCTTCACCATTGAGGTCTGATGAACTCCCACTTCTGGTGAAGGAAGGTAGTGAGGCTGATTACCAAGCATCTGGGCAGGATGATAATGACTGGGTGACGGGAATTGCTGACTGGATATAAGGCAGCCAACGCCCTTCTGCCTTGCTGGTGATCTCTCTGATGGATTCTAGGAGACCAGTCTGATTCCTGCTCCTCAAAAGCTAAGTTTTATGCTCAGCCTTTTGCATTTGTGTTTTGGTTTTGTTTTTCCTTGTTTTTCTGGATTTCTGCCATTCCCTGCTGGGGTGTGCTGAATTCCTTTTTGCTCTGTCTTCAGAAGATACCTGAGTGCTGATATAGTCTTTTTGAAGCCTGGCGTCTTCAGGGCTTTTTTCCCTATCAGCTGTTGTCTCTTGTTTTGATAGGGTTTTGGCGGATTACAGACAGCAGCTTTTCTATCCTGTCCTATGTAGTTAGCTTGGGCCCCATCTTTTGCTCATCCTAACTTTCTATCTGTGTGAGTGTTTTTTCTTCTTGCTTCACCATCATTATATGTTGGGGGCTGCCTATTGCTTTGGGGTCTGCTCTGGGGCAGTTTAGATTTCCCTTTCTGTCTTTAGGCCTATGTAGTTCTCCGGCTGTGATCGAGGGGTCTAGGGCACCGTAGGAACCCCCCACGGCTACTGCTAGTTGATGTTGATAGGTTCAGGGGTCTGTAATCCGATAGCTGCCAACTTCTCTGGTTTTCTGGACTTAGCTAGTATTTCTGTTTTTGCCTCCTATGGTGACTCATTCATAACAGAATCACCAGCCATACCGCAGATCCTAGGGTACTCAATAGCAGGAAAGAATTGTAAAAAAAAAAAAAAAAGGTGTGTGTATATTTTTTCCTCTATATCTCTGAGGCCGTAGGGGGAATTTTTTTTTCTCTCAATGGAGATAAAGCAATTGTCTGATCGTGTGGAGCAGCTCGCTGCGGAAGTGCGGGGAATTTCCGCCTACCTTGCTCATTCACATGCTGCTGAACTAAAGATCCCTACTCCTGATGTGTTTTTTGGGGATCGGTCTAAATTTTTGAATTTCAAAAATAATTGTAAATTATTTTTTGCCTTGAAGCCTAACTCGTCAGGGAGCTCCGCGCAGCAGGTTAAAATTGTCATCTCTTTGCTGCGTGGCGATCCCCAGGATTGGGCGTTTTCTTTGAAACCAGATGATCCTATTCTGACTAATGTGAACACATTTTTTCAAGCCTTGGGGTTGTTGTATGATGAACCTAATGCTATTGATCAGGCTGAAAAGACCCTGTTGGCATTGAGCCAGGGTCGAGATTCTGCAGAATTGTACTGTCAAAAATTCCAAAAGTGGGCGGTCCTTACTACCTGGAATGATAATGCCTTGGCAGCTCTCTTTCAGAAGGGTTTGTCAGAAGCCGTAAAAGATACTATGGTGGGATTTCCTGTTCCCTCTGGTCTTGACGATTCTATGTCATTAGCCATTCAGGTTGATCGGCATTTACGTGAACGCAGGACTGCACGAGAGGTGTTGCCACCTGCTGAACAAGTGTCTGAACCTATGCAATGTGATAGAGTTTTGTCCAGGGAGCAACATCAGGAGTTCAGAAGGCGTAATAAGCTGTGTTTTTTTTTGTGGAGATGCCTCGCATATTATTTCTGTCTGTCCTAAACGAGAGAAACGTTTTGCACACACGTTTTCTGTGGGTGGTGTTCAACCTAAGTTTTTTCTGGCAATTACTCTGATCTGCTCCCTGTCCACATTTTCCGCCAAGGCTTTTGTGGATTTGGGAGCAGCCCTGAATCTAATGGACTTGGATTTTGCTAAATGTTGTGGATTTCCGATGACACCTCTGTGGACGCCTATTCCTTTGAGGGGGATTGATGCTACTCCTTTGGTGAAAAATAAACCTCAGTTTTGGACCCAGGTGGTAATGCGGGTCGCCCCAGACCATCAAGAAAATTGCAGATTTTTGGTGTTGCATAATTTGCATGATACCATTGTTCTGGGGTTTCCCTGGTTGCAAATTCATAATCCAGTTTTGGATTGGAAATCTGTGTCTGTGGTGAGTTGGGGTTGTCGGTGTGCCCTTAGTGAGGCTCCGGTTTTTTCCACCTCACCTCAGTCGCATGATGTTCCTGACTATTTGGCGGATTTTTATGATGTATTTAGTGAGAATGAGTCTGCGTCTTTGCCTCCTCATAGGAGTTATGACTGTGCAATTGAACTGAGCCCGGGGTGTAAATTTCCCAAGGGTCGGCTCTTCAATTTATCTGTACCCGAGCACGAGGCTATGCGATCCTATATTAAGGAGGCGTTGGAGAAGGGTCATACTAGACCATCCTCTTCACCCTTAGGTGCTGTTTTTTTTTTTCGTGGCCAAAAAGGATGGTTCATTAAGGCCTTGTATTGATTATCGTGCCCTCAACAAAATTACTATTAAATATCAGTATCCGTTACCCCTGATTTTGGATCTATTCTCCAGAGTTAAAGGTGCTTGCTGGTTTACCAAGCTTGACCTCAGGGGGGCGTATAATCTTATCCGCATTAAGCATGGGGATGAATGGAAGACGGCATTTAATACTCCGGAGGGACATTTTGAGTACCTGGTGCTGCCTTTTGGGCTCACTAATGCCCCTTCTGTCTTCCAGTGCTTCATGAACGATATTTTCCGAGACTTTGTGGATAAATTTTTGATTATCTATCTGGATGATATTTTGATCTTCTCCAAGGATTGGGATTCTCATGTGGAACATGTTCGGACTGTGTTCCGGATCTTGAGGGAGAATTCCCTGTGTGTCAAAGGATCGAAATGCCTTTTTGGGGTACAGAGGATTTCTTTTTTGGGATTTATTTTGTCTCCGTCAACTATTGAAATGGACCCGGGTAAGGTACAGGCCATTTATGATTGGGTTCAGCCCACTTCTTTGAAGGCCCTCCAGAAGTTTTTGGATTTTGCTAATTTTTATCAGAAATGTATAGCAAAATTTTCTAGTATTGCCAAGCCATTGACTGATCTGGCTAAGAAGGGTGCTGATGTGTTGAATTGATCTCCGGAGGCTGTTTCTTCCTTTCAGGAGCTGAAGCAAAGATTCACTTCTGCCCCGGTTTTGCGGCAACCTGATGTCTCACTCTGGTTCCAGGTAGAGGTGGACGCTTCTGAGATTGGTGCAGGAGCTGTTTTGTCCCAAAAGGATCCTGTAACATCTAAAATGAATCCCTGTGCTTTCTTTTCCCGAAAGTTCTCTCCATCTGAACGTAACTATGATGTGGGGAATCGGGAACTGTTAGCCATGAAATGGGCATTTGAGGAGAGGAGACATTGGTTGGAGGGAGCTAAACATCAAGTCGTGGTCCTCACCGACCACAAGAATTTGATTTACCTGGAGTTGGCCAAACGCTTGAACCCTAGACAGGCTAGGTGGGCCTTGTTTTTTACACGTTTTGATTTTGTGGTCTCTTTTCTTCCTGGCACTAAGAATGTCAAGGCTGACGCTCTCTCTAGGAGCTTCTTTGCTGATTCTCCTGTGGTGACCAAGCCTGCTACCATCTTAGGCGAAGGGGTAGTTCTTTCTGCCATCTCGCCCGATTTGAGACGTGCTCTGGAAGAGTTCCAGGAGGACAAACCTGAGCGTTGTCCCAGTGGGAAGTTGTATGTTCCTGACCAGTGGAAGAAGAGAGTGATGTCTGAAGTTCATTGCTCTGCATTGGCTGGTCATCCAGGTATTTTTGGTACTAGAGATCTGGTGAGTCGCTCTTTTTGGTGGCCCGCCTTGTCTCGTGATGTCAGGAATTTTGTGCAGTCCTGTGGGACTTTCTCCCGGTCTAAACCTTG
Source organism: Dendrobates tinctorius (assembly GCF_039654945.1). Taxonomy (NCBI): domain Eukaryota; kingdom Metazoa; phylum Chordata; class Amphibia; order Anura; family Dendrobatidae; genus Dendrobates; species Dendrobates tinctorius. The sequence continues at coordinate 23,963,164 of NW_027361960.1, read as the reverse complement.
TTCTCGCTCTAGTGGGTTGTTGATGCCTTTGCCGGTCCCCAGGAGGCCATGGACCCATATTTCAATGGATTTCATCTCTGATATGCCTGTATCTCAGAGAATGACTGTTATTTGGGTGATTTGTGATAGGTTCTCTAAGATGGTTCATCAAGTACCACTCCCTAAGTTGCCATCTTCCTCTGAGTTGGTGCCCCTGTTTTTGCAACAGGTGGTTCGCTTGCACGGGATTCCTGAGAACATTGTATCTGACAGAGGAGTTCAGTTTGTGTCTAGATTTTGGAGGACTTTCTGTTCCAAGCTGGGAATTCAGTTGTCCTTCTCCTCTGCTTTTCACCCCCAGACCAGATTTTGGAGATTATTAATCCGGTCACTTTTCGTTTGGCTCTTCCTGTCACATTTAAAATCCATAATGTGTTTCATAAGTCCTTGTTGAAGAGGTTAGTTGAACCAGTAGTTCCTGGGGTGGCACCTCCGGACCCTGTATTGGTTGAAGGCAACATGGAATATGAGGTAGAGAAGATACTGGATTCCCATCTGGCAAGATGGAGACTCCAGTATTTGGTTAAGTGGAAGGGTTATGGTCAGGAGGATAATTCCTGGGTCTCTGCTTCTGATATTCATGCCAAAAGATTGGTGCGTGCCTTTCATCTGGCTCACCCTGATCGCCCTGGTGGCGTGGATGAGGGTTCGGTGACCCCTCCTCAAGGGGGAGGTACTGTTGTGAGTTCATTTTCCCCTTCACCACTGAGGTCTGATGAACTCCCTCTTCTGGTGAAGGAAGGTAGTGAGGCTGATTACCAAGCATCTGGGCAGGATGATGATGACTGGGTGATGGGAATTGCTGACTGGATATAAGGCAGCCGACGCCCTTCTGCCTTGCTGGTGATCTCTCTGAGGGATTTTAGGAGACCAGTCTGATTCCTGCTCCTCAAAAGCTAAGTTTTCTGCTCTGCCTTTTGCATTTGTGTTTTGGTTTTGTTTTTCCTTGTTTTTCTTGATTTCTGCCATTCCCTGCTGGGGTGTGCTGAATTCCTTTTTGCTCTGTCTTCAGAAGATACCTGAGTGCTGATATAGTCTATTTGAAGCCTAGCATCTTCAGGGCTTTTTTCCCTATCAGCTGTTGGCTCTTGTTTTGATAGGGTTTTGGCGGATTACAGACAGCAGCTTTTCTATCCTGTCCTATGTAGTTAGCTTGGGCCCCATCTTTTGCTCATCCTAACTTTCTATCTGTGTGAGTGTTTTTTCTTCTTGCTTCACCATCATTATATGTTGGGGGCTGCCTATTGCTTTGGGGTCTGCTCTGGGGCAGTTTAGATTTCCCTTTCTGTCTTTAGGCCTATGTAGTTCTCCGGCTGTGATCGAGGGGTCTAGGGCACCGTAGGAACCCCCCACGGCTACTGCTAGTTGATGTTGATAGGTTCAGGGGTCTGTAATCCGATAGCTGCCAACTTCTCTGGTTTTCTGGACTTAGCTAGTATTTCTGTTTTTGCCTCCTACGGTGACTCATTCATAACAGTTGTCTATTCCATTTGCACAACAGCATGTGACATTGATTGTCAATCAGTGTTGCTTCCTAAGTGGACAGTTTTATTTCACAGAAGTTTGATTTACTTTGAGTTATATTCTGTTGTTTAAGTGTTCCCTTTATTTTTTTGAGCAGTGTATATTGCACCTTGATATTGCACCATCCTCACCTGTCCTAAACAATATTGGCAACTTGTGGGCACTTCTTAAATGGGGGATTTATGGTGAAACAAAACAGTCACCTCCCTGAACAGTCTCTGGGAGGTTGTGGTTGGCGCTGCCCAAAAGTTGATAATCAACAGATTAAGAAACTGACAAACCCTATGGATGGAAGGCATGGACTTTTATTGAAAAGAAAGGTGGTTATATTGGTCAATAATACTTTTTTAAATGTCAAAAACTTATTTTTGTACATTATGAGTTGTTTGGTTATTTTTTCCATTTTAGCGGATGAAACTAAACAATTGACATGGGAAATTTCCATTTTTCATTTAGTCGTATATTATTGAATATTACTTCTGCATATTAATTGTTACCAATAAATACACACACTTAAATATTCTCCTAAGCAACACAAATCCTTACTTTTACTTTCTTAAATATTAAGGTTTCAAGTTTATTAACTTTTTAGATTAACCGACAGCACTGTAGTTGTTGAATAATAAAAGTAATTATCAAAAATGCAAATTGCCTAATAATTGTTGTTGTCTGACCTAAGCCATAGGATCAGCCATTATATGTGATTCAAAGGAGTCTGATCAGAGGACTTAATTTTACTGCACACTGGTTACCTGAAAAAAATCTTTAAAGTGTAAGAGCTCATTCAGACATCCAATTTTTTCAGGTATAAAAATATTCTGACTGTTAATATCTCAACAATGAAGAGAAATTAAATAAAAAATAACAAAAACTTTCTATTTTGCTCTACAGCAGCTATTACATCGTTTGTCTATGAAAAAAATGTTGAAAAGACCTTTAAGTTGCAGTGCATTCTAACGATCTCACCATGTACAGTGAATATTTATATAAGGCCCCTGACAAATAAATTGGACAAGAACCTATAGAGTATTTTGTTTTTCTGGGAAACCTGATGACAAAAAAGCTTTATATTTTTAAAGTGCACAGACAGTATTTTATAAACAATTAGTAAAAAAAAAAATTAAACTTTGTATCATACTTGTTTTCCAAAACATTTAGTAAAACATAAGAAAGAATACTATGTGTCTAGTGTAACTTGTTTTTTACCTATCAGGTTTATAGCCGTGAGTATGGGGCTTTTGAGAATCCCAGTTTTGACACTCCAATCCAGACTTTGTTTTTGAAACTTTACCTCTATAATTTTCTCCGGTACAATGAAAACAATCGTCTTTACAAAGAAACAAAGGAAAAAACATGTTAGAACCTTAAATATTGATCAAGAAGTCTTAAGATGCAAGATGCTTACATGCCACATATTCTGTCAATTATAGAGGCTTTCCAGTTTTGGAAAACCCCTCTCCCTCCGGCATGGTTTGTTGTAAAAATTCAAACTGTACATTACCCACCCTACCTAGGTCTGACGCCCAGTATCCACCGCTGCTCCCAGAGTTTGCTATTGTCTGCAGTCTGACGTTATGTCAACTGTGCTCCAGCCAATAACTGAGCTTAGTGGGTATGAGTGGCTGGTGCCGTTAGGTCAGGCAGATCTGCTGAACTGTCTTATTGGAGGCACTGCTGTCTATGTGATAGCAGCACTGTAGATAATAAAAGATGCGGAGAACAGTACTGGAGACTCAGCGTTGAATCAAACTGCCCTGGGGGTTTTTCTGAATTCCCTTTGATTATGATACTCCTTCTGACCTTCACATTGTGGAATATTACAAAACTCGAAGCGTTGATTTGGGTCTGTAGTGTAACACCATGGTCCATTAGGATCACCATCAGGGTTTCGACAAAAATTCGACTCCAGGCCAGCATTTGGATAATTTGTAGGTGTGTAGCTGGAAAACGCAAATGCAACATTAGTATTAAAAAAAATAACATAATCACTCAAATTGACCAATTAATTATTTCTTAAAATCCAGGAAAAACTCTAAGGCAAGAGTTTATTTACGATAGCTTTTGTATACCAAATTGCAGATTTACTTTGCTCATCGTAGTTTTTGTAGTAATCCCAATGGCATCAAATACAATGGAAAAAACAGTCACTTTCTCATAAAATCATAGACTATGACATTGTACATCTTGCTCTGTATTCTAGCTATAATAGCATAATATAATATAATTATGCTGATCGTTAGGTGTTCGGCAACTCCTGTTTCATGACTGGCTATGTGCTGTTTTTGAGATTGACTTGGGAGAGCTTAGAAACGAATGGGACATTCACTTTTATTTTACACTCCTATTTTGTATTAGTAAAAAGAATCTGTCAGTAGGATCAACCTTCCTAAACTGTCTATATGGTCATGTAGGTTAAAGGAAGCCGAATAAAATTATACAGTCTGTGATCTGATTTTCTTTATTCCCAAGAAATCCATATATTTTCATTTATTCAGTTCGTATTCTTCTTTCCTCCTCTTCCCACCTCCCATTTTACCCTTAAATTTATAATTTATTTTAGCGGTGCACACGTCACGTGAACTATATATGTATGCTAACAATTTCTGGGAAGTAAATATCCTTTAGTACTTCTTTTTAATACATGAACTATTAAGAACTATATAGACAGGACACTTAACTCAATGAGATTCTTCCTCCAGAGCTTATTTTAAATGAAAAGGGGTGTTACCAGTGTAAGGTATTTCATGACTTACAGTTTGCACTCCTGATATTATTGCCGAGCTCTGTGTGATTATAACTAACAAAGCACAGCAGAGCTGAACTTTGCGCAATTCTAAACAAATTTGTAGCTGCAGTTGTCCTCTCATAGTGATATTAAATCTGCTACAGAGCTGTGCCTGCTTTCAACTAAGACAATACAGCAGAGATGAACCTCATCTTATTGCAAACATTTTTGCATGCATCCTCTCACCGTGATGTAAGCTCTGCTGTACTGACCTTGCCCCCACACAGGATGCATAAGAAGGAAACTGAAACACTGAGAGGACAACTGCTGCTGCAAATATGTCTATAAAGAGACAAAGTTCAGCTCTGCTAAATTTTGTTAGTTCTAATCACACACAGCTCTGCAGAGAGATCAGGAGAGCAAACAGTCATTACATGTCTCACACTGGTAATAACCCCTTCCCGTCATGCAGAGCAGTGTCCAGTCCATAGATATTAACAGCTCATTAACATATTAGCAAAACATGGATTTTCTAGAATAGGAAATTAGCTTGAAGATAACAAAGTATAATTTTACACAACTTATATGGTCTACATGCCCATATAGACAGCTTAGGAGGGTTGACCATACTGATCGATTTAATTTAATCAAAACAAGAAGCAGTGAAAAAGAGCAGATAGGCCAGTGGAAATTAAAAAAAGAAGCTGAAGATTAAAACTGATACTATGCAAATGTGAAATTTTATTCTAGTTTATGCAATGCCTTTGTTTATGTTATGTGTTGTTCACTTTATACATTTCCTACAACTAACAATAAATTGATGGCTAATGGAGCAAGACTAAAGGTACTGTCACACTTAGCAATGCACCAGCGATCCCGACCAGCGATATGACGCGGTCAGGATGGCTGGTGCATCGCTAAGTGGTCGCTAGTGAGCTGCCACACAGGCAGATCTCACCAGCGACATAACAGGGGTCGGGGGTCGTTACCTGTCAGACGCGGCGATCCTGACGTCCTCCCGCCCGGCTCCACGCTCGTCGCTCGTCGGCGCCACAGGAAGCCCAGCAGGAAGCTGACGACAAGAAACGGTCCAGAACGTTCTCGCGCGATCAGCGATAACCAGCGGGGGAGCCGGTCGGAGGTAAGTATCAAACATAGCAATAGCGCTATAACGTCACAAAAACCAGTGACGTTATAGTGATATTGCTAGTGATATCGCTTAGTGTGACAGGCCCTTAAACATGGTGTTGATTACTGGAAATGGCCTCTTTGCATTCAGCTAGAAACTGGATGATCGATTCATTAAGTTGTTTACACCAGAATTTTTCCAGGAAAAAAAAATCTTAATATGTTACAATATCCTGAGGTGTAGAAAAATGTTGCGACTTTTAGCGTTTACACACCAGTCCTGTGGCAGGTACTTTGTTTTAAAACGTATTATAGATCATTTTAAAATAAATTTAGTGACATGTTTTTAATAGTAGATTAATCTAGCAAAGAATAAATCATCTTGACCTCATGATCGCACACAAAATACATTTTTCCATTATTTTAAATGTAAATGTGTTAAACAAAAAACAATTTGCAATGCTTGCTTTAATATTCACTTATACATAAATGTAGCATTTCGGTACTATACTTTGGTGTATGAGGAGAGGTCGCTATCCAGTCTTGACATGTTTTCCCAGAACGTGTTTTGTATTCTGTTCCTCTGTAATTTTTTCCATCTCCAGTGATGCAGTTTTCCAGGTAGACTGTACAATTAATCACATCACACGTTGAAATATACATTTTTAAATTACAAGTTAATTCACAGAAATACTGTACATACATAAAGTGACCAACAAGAACTTGATAATAGGATATACAGTATACATCTGTTATTTTTTATGTTAGGTCATATAAAGAATAGATCCATTTTGCGGCTTGGGTCATACATTTTATGGAGCCAAATATTGCGCTATACCGCTGCTACACTGTATTTGCAACCCCATGAATTTACAAGTATGTGCAAAAAAATATTCAGTTTTTGATCCAAGTTATGGTTCAAACTTGACCAATTCAAATGAATGGGTAAGTGAAAAATATAAGGACATCACAAGCAAGTAATCTCTTTATTTTCTCAGATGTCATGTAATGTCTCTTTTTTTGAGGATGTCGTATGGATGGTAAATATGGACACACAGATCAAAAATGGTTAAAAACAGGGGCGTGGCCTAGCTCACTAGCATGTGAGACTTAGGAATAGGGAGCTCCTGAGAAAAACCTCCCAACCCGACTCTCAACTCGACTATTTCATGCCATTCTGCCTGGATACCTTTAAGGAAGGACCCCTGACCCTATAAGGAACATTTTGACACCAAAACCGACGTTTTTGGACCTCCTGGAGCATAGAAACCATCTGAGGCCTTCCACACCACTGGGCCGCAAAGCCTCGGACTAAATTACCACTGTGCAGCCACCCGGACTTCCAGGGCTGCAGCCTCCCTGCTTCCAGAGCCTCAATCAACACTCCACAACCCTTCAGGACCTGCTCCCAGCTCACCCACACTAGCGACGCTAGTCAGGACCCTCAACCTGCAAGTGGGAATCAGCATTTTATTGTAAGGCTTACCCAGCCTTCCCCTCTGGTTCCATAATCAGGGACGCAGCTGCGTCTCCCTTGAGACCCCGGTCCAGACGCTGCAGCCTGCAAAAAGAAGCTCACCATGGGAGATCGTAGGGGCTGTGAGTATTACACAACAGATCACCCCGACCTCCTCCCCTTAGCTTATATAGACTTTCTGGAGAGCCATAACTCTGCCTAGAGTCGGCGCTCTTTGTCAGCAGAGACGCGAGATCGCAGCTGCGTTATAAACGGTGACACTGCAAAGTCTCAGAACACATCTCAGTCTCCAATTCCACCACACCTGCGACCTCTCCTGAGCGTCTTCCATTGGGATCGCAGCTGTGATCCCGGCAGAACGCATCCTGAGATAAATAATATCGCCCACTGCGACCCCTCTGCGCATCCTCGTTTGGAGTCACAACAGAGATCTCGAAAAACTTTATTATCCCTCTGAGATCGCTGGTGAAGTTTTTGCGGTTCAGCATCTAAGTGGATCCTCTTACAGCATCATGAGCGGCATTAAAACCAGGGGGAAAAATTTAACCTCGCCCTTAAATAAAGCTCAAAATCCTCTGAAATCTGACAAATCATTTAACAACCGACATCATTCAAGGGACCAAGTCAATGCTCGGAGCCCCATTAGATCTAGATCTCCTCCGAGAGACCTCTATCACCAAGCGGATCGTGGTAGAAAAGTTACATTTGTACCAGAAGTCCAATTTCAAGAAAGCATGGACTCCTCCATAAGCGCCAAGCGGAGAATGCCGGGAACCTATGGTGAAAAATACTCAAATACGGCAGGGATATCTGAGTCTGAGGAGGAATCTAGTGACTACTCCCCAAACACAACTCCAGCCAAAAGCAGATCTAAGGTGGAAACACTTGGGTCTAATTTGGATCTCGACATTCCTCCTCCGAAATCACAAACCTCGGATAACATGGAGGTCCTATTCAATAAGTTAAGTGCCCTACTTGACAAAAAACTCGACATTCAAAGTCAAAGACTTGACCTGCAGTTTCAAGAATTCCGCGAGACGGTGGAGAAAAAATTAGTAAACCAGGAGGAGAGGATACATAAGCTCGAGCAGAGATCGTCAGAATACTCAGTGGACCTGGAATACCTATCTTCGGAAATACATAAGCTCAGGACCAAGATGGCGGATCTCGAAGATAGAGGCCGCAGAAATAATCTAAAGATTAGAGGAATCCCGGAGAGCATTTCCCAAGATGAACTTTCGGGCCATATTCAGGATATCTTTAAGCAGGCCATCCCTGATCTAACACCATCTGACCTTATCATCGACAGAGCCCATAGGCTACCCCGTCCTCTTAAGCTCCCTATAGAGGTCCCTAGAGATACCATTCTCAGGGTGCACTTTTATCAAACTAAAGAGAAGATTCTGAACTATCTGAAATCCAACAAAACTTTCCTGGATCCACACAAGGATCTTAAAGTGTTTCCTGACCTTTCCAAGGAGACTCTGGATCTACGCCGATCATTCAAAAGCATAACATCAGCACTGAAGGAGAAAGGCATCCTTTACAAATGGGGATTCCCCGTAAAGCTGCTGGTTTTCTACAGAGGGAGGACAATACCTCTGTTCTCACCGGAAGAAGGAGCAGACTTCCTCAGGTCTATTAAAGAAGCTCAACCTAACCATGGCAAATGACTTAGGCCTTCGCCATGGAAGATTACCTTGTTTTAACAGGCAGCTTTGGCCTGATTAACCTCATATTGGAGGTTTTCTCTTTTTTTTTCCCGTCCACATTCTGGACCCCGTTGTAAGGAGGTAGTTTCGTAATTGAACTACTTGAACAATTTCTTTATTGTGTTAACCCTTTCTTTGCAGCTAAATTCAAAGTTGACGACAAGTTAACTAAAGGTTTGGTAGTTAGCAAAGTTCTATAAGTTTTGGTGTTGCTAGTTCAACCTTCTCCTTGAGCATTCAGCGTAACTCCGCTGCAGACTAACCTTAGTCAGTCAAACCGCATTGTAACCATGAGCTTCAAAGTGGCATCGTACAATGTGAGGGGCTTGAATAGTCCAAGAAAGAGGCATATCCTCTGGAAGGAACTCCTAGATTCTCGTGTAGACATTGCCTGTATCCAGGAATCAAAATTCCTACACGAGAATCACCCTTACTTTAATCATCATAAATATCCGCATATTTTCGAGTCCTGTAACTCGAAAAAGAAAGCTGGAGTATTGACAATGATTGGGAGTTCTATCCCCTTTGAAGCCTTGGAGGAACACAAGGACGAGGGGGGTAGATTCCATATCTTGGTGTGCAGACTGAATGATCAGTTATGTACACTGGTCAATATCTATGCTCCTAACCGAGATCAAGTGTCATTCCTCAACAAAGTCATGAAAAAGGTGTCTATTGTGAAAAGAGGTGATTTATTCCTTTTAGGTGACTTCAACATCACTCCCAACAATATTATGGATTCTTCTTCAAGCTCATGACCTAATCATGATAACCTCAATGCATGGTTAGATAAAAATGAGTTACTGGATGCTTTCAGGTGTTTAAATTCCACATCAAGGGAATATTCACATTTCTCTGAGGTGCATCAATTCGCATCCAGGATTGATTTGATTGTTACAAATGTATTTTCTCTAACTAGATTTAAGGAAGTCTCCATTGGAAACAGAACCATTTCTGACCACGCTCCGTTTTTTGGCAAACTTTTATTGGGTCCTCCCTTGAAGAATGCCAAACTCTGGAAGTGTAGTGCAAACATTTTACATAATCCAATCCACAAGACTGTCATCCAGGAAGCTTTAGATAACTTCTTTAGAGAGAATAGAACTGAATTGACAAACCCATTCACTAATTGGTGTGCTCACAAGGCAGTTGTGAGAGGCGTCATTATTAGCATTATGTCTAAATTAAAGAAAGAGAATAGAGAAAAAATTAACGCCACTCTACTATCAATCCGTAAACTTGAAAGTACCATTGTGAACCTTGCCTCACCATCTCCCACCCTAAAATTAGAACTTGCTAAACTAAGACAAGAACTCAGGACTCAGCTGAATTCCCCCTATGAAGCAATAGTAAAATCTTCTAAGTATAACTATTACACGTCTCTCAATAAACCCACGAGGTACATGGCCAACCGAATCAAAAGCAAAAGAATTCATAATAAAATTAATAGAATTAACTCGATTAATGGTAGCTCTAAACTTTCGCATCCCCAGGAAATAGCAAATGAATTTGCGAACTTCTACGCCAAGCTGTATAATTTAAACCCTGACCCTAAGCCGCTTTCCCAAAACCTAGAAAAAATTGATAACTATCTATCAACAATAAATATGCCTTCTTTATCTTCCGATGATATAGTGTTCTTGTCAGCCCCGTTTACTTCTATTGAAATTGAAGACACCATCAAGAAACTTAATCTTCACAAATCCCCAGGTCCCGATGGACTAACCAACGCCTATTACAAAGCCTTCAACAATTCTCCCCTCACCTTACCGAGATGTTCAATTATGCCTCAGGAAAGGGAGCATTTCCATCCGAAATGCTGATGGCTTCGATCTCGGACATCCCCAAAATGAAAGGGGATCCTGAAGCCATAGAGAACTTCCGCCCTATTTCACTAATTAACACAGACATTAAGTTGTATTCTAAGATCATAGCGAATAGGCTAAGTCTGATAATTCCTACACTGATAAGCAATGATCAGATGGGCTTTACAAAAGGGAGACAACCAGCCGATGCAACAAGGCGAATCATCAATACCATAAAATGGGCTAACTCTTCGAAAACACCCATGGCTCTGTTGTCACTCGATGCCGAGAAAGCATTCGACAGACTTAGTTGGTGTTTTCTCAAGCAGACACTCAAAAAATTTGGGTTTGATGATAATCTGACTGTCATGGTCACGTGTCTCTGGACGCAGATGATACCGCAAGGCGAACCCATAACACACGTGACCTTGGATACACCGCCTCCAGTGGGGCGCATTTAAATAATAAAAACGTGCAGGTGGATACGCCGCCTCCACCTGGCGAATTTAGGTATTACACGTTATACATACAATAATCAAATAATAAAGGGGAACCTGGGAAACTTTAACAATGGTGGGCCCTGCAATAGGGAAAAGGGAATTGGAGACCTCCTGAGCTCCCCTGAGCCAGTGTCCCTGCACTCCTAACGTTCCCTATGCCGGTTTCGCACCGGGCGCCGCACGCGTACCTCAACGCCCTAGCTCGCCCTGACCCTAAACCCTCACTAGGGAATAGGTCGGTGCGGAAACTAATCCCACCACTGCACTAATAACACACATGAGGAAAGAGACAATACAGGGGAAACACCACTTAGCTTTGCTCTGTTGCGTGCGCTCCTAGCAACAGAGCCCTCCACCTGAGTGCATCTTCTCCTCCACCTGGATCCATCACCATAACAGAATCCTTCACCTTAGTGCAGCCTTGGAGCAGAGTCCAACACCAGTTGCAGCTGCTTAGTACCAGAGTCCCAAGGAAGTGTTCAGCTTCTGTCACGAAGTCAAGCATGCTTGAGTCCAGCTCAGCGGCCAAGTCCCACATGGTGAGTGCCACTCTCCATAGTAGCCACTCCACCAGACCATGCAGACACTTCCCGCTGACTCCATCACTGCGACCCCACCAAGCCATGCCAGCCCTTCGTCCAGACACCATAGCTGCAACACGTCCCCCCTGGCTAAGCTGCGCAGGACTCCTCACCAGCTCCATCCTTCCTCCAGGCTCTCCAAAAACAGAGTGAACAAAAACTCACAATATCACAGGCAGTGAATGAACCCCCTGAGCACACCTTTATAGGGTGTCACACCTGATCCATAATTAAGTGCAAAAAACCCTAAAGTGCAATACCACTCACCACCACCGGGGACAGTCAAGACACCTTGGAACTTTCCAAAGTAAAAAAAGTTCACTTTGTGCTTTTAATACCGCCAGATCCAACACTGGATCATGACAGTACCCCCTCCTTAATGAGGGGCCTCTGGACCCTCAAGACCACCCCTCATTATACAGCGGGGACGCCCAGACCCTGAGTTCACCTCACCATTCCCTGACACTTCAGGTTTATGACAAACGCACCGCTGGTATTGGCAATAAAGTTCATTTTGGAGGCACCACTCATCTCCACAGCGCCGACCTGGGGAACGAGTTTATGTATGTGTATGTTTGTTGGTTATGAGCTGATCAGGCTCCACAACACACTTCCACAAGATGTTATTTGGTGGCACACATACACGCTCGTTCACACACAGGTCCGGACCTGAACGTTTATTACACACATTCGTTTGTCAAAAAATTGGTGAACTCATTCAGGACCTGATCACAGAGGCGTCCCCCTGTGTCACCACACACACCCCCGCTATTCACCAAGGGATCACCACCCTCCAACCCTCTTCACCATGAGGTCTGCGCCTCCCAGGGTTGGTTAATGGCGAGGGTAGAGATTTGTCCCTACTCCCCCGCAGCACACCTGCTGCACACACCAGGAGGAGAAGGGGACGGGAAATGGAGGAAATATACACTCGCTGGTCGCCTCCATACGACCAGGAGGGGCGGCTTCTTCGATGGTATAGAAGATTTGGCGTAAACCCCGCGGACTATCACACCAGTCAGCTCACCACAGGGGCGTACCCCTTCACCTCGGGGAATACCAGGCAGCTCCGTGGGGCACCATTCCTCCCACCTGCCTGGGTGCGCCCGCATGCATGAACCAGTCCCGCTCCCCAGCAGCGACTCTAGGGGGCTTTTAGCCAGACCGCAGCCGCCATTTTTTTTTTTTGATTTTCTGGTTAGCTGAGCAGAAGCCCCAGACCCTGATAACTGCTGCAGCAGCGGCACTAACACACCTTGCCACTCCCCACACCTCAGTGAGGCCCGGCAGCAAATACCATAGTTCTCCACATGGCCAAGGCTCACCAGAAAAAAAAAACTGTCTGGGCCTGTGATAATGTCATGGTCACGTGTCTCTGGACGCAGATGATACCGCAAGGCGAACCCATAACACACGTGACCTTGGATACACCGCCTCCAGTGGGGCGCATTTAAATAATAAAAACGTGCAGGTGGATACGCCGCCTCCACCTGGCGAATTTAGGTATTACACGTTATACATACAATAATCAAATAATAAAGGGGAACCTGGGAAACTTTAACAATGGTGGGCCCTGCAATAGGGAAAAGGGAATTGGAGACCTCCTGAGCTCCCCTGAGCCAGTGTCCCTGCACTCCTAACGTTCCCTATGCCGGCTTCGCACAGGGCGCCGCACGCGTACCTCAACGCCCTAGCTCGCCCTGACCCTAAACCCTCACTAGGGAATAGGTCGGTGCAGAAACTAATCCCACCACTGCACTAATAACACACATGAGGAAAGAGACAATACAGGGGAAACACCACTTAGCTTTGCTCTGTTGCGTGCGCTCCTAGCAACCGAGGCCTCCACCTGAGTGCATCTTCTCATCCACCTGGATCCATCACCATAACAGGATCCTTCACCTTAGTGCAGCCTTGGAGCAGAGTCCAACACCAGTTGCAGCTGCTTAGTACCAGAGTCCCAAGGAAGTGTTCAGCTTCTGCCATGAAGTTAAGCATGCTTGAGTCCAGCTCAGCGGCCAAGTCCCACATGGTGAGTGCCACTCTCCATAGTAGCCACTCCACCAGACCATGCAGACACTTCCCACTGACTCCATCACTGCGACCCCACCACGCCATGCCAGCCCTTCGTCCAGACACCATAGCTGCAACACGTCCCCCCTGGCTAAGCTGCGCAGGACTCCTCACCAGCTCCATCCTTCCTCCAGGCTCTCCAAAAACAGAGTGAACAAAAACTCACAATATCACAGGCAGTGAGTGAACCCCCTGAGCACACCTTTATAGGGTGTCACACCTGATCCATAATTAAGTGCAAAAAACCCTAAAGTGCAATACCACTCACCACCACCGGGGACAGTCAAGACACCTTGGAACTTTCCAAAGTAAAAAAAGTTCACTTTGTGCTTTTAATACCGCCAGATCCAACACTGGATCATGACACTGACATCCTCCATCATGGCCCTATATTCAGACCCAAAAGCCAGTGTAATTTGTAACAACCATGTCTCAGAGCCACTTACCATATCAAATGGCACTAGACAAGGCTGCCCCCTCTCCCCCATTCTATTTAATTTAGCTATGGAACCTCTGGCCGAACAGATCAGAAAAAAACCCAAAATAGTAGGATTAAACACCTTAAATCGTCATCATAAGATCAGTCTTTTTGCTGATGATGTTATCCTAACTTTAACCAAACCCGAGATCTCCATCCCTGAGGCTCTCTCAGAAATTAACAAATTCTCATCATTGTCCAATTTTAAAATTAATGAACGCAAGTCTAACATTCTCCCATTAAACATCAGTAAGGACCAAACCAGATGTATTAAAACTGTAACCTCTCTTAACTGGTGTGACAAGGAATTTGCTTATTTGGGAATCATGGTGAACAGTAACCTCACTGGGTTAGTTAAATCCAACCTTAAAAAACTATCTGAATTAATAAATAAGGATTGCATGATTTTCAGGGATAGATCTCTATCATGGTGGGGAAGGATCCTTACAATAAAGCTTTTTACTTTGCCAAAAATATTATACATTTTAAGGTGTATACCACTCCCTATCCCTTCTATCCATCTTTCTAACTTACAGGCACAGATTAATTCTTTCATTTGGGGCTATAAGAAGCCCAGAACGGCCACTCAAACCTTATTTAAGAAAAGATTGAATGGAGGTATAAGCATCCCTAACATCACAGCCCACTATTATTCTTTGTTACTTAAACAAAGTGCCCATTGGTTAATAGATTCAGATCCCCCCAGCTTGGCTTGACTTAGAGTCTACACTTAATAACAATAAGCACCCTAGATCCATAATCTATAATGCCATAGCTAACGACCTTCCAAACTCTGTTGCTCATCCAATCTTTCAAGCTGTTGCACTCGCCTGGTTTAAGATCTCTAAACCAAAGAGAGGATCCCATAAAACGACCATCCTTAAGAAACTCCCCCTAACACTCATTTACTCTATGACTAACCATTCATTATCCCCCATCTGGGCAGATTTAAAAATATCAAACTTAGAAGACATTTTTAACGGGACGGAATTTTTATCCTTTCAAACACTAAAAACTATATATAATATCTCCTCGTCCCTGTTTCCCGAATACCTTACTCTTAAGGATAATATAAAAATATTTCTCGACAAGAAACTAAACTTCACTGAGTCATCCATAAAAATACTAAATAATTGTGGTCATCGTATTTTCTGGAGTCATGGCTTTGTTTATGATAACTACAACCAAGATACGGCCTTGACAAAAAGCCCTTCAATGCTGAGTTGGGAGAAAGACTTAAACTCTTCCTTCACTGTAGAAGACTGGGAGGACTCTCTCTCTTTATCATATCACTCCGTACTCTCCATATCATTGCAGGAGACCCATTTTAAGGTTGTATCACGTTGGTACTATACCCCCAATAGACTTGCCCATATTGGGACTACGAACTCGCCTCTATGCTGGAGGGACTGCAGTCAGAAGGGAGACATCCTACATGTTTTCTGGAGTTGCCCAACGGTTAATATCTTGTGGTCGCAGATCTCCTCCCGCATCATTAGCAAACTTACAGGCAAAACCACAACCCTCACACCTCACTCGGCCCTACTTTCCCTTAATCTAGAGGAATTGGACCCTGCCTTAAAAGATATAGTCATCCATGTTTGTCTTGTGGTAAAAAATTCCATTGCATTCCATTGGAAGAACCGTTTCCTTCCCAAAGTTGATGATTATTATTATTGCTATTATTCTATTGTACAATCTTGTATTCTACATATTTAGGCGTTGGCAAGATACGTTTGTAAAATGACATCATTAATGCATGTTTTGCATTTTCTGTACATGATGTCAGCTTGTAATTTCCCGACTTCCCCTTATCTTTCCTTCTCTTCCCATTCCCATCCCTCCCCCCCCGTCTTCCCCTCTCCCCATTGTTTAAAAGAATAAAATCTTTGGAAAAGAAAAGTGGTTAAAAACCAGATCTGATGAAAAATGATCAATTTTTCGGATGTTAAAAAAAGTGTAATTTTTCTAACCATTTAGCATGACTATATGTATCAGAAATCTATATAGGAGATGATACTTATCATGCTGCAAGAGATTACAATTCAGGACCGCTAGTGCCAAAATATTAATTGTTGCTAATTAAGATATGTTTTACAGCCTATGCCTAGTAAAGGGAAATTTCTAAAGCTTCAATCATATATGGCACGTCTGCTGAAGTTTTTATACCACTTTAGTATGCTGAGTACTTACTTTTATTTTCATACAAGGCGATATCATTTCGTCTGTGCACAACTGCCAATTTCTGGTTGTTAGTGAGTGTAACACAAAACTGAATTTTTTTGCTGTACAGAAATGACCTGCAAGAAATATTAGATTTTTTTTTTAACTAAAACTACATAAAGTGAAAACAAAAGCAATGTGAATGGGTGGAGTAAATAGTGTTTGTCAGCCTAAACTGACTGTATAAACTAAGCATATAGCCTTGTAGGGGATATAACCTAAATAAACGCTCCCCTTTAGTGATCTAATTGCTACCTCAGTTCTGAAGAAACAGCAGTTTAATCAAGTATGCTTATTAGGGTGCTCTTTGTGCTCTAAAGCTGGAGTCACACATAGCAATCTCGCTAGCGAGATCGCTGCTGAGTCACAACTTTTGTGACACAACAGCGATCTCACCAGCGAGATCGTTGTGTGTGACAGCGATCAGCGACCGGCCCCCCTGCCGGTATCGCTGATCGCTGCAAGAAACCTCTGGACATTTCTTTCGTCGCTGGTCTCCCACTGGCCAGCACGCATTGCTGCGTGTGACAGGCAGGAGACAAGCAATCAGCTGTAAAAAAATAATAAAAAAAAATAAAAGATATTGTTATTCTCACCTTCCGACGTCCCGCGCAGCCATCCCGCCTCTCGCCACGCTCCCGGTCCCAGTAATCCTTTGCATGAATGACCACGAGACGTCGTGCTCCCGCGAGACCGTGACATTCTCGCGGTCATTCTCGCAAAGGATCACTGGGACCGGGAGCGTGGAGAGAGGCGGGATGGCTGCGCGGGACGTCGGAAGGTGAGAATAACAATATTTTTTATTTTAATTCTATTTTTTTTACAGGGATGGCATCAGCACTAGCGCCGCGCGCTCGGCATCGCTGTGCTAATCGCTGGTGAAGCTGTCTGTGTGACAGCTCACCAGCGATCACATAGCGACTTACCAGCGAACCTGACACGTTGATATCGTTGTCGGGATCGCTGGGAAGTCGCTAAGTGTGACTCCAGCTTTAGTGTGACCAATAGCGGGAGAATGCAAAACTAGTGGGTGAAACGGTGTATTGGATCTCTTGGTCAAAACAGTTTTTTTCAGTGATGATTGTACAGTACTGTGCTAAAGATTTAGGCAGGTGTGTAAAAAATGTGGCAAAGTAACAATGCTTTCAAAAATACAAGTGTCAATAGTTTATTTTTATCAGATAACAAAATGCAAAGTGAATGAAAAGAGAAAGCTAAATCAAATCAAAATTTGGTGTGCCCACCCGTTGCCTTCAAAACTGCATTCATTCTTCTAGATACACTTGCACAAGGTCAGGGATTTTGTAGTATTACGGACAGCTGTATGATAGCCAATTATACCTAACAGATGATAATAATGACTGTTTTTAAACCTACGTTTAAAAATTAACTAAAACAGAAATAGCTGTGTAGAAGGCTGAAAAATGAGTGAAGAGCAGTCAAAATTTAACTTGCAGATGTCAGTTTCATGTCACAAGTCATTCACCATAGCAATACTGAACACTGCAGCAAGACACAAGCTAGTTATACTGCATTACCAAGGTGTCTCCCCAGCAAATATATCAAAGCAGACTGGGGTTGCCAGATATTCTGTTCAAGCTTTTTTGAATAAGCACCAAAAAATGGAAAAACTAACCCCTTTTCAACCCATGATATACATATACATCATAGGTCGTGTCCCTGCACTGCATGCAGGCTCCAACAATGAGCCGCATGTTTTCCAGCACATGAGAGCTGATTTCGACAGCTGAATTCATCAGCTAACATGCGCCCCTAACAGCCGCGTAAGGCTGGTTTCAAACTTGCGTTGGGCAGAGCTGAGGAGGGCTGCATACTTCCTCTGTTAAGCTCCGTCCACCTCCGCACCTCTTCCATTCAGCTCTGCCTACATCGGCATGCGTCCTCCGTACCTATCTTTAACATTGAGTATGCAGGCCATGCAGTTGTTTGCGGATGCCTCCACATGCGTCTTTTTGATGCTGCGTCGAACACAACATTTATCTCTTTTGTGGTAACCTTATTTACTTATTTGATAAGAAGATCCCACACAATGGTACATACAAAAAAGTCGTCTTTATTTATAAACAGTACACATTACAATCATAAAAAGAAGGTGCTAGACCAGTTAAGACACAGCAAGAAACCATAGAGGCAGCATGAAACAGAATGCTTTTGTCTAGGGAACAAATAGCAAATAGGACTTAATATGGAACATATCACAGGGAGAGGCCATTAAAAACCACTTGCTCCACACCCATGAACCGACTATCCTCAGATATGTCCAGCAATAAAGGAGCATCTCGCCCACTACTGTTCCCAACACATTCAGCCTAGACTGTTAAGTGATCCCCTATAGCTGCCCTTGAAAAAAGGTATTAGACATAATGAATGCATATGGAAAACCACTATGACATACCATAAACTGATGGTGCTTCCTGGAGCGTCCCTCATGCCCCGACACGCGTTTCACAATGCTTCATCAAGGAGGCGTGTCTAAAGAGGGGGCTAACCCATTTAAATATAGCAGCGACTCTCACTATTGGCCAGTATTAAAGATTCACACCTGATTAAAAACACATACTCACTCTCAAAAAGCACATTGCACCTGCGCGCATGAAGGTCCAGTGCCAACCTAACGCGGCATAAGCTGCATGTACTCGAGACCACATTGGTCCCGTCAGCCAATGGGCAAGGTGCTCAATAGTCATGTGGTACAAACAGGACAGGTCCTGTGTTTAATCACTCTCAAGGCGCATACTGCGCCTGCGCTCATGTCGGTCCTGTACCTGTCAAAGAAAGGCATAAACGGCGCATGCTCGGGATCACATGAGTCCCATCAACCAATGGGAGAAAAGCACAGTGGTCCCGTGGTCCCAGGGGAGCCCAGTCCAAGTATGTCCTGGCAACCAAGGGAAACACCGCGGACTCACCGTGCATCTCTCAAGGCGGCTCAAAATTCCGGCATGCGCTCTGCCTTAAGGATACCTGATCACATACTATTCATAAAAATGAAATATATAGATGGAAACTCCTATCCAACGAAGTTAATTAAGGATGGACTATAAGGGACACCACGTTACTGCACTTCACAGGATATTTCAATGACACTAAATCATTGTGCAATTAACCCACATAAACGGCATGACAATTTTCTGATCATAAATATATACATAAATACTATAATTAACCCGCTATTGGAGAATATCTCAATACAAGAGAATTATATTTATATGTGGTCAACATGAAGCATCAAACAATAGCAAAATATTACACATATTACAAAGGTTTATCACGACACTTTAACATTTATTGCCAAAAAAATTTTTAACAATTTTTTTATACCTCTTGTTTATATTTTGTTCTTAATCCCCTATGTCAAAAAACATATAAATCACCTGAAACTCAATTTGAGCTAACCCATATAACCACCTATTTCGGAACCCTTGTTAAAAATGTCGCCAAAAAGGCCACACTGAGATAACGGATAATGCCCATAATATGATTCCTAAAGCCTTAATAGCTACTAAGTTATTTACCCGCCACCACAATTAACAAAAGACAATAAAAAGTTGATAGATCCGTTTTGAACCAAATTTTCATCTACAGGAAGTCCAAAGATCTCTCCCTTCTCACAGCTGCTGGCAAGGCATCGTAAGTGTGCAGAGCAAAAGTAACTAGAGAATAAAAAAATATGTAAATCAAGAACGATTAACACAAAATATAAAATAAAATCCCCTACTACCCTAAAACTTCATGGCTATATTTATAAATAAGCGCTAAATCGAAAGCTTTCGTTTAAGCCCTGGGGTGCAAGTGTTCCCAGCCTAAAAATCCACTGACATTCCTTCTTTGCAAGACTATTCTGTAAATCGCCACCCCTAAGGCCTAAATCAACCAGGTCAATACCTTTAACAGTCAACAAACTAGAATCGCAATTGTGATGTCTCTTAAAGTGTCTCGGAAGGGTTTTTAGAGCAGCCTCATCATTAATAGTCTTTGCTTTTCTATATCTAAACAGTGCTCACGCACCCTCACTTTAAGTTTGCGCGTTGTCATGCCTATATAAATTTTGCCACAAGGACACTCGGCATAGTAAACTACACCCTTCGATGAACAAGTGATATGGGCCCTGATGTCAAATCTCCTGGACTTATCAAAATTGAAAAAGACAAAACCTTTTTTCATATTGGCGCAGCCTTTGCACAACCCACAAGGAAAAAAGCCCTCACGTTCAGCATCTCTCTGTAGTTTTTCCCTCCCTTTCGGGTCATACGCGCTGTGGACCAAAATATCCCGCAAATTTGGGGCCCTCTTAGCCACAAAAGATGGGGAGGTTGGCAAACATCTCTTAAGCACAGGGTCAGTGAAGAGGATTTTCCAGCAGCTGTGACAAGAGGAGATCTTTGGACTTCCTGTAGATGAAAATTTGGTTCAAGACGGATCTATCAACTTTTTATTGTCTTTTGTTAATTGTGGTGGCAGGTAAATAACTTAGTAGCTATTAAGGCTGAGTTCACACGTGGCGTTTTTTTCGCGTTTCCGCGGCGGTTTTAACCGTGCGATTTTGCCGCGAAAAATAAGCATCCCATGCATTCCTATGGGATTCCGCAATGCTGTACTAATGCTGCGGTTTTTACCGCAGCGGAATCGCTTCGCGGTAAAAACCGCAGCATGCTCATTAATTTGCGGAATCGCGGCGATCCCGCACCCATAGGAATGCATTGTTCCGCTTATTTCCCGCATGTGGCTGTGCACACCATGCGGAAAGTGAGCAGAACAATTGCGGATGGTACCCACGGTCCGGAGGAGAGGAGACTGTCCTCCGGGCTTTGGGTACCATATCCCTGTAAAAAATAGAATTTAAAATAAAAAATATTGTTATTCTCACCCTCCGACGTCCCGCGCAGCCTTCCCGCTTCTCTTCACGCTCTCGTTCCCAGTAGTCCTTTGCGAAAATGCTCGCGATGGCATCCGTTCTCGTGGGATCGCGAAGTCTCGTGGTCATTCGCGCGACGTCATCGCGAATTACCGCGAGACGTCGCGATCCCGCGAGAACTGACGTCATCGCGGGCATTTTCGCAAAGGATTACTGGGAACGGATGCACGGGACGTCGGAGGGTGAGAATAACACCGTTTTTTATTTTTTTTTACATTCTATCTTTTACTACTGATGCCGCATAGGCGGCCTCAGTAGTAAAAAGTTGGTCACACTTGTCAAACACTATGTTTGACGAGTGTGACCAACCTGTCAATCAGTTCTCCAAGCGATGCTACAGATCGCTTGGAGAACGCTAGCATTTTGCAAGCTAATTACGCTTGCAAAATGCTAGTTTTTCCACGGGAAAATCGCGGGAATTTAAAATGCGATTTTCCAGTGGACTGGAATTCCGGAATTCTCGCGGTAATTTCCGTGAGAGTTCCGGTACGTGTGCACTTAGCCTTAGGCTTTAGAAATTATATTATGGGCATTATCCGTTATCTCAGTGTGGCCTTTTTGGCGACATTTTTAACAAGGGTTCCAAAATAGGTGGTTATATGGGTTAGTTCAAATTGGGGTTTAGGTGATTTATATGTTTTTTGACATAGGGGATTAAGAACAAAATATAAACAAGAGGTATAAAAAAATTTGCAAAAATTTTTTGGCAATAAATGTTAAAGTGTCGTGATAAACCTTTGTAATATGTGTAATATTTTGTTATTGTTTGATGCTTCATGTTGACCAAATATATATATATATATATATATATATATATATACACATATATGTACAATTTTCTCAATTTTCTCTTGTATTGAGATATTCTCCAATAGCGGGTTAATTATAGTATTTATGTATACATTTATGATCAGAACATTGTCATGCCGTTTATGTGGGTTAATTGCACAATGATTTAGTGTCATTGAAATATCCTGTGAAGTGCAGTGTCCCATATAGTCCATCCTTAACTTACTTCGTTGGATAGGAGTTTCCATCTATATATTTCATTTTTATGAATAGTATATGATCAGGTACCCTTAAGGCAGAGCGCATGCCGGAATTTTGAACCGCCTTGAGAGATGTACGGTGAGTCCGCGGTGTTTCTCTTGGTTGCCAGGATATACTTGGACCGGGTTCCCCTGGGACCACGGGACCACTGTGCTTTTCTCCCATTGGTTGACGG
Organism: Dendrobates tinctorius; assembly: GCF_039654945.1. NCBI lineage: Eukaryota > Metazoa > Chordata > Amphibia > Anura > Dendrobatidae > Dendrobates > Dendrobates tinctorius. Next base: position 23,940,738 of record NW_027361960.1, on the reverse strand, counting down.
GACTCATGTGATCCCGAGCATGCGCCGTTTATGCCTTTCTTAGACAGGTACAGGACCGACATGAGAGCAGGCGCAGTATGCACCTTGAGAGTGATTAGACACAGGACCTGTCCTGTTTGTACCACATGACTATTGAGCACCTTGCCCATTGGCTGACAGGACACATGTGATCTCAAGTACACGCGGCTTATGCCGCGTTAGGTTGGCACAGGACCTTCATGCGCGCAGGAGCAGTGTGCTTTTTGAGAGTGAGTATGTGTTTTTAATCAGGTGCGAATCTTTAATACTGGCCAATAGTGAGAGTCGCTACTATATTTAAATGGGTTATCCCCCTCTTTAGACTGGCCTCCTTGATGAAGCATTGCGAAACGCACGTCGGGGCATGAGGGATGCTCCAGGAAGCACCATCAGTTTATGGTATGTCATAGTGGTTTTCCATATGCGTTCATTATGTCTAATATCTTTTTTCTAGGGCAGCTATAGGGGATCACTTAACAGTCTAGGCTGTATGTGTTGGGAACAGTAGTGGGTGAGATGCTCCTTTATTGCTGGACATATCTGAGGATAGTCGGTTCATGGGTGTGGAGCAAGTGGTTTTTAGTGGCCTCTCCCTGTGATATCTTCCATATTAAGTCCTATTTGCTATTTGTTCCCTAGACAAAAGCATTCTGTTTTATGGTGCCTCTATGGTTTCTTGCTGTCTCTTACACTGGTCTAGCACCTTTATTTATGATTGCAATGTGTACTGTTTATAAATAAAGACGACTTTTTTGTATGTACCATTGTGTGGGATCTTCTTATGAAATAAGGAAATAAGGTTACCACAAAAGAGATAATAGTTGCTGTGTGGTACATTTTCTAGTATTGTGTTATGATAACTGGATTGGGCAGTTTGGTGAATATAATGTCGAACACATGTTGCATTTTGTTGCTGTCAGCGGGCGCATCAAAACGACGCATGCGGAGGCATCCGCATACATCAGCATGGCCTGCATACCCAATGTTAAAGATAGGGATGCAGGAAGCATGCCAACATAGGCAGAGCTGAATGGAAGAGGTGCAGCAGTGGGCAGGGCTTAACAGAGGAAGTACGCAGCCCTCCGCTGCTCTGCCCAATGCAAGTCAGCCTTATATCTCCAACAGCAGCATTTAACATGACTGCACCAGAAGCACGTCACTGCTCCTGGCCATTGGCACCCCGGTCACAAGATTGCGGGGTGCCAATGAGTTGGCACGACAACTCTGGATCTGCAGGAGACCCCCATGGTTGTAATTGTCACTCTGCTGAGTGCTGCCCAGTGGCCAAAGTTCATAGCATATGAACAGTTCTGCTACACACAGCAGAGCTGAAGCCTGTTATGTATAGCACAGGCGATCGAAGTATCGCAGCTTCAAGTCTCCTATAGAGACTTTGGAAGCAAGTAAAAAGTAGAAAACAAATATTTTTAAAAATATTTAAAAAATTTAAAATATATAAAAGTTCAAATGACACCCCTTTCCACTCATTCAAAATAAAACAGTAAAAAAAATACACATATTTGGCCACACTGCATTCCGAATCGACCGATTTATCAATATATAAAAATAATCCGGTCGGTAAAAGGCATAATGCAATAAAATGCAATATCAGGCTATCAAAACATTGTATCTATCCCAAAATGATATCAATAAAAATGGAAGCTCAGTGCACAAAAATAAGCCCTCACGCAGCCCTAGATCCCAAAAAATGGAAAAGCTTCGGGCCTCGGAAAATTTTATTTTGGTTTTTTTTTTTCAAAGTTTTAATTTTTTTTCACCACTTCAATAATAAAAACAACTATACAAGTTTAGAATTTGTGAACTCGGAATGACCTGGAGAATCATAACGGCAGGTCAGTTTTAGCATTATTTAGTGAACATGATAAAAAAAATTGTGGAATTGCACTTTTTTTGCCATTTCACCGCACTTTGAATTTGTTTCCCCGTTTTCAGTACATGGTATGGTAAAACCAATGATGTCAATTAAAAGTACAACTCGTCCCGCAAAAAAAACAAGTGCTTACAGGGCCATATTGACAGAAAAATGAAAAAGTTATAGCTCTGAGAAGAAAGGGAGCAAGAAACGAAAACGCAAAAATGTAAAACCCCAAGGTTATGAAGGAGTTAAGGACCACAGACACAATGGTTGGGCAAGGTAACTTAATGCAGCAGATGGAAAACACCTCATTCTGACTTTCCTTCTAAATCATAAAATGTATTATTATAATTCTGCCTCTGCTGATAAGGAGACTGCTCAGAACTATTAAAGAGAGCCTCATTGGCCAAAATTATTAATTTTGCTTTTAATGAAGATCGTGATATGAAAATAATAACATTGTCCAAAATGTTTTAAAAATAGATAGCATCTAACACAAGAACGTAATTTAAACATTATCATTTTCTGTTGACACATTTTCTTTAAGCAAACAACTGGTTGGATCTGACTGCATTACAGACAAACAGTTTAGTCAGTACCCTTTCAGATTTTTTATCAGAGAACAAACATGATTGATGATTCACCATAATTCGGTATTACTGGAAAAGCAGCAAAATAAAATCAATAAGTAACTGTTATATGGGGCAACATGCTTCAATAACAGTACAGCAGAAGGAGTGAAGGAAAGAACAATTAGAATAAATCCATAAATACCTTAAGAGTAAGGCCTTATAAACAGTTTTCCCAAACCGGCAGCCCTGGCATCTCATCTCCTGATACTTGTGTCATATGTATGTAAGCAGAAGGACCAGGCTAGGGGTACCTTTCTTGCGCCGGCTCTGGAACTGACAGAGCTGTCTCCTCTGTTGTCCGGGGGAAAGCTTAAAGAACCGGACCAACCTTTGCACTTTGCAACAGGGGGCGTGTCTGAGGCTAAAAAGCAAAAGCGTGCACAGAAACAGGAAACTTGGCGGGAACTGACAGCGCGCAGCAGGGTAAGGTGAGTGCTCCGTCCCTCGAGCACCATAGCAGCGTAAGCCCGCATCCCCACTGACACCCACAGAGGCTGTGAACAGAGAAGTGCCGTGTACCCATTGGCTCCAAGAAAGCAAGGTGCCAAATGCTCCAGGCTCATGAGTACCGTGCGTGTGCCATCTAAGAAGTTCCGGGTGTGTGACCGTGAACTGAACCCTGACCCTCCCCCCGTTGCATATTTGCTGGGCCATGTTGGGATCCGACATTGCTGTGGCCCGTGCCTTACCCTCCACAGCACCCGCTGGACTGAGAATCCCGCAGAAGACATCAGAGACTTACCGCTGCCAGGAGAACACAGCTCGTCATTGTCTTCAGAACTACACCTGACTAACCCCTCGCTGACCATTGTTGGTGCCAACGCTTGTTTTGTGGACTCTAGAGTCTGGAAGTCATCGGATTGGATAAGTTTATACCTTAAGAACTGCTACCGTCATTGTCCCCTGCATTTTTTCAAACTGCATGCCCTTTATTACCTGCTACCTGCATTATCCCTGTTTACCTTTTTATCTCCCTGCGTGGATAACCCTTGCTCTGTCTCTGTCCATCATTGCATCTCGCAACTTGCTCACACTTGCCGTAGTCAGCAGGATGCAGTCCACCGGCGCAGAGGGGACAGACCAAGCAGTTGGGGGTGCCCCAAGGATGAGCATATCCCTGGGGGTGATGTTGAACAACCTTCCCAAATTTACAGGAAGCAACACCCTGCTATGGGACTGGATTGAGCGGGTCAGGGGAATGTTGAGGATGCACCCCATGACCCCCGCTATGGAGGCAGAGGTAGCCCTGATGGCACTGGACAGGGAGGCGAGGAGTTCTGTTACTCTCTGGCCCCCTCGTGAACGAGCCACTTTCGACAAAGTGCTGCAAATTCTGGGGGAAATGCACGGAGACCCCACAGATGTTGAAGAGCTGCACATGTGGTTGTTTGGCCATGTTCAAAGGAAGGGTGAGACTGTGACCCACTACATGACCGCCCTGCAGGAGATCCACGCTGCGATTGCTAAGCCAGATGGCATAGGTCAACAACATCCCCATACAGAAACAGGGATAAAGAGGCATAGACACCGTAATATTTAAAATATTTTTATTAAAGCTTATTAAAATAATGACTCATAAACAAGGAATCCTCATAGGTAAAACATCCCGGGATATAGGGAAGCCAGAAATAAAATTGTCCCATATGATATGCAGACATACAAATACAAACTAAGGAATACAAAAATTATGCAGTGTATAACAACAGACCATTAAAGTGCACCGTGCAATACATGCTAAAAAAATTAAATAAATGACCAGTGTCAAATACAAAAATGAATTGCTCCTAAGTTTGTTGAATCAGCTGACATTGATAGCATGGATATTAATCATGATCATCATGAATATGTCATTAGTGGCCAGTTATTAAAATAAAAGCACACCGTGCACCATTGCATAAAGTTATAGATCAAAAATGCATGATTCATCATGATTATACACCATATTTGGCCAGCTATATAAATAAAGTGCACAGTGCACCGCTCCTCAAAGCTGCAAGCCAAAAATGTGTATGACACAAAAATCCTCTACAAAACAGACTGCTTCAGATTATAATCAATAGCATATCATGGCATATCTTCACTGTACTTACAGTGAAGAGTTCCTAGCTAACCAAAACACCCGGGCGTACCCTGACAGCACTGTTTCGCCTGACCGGCTTCCTCAAAACAGGAACTCTTCACTGTAAGTACAGTAGTAGCCATGATATGCTTTTGATTATAATCTGAAGCAGTCTGTTTTGTAGAGGATTTTTGTGTCATACACATTTTTGGCATGCAGCTTTGAGGAGCGGTGCACTGTGCACTTTATTTATATAGCTGGCCAAATATGGTGTATAATCATGAGGAATCATGCATTTTTGATCTATAACTTTATGTAATAGCGCACGATGGGCTTTTATTTTAATAACTGGCCACTAATGACATATTCATGATGATTATGATTATTAATATCCATGCTATCATTGTCAGCTGAGTCAACAAACTTAGGAGCAATGCATTTTTGTATTTGACACATTGGTCATTTATTTAATTGTTTTAGCATGTATTGCACGGTGCACTTTAATGGTCTGTTGTTGTACACTGCATAATTTTTGTATTCCTTAGTTTGTATTTGAATATCTACATATCTTATGGGACAGTTTTATTTCTGGCTTCCCTATATCCCGGGTTGTTTTACCTATGAGGATTCCTTGTTTATGAGTCATTATTTTAATATGCTTTAATAAAAATATTTAAATTATTACTGTGTCTATGCCTCTTTATCCCTGTTTCTGTATGGAGATGTTGTTGTCCTTATTGCCTAATTGGAGGTGGTTCATATGCTATAAGTGGACTGTGTTTGATGAGATGGCATAGGTGTAGGCCCTCCTGATATAGTGCTGCAAGACCAGTTAGTGACAGGCCTTAGAGATGCGCTGCTAAAAGAGGCCTTGCGTGAGCATTTTCTGGTAAATCCGTGCATGACTTTTCTAGACGTTAGAGGCAGAGCGCGCGCACATGAGCAAGAGCAGGGGGTGACAGTCCTGACGGGGAAAGTCCAGAGCGGGAAGGTATATCTATGCCACTGAACATTGAACCAAGTTGGGTGAGAGAGCTGCGGAAACAGTTTCAGGATATGTGAGAGGAATGGTCTGGCTCGAGGAAGAAACCTTCGGCCCCATCGAACCCCTCTGGGGGGCAGAACTGGTCCTAAACCTCATCTGGAGATGAGAGCGCCTCGCATGGAAGAACAACCCACCTGCTACAACTGTGGGGAAATTGGAAATTTTGCTAGGGGATGTGCCCAGCTCGGAAGATCCCTTCAACGCTGTCCGTTAAACTAGGAGGCTTTGTGCTGGGGTCGCCTCCCGGAGCCTGAGCAGTCAAGAAGGAGAGCATGCTTAGCTTCTCTTGTTTGGGCCAAAATGGATGGTCGGTCCATTCGCTGTTTATTTGACACCTGCTCTCAAGTAACCACGATGCATGAGACCTACATCAGGCGTCACTTCCCCAAGATGGTACGGCCCAAACAGGGCCCGGTGATCAGGTTGACTGCTGCTAATCAGTTACCCATCCCGGTTGCAGGTGTGGTCTGGATGCAAATCACCATGTGTGGCAAAAATATAGGCTGGAAAGGAGTGGTGCTGACCTCTGGAGACCCTGGCAAAGGCCCTGCTGTGACTGTGGGGATGAATGTATTGAAGGAATTTGGAAATCTCCTGATCAATGAGTCGACAGATGTGTTTCTGTAATGGTGGAGCCCTAGCACCCCTCAAAGGAAAGTGTTCCAACAGCTGATCCTGGTGGCTCAGGCCCAAGAGACCTCAATCAAAGGAAAAACATTGGGAAAGGTGATCGGTCCTGCTGCAGCCAAACTTATTTTACCACCAGGGCAAACTGTGCTTACTCTACCCATCTGAGCCTGTACCCTGCTGGAAGGAGTTGAAGTTCAGATAGAACATGCCTTTATGGAGCAGATACCTTCAGGGTTCCACGTTGCGTGGACGTTAGCCACTGTTCACAATGGTAATGTGCCAGTGCGATGTGTCAATCTCGGGGAGGACGATCTCAAGCTTCCATCCAAGAGTAAAGTAGCATGAATCCTGTGCATGCCAGAAGAGCTGATACCACCGAAAGCCATCCAGCTAACAGTGAAACAGGGAGATCCCTGGACAGTGCTGTCAACGTATCCTCTGAACTAGAGCTCCATCACCTGCAGGAGGGATGCCGCATCCTGGAACAAATGCTCGGGTGGTACCAAGATGTATTTGCTCGCCATGATGATGCAATTACCCACGAAATTCCCACAGGGAATGTTAGACGTCAGATTTCTGTGTTTACTCCGCAGGGATCCAGACCCACACATTCTGCAGTCTCCTGCTGTTTACCTACTGCAGAGGAGATTGCCTTGCAGCAAATCTCTCCTGAGGCTAAGTCCTTCTGCCCTCTTACTGAGTATGCTCATGGGACGATCTCTATCATGTGCTCAGGTCCTGCTCCAGATCTCATTGGTCAATCTCAGAGATCTGGAGGCTTGCAGAAGGTCCCGGCTGCTATAAAAGGCGCGCATGGCTGTTCCGCCATCCGCTAGTATAGACTTACTTGCTGCTGTGTGTATGAGGACGGATGTATGATTCTGGTGAATGACTCATTATAAAACCTCTTCCCTCTGATATTACGTATGTGGTTAGGGACTGAGTTAGAATCAGCGCCAGCGCTCCTCTGCTTCAACATCCACAGCTGCTAGCGTCCGACATTGCGCTTGCGTCATAGCTTTGTCGTTTTGCGGCAGTGTCCACGCCGCGCTGCAGTAGCAGCTCTCCTTAGCATCCGCAGCTGCGACGCCGCACACACAGTAGGTCTAGATGGACGTAGTGCCGCGTCTTGGGCCACTCCTGTGACCGGATAAAGTGTGTGTATTTATACAGAGTACAGTCATGGCCAAAAGTTTTGAGAATGACACAAATATTAATTTTTACAAAGTCTACTGCTTCATTTTTTCTAATGGCAATTTGCATATACTCCAGAATGTTATAAAGAGTGATCAGCTTAACAGCAATTACTTGCAAAGTCAATATTTGCCTAGAAAATGAACTTTATCCCTCCAAAACACATTTCAACATCATTGCAGCCCTGCCTTAAAAGGACCAGCTAACATCGTTTCAGTGATTGCTCCATTAACACAGGTGTGGGTGTTGATGAGGACAGGGCTGGAGTTCAATCTGTCATGATTAAGTAAGAAAGACACCACTGGACACTTTAAAAGGAGGCTGGTGCTTGGCATCATTGTTTCTCTTCTGTTAACCATGGTTATCTCTAAAGAAACACGTGCAGTCATCATTGCACTGCACAAAAATGGCCTAACAGGGAAGAGTATCGCAGCTAGAAAGATTGCACCTCAGTCAACAATCTATCGCATCATCAAGAACTTCAAGGAGAGAGGTTCCCTTGTTGCCAAAAAGGCTCCAGGGCGCCCAAGAAAGACCAGCAAGCGCCAGGACCGTCTCTTAAAAATGTTTCAGCTACGTGATCGGGCTACCAGCAGTGCAGAGCTTGCTCAGGAATGGCAGCAGGCATGTGTGAGTGCATCTGCACGCACTGTGAGGCAGAGACTCTTGGAGCAAGGCCTGGTCTCAAGGAGGGCAGCAAAGAAGCCACTTCTCTCCAGGAAAAACATCACGGACAGACTAATATTCTGCAAGAGGTACAGGGAGTGGACTGCTGAGGACTGGGGTAAAGTCATTTTCTCTGATGAATCACCTTTTCGATTGTTTGGGACATCTGGAAACCGGCTTATTCGGAGAAGACCAGGTGAGCGCTACCACCAGTCTTGTCTCATGCCAACTGTCAAGCATCCTGGAACCATTCATGTGTGGGGTTGCTTCTCAGCCAAGGGAATGGGCTCTCTCTCAGTCTTGCCTAAAAACACAGCCATGAATAAAGAATGGTACCAGAATGTCCTCCAAGAGCAACTTCTCCCAACCGTCAAAAAGCAGTTTGGCGATCAACAATGCCTTTTTCAACATGATGGAGGACCTTGCTATAAAGCAAAGGTGATAACTAAATGGCTCAGGGAACAAAACATAGAGATTTTGGGACCATGGCCTGGAAACTCCCCAGATCTTTATCCCATTGAGAACTTGTGGTCAATCATCAAGAGACAGGTGGACAAACAAAAACCTTCAAATTCAGACAAAATAAAAGCATTGATTTTGCAAGAATGGACTGCTATCAGTCAGGATTTGATCCAGAAGTTGATTGAGAGCATGCCAGGGAGAATTGCTGAGGTCCTGAAGAAGAAGGGTCAACACTGCAAATATTGACTTGCTGCATTAACTCATTCTAACTGTCAATATAACCTTTTGCTACTCATAATATGATTGCAATTATATTTCTGTATGTGATAAAAACATCTGACAAACACACATAAAAACCAGAGGCCAGCAGATCATGTGAAAATATAATATTTGTGTCATTCTCAAAACTTTTGGCCATGACTGTACTGTGACCTCAACAGGCTCAGTCTTTGTATTTTTGTTTATTTGGCATCTCTGTGACTTAACAGAGATTGCTCTGCGCACCTGGTTGACGTTTAACCCTGTGCGCATTACCGCCATATTGCTCCTGCCACCACTTAGCAGCGGTTATATCACCTATTGCACGCTGGACCCCGAGCTGCGAACGCACTTAATTACTATTTTTATTTAGTGCGTTCCGCCATTCCTAACAGGGAATGCCGCTCCCATTAGAGAACAATATGGACACCACAACTATACAAGGAGGTGGAGGGAATGTTGACACATATGCTGCAGAATGGAGCTATCTGAGAGAGTCAGAGCCCGTGGGCTGCCCCGATTGTACTCATACAGAAGAAGGACGAGACTCTGTGTTTCTGGTTTTTATTGGAAACTGAACGCCTGAACCGTGCGAGACTCGTATCCATTGCCAAGGATTGCGGAATCATTGTCTGCTCTGGGAAACACAAAATACTTCTCATCGTTGGATTTGGCCAGTGGGTACTGGCAAGTGCCCATGTCCGAACATAACCGGGCAAAGAGAGCATTCATACTGCCTATGAAGCTGTTTGAATTCAACCGGATGCCCTTCGGCCTTGCTAATACCCCCGGGACCTTCCAGCGACTGATGGAGAGGTGTTTGGGAGACTAAAACTTTGAGGCCACCCTCATCTACTTGGACGACATCAACGTCTACGCAGCCACTTTTGAGGAACATCTGCAAAGGCTGGAAGTGTTGAGTCCCTTACAAAGGCACGGTCTGAAAGTGAAGCCACAGAAATGTCACCTTTTTCGCACACAGATTGAATACCTGGGACATGTCGTGTCCGCTGAAGAAGTGAGACCATCATGAGACAAGATCGTAGCAGTGCAACACTGGCCCACCTCGAAGACTGTGAAAGATGTTCAGGCCTTCCTGGGACTGACTGGGTACTACAGACGGTTTGTGAAGAACTTTACCCGCATTGTCAACCCATAACTAGAACTGTTGAAAGGAGTACCGTCGGACACAAAGAATCAGACTATCCAGTGGGAGGACAGCCAGGAAGAAGCCCTGAATATGTCTCTAACCAAAGCTCCCATACTGGCTTACGCGGACTTCTCCCAATCATTCATCCTTCACACGGATGGGAGTCTACATGGACAATTAGCTGTGTTGTCACAAATACAGGGTGGAAAAGAGCGAGCAAGTGCTTATGCGGGTCTGAGCGAAATCCAGAAAACTATAGTTCTTTCAAGCTGGAGCTGTTAACGTTGATGTGAGCCATGACTGAAGAGTTTGCTGAGTATCTGTCTGGATCCAAGGTCTTGGTGCTCACTGATTACAATCCTTTAGCCCACCTGGAAAATGGGAAACTAGGGGCCCTGGAGCAGTGGTGGGTGGCCCAGATGGCTAAGTACCGTAATAAGATCACTTATAGGGGGGGAGCTGGGAACACACATGCCGATGCCCTATCCAGAGTGGCACATGAGCGACAGGTCCAGGCAGCACCCAAAGAATACACCCTGGGGTGATCCTGTGACGAGTGGGTATTACTCCAACTGGAAGATGGGGAGCTCGCTCAAATGAAGCAGTGGGTGTCTCTAAAACAACTTCCCAACCAAAGGGAGATAGACACCCTGTCCCCAGGGACTCTGCAGATCCTTCAACAGCAGGAAAGGCTACAGCTCCAAGACGGTCTCTTGCACCGGAAGATCCAGCTTAACCGAGAACTGGGGGTCACTTGGCAAGTGGTACTCCCTGAGACACTGCTTCTCAAGGTGGTTATGGAGGCTCGTAAAAGAGGGGCCCATTTTGGCCCGTGGAAGACATTCCAGTGGCTACAGAAGCTGGTCTATCACCCTTGACAAAAGGCTGCGGTCGAGGAAGTCTGTCGGCAGTGTAGAAGCTGCGACTTAGCTAAACCTCTGGAACAGAGAGCTACTACGCAAACCATCATGACTTCGGATCCCCTAGAGGTGTTGATGATAGATTACCCAACTATCGGCCCGGCTCACATGGGATACGAACATTGTCTAGTGATGACTCACCACTTCACCAAGTTCGCCGTAGTGACTCCGCCCCAAGATCAGACTGCTGAATCAGTGGTCCAGGCCATTTGCAGGGACTTCTTCCAAGTGTACGGTTGTCCGAAGAGGATTCACTCTGATCAAGGCTCCTGTTTCCAGGGATGAGTGATGGAAGAACAGTATCGCATGTATCAGATTGAGAAATTTCGGACGACGCCTTATCATCCCCAGGAAAATAGAGCCTGTGAATGGTTCAGTTGAACCTTGATCCAGATGCTGAGGACATTAGAAGATGACAGGAAAGTCCGCTGGCCTGAGTTTGTGGCTGATCTAGTCTGGGTGTACAATAACCAAGTACATCGCATCACTGGATACACACCATACACCCGGCTGTTGGGCTGACCAGGGTGAGAGATCACTGAGCTGGAGTTGGATCCAGAGGAGGACTACCCGCGGACTGGAGTGTCCACCTGGGTTCGAGAACATCATCATAAATTGCAGACACTACATCGGCTCACGCAGACCAAGTTTCAGGAACTAGAACATCCTGAAGTGACTTCCCTGCGAGGGACAGCTCTTAAGTTCGGAGACTGTGTGTTAGTCCGAGACAAACGACCCCATGGCAAGTTGGAGTACTGGTGGGAGAAGACCCCGTATCGGGTAAAACGAAGAATCAGCTCTGAAGGTTCCGCCTACGAAGTCCAACTGGAGGGAAAAAAAGATGCTCCCACTTGAAATGCTCATCAGAATATGGAGGAGGAGTCATAACATGTCAGAGGAGAGAGAAATGGTGTCCCGAAATCCCTCGCATGTACCTTAGTATTGGATCCTCCATCCCCCAGCGCTCCTCCTCCTCTTCATGATGCCAAATTGTGGGCGCTTCTGCAGTGTGCCTGATGAGATCTGCTGGCCGGCACCTGGCTACCACAGGGATTTTTCCTATTTGTTCCTGACTTTTGATCACTGTGATAGACCCTATCACAATGATCAAAAGCCCAATTTAATTAGTAAATAGAACAACACTTGGGCTGTGCCTCACTGTGCCCATTTTTGATCACTCCCCTCCCCTTGTCATCCTCTTAGTCAGTTTCCTTTTATTTTTCATTTATAATGTTTATTTCTTTTATTCTTTGCAGTTAGGGTTAGAGTTAGGCTTAGGCTGGAGTCACACACAACATAAATTGGTACTTTTTACATGCCGAGAATCGCAGAAATGTTCCCTGAACAGTGATCCGTATGTCATTGCATATCCGTGAGATTTATATATGTCCCTCACTAATAATGTTAGTAGTGTATGTGTGTAAAATATTGGAGCTGTAGGTGTTAAATTTAAGAATTAATTCACGGAAAAAACTGGCGTGGGCTCCGGCACAATTTTCTCCGCCAGAGACTGAGGGCAAATATTAATAGCCTAGAGAGGCACCATGGTTATTGGCCCCCCTGGCTAAAAACATCTGCCCTCAGTCACCCCAGAAAAGGCGCATCTGTTCCGGCACTTAGCCTCTCTATTCCCATTGCCCTGTAGCATGTGGCATATAGGGTAATAAGGGGTTAATGTCACCTTGCTATTGTAAGGTGACATTAAGCCTGATTAATAATGGAGAGGTGTCAATAAGACACCCATGCATTATTAATCCACTAGTCTGAAAGGGATAAAAAAACACAGACATTAAGAATAAAGACTTTAATGAAATAATTAAATACACATTTTTGCCATCTTTATTAAACTCCCAATCCACTCGAAGTCCTTGTTCTCCTGCAAAATCCAAAATAAAAAATCAACAATATCCCATACCCATCCACCATACAGACATGTCCCACGCTGCAATCCTTTTAAAGGGGTTAAATAGTTTACAATCAGGAGCGGTGCTAATGCTACCTCCCAGGCTGTAAACCACTGTGGAATGAATGAAAAGCTGCCTGCGCATCCTCCCCGCCTGACTGGACATGAACACATTAGCGTGGGAAAGTTTCTGAACATATTCTCATGCTGCCGAGTTCACCACGGGTCAGGCGGGTAGTCTGTGCAGCCTCAGTGACTACCGCCTCAGTCACTGGCTTTCCCTCAATAATAACTGCTGGAGGAAATTGCGTGGGAGCCCACACCAGTTTTTTCCGTGAATTAATTCTTAAATTTAACACCTACAGCTCCAATATTTTACACACATACACTACTAACATTATTAATGAGGGACATATATAAATCCTACGGATATGCAATGGTTTACTGTGTGTAAACCATGTCTCATATACTGTCAGATTCTGTAATGATTTTAGCACCTATTCTGCTATCTATATCTCTATGAAATATAAATATATATGTGTGTTTCAATGACCTATATATACCTATACTATGTGTATACATGTATTCTATCTATTCTATTTTAACCTGTCAGTGTGATTTTACAGTATAGAGCACTGAACTGCCGGCTTTTTTAAAGGACACCGGTGCGTATTTCTCACAAGTCACACACATTGTCCGTGTGTAATCCGCTTTTTTTCTTGCACACATAAAATTGCGTAATACAGTGCAAACTGCAGCATGCTGTGATTTCTCTCGCACGTATAATACGGGCCAGAGAAAAACAGATGATGGGAGCTGCACCATAGATTAACATTGGTCCGAGTGCTATGCAATTTTTTTATCGCATAGCACTCGTCCATATTTCTCTCTAGTGTGACTCCGGCCTTAGGCTTAGACTTAGGCTTAGGCCAGGATCACACATGCAAGAAACTCGGACGAGTCTCACATCTTAATACACGGCACTGCCGTCGGCACTTGGGAGTGGAGCGTGTGACTGCATAGAAATACATGCAGCCGCACGCTCCGCTCCCGTGTGCTGGGTATTAAGATGCGAGACTCTTCCGAGTTTCCCACATGTGTGATCCCAGCCTTAGAAGTAGGCTTAGGGTTAAGGTTAGGGTTTTTTCAAATCTTACAAAAAAAATGATGACGGTATGATGACATATTCAATATGACTACCTAATGTTATCAAATTCTGCATAGTAACTTTTGGTTGAAAATGCTCACTATACCACTGGATAAAATTCTTGAGGGGTTTCTTGTCACTTGTGGGAGGTTTCTGCTGTCTAGGTACCTTAGGGGCTCTACAAATGCGACATGATGCCCGCAATCTCTTTCAGACAAATTTGTGTTCCAAAATTCAAATATTGTGCCTTTGGTTCTGAGCCCTGCCATTTGTCCAAATAGAACTTTTTGACAAACTGTGGGGTCCACTTTTTGGTGTTACAGCTTGGAAAACTGAAAAAAATTGGGGCTAAAGCAACATTTTAAAAGTAAAATTTTGATTTATTTTTTTCATTACACTTTGCTTTAATTTGTGTGAAGGGTTAAGCAATTTCCTGACAACAGTTTTGAAATATTTGAGGGGTGCAATTTTTAAAATTGTATCACTTTTGATGACTTTCCAATACATATGTCCTCAAAGTCCATTGCAATCTGAATAGGTCCCTAAAGAAACAGGTTTTGTACATTTGTTGAAAAAATGAGAAATTCCTGCTAAACTTTTAACTCATCTAACAACCTAACAAAATAAAATGACGATATAAATATGATGCATACATAAAGTAGACATATGGGAATTGTTATTTATTAAATAATTTGTACAGCATGAGTAACTGGTTTAAGGATATAAAGATTGAAAGTTTGAAAATGGAAACTTTTTTGCAGCATTTTCACCTAAATTGCAATATTTTTACAAATAAACGGAAGTCATATCAAACAGATTTTACCACTATCCTGAAGTAAAATATGTCACAAAAAACAGTCTCAGAATCAGTGTGATCCATTGAGGAGTTTCAGAGTTATTACCACATAAATTGACAATGTGAAGATTTCTAAAATTTGGTCTGGTCATTAAAGGTAAAATTAGTTTGGTCACTAAGGGGTTAAAATGGTTGTCCAGTTTACAAAATACAGGACTGTTATGATTCAGTCACCGAGGAGGATTACCAGGGAATTAGCTAAGCAACCAGGAAACCAGAGAGGTTGGTATCTTAGCGGATTGCAGACCCCTAAACCTAACAACACAAATAGCATTAGCCGTGGGATGTACCTACTATACCCTAGACACCTCGGCAGAGCCAAAGAGTTAACTAAGCCTAAAGCAAGAAAGGGGAAAGCTAAACTGCCCCGGAGTAGACCCCCAAAGGAATAGATAGCCCCCAAACATATATTGTCTGTGAGACAAGATGAGGCACAAACGCAGGCAGAAAATAGAAAATAGAGTGAGCAAATGATGGGGCCCAAACTGTCTAGATAGGACAGGACAGAAACCACCATGGTTACTTACCGGTAGCCGGTTTTTCCGGAACCTATGACAGCACACCTGAGAGAGGGATCCGCCCCGCCAGCACAGGAACATACTGAGATATAAGGGGCGGCACCTCTCCCCCGCTTCAGTTGGTTACAGAACATGAGAGGACTTCCCAGTTAGTTACATGTTAATCCAACACCACATCACACAAATGCACCCTACTAATCGTGCACACCCATATGGTAAAAAAGGGGGGGAATATATGGGTGCTGTCATGGGTTCCGGAAAAAGCGGCTACCGGTAAGTAACCATGGTGGTTTTCCCTTCACCCATGACAGCACACCTGAGAGATTTTTGAAGACTTCGAAACACCTTAGGGAGGGACCACCACTTGTAGCACCCTTCTACCAAAGGTTAAGTCAGCCGAGGAGGATAGGTTTAATCTATAGTGCTTAAAGAAGGTTGAAGGTGAGGCCCAAGTAGCGGCCTTACAAATTTGTTCAATTGATACCTCTGCCTTTTTAGCCCAGGAGGTTGCCACGGCTCTGGTGGAATGAGCCTTGATGCCATCAGGAATCGGAACCCCACTAGCTGAGTAGGCTACACTAATGGCCTCCCTAATCCATATGGCAATAGTCCCTTTTGAAACCCCATAGCCTTTCCTGGCACCCTGAAAAGCTACGAATAGGGACTGGGACCTCCTCCACTGGCTAGTGACAGATATATATTCTAGCAGGGCTCTCTTAACGTCCAAATTATGGAATTTTTACTCCCCTAAGTTCTTTGGATTTTCGCATAAGGATGCAAGGATAATCTCCTGACCTCAATGGAAATCTGATACTACCTTAGGTAGATAAGCGGGGTCTGTTCTTAATATCACCCTGTCCTGAAAAATTTGTGTATAGGGTGGATTCACTGAGAGAGCCTGCAAGTCGCTTACTCTACGGGCCGATGTAAGGGCCACTAAAATGATCGTTTTTAGGGTAAGACATTTTATGGGTAGTTGTTGTAAAGGCTCATATGGTTCTTTTTAAAGGGCCTCTAGTACCAGGTTTAAATCCCACGGGGCTATTCTAGGTATTGGGATAGGCCTAGACCTATGGCAGGATTTGATAAATTTGGCTAACCATCTATTTGCTGCCAAGTTGCAGTTATAGAGCGCACCTAGTGCAGATACCTGAACTTTAAGAGTGTTTACCGCTAACCCCAGCTGCAATCCTGATTGTAAGAACTCCAAGATGGCACTAATCGGGGGCTCTTGTTCTAACGGCTTACCTAGGAATTGCAGGAATTTATTCCATGTTCTGCCGTAGATATTAGACGTCACCGGCTTCCCACTCTTTAGCAGGGTGGCCACCAACCCGGGAGAGAACCCTGTATCCATTAGAAGCGACATTTCAAATTCCACGCCGTCAGATGGAATCCCTTGACCTGAGCATGGAATATTGGACTTTGAGCTAGTAGGTCCGGGATTTCTGGCAGAACCCATGGATCTGAGAGGGACATCATTCATAGCAGAGCGAACCAGGGCCTTTTTGGCCAAAATGGGGCTATTAGGATCACCCTGGCTTGATCGTTCCTGATCTTCCAGACTACTGTTGGGATCAGGGCCACTGGGGGGAACGCATAGGCTAGTCTGAAGTCTCACGGAATCTGCAATGAGTCCACTGCCCATGGTTTTTCCCTCTGGTTTAGTGAGCAAAACGTCTCTACTTGCCTGTTGTTTTTGTTGGCAAAGAGGTCTAGCACTGGTTTCCCCCAAAGCTGTGTTATTTTTTGAAAAACGGACCGATTTAGAGCCCATTCTCCTTGCCTCAGAGTATTGCGGCTCAGGAAATCGGCTTCTACTGTATATTTTCTGCCCCCTTTATGTGCAAGGCTGTTAGGGAGTGTAGGTGTTGCTCCGCTCTGCAAAAAATATCACTCGCTGCCTTCCTTAGGGAGTGTAATCTTGTAACCCCCTGGTGGTTGATGTACGCCACCGTTGCTTTGTTGTCCGACATGATTCGGACATTGCAACCCCTGAGTAGGGGAATAAAGTGGCTTAGGGCTTTGTTCACTGCCCATAGTTCTCTCAGGTTGGAAGATGCGCCCATCTCTTGCGGCCTCCAGGAACCCTGGGCCACATGATCCCTTAGGTGTGCCCCCCACCCCGAGGAGCTCGCGTCTGTCAGTATTATATCGGTCGTCTGCCTGTCCCATGGCATTCCTGAAGCCAAGTTTGTCCTGTCCAGCCACCAGTTAAGAGAGTCTCTGACCTCTAAGGAAAGCTCCAGTCTTCCTTCTAAATGCCCTCTCAGCGATCTTTGTGCTGACAGAACCTCCCCCTGAAGCTGTCGGGTGTGAAATTGAGCCCACCTGACCGCCGGAATACAGGACGTCAGGGTACCTAGTAGAGACATCGCGCTCCTCAATGTCATGTGAGGTTGGTCTCGGGCAGCCAAAGTCACCTTCTCCACCTTCTCTATTTTGGTATCCGGTAGCAGACAAGCTTGCTGCTCTGAATCCAGGATAAATCCTAGGAAGGTCTGTTTTCTTAGGGGCTGTAGTCTCGATTTTTTTTAAATTTATCATCCACCCTAGTTCCTGTAATGTGTCGGTCACCCGGCTCAACTGTGCTGTACAGTGGTCTTCTGAGCCACCCACTATTAGGAAGTCGTCCAAATAGGGTATTATGACCATGTCGTGAATTCGGAGGAAGGCTGTCACCTCCGCTACGACTTTGTTAAAGGCCCCCTTGGGCTATAGATACTGTATGCCAAATGGAAGGGCCCTAAATTGGAAATGCCTGAGCATGCCCTGGATATAGAGAGCCACTCTCAAGTATTTTTGATAACCTGGGTGGATGGGGATGTGATAATATGCATCCTTTAAATCGACTACGGCCATAAAACGGCCCGCTCCATATGCAATAAGCTCCATGTGATTCATGACCTCTTTCTCTCTCACAATTTTGCCTTCCTCGGCCTCACAGAAACATGGCTGACACCCTCTGACACCACCTCCCCTGCTGCGCTGTGTTACGGCGGCCTCCACTTTACCCACACTCCTCGCCCTGGCAACAGACACGGTGGAGGAGTTGGTCTTCTCCTTTCTTCCAACTGCACTTTCAACCCAATCCCACCTCTTCCCTCCCTAATCCTCCCCACTTTTGAACTCCACTCTGTCCACATCTACTCTCCCTCCAACCTCCAAGTGGCCGTAATATACCGACCTCCAGGCCCGACCACTGCCTTCATTGACCAATTCTCTACCTGGCTTCTTCATTTTCTTTCAACTGACACCCCCACTATCATCATGGGTGACTTCAACATCCCCACTGATACCGTTCAGTCAGCAGCCTCCAAACTCCTGTCCCTTACTTCATCCTTTGGACTTACTCAGTGGTCCTCCTCAGCCACCCACACAGATGGACACACATTAGACCTGGTCTTCACCCATCTCTGCTCTCTTTCTAACTTCACCAACTCCCCTCTCCCTCTGTCTGACCATCATCTCCTCACTTTCTCATCCCTGTCCTCCTCACCTGGCATCCATGTCCAGCAACATGCACACCCCCGCAGAAACCTTGCACACCTAGACACCCACGCGCTCTCTGACTCTATTCTACCACTGGCATCCATATCCTCACTCCATGACACAGACAGTGCCACTGCTTTCTAAAATGCCACTCTCGCATCAGCTATTGACACGGTTGCCCCTCTCGTTCATGGCAGAATGCGATGTATCAACAGACAACCCTCGCACAATAACACCACTAAAAAGCTCCGGCAAGTGTCCAGGATTGCAGAGCGGCGCTGGAAGAAAACAAATTCTCAAGATAACTTCACCACATTCAAACAGGCAACACTCGATTTCAAATCTGCCCTCACCTCTGCTAAACAGGCCTACTTCACAACCCTCGTATCTTCCCTATCTTACAACCCAAAACAGTTATTCAAAACTTTTAACTCCCTCCTCTGCCCACCACTGCCTCCTCCAACCTCCCTCATCTCTGCCGAGGACTTTGCCACACACTTCAAAAACAAGATTGACCAAACAAGGCAAGTCTTCATCACTCAACCACCACAACCCCTTTGTATACCAGACCAATGCCCATACCCCATAACCTCACTCTCCAACATCACTGAAGGGGAGCTTAATCGCCTCTTCTCCAAATCGCACCTCACAACCTGTGCACTTGACCCCATCCCATCCCACCTCCTCCCCAACCTCACCACCACACTTATCCCATACCTAACCCACCTCTTCAACTTATCACTAATGTTCGGTACCTTCCCTTCTGCTTTCAAGCATGCCACAATCACGCCTATCCTTAAAAAGCCAACCCTCGACCCAACCGCTATGTCCAGCTATCGCCCAATATCGTTGCTCCCATTCGCTTCCAAACTCCTGGAACAGCATGTCCACACTGAACTTTCCTCCCACCTATCATCTAACTTGCTCTTTGACAATCTACAATCTGGTTTCCGCCCCCATCACTCCACTGAGACAGCCCTGACCAAAATTACTAATGACCTACTTACAGCCAAATCAAGTGGACAATACTCTATTTGACACAGTTGACCACTGCCTCCTACTACAGATCCTCTCCTCCTTTGGCATCAAAGGCCTTGCCCTATCCTGGATCTCCTCATACCTTTCCAACCGCACATTCAGCGTCTCCCACTCCCACACCACCTCCTCATCCCACCCTCTCTCTGTTGGAGTCCCCCAAGGCTCTGTTTTAGGACCCCTACTCTTCTCAATCTATACGCTTGGTCTAGGGCAACTCATAAAGTCCCACGGATTCCACTACCACCTTTATGCTGATGACACTCAGATCTACCTCTCTGGCCCAGACATCACCTCTCTGCTGTCCAGAATCCCAGAGTGTCTATTAGCCATATCCTCCTTCTTCTCCTCTCGCTTCCTCAAACTCAATGTTGACAAATCTGAACTCATCATCTTTCCTCCATCTCACAGATCTTCTTTACCCGACCTAGCTATAATAACTAATGACATCACACTTTCCCCAGTACCAGAAGTCCGCTGCCTCGGAGTAACCTTTTACTCTGCCCTGTCCTTCAAACCACACATCCAAGCTCTTTCTACCTCCTGTCGCCTCCAGCTCAAAATTATTTCCAGAATCCGTCCTTTCCTCAACCCTCAATCTACTAAAATGCTTGTGCATGCCCTCATCATCTCCCGCCTCGACTACTGCAACATCCTTTTCTGTGGTCTCCCTGCTAACACCCTCGCGCCTCTCCAGTCCATCTTTAACTCTGCCGCCCGACTAATTCATCTCTCTCCTCGCTACTCCTCCGCTTCTCCCCTCTGCAAATCTCTTCACTGGCTCCCATTCCCTCAGCTTATCCAGTTCAAATTACTAATTCTGACCTACAAGGCCATCTATAACCTGTCTCCCCCATATGTCTCTGAACTAATCTCCTGATACCTTCCCTCATGTAATCTCCGGTCCTCCCAAGACCTCCTTCTCTCCTCCACACTTATTTGCTCCTCACCCAACTGCCTCCAAGACTTCTCCCGAATAGCCCCTATTCTCTGGAATTCTTTGCCCCAACAAGTCCGACTATCAACCACATTTGGATCCTTCAGACGGAACCTGAAAACCCACCTCTTCAAGAAAGCCTACAGTCTGCAATGACCCCACTACCTCCTTCTCTCTCACCACTACCGGTGATTAGAGTTGAGCGAAACGAGTCGAAAAAATTCAAAAGTCGCCGACTTTTGGCAAAGTCGGGTTTCATGAAACGAAACCCGACCCTAGGATGAGGTCGGCCACGAGGTCGGCGACTTACGCGCCAAAGTCGCGTTTCAAAAGTTTGTTTTGCTCTCTTTTTCAGCCAATCAGGATCCACGGACACTGTGGGCAACGTGATGACATAGGCACGGGTCACCACCATCTTTCAGAAGGGCATGCAAGTGATTGGCTTGCTTTGGTGGGCGTCACAGGGGGTATAAAAGGGCGTGCACGCCGACTGCCATCTTACTTCTGCCGATCTTAGTATAGGGAGAGGTTGCTGCTGATTCTGTAGGGAGAGCGTTAGGCAGGGAAGAAGACAAAAAACTGCTTCTGCTGCTAGCGATTTGGCCTGCACAACACACCAGTCACTGTGTGTGCAGTGCAAGGGGAGGCTATATAGTGGTGTATCAGTGGTGTTGGTTGTTGGGCTGCCTTCTAAGGCTTCCTGACATTCCTGCATTGCTGTTTACCCACTGCTCCGCAAACTGCTTTTTTAAAAGCAATCCCAATTTTTTTTTTTGTCCTGCTGAGAAGACAAAAAAACTGCTTCTGCTGCTAGCAATTTGGCCTGCACAACACACCAGTCACTGTGTGTGCAGTGTAAGGGGAGGCTATATAGTGGTGTATCAGTGGTGTTGGTTGTTGGGCTGCCTTCTAAGGCTTCCTGACATTCCTGCATTGCTGTTTACCCACTGCTCCGCAAACTGCTTTTTTAAAAGCAATCCAATCTCCCTTATCCTCTAGTCACTTTTGTCACAGCTGTGCCATCGAGCCTGTCACATAGCGCTCAGATATTCATTGGGCCTCACACAATCCAAAAGTGTCCAGTGTCCAAAAGTGTGTGCAGAGATTCAAAATCTCCCTTATCCTCTAGTCACTTTGGTCACAGCTGTGCCATCGAGCCTGTCACATAGCGCTCAGATATCAGTGGGCCTCACACAATCCAAAAGTGTCCATCCAGTGTCCAAAAGTGTGTGCAGAGATTCAAAATCTCCCTTATCCTCTAGTCACTTTGGTCACAGCTGTGCCATCGAGCTTGTCACATAGCGCTCAGATATCAGTGGGCCTCACACAATCCAAAAGTGTCCATCCAGTGTCCAAAAGTGTGTGCAGAGATTCAAAATCTCCCTTATCCTCTAGTCACTTTGGTCACAGCTGTGCCATCGAGCCTGTCACATAGCGCTCAGATATCAGTGGGCCTCACACAATCCAAAAGTGTCCAGTGTCCAAAAGTGTGTGCAGAGATTCAAAATCTCCCTTATCCTCTAGTCACTTTGGTCACAGCTGTGCCATCGAGCCTGTCACATAGCGCTCAGATATCAGTGGGCCTCACACAATCCAAAAGTGTCCATCCAGTGTCCGAAAGTGTGTGCAGAGATTCAAAATCTCCCTTATCCTCTAGTCACTTTTGTCACAGCTGTGCCATCGAGCCTGTCACATAGCGCTCAGATATTCATTGGGCCTCACACAATCCAAAAGTGTCCAGTGTCCAAAAGTGTGTGCAGAGATTCAAAATCTCCCTTATCCTCTAGTCACTTTGGTCACAGCTGTGCCATCGAGCCTGTCACATAGCGCTCAGATATCAGTGGGCCTCACACAATCCAAAAGTGTCCATCCAGTGTCCAAAAGTGTGTGCAGAGATTCAAAATCTCCCTTATCCTCTAGTCACTTTGGTCACAGCTGTGCCATCGAGCCTGTCACATAGCGCTCAGATATCAGTGGGCCTCACACAATCCAAAAGTGTCCATCCAGTGTCCAAAAGTGTGTGCAGAGATTCAAAATCTCCCTTATCCTCTAGTCACTTTTGTCACAGCTGTGCCATCGAGCCTGTCACATAGCGCTCAGATATTCAATGGGCCTCACACAATCCAAAAGTGTCCAGTGTCCAAATGTGTGTGCAGAGATTCAAAATCTCCCTTATCCTCTAGTCACTTTGGTCACAGCTGTGCCATCGAGCCTGTCACATAGCGCTCAGATATCAGTGGGCCTCACACAATCCAAAAGTGTCCATCCAGTGTCCAAAAGTGTGTGCAGAGATTCAAAATCTCCCTTATCCTCTAGTCACTTTGGTCACAGCTGTGCCATCGAGCCTGTCACATAGCGCTCAGATATCAGTGGGCCTCACACAATCCAAAAGTGTCCATCCAGTGTCCAAAAGTGTGTGCAGAGATTCAAAATCTCCCTTATCCTCTAGTCACTTTGGTCACAGCTGTGCCATCGAGCCTGTCACATAGCGCTCAGATATCAGTGGGCCTCACACAATCCAAAAGTGTCCATCCAGTGTCCAAAAGTGTGTGCAGAGATTCAAAATCTCCCTTATCCTCTAGTCACTTTGGTCACAGCTGTGCCATCGAGCCTGTCACATAGCGCTCAGATATCAGTGGGCCTCACACAATCCAAAAGTGTCCATCCAGTGTCCAAAAGTGTGTGCAGAGATTCAAAATCTCCCTTATCCTCTAGTCACTTTGGTCACAGCTGTGCCATCAAGCCTGTCACATAGCGCTCAGATATCAGTGGGCCTCACACAATCCAAAAGTGTCCATCCAGTGTCCAAAAGTGTGTGCAGAGATTCAAAATCTCCCTTATCCTCTAGTCACTTTGGTCACAGCTGTGCCATCGAGCCTGTCACATAGCGCTCAGATATCAGTGGGCCTCACACAATCCAAAAGTGTCCAGTGTCCAAAAGTGTGTGCAGAGATTCAAAATCTCCCTTATCCTCTAGTCACTTTGGTCACAGCTGTGCCATCGAGCCTGTCACATAGCGCTCAGATATCAGTGGGCCTCACACAATCCAAAAGTGTCCATCCAGTGTCCAAAAGTGTGTGCAGAGATTCAAAATCTCCCTTATCCTCTAGTCACTTTGGTCACAGCTGTGCCATCAAGCCTGTCACATAGCGCTCAGATATCAGTGGGCCTCACACAATCCAAAAGTGTCCATCCAGTGTCCAAAAGTGTGTGCAGAGATTCAAAATCTCCCTTATCCTCTAGTCACTTTGGTCACAGCTGTGCCATCAAGCCTGTCACATAGCGCTCAGATATCAGTGGGCCTCACACAATCCAAAAGTGTCCATCCAGTGTCCAAAAGTGTGTGCAGAGATTCAAAATCTCCCTTATCCTCTAGTCACTTTGGTCACAGCTGTGCCATCGAGCCTGTCACATAGCGCTCAGATATCAGTGGGCCTCACACAATCCAAAAGTGTCCAGTGTCCAAAAGTGTGTGCAGAGATTCAAAATCTCCCTTATCCTCTAGTCACTTTGGTCACAGCTGTGCCATCGAGCCTGTCACATAGCGCTCAGATATCAGTGGGCCTCACACAATCCAAAAGTGTCCATCCAGTGTCCAAAAGTGTGTGCAGAGATTCAAAATCTCCCTTATCCTCTAGTCACTTTGGTCACAGCTGTGCCATCAAGCCTGTCACATAGCGCTCAGATATCAGTGGGCCTCACACAATCCAAAAGTGTCCATCCAGTGTCCAAAAGTGTGTGCAGAGATTCAAAATCTCCCTTATCCTCTAGTCACTTTGGTCACAGCTGTGCCATCGAGCCTGTCACATAGCGCTCAGATATCAGTGGGCCTCACACAATCCAAAAGTGTCCAGTGTCCAAAAGTGTGTGCAGAGATTCAAAATCTCCCTTATCCTCTAGTCACTTTGGTCACAGCTGTGCCATCGAGCCTGTCACATAGCGCTCAGATATCAGTGGGCCTCACACATTCCAAAAGTGTCCATCCAGTGTCCAAAAGTGTGTGCAGAGATTCAAAATCTCCCTTATCCTCTAGTCACTTTTGTCACAGCTGTGCCATCGAGCCTGTCACATAGCGCTCAGATATTCATTGGGCCTCACACAATCCAAAAGTGTCCAGTGTCCAAAAGTGTGTGCAGAGATTCAAAATCTCCCTTATCCTCTAGTCACTTTGGTCACAGCTGTGCCATCGAGCCTGTCACATAGCGCTCAGATATCAGTGGGCCTCACACAATCCAAAAGTGTCCAGTATCCAAAGTGTGTGCAGAGATTCAAAATCTCCCTTATCCTCTAGTCACTTTGGTCACAGCTGTGCCATCGAGCCTGTCACATAGCGTTCAGATATCAGTGGGCCTCACACAATCCAAAAGTGTCCAGTGTCCACAAGTGTCTGCTGAAATTCAAAATCTCCCCTGTCCTATAGACACCTTGTACCTTGTTTTACATTACTATATAGTTTGTTGGATTTTGTCTACATTTCTACCAAAAATGAGGAAGGCTGGTGGAAGAGGCCGTGGAATTGGGCGGGGGTTGGCAGCTGGTAATGATGGTGTTGGTGGTGTATCTGATGGTAGTGGCAAGAGCAAAATAGGACCGAATGCAGGAGGTGCTGACCCTGCGTCATCGTCTGGCTACATAAGGCCTCGAACGCTTAG
Organism: Dendrobates tinctorius; assembly: GCF_039654945.1. Taxonomy (NCBI): domain Eukaryota; kingdom Metazoa; phylum Chordata; class Amphibia; order Anura; family Dendrobatidae; genus Dendrobates; species Dendrobates tinctorius. The sequence goes on along the minus strand of NW_027361960.1, from coordinate 23,915,288 downwards.
TTTTCTAGGAGTTGGCAAACCGCTTTTAAAGCCAGAGCATCAGGAAAAAGTTTTGTCTTACATTGCTGACTCAGCTTCCAGCTCTATCGCCTCCTCTTCAGTTGTAAAAAGTAAAAGCACTGAGTCATCATTGGAGGCTCATGTTCATGAACCACACCTTTCCTTGTGTCCTTCACCCCAACCAAGATTGAAGGATGACGCAGGCCATACTACTGATTACTCCATGGAGCTGTTTTCACATACCATGCCTGGATTATCAAGTGAAATGGTGAATTACCCAGACCAAGATGAATCTGACATGGAGTGCACTGATGCACAGCCGCTGATGGATGATTCTGCTGGTACATTCACTCAGAGCACTACATTGTCCTCGCAGTGTACAGAGCCAGATTCTGACCCTGATGAGACTCAGGTGCCCCTTCCCGCACACTATACCACCATACACGGTGACACAGAGGAAGGTGCACATGACATAGAAGAGGAGGTGATGGAAGACCCAGTTGTTGACCCAGATTGGCATCCATTGGAGGAAGAGGGTGCTGCTTCCAATAGCTCAGATGAGGAGCATCCACAGCAGACATCGACATCGCAACAGCTGTTATCTGGCAGGCCCGGAGCACTCCAAAGACAGGTTCCAAACATCAAAAGAGTTGCTGGACAGCTTGTCCAGAGGGTCAAAAGATCACAGCGTGCTAGGCCGCAAAATGTCTGCCAAAGTAGGAAGAGTGCAGTGTGGCACTTTTTTGAACAAAATCCTCATGATCAGGCCAAGGTTATCTGTAAGAAGTGCGCAAAGACCTTTAGCCGAGGGAAAAATCTGAAAAATTTGAATACCAGTTGCATGCTTAGACATTTAACCAGCATTCACTTGCAAGCGTGGACACAACACCAAACCTCAAGTGCCACATGTGCAACTGATCACAACGAAGGTAGTCAGCAACGCTACATTGTTTCCCCCACTGTAAGCCCACCGGTTAGCACAGCAGCAAATGTTGAGGTGTCGTTGCAAGACCACAGCAGTCAGGGAATCCCACTGTTATATCAACGAAAGACTGATTCTAGGCCATCAGAAAGAACACCAACTCCATCACCATCATCAACCCTCTCTCAGTCCGCCCTGTCCACCGCTACTTCCACCATATGCAGCTCTCAAGTCCAGCTCACCCTCCCAGACACTATGAGTAGGTCAAGAAAGTACTCAGTCTCTCATCCGCGTACACTGGGTTTGAACGCCCACATTGCCAAACTAATCTCGTTTGAGATGATGCCCTTTCGGTTGGTGGAAAGCACAGCTTTCCGCGAACTCATGGCCTATGCAGTACCACGCTATGACCTACCCAGTCGCCACTTCTTCTCTCGCAAAGCCATCCCAGCCCTCCACCATCATGTGAAAGACCGCATTGTCCATGCACTCAAGCAGTCAGTGAGCGGAAAGGTGCACCTCACAACTGATGCATGGTCCAGTCGGCATGGCCAGGGCCGTTACGTGTCCATCACTGCGCACTGGGTTAATGTGGTGGATGCAGGGTCCACAGGGGACAGCGGTGGTGGGACAGTGCTGCCTAGCCCACGGTATAGGAAACAGTTGGCTGTAGGCGTTCGACCCTCCTCCTCCTCCTCCAGAAGCGAAAGCTCGTCCACAGAGCGCAGTCGTACGAGCACTCCATCTGCAGCTGCCACTGTTGCACACGATGTGTCCCCCTATCGAGCAGCTAGTGGAAAGCGTCAGCAGGCTGTGTTGCAGATGATGTGTTTGGGCGACAGACACACCGACGAGGTGCTGGCCGAGTACTTGAAGCGACAAACTGAGTCATGGCTGGGCAGTGTACATCTTGAGGCAGGCAAGGTAGTTAGTGATAACGGCCGTAATTTTGTGGCAGCCATAGCCCTTTCAAAACTCAGCCACATACCTTGCTTGGCTCACACCTTGAACCTGGTGGTGCAGTGCTTCCTCAAAAATTATCCGGAGTTAACAGCCCTGCTCCAGAAGGTGCGAAGACTGTGCGCGCACATCCGCCGGTCGCCTGTACACTCCGTTCGTATGCAGAAGCTGCAGCGATTGCTCCACCTTCCCAACCACCGCCTCATTATCGACATTGCAACAAGGTGGAACTCCACCCTGCACATGGTGGAGCGGCTGTGCGAGCAGAGGCAGGCCATAATGCATTTGTGGGAGGATACACGGCCAGGCACTTTGAGAGCAGACATGGAGTTGACAGGTGTGCAGTGGTCGAAGCTGAAAGACCTTTGTAAAGTCCTTCAGTGTTTTGAGGAATGCACACGGCTGGTAAGCGCAGACGACGCCATCCTAAGCATGAGCATCCCACTTATGCGTCTGCTCATGCAAACTTTGACGCACCTTAAGGAGCAGGCGTCTGCAGCCAATGTTGATGAGGAGGAAGAGGAGGAGGGAATCCTTGATGACATTCAGCCATTGTCTGCTCAGGGACCTCTCCTGGACGAGGTGGAGGAAGAAGAGGAGGAGGAGGATGATGATGGGGATGATTACTTAGGGGAGGAGGATGCATCTCGTGGGGCAAGTGAAAATGTTGGCGTGGCAAGGTCTGGTACAGGGTTTGTGCGTGACTGGAGGGATGTGGATTTGCCAGAAAGTGCTCCTCCACCCAGCACTCGCAATGCATCATTGACACCGGGAACATTGGCCCACATGTCAGATTATGCCTTGCGGATCCTAAAAAGGGACCCCCGCATTGCCAAAATGATGAACGATGACGACTACTGGTTGGCCAGCATTCTGGATCCATGCTATAAAGGCAAATTACAAAACATCATGCCACAGGAGAACCTTGTCCTAATATTGGCTAATAAACAAGCAACTCTGGTAAATCGGTTGCTTGAGGCATTCCCAGCACACAGCAGCGGTGATGGTTCTCACACGAGCCGTACGGGCCGTGGGCAGCTTGGCAGAGGTGTTCGTGGTGCACACAGCAGAAGTGGCGTTGGAGACAGGGGTTTCATGACAATGTTGTGGACTGGTTTTTCAAATACCGCTCACACAACTGGTAATACTGCATCGATGGAAAGTGACAGGAGACAGCAGTTGTCAACTATGGTTACAAACTACTTTTCCTCCCATATCGATGTTCTCCCACACAGGTCATTCCCCTTTGACTATTGGGCCGCTAAACTGGACACCTGGCCTGAATTGGCCCAATATGCCTTACAGGAGCTCGCTTGCCCAGCTGCAAGTGTGCTATCGGAAAGAGTCTTCAGTGCAGCTGGATCAATCCTGACAGAAAAAAGGACCCGTCTGTCAACCCAAAATGTGGATGATCTAACCTTCATTAAAATGAACCACGCATTGGTTTCCAAGGATTTTGTCCCACCTTCCCCTGATGACACATAGGGTGACAGAAAAATGGCTTGCTTTGGTCCACCTCTTCCTGGTACTTCACCTATTTCGCCTTTTGCATCAGCTGAATGTCCAACATCAACATATGCCACTTTCTAAAACTCCCTAACTGTGCTGCCTCCCCCCCCATGGCCGGGGTCACCACCTAGCGCACGACACCGTGCGAGTGCCGTTGCCCTGGACAGGTGGGTAGGCCGACTCTTGGGCGCGGGCACTGGCACAGGGTCCCTCATAGTGCAATCAAGTGTCTCTGACGGTGGTGGTGCACACCCGCCGTCAGACACACCGCTGTACTATGAGGGGCCCAGTGCCAGTACCGACGCCCACGAGTGGGCCCCCCTTGCTTGGGCAGGGCCCCAGCATTTGCAATCTTTACCTCTCCCTGCTCCTCCGCTGTGTAATCTGGGCCGTCAAATCCATACTGTGCCTGACACCGTCTGAGCCTGCCTCCTGATGTATAGACATATATTTTGAATGTGTACGCTATCCATACATGTTATCCGGGGATACGGTACCCTTTCTAACCTTTGTGCAATCACGTGCAATCCATACTGGGCCTAACACCGTCTGAGCCTGCCTCCTGAGACATATATTTTGAATGTGTACGCTATCCATACATGTTATCCGGGGATACGGTACCCTTTCTAACCTTTGTGCAATCACGTGCAATCCATACTGGGCCTAACACCGTCTGAGCCTGCCTCCTGAGACATATATTTTGAATGTGTACGCTATCCATACATGTTATCCGGGGATACGGTACCCTTTCTAACCTTTGTGCAATCACGTGCAATCCATACTGGGCCTAACACCGTCTGAGCCTGCCTCCTGATGTATAGACAGATATTTTGAATGTGTACGCTATCCATACATGTTATCTGGGGATACGGTACCCTTTCTAACCTTTGTGCAATCACGTGCAATCCTTACTGGGCCTAACACCGTCTGAGCCTGCCTCCTGAGACATATATTTTGAATGTGTACGCTATCCATACATGTTATCCGGGCATACGGTACCCTTTCTAACCTTTGTGCAATCACGTGCAATCCATACTGGGCCTAACACCGTCTGAGCCTGCCTCCTGAGACATATATTTTGAATGTGTACGCTATCCATACATGTTATCTGGGGATACGGTACCCTTTCTAACCTTTGTGCAATCACGTGCAATCCATACTGGGCCTAACACCGTCTGAGCCTGCCTCCTGAGACATATATTTTGAATGTGTACGCTATCCATACATGTTATCCGGGGATACGGTACCCTTTCTAACCTTTGTGCAATCACGTGCAATCCATACTGGGCCTAACACCGTCTGAGAATGATAGATGGGGCCCACCATACACTGGAACATTCCAAAGGTGGACATCAGACACTGGAGCAGCATTTACAGGGCCCATTATACACTAGAGCATTAGAAATGGGGCCCATTATGTTTGGAGCATTATTTGGGCCCATAAGACAGTAGAGCTTCATCCATGGGGACCAACATATACTGTAGCATTATGTGGAGCTCATCATATACTGTTTCAAACATTATATGGGACCAATGATTCTGTATGGAGAAATAGATGGGCCTCGTCATGAGATGTAAAAAGTGAGGTATTTTTCATTGTACTATACCGCTATTTCTCTGCCGTATCGGAGCATAATAAGTTGTGGTATGTGTTAAAGGGGCGCTCTTTCGCCCAGGGCACATGAAAACCTGGAGCCAGCCCTCCCCCCCCACAGTCTGTAGCCAAATAACCCCCATTTTTCAGTGCGTAACTTGTATTATGAATAGAGTTGAGCGATACCAGCCGATACTTGAAAATATCGGATCGGAATGGATCGGCCGATCTTAAAAAAAAGTATCGGTATCGCCGATTCCGATACCGGGAACCAATGCAAGTCAATGGGGCCAAAATATCGGAATTAAAAAAAACCCTTTCTTTCCTTGTAGGTTAATTCTACATGAAGAAAAACAACTAAGAATAATGTAGAATGTATTGTGGGAGGTGGAGGAGACATTAAAGCCATAGAGGTTTAGCCCAATCAAATGGAATAGCAGGAATTAAACTTTTTTTTTTAAAGATGTTAGGAGTTACAAAGATATTGACTATGTTAGCCTCATTTATATTTTGCCAGACATGTATGTCTTCTTCTTCTACTTCCTTTTTTTACATTCTTCTTCTTCTTCTTCTACTTCCTTTTTTTACATTCTTCTTCTTCTTCTTCTACTTCCTTTTTTTACATTCTTCTTCTTATTCCTTTTTTTACATTCTTCTTCTTCTTCTTCTACTTCCTTTTTTTACATTCTTCTTCTTCTTCTTCTTCTTCTTCTTCTTCTTCTTCTTCTTCTTCCTTTTCTTACATTCTTCATATTCTTCTTATTCAACAATTATTATTCTACATATTCAGCTTCTTCATCTTCTTCCTATTCTTCTTCATCATATTCTTGTTTGTGTCAGGCATTCCTGTAGTTGTTATCTAGAAAAGTTAGAAGTTTACACCTTCCGTTCTGCCTGTCACAAAAGATTTACAACAGGATTTGTCCGCGTTCAGTTTGGCCTGCAGAAGCAGGCCTTTTCCAGGGGCACCACGAGGAGGAACGGACTCACCCCCATACACTGCTTAGTCTTCTTCTGCTTATAAATAAGATAATATCATTTGCTCAGAGTATTAGTCTTATGCTTAATGTTCTTCTGCTTTGTTTTTTTTATGCTTCTTTGTCTTCTCTCTCTTGTTGTTCTGCATCTTGGTGGTTGTCTTCCTGTTCTTTGTCCTCTTGAACCAGCTGACGGTACTGGCACCCGGAGGGGCAGCAGAAGGAACAAGAGCCAATGGCACTACCGAGGACCAGCTGACGGTGCTGGAACCCGGTTACTAAGCAGGAGGTACCTGTGCTACAAAGCACTACCAAGGACCAGCAGACGTTGCCGGAACTCGGATACCGAGATGGAGGCACCTAGGCCAAACGCTCTGACGAGAACCAGCTGACGGTGCTGGAACCCGGAGGGGTAGCATAAGCTGCAAGAGCAAATGGAAATAGCGAGGACCAGCTGACAGTGCTGGCACCCGGAGGGGCAGCAGAAGGAATAAGAGCCAATGGCACAACCGAGGACCAGCTGACGGTGCTGGAACCCGGTTACTAAGCAGGAGGTACCTGTGCTACAAAGCACTACCAAGGACCAGCAGACGTTGCCGGAACTCGGATACCGAGATGGAGGCACCTAGGCCAAAGGCTCTGACGAGAACCAGCTGACGGTGCTGGAACCCGGAGGGGTAGCATAAGCTGCAAGAGCAAATGGAAATAGCGAGGACCAGCTGACAGTGCTGGCACCCGGAGGGGCAGCAGAAGGAATAAGAGCCAATGGCACAACCGAGGACCAGCTGACGGTGCTGGAACCCAGTTACTAAGCAGGAGGTACCTGTGCTACAAAGCACTACCAAGGACCAGCAGACGTTGCTGGAACTCGGATACCGAGATGGAGGCACCTAGGCCAAAGGCTCTGATGAGAACCAGCTGACGGTGCTGGAACCCGGAGGGGTATCAGAAGTTACCCCTGAAAAGCAAAGTTGGCATGCCGCAAGCTGGCCGCAGTTACCGAATCACACAGTCCTACAGGGGGTGCTTGTCCTACTGGCACTATGGAACAAACCTTTCTTACCAGAACCCGCAGTCCACATAGGAAGCACCTAAACTGCTGGCACCCTAGCCTCGGCTAACCCAACCGCAACACGACATGGCAACTTGGGGTGGCAAACTGACATTGACACTTCCCGGAAACAGCAGGCAGGGCTGGAACCAAGCTGGGCAGGAGGGAGTACCCGTGCCAAAGTCAGTTATGAGCAGCAACTGGCGATGTTGGAGCCCAGGACAAGCACTTAGCAGGCTGAGGCCTGATGTGCTGTCAATTGGGAGGCAGCAGGACAGATTGCCATCAAAACAGCAGGGGAACAGCTGACGTTACTGAACCCCACAAACACAGGAGCTAGTGTTTTACTCTGTGAAGACGGCACTTCCGAGCAACAACTGGCTGTGTTGAAGCCCAGGGACAAGCACGGAGCAGGCTTAGGCTGCATTGAAGAAATTTTAAGATCGGTTGTAGACTACTAATTTGAACCAAGCTCCACTTAGGCCTGTGGATTCACTGATTTTCGTATTTCCCCTGTCCTCCAACCCCGCCAGTTACAGCTCCGAAGTGGCGTCTGCACAATCCACACTTGTTCCTGTGTTACAGGTGTTCAGTCCGGTCAGTTAATCCCCTGATGTGTGTCCGGCAATGTCGCCTGCTCTGTCCACATTCCGATAATGGGAATGTGGACAGAGCAGGCGACATTGCCGGACACACATCAGGGGATTAACTGATCGGACTGAACACCTGTAACACAGGAACAAGTGTGGATTGTGCAGACGCCACTTCGGAGCTGTAACTGGCAGGGTTGGAGGACAGGGGAAATACGAGAGACAGTGGAGCCACAGGCCTAATTGGAGCACGGTTAAAAATCAGTAGTGGTACGACTGTGTAGGCAGCAGGAGACTTTGCCATCCACACAGCAGGGGATCAGCTGACATTACTGAACCCCACTGAGACACGGGAGCAAGTATCTCTTTCCGTGTGGACGGCACTTCCGAACTACAACTGGCTGTGTTGAAGCCCAGGAAATAGGAGGGTGTAGGCAGAGGCCTACTGTATTTTGAATGAGTTTACAGCAGGAGAGACTGCCATCCACACAGCAGGGGATCAGCTGACGTTACTGAACCCCACTGAGACACGGGAGCAAGTATCTCTTTCCGTGTGGACGGCACTTCCGAACTACAACTGGCTGTGTTGAAGCCCAGGAAATAGGAGGGTGTAGGCAGAGGCCTACTGAATTTTGAATGAGGTGACAGCAGGAGAGACTGCCATCCACACAGCAGGGGATCAGCTGACGTTACTGAACCCCACTGAGACACGGGAGCAAGTGTCTCTTTCCGTGTGGACGGCACTTCCGAACTACAACTGGCTGTGTTGAAGCCCAGGAAATAGGAGGGTGTAGGCAGAGGCCTACTGTATTTTGAATGAGTTTACAGCAGGAGAGACTGCCATCCACACAGCAGGGGATCAGCTGACGTTACTGAACCCCACTGAGACACGGGAGCAAGTATCTCTTTCCGTGTGGACGGCACTTCCGAACTACAACTGGCTGTGTTGAAGCCCAGGAAATAGGAGGGTGTAGGCAGAGGCCTACTGTATTTTGAATGAGTTTACAGCAGGAGAGACTGCCATCCACACAGCAGGGGATCAGCTGACGTTACTGAACCCCACTGAGACACGGGAGCAAGTATCTCTTTCCGTGTGGACGGCACTTCCGAACTACAACTGGCTGTGTTGAAGCCCAGGAAATAGGAGGGTGTAGGCAGAGGCCTACTGAATTTTGAATGAGGTGACAGCAGGAGAGACTGCCATCCACACAGCAGGGGATCAGCTGACGTTACTGAACCCCACTGAGACACGGGAGCAAGTATCTCTTTCCGTGTGGACGGCACTTCCGAACTACAACTGGCTGTGTTGAAGCCCAGGAAATAGGAGGGTGTAGGCAGAGGCCTACTGAATTTTGAATGAGGTGACAGCAGGAGAGACTGCCATCCACACAGCAGGGGATCAGCTGACGTTACTGAACCCCACTGAGACACGGGAGCAAGTGTCTCTTTCCGTGTGGACGGCACTTCCGAACTACAACTGGCTGTGTTGAAGCCCAGGAAATAGGAGGGTGTAGGCAGAGGCCTACTGTATTTTGAATGAGTTTACAGCAGGAGAGACTGCCATCCACACAGCAGGGGATCAGCTGACGTTACTGAACCCCACTGAGACACGGGAGCAAGTATCTCTTTCCGTGTGGACGGCACTTCCGAACTACAACTGGCTGTGTTGAAGCCCAGGAAATAGGAGGGTGTAGGCAGAGGCCTACTGAATTTTGAATGAGGTGACAGCAGGAGAGACTGCCATCCACACAGCAGGGGATCAGCTGACGTTACTGAACCCCACTGAGACACGGGAGCAAGTGTCTCTTTCCGTGTGGACGGCACTTCCGAACTACAACTGGCTGTGTTGAAGCCCAGGAAATAGGAGGGTGTAGGCAGAGGCCTACTGTATTTTGAATGAGTTTACAGCAGGAGAGACTGCCATCCACACAGCAGGGGATCAGCTGACGTTACTGAACCCCACTGAGACACGGGAGCAAGTATCTCTTTCCGTGTGGACGGCACTTCCGAACTACAACTGGCTGTGTTGAAGCCCAGGAAATAGGAGGGTGTAGGCAGAGGCCTACTGAATTTTGAATGAGGTGACAGCAGGAGAGACTGCCATCCACACAGCAGGGGATCAGCTGACGTTACTGAACCCCACTGAGACACGGGAGCAAGTGTCTCTTTCCGTGTGGACGGCACTTCCGAACTACAACTGGCTGTGTTGAAGCCCAGGAAATAGGAGGGTGTAGGCAGAGGCCTACTGTATTTTGAATGAGTTTACAGCAGGAGAGACTGCCATCCACACAGCAGGGGATCAGCTGACGTTACTGAACCCCACTGAGACACGGGAGCAAGTATCTCTTTCCGTGTGGACGGCACTTCCGAACTACAACTGGCTGTGTTGAAGCCCAGGAAATAGGAGGGTGTAGGCAGAGGCCTACTGTATTTTGAATGAGTTTACAGCAGGAGAGACTGCCATCCACACAGCAGGGGATCAGCTGACGTTACTGAACCCCACTGAGACACGGGAGCAAGTATCTCTTTCCGTGTGGACGGCACTTCCGAACTACAACTGGCTGTGTTGAAGCCCAGGAAATAGGAGGGTGTAGGCAGAGGCCTACTGTATTTTGAATGAGTTTACAGCAGGAGAGACTGCCATCCACACAGCAGGGGATCAGCTGACGTTACTGAACCCCACTGAGACACGGGAGCAAGTGTCTCTTTCCGTGTGGACGGCACTTCCGAACTACAACTGGCTGTGTTGAAGCCCAGGAAATAGGAGGGTGTAGGCAGAGGCCTACTGTATTTTGAATGAGTTTACAGCAGGAGAGACTGCCATCCACACAGCAGGGGATCAGCTGACGTTACTGAACCCCACTGAGACACGGGAGCAAGTGTCTCTTTCCGTGTGGACGGCACTTCCGAACTACAACTGGCTGTGTTGAAGCCCAGGAAATAGGAGGGTGTAGGCAGAGGCCTACTGTATTTTGAATGAGTTTACAGCAGGAGAGACTGCCATCCACACAGCAGGGGATCAGCTGACGTTACTGAACCCCACTGAGACACGGGAGCAAGTATCTCTTTCCGTGTGGACGGCACTTCCGAACTACAACTGGCTGTGTTGAAGCCCAGGAAATAGGAGGGTGTAGGCAGAGGCCTACTGTATTTTGAATGAGTTTACAGCAGGAGAGACTGCCATCCACACAGCAGGGGATCAGCTGACGTTACTGAACCCCACTGAGACACGGGAGCAAGTGTCTCTTTCCGTGTGGACGGCACTTCCGAACTACAACTGGCTGTGTTGAAGCCCAGGAAATAGGAGGGTGTAGGCAGAGGCCTACTGTCTTTGTAATGCGGAGACAGCAGGAGAGACTGCCATCTCCACAGCAGGGGAACAGCTGGCAGTGCTGAACCCCACTAACACTTGAACGAACGTGTTTGGTTCTGTGGAGACGACACTTCTGAACACCAACTGACGCTGTTGGAGCCCAGGATTAGGCGAGGAGCAGGCTGGGGCCTACTGGATTTTGGCAGGTGAAGGCAGCAGGAGACTTGCCATCTCCACAGCAGGGGAACAGCTGGCAGTGCTGAACCCCACTAACACTTGAACGAACGTGTTTGGTTCTGTGGAGACGACACTTCTGAACACCAACTGACGCTGTTGGAGCCCAGGATTAGGCGAGGAGCAGGCTGGGGCCTACTGGATTTTGGCAGGTGAATGCAGCAGGAGACTTGCCATCTCCACAGCAGGGGAACAGCTGGCAGTGCTGAACCCCACTAACACTTGAACGAATGTGTTTGGTTCTGTGGAGACGACACTTCTGAACACCAACTGACGCTGTTGGAGCCCAGGATTAGGCGAGGAGCAGGCTGGGGCCTACTGGATTTTGGCAGGTGAAGGCAGCAGGAGACTTGCCATCTCCACAGCAGGGGAACAGCTGGCAGTGCTGAACCCCACTAACACTTGAACGAATGTGTTTGGTTCTGTGGAGACGACACTTCTGAACACCAACTGACGCTGTTGGAGCCCAGGATTAGGCGAGGAGCAGGCTGGGGCCTACTGGATTTTGGCAGGTGAATGCAGCAGGAGACTTGCCATCTCCACAGCAGGGGAACAGCTGGCAGTGCTGAACCCCACTAACACTTGAACGAACGTGTTTGGCTCTGTGGAGACGACACTTCTGAACACCAACTGACGCTGTTGGAGCCCAGGATTAGGCGAGGAGCAGGCTGGGGCCTACTGGATTTTGGCAGGTGAAGGCAGCAGGAGACTTGCCATCTCCACAGCAGGGGAACAGCTGGCAGTGCTGAACCCCACTAACACTTGAACGAATGTGTTTGGTTCTGTGGAGACGACACTTCTGAACACCAACTGACGCTGTTGGAGCCCAGGATTAGGCGAGGAGCAGGCTGGGGCCTACTGGATTTTGGCAGGTGAATGCAGCAGGAGACTTGCCATCTCCACAGCAGGGGAACAGCTGGCAGTGCTGAACCCCACTAACACTTGAACGAACGTGTTTGGCTCTGTGGAGACGACACTTCTGAACACCAACTGACGCTGTTGGAGCCCAGGATTAGGCGAGGAGCAGGCTGGGGCCTACTGGATTTTGGCAGGTGAAGGCAGCAGGAGACTTGCCATCTCCACAGCAGGGGAACAGCTGGCAGTGCTGAACCCCACTAACACTTGAACGAACGTGTTTGGTTCTGTGGAGACGACACTTCTGAACACCAACTGACGCTGTTGGAGCCCAGGATTAGGCGAGGAGCAGGCTGGGGCCTACTGGATTTTGGCAGGTGAATGCAGCAGGAGACTTGCCATCTCCACAGCAGGGGAACAGCTGGCAGTGCTGAACCCCACTAACACTTGAACGAACGTGTTTGGCTCTGTGGAGACGACACTTCTGAACACCAACTGACGCTGTTGGAGCCCAGGATTAGGCGAGGAGCAGGCTGGGGCCTACTGGATTTTGGCAGGTGAAGGCAGCAGGAGACTTGCCATCTCCACAGCAGGGGAACAGCTGGCAGTGCTGAACCCCACTAACACTTGAACGAATGTGTTTGGCTCTGTGGAGACGACACTTCTGAACACCAACTGACGCTGTTGGAGCCCAGGATTAGGCGAGGAGCAGGCTGGGGCCTACTGGATTTTGGCAGGTGAATGCAGCAGGAGACTTGCCATCTCCACAGCAGGGGAACAGCTGGCAGTGCTGAACCCCACTAACACTTGAACGAATGTGTTTGGCTCTGTGGAGACGACACTTCTGAACACCAACTGACGCTGTTGGTGCCCAGGATTACGCATGCCGCATGCAGAGGCCAATGGGCAGCGGTTTTTATGGAGGTTGTGGACTACTACTGATTCTAACCATGCTCCACTTAGGCCTCTGGCTCCACTGTCTCTACTATTTACCCTGGCCTCCAACCCCGCCAGCTACATCTCTGAAGTGGCGTCAGCACAATCTACACTTGTTCCTGTGTTACTGGTGCTCAGTCCCATCAGTTGATCCCCTGATGTTTGTCCGGCAAGTTCGCCAGCTCTGTCCTCATTCCCACTACTGGTTATGGGAATGTGGACAGAGCAGGAGACCTTGCCGGACACACATCAGGGGATAAACTGATGGGACTGAGCCACAGGAACACAGGAACAAGTGTAGATTGTGCTGACGCCACTTCAGAGATGTAGATGGCGGGGTTGGAGGTCAGGGGAAATAGTAGAGACAGTGGAGCCAGAGACCTAAGTTGGGCACGGTTAAAAATCAGTAGTGGTTTGAATGTTGATGGAGCTGGTGACTCTGCCGTCCACACAGCAGGGGATCAGCTGGCATTACTGAACCCCAGTAACACAGGAGCTAGTGTGTTTCTCTGTGCAGACGACACATCTGAGCGACAACTGGCTGTGTTGAAGCACAGGGATTATAGTTCAGGTGGTAGAAAAATGAACACACCAGCAGACCTGGATACAGTTGCCAACCACTAATTTAGTCTGTAAGAGGAATGGCAAAGTCTTTGGAGATCCAGGCCTTGTTCATTTTCAGAAAAGTCAGCCGGTCAACATTATCGGAAGATAGTCGCGTGCGACGGTCTGTTAGTACACCACCTGCGGCACTAAAGACACGTTCCGATAATACACTGGCAGCAGGGCAAGCCAGCACCTCCAATGCATACTGGCTAAGCTCTGGCCATGTATCCAGCTTAGAGACCCAAAACTTGAAGGGGGAAGAGCCATCTGGGAGTACAGCGACAGGGCAAGACATGTAGTCTGACACCATCTGACGGAAGCGTTGCCTCCTGCTGACTCGAGGCGTCGCTGATGGTGTAGACAATTGTGGTGGACACACAAAACTTTGCCACATTTGGGCCATAGTGGTCTTGCCTTGTGCTGCGGCACTGCCTCTGCTCCCTCTTTGTGCAGAGTTTCCTCCACTGCCTCGACGCACAGAGCTGCTTTGTAAAGCACTTGCAACAATGCTGTCGGGTGGAATGGAAAACATTATGGACTGCACCAGTGACTCTTCGTACTCCCGCATTTTACGCTCCCGGTTCAACGTTGGTATGAGCCTTTGTACGCTGTCCCGGTAGCGAGGATCTAGGAGGGTGTACACCCAATAATCAGCCGAGACGAGAATGTGGGCGATGCGGCGGTCGTTTCTCAGGCACTGCAGCATGAAATCAACCATGTGCTGCAGACTCCCAACTGCCAAAGAACCGCTGTCCCCTGTTTGAGGCGTGACCTCGACCTGCTCTGCATCACCCCACCCTCACTGTACATACTGAGTAGAGGTTTGTGTACCTCCCTCCTCTGGAGAGATGTCTTCCTCCTCCATCGACTCCTCCTCATCCTCCTCACAAAGTGTCCCCTGCCTAGGCCTTTGTGAGGAAACACGTAGCGCAGACTGTCCAGAAGCAGATGGCATTTGGGACTCCTCATCCTCCACCTCTTCTGAAACCTCATCCCTTAGTGCTTGCAGTGTTTGTTGAAGCAGGCAGATAAGGGGGACAGTCATGCTGACTAGTGCATCATCTGCACTCGCCATCCGCGTGGATTCATCGAAGGCACGCAAAACGAGGCAGATGTCCTTCATAGAGGCCCACTCAATGGTGCTGAAGTGTGAACGGCGCACAGTGCGACTTGTTTGCGCCTGATGCAGCTGGTACTCCATGACTGCTGCCTGCTGCTCACACAACCGCTCCAACATATGTAACGTTGAATTCCACCGGGTGGGTAGGTCACATATGATGCGATGTTCTGGAAGGCCAAATCGTCGCTGCAGAGCAGCGAGGCGCGATCTTGCCGTGCTGGAACGTCGCAAGTGAGCGCACTCTATGCGGACCTTGTGCAACAGTGCATCAAGATCCGGATAGTCCCTCAGAAAGCTCTGCACGACCAAGTTAAGAACATGTGCCAGACATGGGATGTGTGTGAGGTTGCCTAGGCCAAGAGCTGCCACCAGATTTCGGCCATTGTCACACACTACCAAGCCCGGCTGGAGATTCGCTGGCCCAAACCACACATCGCTCTCCAGCTTGATAGCATTCCAGAGCTCCTGCGCTGTGTGGCTTCGATTCCCCAAAGAAATTAATTTGAGTACAGCCTGTTGACGTTTGGCCACGGCTGTGCTCATATCGGTCGTAACAGGCTCCTGCTCTGCTGTTTCTGAGGAACTTGAGTAGGAGGAGGAGTCTATGTGTACAGACTGGAGTCCTGCAATCCGTGGCGTTGGAAGAACACGTACAGCGCCACTCTCCAGATCCGTACCCGGCTCCACAACATTGACCCAGTGGGCAGTGAGGGAAAGGTATCGTCCCTGTCCATGGTTACTGGTCCACGCATCGGTGGTCAGGTGGACCTTGCTACTAACGGCGTTTAGTAGCGCATGTTTTATTTTGCCCTCAACATGTTTCTGCAGGGCAGGGACGGCTCGCCTGCTGAAATAAAAGCGGCTGGGCACGTTGTATTGGGGGACTGCCAATGCCATTAAGTCCCGGAAGGTGTCAGTGTCCACCAGCCTGAATGACAGCATTTCAACTGCCAGAAGTTTGGCAATGCCAGCATTCAGAGACTGTGCTCTGGGATGGTTTGCCGAGTAAGGGCGCCTTTTATCCCATGCCTGTGCTACCGATGGCTGTGATGGATGGGAACGTGCTGTTATGGGTGGAATCTGACAGGGTCTCCGGACAACAGTGGCAGAGGTTCTTCCTTGGCGATCCTGTGAGGAAGCCGAACCAGCAGTGTGTGAGCTGGAGGAAGAGGGCCCAACACGAACTGAAGAGGTGGTAGGTGGTGCTGTACGTTGGCCTACGTCTTGAGGGTGTCTCTGCAACTCCAACTCGTGCTTGGTGCG
This sequence comes from Dendrobates tinctorius, assembly GCF_039654945.1. Classification (NCBI taxonomy): domain Eukaryota; kingdom Metazoa; phylum Chordata; class Amphibia; order Anura; family Dendrobatidae; genus Dendrobates; species Dendrobates tinctorius. The sequence goes on along the minus strand of NW_027361960.1, from coordinate 23,899,358 downwards.
CACATGTTTCCACATATTTGTGGTATTGAGGTTGCTGACATTTCTCCCTCTTTTGACTCTCTGATGACACAGCTTGCATTTGACAAAGCAAATGTCATCTGCAACTGTGTCAAAAAAGGACCACGCACTGCAACTCTTGTGAGCGCCCGGTTTGCCTTTGGAAGGAGGAATGCTCCTAACGGGTGCCGAAGTGGAGGGTACAGGCAACCAAGTCTTCCCCCTCCCTCTGCCTCCTGTTTTGGCCGGTAGGGGAATCTCTTCCTCCGAGCTGCTCCCACCACCTTCCTGTTGCTCACGCCATGATGGGTCAAGGACCTCATCATCTTCCCTCCCCTCTTCAAACAGCTGCTTCTCCGGGGTTGTCTCGCCAGCACCGTACGCACCAGAAAGTGGCAACTGAGTCTCGTCATCATCTGATGCGTACTGAGGTGTGCTGACCATAGGCACTGGCCCACTCGCCTCTTCAGATTCAGAGGGACAAAGAAGTTGCGCATCACTGCATACTCCCTCTTCTTCACATTCAGGAATGCTGCTTGGCTGGCCCCCTCTTTCCAAGCCAACAGATTCCGAGAACAGAAGTAGAGATTGTGATGGCTCCTGTCCATGTCTCTCTGACTGCCTGGGCACTTTGGCAGGTGGTGAAGAGACAGATGGTTGCTCTTCGGTGCTCTGACCCTGAGAGGATGCGGAAGTAATTGAAGTCGATGCGTTAGCTGCCATCCATCCGACAACGGCTTCAATTTGTTCCTCCCGCAGCAGTGGGGTACGTTGAGGTCCTACAAAGCTGCGCATAAAGGACTGTTGCCTGCTAAAACTGGGGGATGCTGATCCACTGGTGCCCGCAGCAGGCCCAGAATCCCCACGTCCTCTACCTGTAGAATCCCCACGTCCTCTCCCTGCAGAATCCCCACGTCCTCTCCCTGCTGAAACTCCACGCCCACGCCCACGCCCCCGCGCCTTACTCCCTGCCTTCTTCATCTTGCAAGACTGCTTAAGATAGGCAAAAAAGGACAAAGGGGGGCCTTAGTGTGCTTATTCCTGAACAGCTGGTTACAGGTACAAGAAACACTAATTTTATGAAGTGTGTGTGTGTGGACTAGACTTTAATAGGAGCTGATGTGGCCTACACAAGTTCAAAATGTAGTGTTTGGTGAACTTTTTATGTGGTTTCTTTGTTTGAAACAAACTCAAAGTATGAGAACAAAGAATTGAAACTGATAGTATCACCAACTTTTTGGAGCTATTACAATGCAGGCAGGTAACCTACAATGCAAAAGATGAGGCTCCAAAAAAATTGGGTAATACTAATCTGGCTGCGCCGGCAGGGCACAAGCCAGAAAAAAAGGCTCCTCTATCTACTCCTATATAGTGTTTGCAACCAACCAATGTTGATGGATACGGATGGATGCACACTAATAGGAGAAGAAAAAATGAGCTGCACTCAGAGACAAATATGTGTGAGGCAGTGACGCACGTTGAGCGTCCTACAACCAGACGTAGCTGCAGGACACTCTACTCAGCGTGAGCTGCACTCACACACAGTCAGAGACCTCTCAGACAGCCGTCAACAGTGCAGCTAAGTGGGCACTGGCACTGACAGGCTGCAGAAAGGCTCCGCTGTGTACTCCTATATAGTGTTTGCAACCACCGTAGATGGAGACGGATGGATGCACACTAATAGAAGAAAAAATGAGCTGCACTCAAATAAAAATATGTGTGAGGCAGTGACGCACGCTGAGCGTCCTACAGCCAGACGTAGCTGCAGGACACACTACTCAGTGTGAGCTGCACTCACACACAGTCAGAGACCTCTCAGACAGCCGTGAACAGTGCAGCAAAGTGGACACTAGCACTGAAA